>NW_028295727.1:0-1200000 GCF_964341445.2 Mesoplodon mirus
ACTGACCGGTGTGTCAGCATATAGCCTGATGAGGCACACCAGGGGAGGGCGTGCCGGCAGGGTAAGGCTACCCAGGTCAGCTAATCCAGAACCCTCAGGGAATCACATTGGTGAAAATGGACCTCGCTAAGGCAGAAGAGAAGCCAAGGGAAAAAAGGACACGGTGCCATTTGCAGCACCGTAGATGAGACTAGAAGTAATCACGTGACTTGTAGTAAGTCAGAAAGTGAAAGACACATATCATATCATATCACTTATAGGTGTTACCTAAAAATGGATACCAGGGCAGATATTTCCATGGAGAAGGGCAATCACAGATTCATTAAACAAACTTATGGTTCACCAATGGAAAGGTGTGAGGATTGGTTTCATTACGATATCGGGGTTAACACACATATACAAACACAGGTGACATATATAATCACCAAAGTCCTACAGAATACCAAGAGAGGATTACTCAACATTCTGTCATAACGTACATGGGAAAAGGATCCCAGGAAGAACAGACATCTGTATATGTGTAAAAGAACCACATCTTCCACACCTACAACAAGCCAAACATTGTAATCAAACTTGCTGTAATAAAAAATAAAAAATTAAATTAAAAACACAAACAAGAAGTAGTGAGACAAACTTGAGGGGCTTTCTCCTGGCACATTCCATTCTAAATTCCAATCTAGAACACCACTTCCACTGAGGCTCTCTTGCCCTAGTAACCAGATTTGGTAAGGGAGAACTGCTGCCACCTTGTGGCCGTTTCACACAACAGCAGCTTTAATCCCAGCACTAATGGTCAGTTGATATTCAAAATCATTGCAGGCCTGTAAATGACACCTGCCCTGAAAACAAATCCTGGGGTCACATATCGACCAAAAAATTCAAAGGACGTCCATATTTCAAAACGACCGTTTCAAAAGGCATATTTTACGCACATTAGTGTTCTGCTTCTTTTCCTTTCTTTCCTTTTTTGTTAAAAAACACGGGAATGGAAAAAGGCATCCCTCAGAATGGGCGAAAATCGTTGCAGACGAATCAATGGACAGAGGTTTAATCTCCAATATATATAAACAGCTCATGCAGCTTAATATTAAATAAACAAACAACCCAATACAAAAATGGGCAGAAGATCTAAAGAGACGTTTCTTCAAAGGAGACACAGAGATGGCCAAGACGCACATGAAAAGCTGCTCAACAGCACTAATTATTAGAGAAATGCAAATAAAAACTACAATGAGGTATCACCTCACACCTGTTAGAATCGGCATCATCAGAAAATCTACAAACAACCAATTCTGGGGAGGGTGTGGACAAAAGGAGCCCTCTTCCACTATTGGTGGGAATGTAAATTGATACAGTCACTATGGAGAACAGTATGGAGTTTCCTTAAAAAAACTAGAAATAGAATTACCATCTGATCCAGCAATCCCACTTCTGGGCATATACCCAGAGAAAACCGTAAATCAAAAAGGCACATTCACCACAATATTCATTGCAGCACTATTTACAATAGCCAGGTAATGGAAGCAACCTAAATGCCCACAGACAGATGAATGGATAAAGATGTGGTACATATATAAAATGGAATATTACTCGGCCATAAAAAGGAATGAAACTGGGTCATTTGTAGAGACATCGATGGATCGAGAGACTGTCATACAGAATGAAGTAAGTCAGAAAGAGGAAAACAAATATTGTATATAAATGCATATATGTGGAGCCTAAAAAATGGTACAGATGAACTGGTTTGCAGGGAAGAAATAGAGACACAGAGGTAGAGAACAAACGTATGGACACCAAGTGTGGGAAGCCATGGGGTGGTGGTGGTGGGATGAGTTGGGAGATTGGGATTGACCTGTATAAATGTATATGCATAAAATACATAACTAATAAAAACCTGCTGTATAAAAACATAAATAAAATTATCTTTCAAATTAAAAAAAAATAGAATTTAACAATAAAACAAATAAGTTCTTCTGTCACACAGATGTATTTATAGGAATGAATTATTTCAATGCTTATATCTATAAATACATAAAAGAGGAATAAAATCTAACTTGAACCATAAAAGAAAAAAAACCCTGAACTCACGAGTTTTACAGAGGAAAACCCTATCTGGGCACTTGCTCCAGCGGTAAACAATTCTGAAATTGGTCAGAGGTGGGGAACCATCTCCCATACAGCCTGCAACCCACCCCCCACCCAAGGAGTGTCCTCATTGCAAAGCAGGGGGACCGTGCCGAGGCATCTGTGAGTAAACATGAGCTGAGCCCCAGGCCAGCTGCTGCTGAACTGTTCCCACCATTCCCAGGTAAAACACCTGAATATGTACAAGGGCTTGAAAGCCTAGAGAAAGGGCCGTGGAGCCACACCAGTGACAGCACGCAGGCCAACTTGCTGCCTGCAGGTCAGCCAGGGTGGTCCTGGCCCCGGGATCTCTTCCAGAAGCTTTCCATTGCCCTGCCTGAGATATCCCTCCTGTCCCGGCCCCCACTGCTTTTTTCCTTCCTCACCTCTGTCCGGAGAGAAATTCCAGCGGAGGGTATGGGTGACACATCCTGTTCTTTACAGGCGGCAGCCTGGCAACTCCTGCAGAAAGGCCAGCAGAGCCCCACTCACACCGGGCCACCCACAAAGCTGTGGCCACTCACTCCCTCCCACCAGCACAGCCCCGAGACTGCTGACAGGGCAGAGAATATGGAGTCAGGCACAGCTTCAGGGGCTATTGCTGCCTGGAGCTCTGTTTATATTGACCTCAACGAGGCACACCTGTGGAGGGCGGGCCGGCAGGGTAAGGCTGCCCAGGTCAGCTAATCCACAACCCTCAGGGAATCACATTGTTGAAAATGGACCTCGCTAAGGCAGAAGAGAAGCCAAGGGAAAAGAGGACACAATGCCATTTGCAGCACCGTACATGAGTCTAGAAGTAATCACGTGACTTGTAGTAAGTCAGAAAGTGAAAGACACATATCATATCATATCACTTATAGGTGTTACCTAAAAATGGATACCAGGGCAGATATTTCCACGGAGAAGGGCAATCACAGATTCATTAAACAAACTTATGGTTCACCAATGGAAAGGTGTGAGGATTGGTTTCATTACGATATCGGGGTTAACACACATATACAAACATAGGTGACATATATAATCACCAAAGACCTACAGAATACCAAGAGAGGACTACTCAACTCTGTCATAACGTACATGGGAAAAGGATCCCAGGAAGAACAGACATCTGTATATGTGTAAAAGAACCACATCTTCCACACCTACAACAAGCCAAACATTGTAATCAACCTTGCTGTAATAAAAAATAAAAAATTAAATTAAAAACACAAACAAGAAGTAGTGAGACAAACTTGAGGGGCTTTCTCCTGGCACATTCCATTCTAAATTCCAATCTAGAACACCACTTCCACTGAGGCTCTCTTGCCCTAGTAACCAGATTTGGTAAGGGAGAACTGCTGCCACCTTGTGGCCGTTTCACACAACAGCAGCTTTAATCCCAGCACTAATGGTCAGTTGATATTCAAAATCATTGCAGGCCTGTAAATGACACCTGCCCTGAAAACAAATCCTGGGGTCACATATCGACCAAAAAATTCAAAGCACGTCCAAATTTCAAAACGACCGTTTCAAAAGGCATATTTTACGCACATTAGTGTTCTGCTTCTTTTCCTTTGTTTCCTTTTTTGTTAAAAAAAAACGGGAATGGAAAAAGGCATCCCTCAGAATGGGCGAAAATCGTTGCAAACCAATCAATGGACAGAGGTTTAATCTCCAATATATATAAACAGCTCATGCAGCTTAATATTAAAAAAACAAACAACCCAAAAAAAAATGGGCAGAAGATGTAAAGAGACGTTTCTTCAAAGGAGACACAGAGATGGCCAAGACGCACATGAAAAGCTGCTCAACAGCACTAATAATTAGAGAAATGCAAATCAAAACTACAATGAGGTATCACCTCACACCTGTTAGAATCGGCATCATCAGAAAATCTACAAACAACAAATTCTGGGGAGGGTGTGGACAAAAGGAGCCCTCTCCCACTATTGGTGGGAATGTAAATTGATACAGTCACTATGGAGAACAGTATGGAGTTTTCTTAAAAAAACTAGAAGTAGAATTACCATCTGATCCAGCAATCCCACTTCTGGGCATATACCCAGAGAAAACAGTAAATCAAAAGGAACATTCACCAAAATGTTCGTTGCAGCACTATTTACAATAGCCAGGTAATGGAAGCAACCTAAATGCCCACAGACAGATGAATGGATAAAGATGTGGTACATATATAAAAAGGAATATTACTCGGCCATAAAAAGGAATGAAACTGAGTCATTTGTAGAGACATCGATGGATGGAGAGACTGTTATACAGAATGAAGTAAGTCAGAAAGAGGAAAACAAATATTGTATATTAATGCATATATGTGGAGCCTAAAAAATGGTACAGATGAACTGGTTTGCTGGGAAGAAATAGAGACACAGAGGTAGAGAACAAACGTATGGACAAGAAGTGTGGGAAGCCATGGGGTGGTGGTGGTGGGATGACATGGGAGATTGGGATTTACCTGTATACATGTATATGCATAAAATACATAACTAATAATAACGTGCTGTATAAAAACATAAATAAAATTAAATTTCAAAATTTTAAAAAATAAAATTTAAAAATAAAACAGAAAAAATTACTTCACGTCACACAGATGTATTTATAGGAATGAATTATTTCCATGCTTATATCTATACATACATAAAAGGGGAATAAAATCTAACTTGAACGATAAAAGAAAAAAAACCCTTAACCCACGAGTTATACAGAGGAAAACCCTATCAGGGCACTTGCTCCAGTGGTAAACAATTCTGAAATTGGTCAGAGGTGGGGAACCATCTCCCATACAGCCATCAACCCACCACCCACGCAAGGAGCGACCACATTGCAAAGGTTGGGGACGGTGCCGAGGCATCTGTGAGTAAACGTAAGCTGAGCCCCTGGCCAGCTGCTGCTGACCTGTTCCCACCCTTTCCAGGTAAAACACCTGAATATGTACAAGGGCTTGAAAGCCTAGAGGAAGGACCGTGGAGCCACACCAGCGACAGCACGCAGGCCAACTTGGTGCCTGCAGGCCAGCCAGGGTGGTCCTGGCCCCGGGCGCTCTTCCAGAAGATTTCCATTGCCCTGCCTGAGATACCCCTCCTGTCCCGGCCCCCACTGCTTTTTTCCTTCCTCACCTCTGTCCGGAGAGAAATTCCAGCGGAAGGTATGGGTGACACATCCTCTTCTTTACAGGCGGCAGCCTGGCAACTCCTGCAGAAAGGCCAGCAGAACCCCACTCACACCGGGCCACCCACAAAGCTGTGGCCCCTCACTCCCTCCCACCAGCACAGCCCCGAGACTGCTGAAGGGGCAGAGAATATGGAGTCAGGCACAGCTTCAGAGGCTACTGCTGCCTGGAGCGCTGTTTATATTGACCTCAACGAGGCACACCTGGGGAGGGCGGGCCGGCAGGGTAAGGCTGCCCAGGTCAGCTAATCCACAACCCTCAGGGAATCACATTGTTGAAAATGGACCCCGCTAAGGCAGAAGAGAAACCAAGGGATAAAAGGACACAATGCCATTTGCAGCACCGTAGATGAGTCTAGAAGTAATCACGTGACTTGTAGTAAGTCAGAAAGTGGAAGACACATATCATATCATATCACTTATAGGCGTTACATAAAAATTGATACCAGGGCAGATATTTCCACGGAGAAGGGCAATCACAGATTCATTAAACAGACATATGGTTCACCAATGGAAAGGTGTGAGGATTGGTTTCATTACGATATCGGGGTTAACAGACATATACAAACACAGGTGACATATATAATCACCAAAGACCTACAGAATACCAAGAGAGGCCTACTCAATATTCTGTCATAACATACATGGGAAAAGGATCCCAGGAAGAACAGACATCTGTATAAGTGTAAAAGAACCACATCTTTCACACCTACAACAAGCCAAACATTGTAATCAAACTTGCTGTAATAAAAAATTAAAAATTAAATTAAAAACACGAACAAGAAGTAGTGAGACAAACGTGAGGGGCTTTCTCCTGGCACATTCCATTCTAAACTCCAATCTACAACACCACTTCCACTGAGGCTCTCTTGCCCTAGTAACCAGATTTGGTAAGGGTGAACTGCTGCCACCTTGTGGCCGTTTCACACAACAGCAGCTTTAATCCCAGCGCTAATGGTCAGTTGATATTCAAAATCATTGCAGGCCTGTAAATGACACCTGCCCTGAAAACAAATCCTGGGGTCACATATCGACCAAAAAATTCAAAGGATGTCCATATGTCAAAACGACCGTTTCAAAAGGCATATTTTAGGCACATTAGTGTTCTGCTTCTTTTCCTTTCTTTCCTTTTTTGTTAAAAAAAACGGGAATGGAAAAAGGCATCCCTCAGAATGGGCGAAAATCGTTGCAGACGAATCATTGGACAGAGGTTTAATCTCCAATATATATAAACAGCTCATGCAGCTTAATATTAAAAAAACAAACAACCCAAAAAAAATGGGCAGAAGATCTAAAGAGACGTTTCTTCAAAGGAGACACAGAGATGGCCAAGACGCACATGAAAAGGTCCTCAACAGCACTAATTATCAGAGAAATGCAAATCAAAACTACAATGAGATTTCACCTCACACCTGTTAGAATCGGCATCATCAGAATATCTACAAACAACCAATTTTGGGGAGGGTGTGGACAAAAGGAGCCCTCTTCCACTATTGGTGGGAATGTAAATTGATACAGTCACTATGGAGAACAGTATGGAGTTTCCTTAAAAAATCTAGAAATAGAATTACCATCTGATCCAGTAATCCCACTTCTAGGCATATACCCAGAGAAAACCGTAAATCAAAAAGGCACATTCACCACAATGTTCGTTGCAGCACTATTTACAATAGCCAGGTAATGGAAGCAACCTAAATGCCCACAGACAGATGAATGGATAAAGATGTGGTACATATATAAAATGGAATATTACTTGGCCATAAAAAGGAATGAAACTGGGTCATTTGTAGAGACATCGATGGATCGAGAGACTGTCATACAGAATGAAGTAAGTCAGAAAGAGGAAAACAAATATTGTATATTAATGCATATATGTGGAGCCTAAAAATGGTACAGATGAACTGGTTTGCAGGAAAGAAATAGAGACACAGAGGTAGAGAACACACGTATGGACACCAAGTGTGGGAAGCCATGGGGTGGTGGTTGTGGGATGAGTTGGGAGTTTGGGATTGAACTGTATACATGTATATGCATAAAATACATAACTAATAATTACGTGCTGTATAAAAAATAAATAAAATTAAATTTCAAAATTTTAAAATATAAAATTTAAAAATAAAACAGAAAAAAGTTCTTCCCATCACACAGATGTATTTATAGGAATGAATTATTTCCATGCTTATATCTATAAATACATAAAAGAGGAATAAAATCTAACTTGAACCATAAAAGAAAAAAAAACATGAACCCACGAGTTATAGAGAGGAAAACCCTATCAGGGCACTTGCTCCAGTGGTAAACAATTCTGAAATTGGTCAGAGGTGGGGAACCATCTCCCATACAGCCATCAACCCACGCACCACGCAAGGAGCGTCCTCATTGCAAAGCTGGGGGACCGTGCCGAGGCATCTGTGAGTAAACGTGAGCTGAGCCCCAGGCCAGGTACTGCTGAACTGTTCCCACCCTTTCCAGGTAAAACACCTGAATATGTACAAGGGCTTGAAAGCCTAGAGGAAGGACCGTGGAGCCACACCAGCTACAGCACGCAGGCCAACTTAGTGCCTGCAGGCCAGCCAGGGTGGTCTTGGCCCCGGGCGCTCTTCCAGAAGCTTTCCATTGCCCTGCCTGAGATACCCCTCCTGTCCCGGCCCCCACTGCTTTTTTCCTTCCTCACCTCTGTCCGGAGAGAAATTCCAGTGGAATGTATGGGTGACACATCCTCTTCTTTACAGGCGGCAGCCTGGCATCTCCTGCAGAAAGGCCAGCAGAACCCCACTCACACCGGGCCACCCACAAAGCTGTGGCCCCTCACTCCCTCCCACCAGCACAGCCCCGAGACTGCGGACGGGGCAGAGAATATGGAGTCAGGCACAGCTTCAGGGGCTATTGCTGCCTGGAGCGCTGTTTATATTGACCTCAACGTGGCACACCTGGGGAGGGCGGGCCGGCAGGGTAAGGCTGCCCAGGTCAGCTAATCCACAACCCTCAGGGAATCACATTGTTGAAAATGGACCCCGCTAAGGCAGAAGAGAAGCCAAGGGAAAAAAGTACACAATGCCATTTGCAGCACCGTAGATGAGTCTAGAAGTAATCACGTGACTTGTAGTAAGTCAGAAAGTGAAAGACACATATCATATCATATCACTTATATGTGTTACTTAAAATGGATACCAGGGCAGATATTTCCACGGAGAAGGGCAATCACAGATTCATTAAACAAACTTATGGTTCACCAATGGAAAGGTGTGAGGATTGGTTTCATTACGATATCGGGGTTAACAGACATATACAAACACAGGTGACATATATAATCACCAAAGACCTACAGAATACCAAGAGAGGACTACTCAATATTCTGTCATAACATACATGGGAAAAGGATCCCAGGAACAACAGACATCTGTATATGTGTAAAAGAACCACATCTTCCACACCTACAACAAGCCAAACATTGTAATCAAACTTGCTGTATTAAAAAATAAAAAATTAAATTAAAAACACGAACAAGAAGTAGTGAGACAAACGTGAGGGGCTTTCTCCTGGCACATTCCATTCTAAACTCCAATCTAGAACACCACTTCCACTGAGGCTCTCTTGCCCTAGTAACCAGATTTGGTAAGGGTGAACTGCTGCCACCTTGTGGCCGTTTCACACAAGAGCAGCTTTAATCCCAACGCTAATGGTCAGTTGATATTCAAAATCATTGCAGGCCTGTAAATGACACCTGCCCTGAAAACAAATCCTGGGGTCACATATCGACCAAGAAATTCAAAGGACGTCCATATTTCAAAATGACCGTTTCAAAAGGCAAGACTGGCCCTGGCGAACAGGGAGCCTTGATATGCTGATGGGCGGGATGTAAGTTCCCAACTGCCTCACTGGAGGTGTGCATTGTGTTCCCTAAAACAATTAAACAACAGAGCTACAGAGCCAAGGGCACTTCCAGTCTAGGGAATATACCTTGGGAAAACTGAAAATCCATAAGAGAGAGCCACCCCCAAATTGAGGGCTGCACTGCTTTCAAGAACCTCAACCTGGGTACACCTGAAATATCCCTGGAAATATAAAAATTGTTCCAAACATTGTGGAACTTACGTACGATGGAATATCCCTCAGCCATGAAATCAATGTCATAAGACCAGTAGCAGCAAAATGAGTGGATTCAGGTACGATGATTCTAAGTGAAAGAAGTCACACAGGAAAAGAAACTTATCATAAGATATCACTTAGGAAGATCCTGTAAACATGGCTACACATGAACTGAGTTAGGCAAGAGAACAGAGTCCCACATTTAGAAAACACTCTTATGCCTGCTTAAGGGGGAAGGACAGGTGGGGTGATGCATCAAACCAGAGTTTGATATAAGCACAGGTACCGTTCCAAAAACCAACTATGGAATAGACAAGACCTACACCTTCCTCAGTGAAAAGGACTCAAAACCACATATTTCCCGCAGAGGAATAGATCTGACTAGTAAGAATCTTAAAACCTATGTATTGATATGTCTCCGTAAGGGAATCAAGTGTGTCTAGACTGGCATAAACATGGCAGCGAGAATCAGCTCAAACCCACTCTATAAAGGAATTTCAAAAATAGAACAAAGAAACAGGGAAATTCTTTACAATTCCTTCAGGGTCTCTGATGCAACCTGGAATGACCCTATCTACAATGACAGCTGGATGTGGCATAAGGCTGGACACTTGGGACTGAGAGGATTGGTGAGATTGGGTGAGCAAATGCAGACCCTTTAAAGCAATAATGCATGGCACCCATTCCATGGGTCCCAGCTCTCAGGGTTGAAGGGAATATTACTACAGCTATAACGTGTACGGGAAACCTAGAGAATGGACACACTGTGAATACGACAGGTTTCTAAAACTCAACGAAGTGCCCCTCTCCTGGAGCTCCGGTTTCACTTTCCAAATGCTTTCCTATCAATCTCCCATCTTGGAGAGACAGCCCCTTTAAGCTCCTGGTTCGCACAGGTTGCCAATTTGGCAGAGGATGAAAGGGAAGAGGGAGAACCAATGAGAGAGTAGCTGCTAGGCATTTGGATGGGCACATGTCACTCTAATTTCCCGGCAGGAAGAAGAATTAACCAAAGTCTCAGCAACCCACCGGGAACCAGTATAGGTCCTGAACCAAAAGTTTGGACTTGCGTTCAGCTCACAAAAAACGAGTTGAAAAATGGAGCTCAGGGGCACAGCAATTCACAAACTGGCAGAGTAATCAAGGCCTACTATCGTCCAAAAATCTGTTGAGGGAAGGCAACGAGGCGGACTTGAAAGCGAGACAGAATAGCAGGAAACAGATTTCAAGAGGTACGTTGGAATCGCCTGTAAAGCACAGGAAAAGGGGCACAACTTCGACAATGATGCACTTGGCCCAAAAGGGCGTATGCGTTTTCTCCTGAATATATTCAGGAGAAAACGCATACGCCCTTTTTGGCCAAGCAAGCAAGCGGGCAATGCAAATCTGCACTACAAAGAAGTATCACTTCCCACCGGTCAAAAGGGACATCCACAAAATGTGTAAAAACCAGAAAGGCAAGACAGGCCCTGGAGAACAGGGAGCCTTGTTATGCTGATGGGCGGGATGTAAGTTGCCAACTGCCTCACTGGAGGAGTGCATTGTGTTCCCTAAAACAAGTAAACAACAGAGCTACAGAGCCAAGGGCACTTCCAGTCTAGGGAATATACCTTGGGAAAACTTAAAATCCATAAGACAGAGCCACCCCCAAATTGAGGGCTGCACTGCTTACAGGAACCTCAACCTGGGTACACCTGAAATATCCCAGGAAATATAAAAATGGTTCCAAACATTGTGGAACTTACGTACGATGTAATATCCCTCAGCCATGAAATCAATGTCATAAGACCAGTAGCAGCAAAATGAGTGGATTCATTAAAACCTATGTATTGATATGTCTCCGTAAGGGAATCAAGTGTGTCTAGACTGGCATAAACATGGCAGCGAGAATCAGCTCAAACCCACTCTAAAAATGAATTTCAAAAACAGAACAAAGAAACAGGGAAATTCTTTAAAATTCCTTCAGGGTCTCTGAGGCAACCTGGAATGACCCTATCTACAATGACAGCTGGATGTGGCATAAGGCTGGACACTTGGGACTGAGAGGATTGGTGAGATTGGGTGAGCAAATGCAGACCCTTTAAAGCAATAATGCATGGCACCCATTCCATGGGTCCCAGCTCTCAGGGTTGAAGGGAATATTACTACAGCTATAACATGTACGGGAAACCTAGAGAATGGACACACTGTGAATACGAAAGGTTTCTAAAACTCAACGAAGAACCCCTCTCCTGGTGCTCCGGTTTGACTTTCCAACTGCTTTCCTATCAATCTCCCAAATTGGAGAGACAGCCCCTTTAAGCTCCTGGTTCGCACAGGTTGCCAATTTGGCAGAGGATGAAAGGGAAGAGGGAGAACCAATGAGAGAGTAGCTGTTAGGCATCTGGATGGGCACATGTCACTCTAATTTCCCGGCAGGAAGAAGAATTAACCAAAGTCTCAGCCACCCACTGGGAACCAGTAGAGGTCCTGAACGAAAAGTTTGGACTTGCGTTCAGCTCACAAAAAACGAGTTGAATAATGGAGCTCAGGGGCACAGCAATTCACAAACTGGCAGAGTAATCAAGGCCAACTATCGTCCAAAAATCTGTTGAGGGAAGGCAACGAGGCGGACTTGAAAGCGAGGCAGAATAGCAGGAAACAGATTTCAAGAGGTACGTTGGAATCGCCTGTAAAGCACAGGAAGAGGGGCACAACTTCGACAATGATGCACTTGGCCAAAAAGGGCGTATGCGTTTTCTCCTGAATATATTCAGGAGAAAACGCATACGCCCTTTTTGGCCAAGCAAGCAAGCGGGCAATGCAAATCTGCACTACAAAGAAGTATCACTTCCCACCGGTCCAAAGGGACATCCACAAAATGTGTAAAAACCAGAAAGGCAAGACAGGCCCTGGAGAACAGGGAGTGTTGTTATGCTGATGGGCGGGATGTAAGTTGCCAACTGCCTCACTGGAGGAGTGCATTGTGTTCCCTAACACAAGTAAACAACAGAGCTACAGAGCCAAGGGCACGTCCAGTCTAGGGAATATACCTTGGGAAAACTGAAAATCCATAAGACAGAGCCACCCCCAAATTGAGGGCTGCACTGCTTACAGGAACCTCAACCTGGGTACACCTGAAATATCCCAGGAAATATAAAAATGGTTCCAAACATTGTGGAACTTACGTACGATGGAATATCCCTCAGCCATGAAATCAATGTCATAAGACCAGTAGCAGCAAAATGAGTGGATTCAGGTACGATGATTCTAAGTGAAAGAAGTCACACAGAAAAAGAAACTTATCATAAGATATCACTTAGGAAGATCCTGTAAACATGGCTACACATGAACTGAGTTAGGCAAGAGAACAGAGTCTCACATTTAGAAAACACTCTTATGCCTGCTTAAGGGTGAAGGAGAGGTGGGGTGATGCATCAAACCAGAGTTTGATATAAGCACAGGTACCGTTCCAAAAACCAACTATGGAATAGACAAGACCTACACCTTCCTCAGTGAAAGGGACTCAAAACCCCATATTTCCCGCAGAGGAATAGATCTGACTAGTAAGAATCTTAAAACCTATGTATTGATATGTCTCCGTAAGGGAATCAAGTGTGTCTAGACTGGCATAAACATGGCAGCGAGAATCAGCTCAAACCCACTCTAAAAAGGAATTTCAAAAACAGAACAAAGAAACAGGGAAATTGTTTACAATTCCTTCAGGGTCTCTCATGCAACCCGGAATGACCCTATCTACAATGACAGCTGGATGTGGCATAAGGCTGGACACTTGGGACTGAGAGGATTGGTGAGATTGGGTGAGCAAATGCAGACCCCTTAAAGCGATAATGCATGGCACCCATTCCATGGGTCCCAACTCTCCAGGTTGAAGGGAATATTACTACAGCTATAACATGTACGGGAAACCTAGAGAATGGACACACTGTGAATACGAAAGGTTTCTAAAACTCAACGAAGAGCCCCTCTCCTGGTGCTCAGGTTTGACTTTCCAACTGCTTTCCTATCAATCTCCAAACTTGGAGAGACAGCCCCTTTAAGCTCCTGGTTCGCACAGGTTGCCAATTTGGCAGAGGATGAAAGGGAAGAGGGAGAACCAATGAGAGAGTAGCTGTTAGGCATTTGGATGGGCACATGTCACTCTAATTTCCCGGCAGGAGGAAGAATGAACCAAAGTCTCAGCCACGCACCGGGAACCAGTATAGGTCCTGAACCAAAAGTTTGGACTTGCATTCAGCTCACAAAAAACGAGTTGATAAATGGAGCTCAGGGGTTCAGCAATTCACAAACTGGCAGAGTAATCAAGGCCAACTATCGTCCAAAAATCTGTTGAGGGAAGGCAACGAGGCAGACTTGAAAGCGAGGCAGAATAGCAGGAAACAGATTTCAAGAGGTACGTTGGAATCGCCTGGAAAGCACAGGAAGAGGGGCACAACTTCGACAATGATGCACTTGGCCAAAATGGGCGTATGCGTTTTCTCCTGAATATATTGAGGAGAAAACGCATACGCCCTTTTTGGCCAAGCAAGCAAGCGGGCAATGCAAATCTGCACTACAAAGAAGTATCACTTCCCACCGGTCAAAAGGGACATCCACAAAATGTGTAAGAACCAGAAAGGCAAGACAGGCCCTGGAGAACAGGGAGCCTTGTTATGCTGATGGGCGGGATGTAAGTGGCCAACTGCCTCACTGGAGGAGTGCATTGTGTTCCCTAAAACAAGTAAACAACAGAGCTACAGAGCCAAGGGCACGTCCAGTCTAGGGAATATACCTTGGGAAAACTGAAAATCCATAAGACAGAGCCACCCCCAAATTGAGGGCTGCACTGCTTACAGGAACCTCAACCTGGGTACACCTGAAATATCCCAGGAAATATAAAAATGGTTCCAAACATTGTGGAACTTACATACGATGCAATATCCCTCAGCCATGAAATCAATGTCATAAGACCAGTAGCAGCAAAATGAGTGGATTCAGGTACGATGATTCTAAGTGAAAGAAGTCACACAGAAAAAGAAACTTATCATAAGATATCACTTAGGAAGATCCTGTAAACATGGCTACACATGAACTGAGTTAGGAAAGAGAACAGAGTCTCACATTTAGAAAACACTCTTATGCCTGCTTAAGGGTGAAGGAGAGGTGGGGTGATGCATCAAACCAGAGTTTGATATAAGCACAGGTACCGTTCCAAAAACCAACTATGGAATAGACAAGACCTACACCTTCCTCAGTGAAAGGGACTCAAAACCCCATATTTCCCGCAGAGGAATCGATCTGACTAGTAAGAATCTTAAAACCTATGTATTGATATGTCTCTGTAAGGGAATCAAGTGTGTCTAGACTGGCATAAACATGGCAGCGAGAATCAGCTCAAACCCATTCTAAAAAGGAATTTCAAAAACAGAACAACGAAACAGGGAAATTCTTTACAATTCCTTCAGGGTCTCTGATGCAACCTGGAATGACCCTATCTACAATGACAGCTGGATGTGGCATAAGGCTGGACACTTGGGACTGAGAGGATTGGTGAGATTGGGTGAGCAAATGCAGACCCTTTAAAGCAATAATGCATGGCACCCATTCCATGGGTCCCTACTCTCCAGGTTGAAGGGAATATTACTACAGCTATAACATGTATGGGAAACCTAGAGAATGGACACACTGTGAATATGAAAGGTTTCTAAAACTCAACGAAGAGTCCCTCTCCTGGTGCTCCGGTTTGACTTTCCAACTGCTTTCCTATCAATCTCCCAACTTGGAGAGACAGCCCCTTTAAGCTCCTGGTTCGCACAGGTTGCCAATTTGGCAGAGGATGAAAGGGAAGAGGGAGAACCAATGAGAGAGTAGCTGTTAGGCATTTGGATGGGCACATGCCACTCTAATTTCCCGGCAGGAAGAAGAATGAACCAAAGTCTCAGCCACCCACCGGGAACCAGTAGAGGTCCTGAACCAAAAGTTTGGACTTGCGTTCAGCTCACAAAAAACGAGTTGAAAAATGGAGCTCAGGGGCACAGCAATTCACAAACTGGCAGAGTAATCAAGGCCAACTATCGTCCAAAAATCTGTTGAGGGAAGGCAACGAGGCGGACTTGAAAGCGAGGCAGAATAGCAGGAAACAGATTTCAAGAGGTACGTTGGAATCGCCTGTAAAGCACAGGAAGAGGGGCACAACTTCGACAATGATGCACTTGGCCAAAAAGGGCCTATGCGTTTTCTCCTGAATATATTCACAGAAAACGCATACGCCCTTTTTGGCCAAGCAAGCAAGCGGGCAATGCAAATCTGCACTACAAAGAAGTATCACTTCCCACCGGTCAAATGGGACATCCACAAAATGTGTAAAAACCAGAAAGGCAAGACAGGCCCTGGAGAACAGGGAGCCTTGTTATGCTGATGGGCGGGATGTAAGTTGCCAACTGCCTCACTGGAGGAGTGCATTGTGTTCCCTAAAACAAGTAAACAACCGAGCTACAGAGCCAAGGGCACGTCCAGTCTAGGGAATATACCTTGGGAAAACTGAAAATCCATAAGACAGAGCCACCCCCAAATTGATGGCTGCACGGCTTACAGGAACCTCAACCTGGGTACACCTGAAATATCCCAGGAAATATAAATATGGTTCCAAGCATTGTGGAACTTACGTACGATGGAATATCCCTCAGCCATGAAATCAATGTCATAAGACCAGTAGCACCAAAATGAGTGGATTCAGGTACGATGATTCTAAGTGAAAGAAGTCACACAGAAAAAGAAACTTATCATAAGATATCACTTAGGAAGATCCTGTAAACATGGCTACACATGAACTGAGTTAGGAAAGAGAACAGAGTCTCACATTTAGAAAACACTCTTATGCCTGCTTAAGGGGGAAGGACAGGTGGGGTGATGCATCAAACCAGAGTTTGATATAAGCACAGGTACCGTTCCAAAAACCAACTATGGAATAGACAAGACCTACACCTTCCTCAGTGAAAGGGACTCAAAACCCCATATTTCCCGCAGAGGAATCGATCTGACTAGTAAGAATCTTAAAACCTATGTATTGATATGTCTCCGTAAGGGAATCAAGTGTGTCTAGACAGGCATAAACATGGCAGCGAGAATCAGCTCAAACCCACTCTAAAAAGGAATTTCAGAAACAGAACAAAGAAACAGGGAAATTCTTTACAATTCCTTCAGGGTCTCTGATGCAACCTGGAATGACCCTATCTACAATGACAGCTGGATGTGGCATAAGGCTGGACACTTGGGACTGAGAGGATTGGTGATATTGGGTGAGCAAATGCAGACCCCTTAAAGCAATAATGCATGGCACCCATTCCATGGGTCCCAACTCTCCAGGTTGAAGGGAATATTACTACAGCTATAACATGAACGCGAAACCTAGAGAATGGACACACTGTGAATACGAAAGGTTTCTAAAACTCAACGAAGAGCCCCTCTCCTGGTGCTCTGGTTTGACTTTCCAACTGCTTTCCTATCAATCTCCCAACTTGGAGAGACAGCCCCTTTAAGCTCCTGGTTCGCACAGGTTGCCAATTTGGCAGAGGATGAAAGGGAAGAGGGAGAACCAATGAGAGAGTAGCTGTTAGGCATTTGGATGGGCACATGTCACTCTAATTTCCCGGCAGGAAGAAGAATTAACCAAAGTCTCAGCCACCCACTGGGAACCAGTAGAGGTCCTGAACCAAAAGTTTGGACTCGCGTTCAGCTCACAAAAAACGAGTTGAAAAATGGAGCTGAGGGGCACAGCAATTCACAAACTGGCAGAGTAATCAAGGCCAACTATCGTCCAAAAATCTGTTGAGGGAAGGCAACGAGGGGGACTTGAAAGCGAGGCAGAATAGCAGGAAACAGATTTCAAGAGGTACGTTGGAATCGCCTGTAAAGCACAGGAAGAGGGGCACAACTTCGACAATGATGCACTTGGCTAAAAAAGGGCATATGCGTTTTCTCCTGAATATATTCAGGAGAAAACGCATATGCACTTTTTGGCCAAGCAAGCAAGCGGGCTATGCAAATCTGCACTACAAAGAAGTATCACTTCCCACCGGTCAAAAGGGACATCCACAAAATGTGTAAAAACCAGAAAGGCAAGACAGGCCCTGGAGAACAGGGGGCCTTGTTATGCTTATGGGCAGGATGTAAGTTGCCAACTGCCTCACTGGAGGAGTGCATTGTGTTCCCTAAAACCAGTAAACAACAGAGCTACCGAGCCAAGGGCACGTCCAGTCTAGGGAATATACCTTGGGAAAACTGAAAATCCATAAGACAGAGCCACCCCCAAATTGAGGGCTGCACTGCTTACAGGAACCTCAACCTGGGTACACCTGAAATATCCCAGGAAATATAAAAATGGTTCCAAACATTGTGGAACTTACGTACGATGGAATATCCCTCAGCCATGAAATCAATGTCATAAGACCAGTAGCAGCAAAATGATTGGATTCAGGTACGATGATTCTAAGTGAAAGAAGTCACACAGAAAAAGAAACTTATCATAAGATATCACTTAGGAAGATCCTGTAAACATGGCTACACATGCACTGAGTTAGGAAAGAGAACAGAGTCTCACATTTAGAAAACACTCTTATGCCTGCTTAAGGGGGAAGGAGAGGTGGGGTGATGCATCAAACCAGAGTTTGATATAAGCACAGGTACCGTTCCAAAAACCAACTATGGAATAGACAAGACCTACACCTTCCTCAGTGAAAGGGACTCAAAACCCCATATTTCCCGCCGAGGAATCCATCTGACTAGTAAGAATCTTAAAACCTATGTATTGATATGTCTCTGTAAGGGAATCAAGTGTGTCTAGACTGGCATAAACATGGCAGCGAGAATCAGCTCAAACCCATTCTAAAAAAGAATTTCAAAAACAGAACAAAGAAACAGGGAAATTCTTTACAATTCCTTCAGGGTCTCTGATGCAACCTGGAATGACCCTATCTACAATGACAGCTGGATGTGGCATAAGGCTGGACACTTGGGACTGAGAGGATTGGTGAGATTGGGTGAGCAAATGCAGACCCTTTAAAGCAATAATGCATGGCACCCATTCCATGGGTCCCTACTCTCCATGTTGAAGGGAATATTACTACAGCTATAACATGTACGGGAAACCTAGAGAATGGACACACTGTGAATACGAAAGGTTTCTAAAACTCAATGAAGAGTCCCTCTCCTGGTGCTCCGGTTTGACTTTCCAACTGCTTTCCTATCAATCTCCCAACTTGGAGAGACAGCCCCTTTAAGCTCCTGGTTCGCACAGGTTGCCAATTTGGCAGAGGATGAAAGGGAAGAGGGAGAACCAATGAGAGAGTAGCTGTTAGGCATTTGGATGGGCACATGTCACTCTAATTTCCCGGCAGGAAGAAGAATTAACCAAAGTCTCAGCCACCCACCGGGAACCAGTAGAGGTCCTGAACCAAAAGTTTGGACTTGCGTTCAGCTCACAAAAAACGAGTTGAAAAATGGAGCTCAGGGGCACAGAAATTCACAAACTGGCAGAGTAATCAAGGCCAACTATCGTCCAAAAATCTGTTGAGGGAAGGCAACGAGGTGGACTTGAAAGCGAGGCAGAATAGCAGGAAACAGATTTCAAGAGGTACGTTGGAATCGCATGTAAAGCACAGGAAGAGGGGCACAACTTCGACAATGATGCACTTGGCCAAAAAGGGCGTATGCGTTTTCTCCTGAATATATTCAGGAGAAAACGCATACGCCCTTTTTGGCCAAGCAAGCAAGCGGGCAATGCAAATCTGCACTACAAAGAAGTATCACTTCCCACCGGTCAAAAGGGACATCCACAAAATGTGTAAAAACCAGAAAGGCAAGACAGGCCCTGGAGAACAGGGAGCCTTGTTATGCTGATGGGCGGGATGTAAGTTGCCAACTGCCTCACTGGAGGAGTGCATTGTGTTCCCTAAAACAAGTAAACAACAGAGCTACAGAGCCAAGGGCACGTCCAGTCTAGGGAATATACCTTGGGAAAATTGAATATCCATAAGACAGAGCCACCCTCAAATTGAGGGCTGCACTGCTTACAGGAACCTCAACCTGGGTACACCTGAAATATCCCAGGAAATATAAAAATGGTTCCAAACATTGTGGAACTTACGTACGATGGAATATCCCTCAGCCATGAAATCAATGTCATAAGACCAGTAGCACCAAAATGAGTGGATTCAGGTACGATGATTCTAAGTGAAAGAAGTCACACAGAAAAAGAAACTTATCATAAGGTATCACTTAGGAAGATCCTGTAAACATGGCTACACATGAACTGAGTTAGGCAAGAGAACAGAGTCTCACATTTAGAAAACACTCTTATGCCTGCTTAAGGGGGAAGGAGAGGTGGGGTGATGCATCAAACCAGAGTTTGATATAAGCACAGGTACCGTTCCAAAAACCAACTATGGAATAGTCAAGACCTACACCTTCCTCAGTGAAAGGGACTCAAAACCCCATATTTCCCGCAGAGGAAGAGATCTGACTAGTAAGAATCTTAAAACCTATGTATTGATATGTCTCCGTAAGGGAATCAAGTGTGTCTAGACAGGCATAAACATGGCAGCGAGAATCAGCTCAAACCCACACTAAAAAGGAATTTCAGAAACAGAACAAAGAAACAGGGAAATTCTTTACAATTCCTTCAGGGTCTCTGATGCAACCTGGAATGACCCTATCTACAATGACAGCTGGATGTGGCATAAGGCTGGACACTTGGGACTGAGAGGATTGGTGAGATTGGGTGAGCAAATGCAGACCCCTTAAAGCGATAATGCATGGCACCCATTCCATGGGTCCCAACTCTCCAGGTTGAAGGGAATATTACTACAGCTATAACATGTACGCGAAACCTAGAGAATGGACACACTGTGAATACGAAAGGTTTCTAAAACTCAACGAAGAGCCCCTCTCCTGGTGCTCCGGTTTGACTTTCCAACTGCTTTCCTATCAATCTCCCAACTTGGAGAGACAGCCCCTTTAAGCTCCTGGTTCGCACAGGTTGCCAATTTGGCAGAGGATGAAAGGGAAGAGGGAGAACCAATGAGAGAGTAGCTGTTAGGCATTTGGATGGGCACATGTCACTCTAATTTCCCGGCAGGAAGAAGAATGAACCAAAGTCTCAGCCACCCACCGGGAACCAGTAGAGGTCCTGAACCAAAAGTTTGGACTTGCGTTCAGCTCACAAAAAACGAGTTGAAAAATGGAGCTCAGGGGCACAGCAATTCACAAACTGGCAGAGTAATCAACGCCAACTATCGTCCAAAAATCTGTTGAGGGAAGGCAACGAGGCGGACTTGAAAGCGAGGCAGAATAGCTGGAAACAGATTTCAAGAGGTACGTTGGAATCGCCTGTAAAGCACAGGAAGAGGGGCACAACTTCGACAATGATGCACTTGGCCAAAAAGGCCGTATGCGTTTTCTCCTGAATATAATCAGGAGAAAACGCATATGCCCTTTTTGGCCAAGCAAGCAAGCGGGCAATGCAAATCTGCACTACAAAGAAGTATCACTTCCCACCGGTCAAAAGGGACATCCACAAAATGTGTAAAAACCAGAAAGGCAAGACAGGCCCTGGGGAACAGGGAGCCTTGTTATGCTGATGGGCGGGATGTAAGTTGCCAACTGCCTCACTGGAGGAGTGCATTGTGTTCCCTAAAACAAGGAAACAACAGAGCTACCGAGCCAAGGGCACGTCCAGTCTAGGGAATATACCTTGGGAAAACTGAAAATCCATAAGACAGAGCCACCCCCAAATTGAGGGCTGCACTGCTTACAGGAACCTCAACCTGGGTACACCTGAAATATCCCAGGAAATATAAAAATGGTTCCAAACATTGTGGAACTTATGTACGATGGAATATCCCTCAGCCATGAAATCAATGTCATAAGACCAGTAGCAGCAAAATGATTGGATTCAGGTACGATGATTCTAAGTGAAAGAAGTCACACAGAAAAAGAAACTTATCATAAGATATCACTTAGAAAGATCCTGTAAACATGGCAACACATGCACTGAGTTAGGAAAGAGAACAGAGTCTCACATTTAGAAAACACTCTTATGCCTGCTTAAGGGGGAAGGAGAGGTGGGGTGATGCATCAAACCAGAGTTTGATATAAGCACAGGTACCGTTCCAAAAACCAACTATGGAATAGACAAGACCTACACCTTCCTCAGTGAAAGGGACTCAAAACCCCATATTTCCCACCGAGGAATCGATCTGACTAGTAAGAATCTTAAAACTTATGTATTGATATGTCTCTGTAAGGGAATCAAGTGTGTCTAGACTGGCATAAACATGGCAGCGAGAATCAGCTCAAACCCATTCTAAAAAGGAATTTCAAAAACAGAACAAAGAAACAGGGAAATTCTTTACAATTCCTTCAGGGTCTCTGATGCAACCTGGAATGACCCTATCTACAATGACAGCTGGATGTGGCATAAGGCTGGACACTTGGGACTGAGAGGATTGGTGAGATTGGGTGAGCAAATGCAGACCCCTTAAAGCAATAATGCATGGCACCCATTCCATGGGTTCCTACTCTCCATGTTGAAGGGAATATTACTACAGCTATAACATGTACGGGAAACCTAGAGAATGGACACACTGTGAATACGAAAGGTTTCTAAAACTCAATGAAGAGTCCCTCTCCTGGTGCTCCGGTTTGACTTTCCAACTGCTTTCCTATCAATCTCCCAACTTGGAGAGACAGCCCCTTTAAGCTCCTGGTTCGCACAGGTTGCCAATTTGGCAGAGGATGAAAGGGAAGAGGGAGAACCAATGAGAGAGTAGCTGTTAGGCATTTGGATGGGCACATGTCACTCTAATTTCCCGGCAGGAAGAAGAATTAACCAAAGTCTCAGCGAACCACCGGGAACCAGTAGAGGTCCTGAACCAAAAGTTTGGACTTGCGTTCAGCTCACAAAAAACGAGTTGAAAAATGGAGCTCAGGGGCACAGCAATTCACAAACTGGCAGAGTAATCAAGGCCAACTATCGTCCAAAAATCTGTTGAGGGAAGGCAACGAGGCGGACTTGAAAGCGAGGCAGAATAGCAGGAAACAGATTTCAAGAGGTACGTTGGAATCGCCTGTAAAGCACAGGAAGAGGGGCACAACTTCGACAATGATGCACTTGGCCAAAAAGGGCGTATGCGTTTTCTCCTGAATATATTGAGGAGAAAACGCATACGCCCTTTTTGGCCAAGCAAGCAAGCGGGCAATGCAAATCTGCACTACAAAGAAGTATCACTTCCCACCGGTCAAATGGGACATCCACAAAATGTGTAAAAACCAGAAAGGCAAGACAGGCCCTGGAGAACAGGGAGCCTTGTTATGCTGATGGGCGGGATGTAAGTTGCCAACTGCCTCACTGGAGGAGTGCATTGTGTTCCCTAAAACAAGTAAACAACAGAGCTCCAGAGCCAAGGGCACGTCCAGTCTAGGGAATATACCTTGGGAAAACTGAAAATCCATAAGACAGAGCCACCCCCAAATTGATGGCTGCACTGCTTACAGGAACCTCAACCTGGGTACACCTGAAATATCCCAGGAAATATAAATATGGTTCCAAACATTGTGGAACTTACGTACGATGGAATATCACTCAGCCATGAAATCAATGTCATAAGACCAGTAGCACCAAAATGAGTGGATTCAGGTACGATGATTCTAAGTGAAATAAGTCACACAGAAAAAGAAACTTATCATAAGATATCACTTAGGAAGATCCTGTAAACATGGCTACACATGAACTGAGTTAGGAAAGAGAACAGAGTCTCACATTTAGAAAACACTCTTATGCCTGCTTAAGAGGGAAGGACAGGTTGGGTGATGCATCAAACCAGAGTTTGATATAAGCACAGGTACCGTTCCAAAAACCAACTATGGAATAGACAAGACCTACACCTTCCTCAGTGAAAGGGACTCAAAACCCCATATTTCCCGCAGAGGAATAGATCTGACTAGTAAGAATCTTAAAACCTATGTATTGATATGTCTCCATAAGGGAAACAAGTGTGTCTAGACTGGCATAAACATGGCAGCGAGAATCAGCTCAAACCCACTCTAAAAAGGAATTTCAAAAACAGAACAAAGAAACAGGGAAATTCTTTACAATTCCTTCAGGGACTCTGATGCAACCTGGAATGACCCTATCTACAATGACAGCTGGATGTGGCATAAGGCTGGACACTTGGGTCTGAGAGGATTGGTGAGAATGGGTGAGCAAATGCAGACCCTTTAAAGCAATAATGCATGGCACCCATTCCATGGGTCCCAACTCTCCAGGTTGAAGGGAATATTACTACAGCTATAACATGTACGCGAAACCTAGAGAATGGACACACTGTGAATACGAAAGGTTTCTAAAACTCAACGAAGAGCCCCTCTCCTGGTGCTCCGGTTTGACTTTCCAACTGCTTTCCTATCAATCTCCCAACTTGGAGAGACAGCCCCTTTAAGCTCCTGGTTCGCACAGGTTGCCAATTTGGCAGAGGATGAAAGGGAAGAGGGAGAACCAATGAGAGAGTAGCTGTTAGGCATTTGGATGGGCACATGTCACTCTAATTTCCCGGCAGGAAGAAGAATGAACCAAAGTCTCAGCCACCCATCGGGAACCAGTAGAGGTCCTGAACCAAAAGTTTGGACTTGCGTTCAGCTCACAAGAAACGAGTTGAAAAATGGAGCTCAGGGGCACAGCAATTCACAAACTGGCAGAGTAATCAAGGCCAACTATCGTCCAAAAATCTGTTGAGGGAAGGCAACGAGGCGGACTTGAAAGCGAGGCAGAATAGCAGGAAACAGATTTCAAGAGGTATGTTGGAATCGCCTGGAAAGCACAGGAAGAGGGGCACAACTTCGACAATGATGCACTTGGCCAAAAAGTGCGTATGCGTTTTCTCCTGAATATATTGAGGAGAAAACGCATACGCCCTTTTTGGCCAAGCAAGCAAGTGGGCAATGCAAATCTGCACTACAAAGAAGTATCACTTCCCACCGGTCAAAAGGGACATCCACAAAATGTGTAAAAACCAGAAAGGCAAGGCAGGCCCTGGAGAACAGGGAGCCTTGTTATGCTGATGGGCGGGATGTAAGTTGCCAACTGCCTCACTGGAGGAGTGCATTGTGTTCCCTAAAACAAGTAAACAACAGAGCTACCTAGCCAAGGGCACGTCCAGTCTAGGGAATATACCTTGGGAAAACTGAAAATCCATAAGACAGATCCACCTCCAAATTGAGGGCTGCACTGCTTACAGGAACCTCAACCTGGGTACACCTGAAATATCCCAGGAAATATAAAAATGGTTCCAAACATTGTGGAACTTACGTACGATGGAATATCCCTCAGCCAGGAAATCAATGTCATAAGACCAGTAGCAGCAAAATGAGTGGATTCAGGTACGATGATTCTAAGTGAAAGAAGTCACACAGAAAAAGAAACTTATCATAAGATATCACTTAGGAAGAGCCTGTAAACATGGCTACACATGAACTGAGTTAGGCAAGAGAACAGAGTCTCACATTTAGAAAACACTCTTATGCCTGCTTAAGGGGGAAGGAGAGGTGGGGTGATGCATGAAACCAGAGTTTGATATAAGCACAGGTACCGTTCCAAAAACCAACTATGGAATAGACAAGACCTACACCTTCCTCAGTGAAAGGGACTCAAAACCCCATATTTCCCGCAGAGAAATAGATCTGACTAGTAAGAATCTTAAAACCTATGTATTGATATGTCTCTGTAAGGGAATCAAGTGTGTCTAGACTGGCATAAACATGGCAGCGAGAATCAGCTCAAACCCATTCTAAAAAGGAAATTCAAAAACAGAACAAAGAAACAGGGAAATTCTTTACAATTCCTTCAGGGTCTCTGATGCTACCTGGATTGACCCTATCTACAATGACAGCTGGATGTGGCATAAGGCTGGACACTTGGGACTGAGAGGATTGGTGAGATTGGGTGAGCAAATGCAGACCCTTTAAAGCAATAATGCATGGCACCCATTCCTTGGGTCCCTACTCTCCAGGTTGAAGGGAATATTACTACAGCTATAACATGTATGGGAAACTTAGAGAATGGACACACTGTGAATATGAAAGGTTTCTAAAACTCAACGAAGAGTCCCTCTCCTGGTGCTCCGGTTTGACTTTCCAACTGCTTTCCTATCAATCTCCCAACTTGGAGAGACAGCCCCTTTAAGCTCCTGGTTCGCACAGGTTGCCAATTTGGCAGAGGATGAAAGGGAAGAGGGAGAACCAATGAGAGAGTAGCTGTTAGGCATTTGGATGGGCACATGCCACTCTAATTTCCCGGCAGGTAGAAGAATGAACCAAAGTCTCAGCCACCCACCGGGAACCAGTAGAGGTCCTGAACCAAAAGTTTGGACTTGCGTTCAGCTCACAAAAAACGAGTTGAAAAATGGAGCTCAGGGGCACAGCAATTCACAAACTGGCAGAGTAATCAAGGCCAACTATCGTCCAAAAATCTGTTGAGGGAAGGCAACGAGGCGGACTTGAAAGCGAGGCAGAATAGCAGGAAACAGATTTCAAGAGGTACGTTGGAATCGCCTGTAAAGCACAGGAAGAGGGGCACAACTTCGACAATGATGCACTTGGCCAAAAAGGGCCTATGCGTTTTCTCCTGAATATATTCACAGAAAACGCATACGCCCTTTTTGGCCAAGCAAGCAAGCGGGCAATGCAAATCTGCACTACAAAGAAGTATCACATCCCACCGGTCAAATGGGACATCCACAAAATGTGTAAAAACCAGAAAGGCAAGACAGGCCCTGGAGAACAGGGAGCCTTGTTATGCTGATGGGCGGGATGTAAGTTGCCAACTGCCTCACTGGAGGAGTGCATTGTGTTCCCTAAAACAAGTAAACAACCGAGCTACAGAGCCAAGGGCACGTCCAGTCTAGGGAATATACCTTGGGAAAACTGAAAATCCATAAGACAGAGCCACCCCCAAATTGAGGGCTGCACTGCTTACAGGAACCTCAACCTGGGTACACCTGAAATATCCCAGGAAATATAAAAATGGTTCCAAACATTGTGGAACTTACGTACGATGGAATATCCCTCAGCCATGAAATCAATGTCATAAGACCAGTAGCAGCAAAATGATTGGATTCAGGTACGATGATTCTAAGTGAAAGAAGTCACACAGAAAAAGAAACTTATCATAAGATATCACTTAGGAAGATCCTGTAAACATGGCTACACATGCACTGAGTTAGGAAAGAGAACAGAGTCTCACATTTAGAAAACACTCTTATGCCTGCTTAAGGGGGAAGGAGAGGTGGGGTGATGCATCAAACCAGAGTTTGATATAAGCACAGGTACCGTTCCAAAAACCAACTATGGAATAGACAAGACCTACACCTTCCTCAGTGAAAGGGACTCAAAACCCCATATTTCCCGCCGAGGAATCGATCTGACTAGTAAGAATCTTAAAACCTATGTATTGATATGTCTCTGTAAGGGAATCAAGTGTGTCTAGACTGGCATAAACATGGCAGCGAGAATCAGCTCAAACCCATTCTAAAAAGGAATTTCAAAAACAGAACAAAGAAACAGGGAAATTCTTTACAATTCCTTCAGGGTCTCTGATGCAACCTGGAATGACCCTATCTACAATGACAGCTGGATGTGGCATAAGGCTGGACACTTGGGACTGAGAGGATTGGTGAGATTGGGTGAGCAAATGCAGACCCTTTAAAGCAATAATGCATGGCACCCATTCCATGGGTCCCTACTCTCCATGTTGAAGGGAATATTACTACAGCTATAACATGTACGGGAAACCTAGAGAATGGACACACTGTGAATACGAAAGGTTTCTAAAACTCAATGAAGAGTCCCTCTCCTGGTGCTCCGGTTTGACTTTCCAACTGCTTTCCTATCAATCTCCCAACTTGGAGAGACAGCCCCTTTAAGCTCCTGGTTCGCACAGGTTGCCAATTTGGCAGAGGATGAAAGGGAAGAGGGAGAACCAATGAGAGAGTAGCTGTTAGGCATTTGGATGGGCACATGTCACTCTAATTTCCCGGCAGGAAGAAGAATTAACCAAAGTCTCAGCCACCCACCGGGAACCAGTAGAGGTCCTGAACCAAAAGTTTGGACTTGCGTTCAGCTCACAAAAAACGAGTTGAAAAATGGAGCTCAGGGGCACAGAAATTCACAAACTGGCAGAGTAATCAAGGCCAACTATCGTCCAAAAATCTGTTGAGGGAAGGCAACGAGGTGGACTTGAAAGCGAGGCAGAATAGCAGGAAACAGATTTCAAGAGGTACGTTGGAATCGCATGTAAAGCACAGGAAGAGGGGCACAACTTCGACAATGATGCACTTGGCCAAAAAGGGCGTATGCGTTTTCTCCTGAATATATTGAGGAGAAAACGCATACGCCCTTTTTGGCCAAGCAAGCAAGCGGGCAATGCAAATCTGCACTACAAAGAAGTATCACTTCCCACCGGTCAAAAGGGACATCCACAAAATGTGTAAAAACCAGAAAGGCAAGACAGGCCCTGGAGAACAGGGAGCCTTGTTATGCTGATGGGCGGGATGTAAGTTGCCAACTGCCTCACTGGAGGAGTGCATTGTGTTCCCTAAAACAAGTAAACAACAGAGCTACAGAGCCAAGGGCACGTCCAGTCTAGGGAATATACCTTGGGAAAATTGAATATCCATAAGACAGAGCCACCCTCAAATTGAGGGCTGCACTGCTTACAGGAACCTCAACCTGGGTACACCTGAAATATCCCAGGAAATATAAAAATGTTTCCAAACATTGTGGAACATACGTACGATGGAATATCCCTCAGCCATGAAATCAATGTCATAAGACCAGTAGCACCAAAATGAGTGGATTCAGGTACGATGATTCTAAGTGAAAGAAGTCACACAGAAAAAGAAACTTATCATAAGATATCACTTAGGAAGATCCTGTAAACATGGCTACACATGAACTGAGTTAGGCAAGAGAACAGAGTCTCACATTTAGAAAACACTCTTATGCCTGCTTAAGGGGGAAGGAGAGGTGGGGTGATGCATCAAACCAGAGTTTGATATAAGCACAGGTACCGTTCCAAAAACCAATTATGGAATAGTCAAGACCTACACCTTCCTCAGTGAAAGGGACTCAAAACCCCATATTTCCCGCAGAGGAAGAGATCTGACTAGTAAGAATCTTAAAACCTATGTATTGATATGTCTCCGTAAGGGAATCAAGTGTGTCTAGACAGGCATAAACATGGCAGCGAGAATCAGCTCAAACCCACTCTAAAAAGGAATTTCAGAAACAGAACAAAGAAACAGGGAAATTCTTTACAATTCCTTCAGGGTCTCTGATGCAACCTGGAATGACCCTATCTACAATGACAGCTGGATGTGGCATAAGGCTGGACACTTGGGACTGAGAGGATTGGTGAGATTGGGTGAGCAAATGCAGACCCCTTAAAGCGATAATGCATGGCACCCATTCCATGGGTCCCAACTCTCCAGGTTGAAGGGAATATTACTACAGCTATAACATGTACGCGAAACCTAGAGAATGGACACACTGTGAATACGAAAGGTTTCTAAAACTCAACGAAGAGCCCCTCTCCTGGTGCTCCGGTTTGACTTTCCAACTGCTTTCCTATCAATCTCCCAACTTGGAGAGACAGCCCCTTTAAGCTCCTGGTTCGCACAGGTTGCCAATTTGGCAGAGGATGAAAGGGAAGAGGGAGAACCAATGAGAGAGTAGCTGTTAGGCATTTGGATGGGCACATGTCACTCTAATTTCCCGGCAGGAAGAAGAATTAACCAAAGTCTCAGCCACCCACCGGGAACCAGTAGAGGTCCTGAACCAAAAGTTTGGACTTGCGTTCAGCTCACAATAAACGAGTTGAAAAATGGAGCTCAGGGGCACAGCAATTCACAAACTGGCAGAGTAATCAAGGCCAACTATCGTCCAAAAATCTGTTGAGGGAAGGCAACGAGGCGGACTTGAAAGCGAGGCAGAATAGCTGGAAACAGATTTCAAGAGGTACGTTGGAATCGCCTGTAAAGCACAGGAAGAGGGGCACAACTTCGACAATGATGCACTTGGCCAAAAAGGCCGTATGCGTTTTCTCCTGAATATAATCAGGAGAAAACGCATATGCCCTTTTTGGCCAAGCAAGCAAGCGGGCAATGCAAATCTGCACTACAAAGAAGTATCACTTCCCACCGGTCAAAAGGGACATCCACAAAATGTGTAAAAACCAGAAAGGCAAGACAGGCCCTGGAGAACAGGGAGCCTTGTTATGCTGATGGGCGGGATGTAAGTTGCCAACTGCCTCACAGGAGGAGTGCATTGTGTTCCCTAAAACAAGTAAACAACAGAGCTACCTAGCCTAGGGCACGTCCAGTCTAGGGAATATACCTTGGGAAAACTGAAAATCCATAAGACAGAGCCACCCCCAAATTGAGGGCTGCACTGCTTACAGGAACCTCAACCTGGGTACACCTGAAATATCCCAGGAAATATAAAAATGGTTCCAAACATTGTGGAACTTACGTACGATGGAATATCCCTCAGCCATGAAATCAATGTCATAAGACCAGTATCAGCAAAATGATTGGATTCAGGTACGATGATTCTAAGTGAAAGAAGTCACACAGAAAAAGAAACTTATCATAAGATATCACTTAGAAAGATCCTGTAAACATGGCTACACATGCACTGAGTTAGGAAAGAGAACAGAGTCTCACATTTAGAAAACACTCTTATGCCTGCTTAAGGGGGAAGGAGAGGTGGGGTGATGCATCAAACCAGAGTTTGATATAAGCACAGGTACCGTTCCAAAAACCAACTATGGAATAGACAAGACCTACACCTTCCTCAGTGAAAGGGACTCAAAACCCCATATTTCCCGCCGAGGAATCGATCTGACTAGTAAGAATCTTAAAACTTATGTATTGATATGTCTCTGTAAGGGAATCAAGTGTGTCTAGACTGGCATAAACATGGCAGCGAGAATCAGCTCAAACCCATTCTAAAAAGGAATTTCAAAAACAGAACAAAGAAACAGGGAAATTCTTTACAATTCCTTCAGGGTCTCTGATGCAACCTGGAATGACCCTATCTACAATGACAGCTGGATGTGGCATAAGGCTGGACACTTGGGACTGAGAGGATTGGTGAGATTGGGTGAGCAAATGCAGACCCTTTAAAGCAATAATGCATGGCACCCATTCCATGGGTCCCTACTCTCCATGTTGAAGGGAATATTACTACAGCTATAACATGTACGGGAAACCTAGAGAATGGACACACTGTGAATACGAAAGGTTTCTAAAACTCAATGAAGAGTCCCTCTCCTGGTGCTCCGGTTTGACTTTCCAACTGCTTTCCTATCAATCTCCCAACTTGGAGAGACAGCCCCTTTAAGCTCCTGGTTCGCACAGGTTGCCAATTTGGCAGAGGATGAAAGGGAAGAGGGAGAAACAATGAGAGAGTAGCTGTTAGGCATTTGGATGGGCACATGTCACTCTAATTTCCCGGCAGGAAGAAGAATTAACCAAAGTCTCAGCCACCCACCGGGAACCAGTATAGGTCCTGAACCAAAAGTTTGGACTTGCGTTCAGCTCACAAAAAAACGAGTTGAAAAATGGAGCTCAGGGGCACAGCAATTCACAAACTGGCAGAGTAATCAAGGCCAACTATCGTCCAAAAATCTGTTGAGGGAAGGCAACGAGGTGGACTTGAAAGCGAGGCAGAATAGCCGGAAACAGATTTCAAGAGGTACGTTGGAATCGCCTGTAAAGCACAGGAAGAGGGGCACAACTTCGACAATGATGCACTTGGCCAAAAAGGGCGTATGCGTTTTCTCCTGAATATATTCAGGAGAAAACGCATACGCCCTTTTTGGCCAAGCAAGCAAGCGGGCAATGCAAATCTGCACTACAAAGAAGTATCACTTCCCACCGGTCAAAAGGGACATCCACAAAATGTGTAAAAACCAGAAAGGCAAGACAGGCCCTGGAGAACAGGGAGCCTTGTTATGCTGATGGGCGGGATGTAAGTTGCCAACTGCCTCACTGGAGGAGTGCATTGTGTTCCCTAAAATAAGTAAACAACAGAGCTACAGAGCCAAGGGCACGTCCAGTCTAGGGAATATACCTTGGGAAAATTGAATATCCATAAGACAGAGCCACCCTCAAATTGAGGGCTGCACTGCTTACAGGAACCTCAACCTGGGTACACCTGAAATATCCCAGGAAATATAAAAATGTTTCCAAACATTGTGGAAATTACGTACGATGGAATATCCCTCAGCCATGAAATCAATGTCATAAGACCAGTAGCACCAAAATGAGTGGATTCAGGTACGATGATTCTAAGTGAAAGAAGTCACACAGAAAAAGAAACTTATCATAAGATATCACTTAGGAAGATCCTGTAAACATGGCTACACATGAACTGAGTTAGGCAAGAGAACAGAGTCTCACATTTAGAAAACACTCTTATGCCTGCTTAAGGGGGAAGGAGAGGTGGGGTGATGCATCAAACCAGAGTTTGATATAAGCACAGGTACCGTTCCAAAAACCAACTATGGAATAGTCAAGACCTTCACCTTCCTCAGTGAAAGGGACTCAAAACCCCATATTTCCCGCAGAGGAAGAGATCTGACTAGTAAGAATCTTAAAACCTATGTATTGATATGTCTCCGTAAGGGAATCAAGTGTGTCTAGACAGGCATAAACATGGCAGCGAGAATCAGCTCAAACCCACTCTAAAAAGGAATTTCCAAAACAGAACAAAGAAAGAGGGAAATTCTTTACAATTCCTTCAGGGTCTCTGATGCAACCTGAAATGACCCTATCTACAATGACAGCTGGATGTGGCATAAGGCTGGACACTTGGGACTGAGAGGATTGGTGAGATTGGGTGAGCAAATGCAGACCCCTTAAAGCGATAATGCATGGCACCCATTCCATGGGTCCCAACTCTCCAGGTTGAAGGGAATATTACTACAGCTATAACATGTACGCGAAACCTAGAGAATGGACACACTGTGAATACGAAAGGTTTCTAAAACTCAACGAAGAGCCCCTCTCCTGGTGCTCCGGTTTGACTTTCCAACTGCTTTCCTATCAATCTCCCAACTTGGAGAGACAGCCCCTTTAAGCTCCTGGTTCGCACAGGTTGCCAATTTGCCAGAGGTTGAAAGGGAAGAGGGAGAACCAATGAGAGAGTAGCTGTTAGGCATTTGGATGGGCATATGTCACTCTAATTTCCCGGCAGGAAGAAGAATTAACCAAAGTCTCAGCGAACCACCGGGAACCAGTAGAGGTCCTGAACCAAAAGTTTGGACTTGCGTTCAGCTCACAAAAAACGAGTTGAAAAATGGAGCTCAGGGGCACAGCAATTCACAAACTGGCAGAGTAATCAAGGCCAACTATCGTCCAAAAATCTGTTGAGGGAAGGCAACGAGGCGGACTTGAAAGCGAGGCAGAATAGCAGGAAACAGATTTCAAGAGGTACGTTGGAATCGCCTGGAAAGCACAGGAAGAGGGGCACAACTTCGACAATGATGCACTTGGCCAAAAAGGGCCTATGCGTTTTCTCCTGAATATATTCACAGAAAACGCATACGCCCTTTTTGGCCAAGCAAGCAAGCGGGCAATGCAAATCTGCACTACAAAGAAGTATCACTTCCCACCGGTCAAATGGGACATCCACAAAATGTGTAAAAACCAGAAAGGCAAGACAGGCCCTGGAGAACAGGGAGCCTTGTTATGCTGATGGGCGGGATGTAAGTTGCCAACTGCCTCACTGGAGAAGTGCATTGTGTTCCCTAAAACAAGTAAACAACAGAGCTACAGAGCCAAGGGCACCTCCAGTCTAGGGAATATACCTTGGGAAAACTGAAAATCCATAAGACAGAGCCACCCCCAAATTGATGGCTGCACTGCTTACAGGAACCTCAACCTGGGTACACCTGAAATATCCCAGGAAATATAAATATGGTTCCAAACATTGTGGAACTTACGTACGATGGAATATCACTCAGCCATGAAATCAATGACATAAGACCAGTAGCACCAAAATGAGTGGATTCAGGTACGATGATTCTAAGTGAAATAAGTCACACAGAAAAAGAAACTTATCATAAGATATCACTTAGGAAGATCCTGTAAACATGGCTACACATGAACTGAGTTAGGAAAGAGAACAGAGTCTCACATTTAGAAAACACTCTTATGCCTGCTTAAGAGGGAAGGACAGGTTGGGTGATGCATCAAACCAGAGTTTGATATAAGCACAGGTACCGTTCCAAAAACCAACTATGGAATAGACAAGACCTACACCTTCCTCAGTGAAAGGGACTCAAAACCCCATATTTCCCGCCGAGGAATCGATCTGACTAGTAAGAATCTTAAAACTTATGTATTGATATGTCTCTGTAAGGGAATCAAGTGTGTCTAGACTGGCATAAACATGGCAGCGAGAATCAGCTCAAACCCATTCTAAAAAGGAATTTCAAAAACAGAACAAAGAAACAGGGAAATTCTTTACAATTCCTTCAGGGTCTCTGATGCAACCTGGAATGACCCTATCTACAATGACAGCTGGATGTGGCATAAGGCTGGACACTTGGGACTGAGAGGATTGGTGAGATTGGGTGAGCAAATGCAGACCCTTTAAAGCAATAATGCATGGCACCCATTCCATGGGTCCCTACTCTCCATGTTGAAGGGAATATTACTACAGCTATAACATGTACGGGAAACCTAGAGAATGGACACACTGTGAATACGAAAGGTTTCTAAAACTCAATGAAGAGTCCCTCTCCTGGTGCTCCGGTTTGACTTTCCAACTGCTTTCCTATCAATCTCCCAACTTGGAGAGACAGCCCCTTTAAGCTCCTGGTTCGCACAGGTTGCCAATTTGGCAGAGGATGAAAGGGAAGAGGGAGAAACAATGAGAGAGTAGCTGTTAGGCATTTGGATGGGCACATGTCACTCTAATTTCCCGGCAGGAAGAAGAATTAACCAAAGTCTCAGCCACCCACCGGGAACCAGTATAGGTCCTGAACCAAAAGTTTGGACTTGCGTTCAGCTCACAAAAAAACGAGTTGAAAAATGGAGCTCAGGGGCACAGCAATTCACAAACTGGCAGAGTAATCAAGGCCAACTATCGTCCAAAAATCTGTTGAGGGAAGGCAACGAGGTGGACTTGAAAGCGAGGCAGAATAGCCGGAAACAGATTTCAAGAGGTACGTTGGAATCGCCTGTAAAGCACAGGAAGAGGGGCACAACTTCGACAATGATGCACTTGGCCAAAAAGGGCGTATGCGTTTTCTCCTGAATATATTCAGGAGAAAACGCATACGCCCTTTTTGGCCAAGCAAGCAAGCGGGCAATGCAAATCTGCACTACAAAGAAGTATCACTTCCCACCGGTCAAAAGGGACATCCACAAAATGTGTAAAAACCAGAAAGGCAAGACAGGCCCTGGAGAACAGGGAGCCTTGTTATGCTGATGGGCGGGATGTAAGTTGCCAACTGCCTCACTGGAGGAGTGCATTGTGTTCCCTAAAATAAGTAAACAACAGAGCTACAGAGCCAAGGGCACGTCCAGTCTAGGGAATATACCTTGGGAAAATTGAATATCCATAAGACAGAGCCACCCTCAAATTGAGGGCTGCACTGCTTACAGGAACCTCAACCTGGGTACACCTGAAATATCCCAGGAAATATAAAAATGTTTCCAAACATTGTGGAAATTACGTACGATGGAATATCCCTCAGCCATGAAATCAATGTCATAAGACCAGTAGCACCAAAATGAGTGGATTCAGGTACGATGATTCTAAGTGAAAGAAGTCACACAGAAAAAGAAACTTATCATAAGATATCACTTAGGAAGATCCTGTAAACATGGCTACACATGAACTGAGTTAGGCAAGAGAACAGAGTCTCACATTTAGAAAACACTCTTATGCCTGCTTAAGGGGGAAGGAGAGGTGGGGTGATGCATCAAACCAGAGTTTGATATAAGCACAGGTACCGTTCCAAAAACCAACTATGGAATAGTCAAGACCTTCACCTTCCTCAGTGAAAGGGACTCAAAACCCCATATTTCCCGCAGAGGAAGAGATCTGACTAGTAAGAATCTTAAAACCTATGTATTGATATGTCTCCGTAAGGGAATCAAGTGTGTCTAGACAGGCATAAACATGGCAGCGAGAATCAGCTCAAACCCACTCTAAAAAGGAATTTCCAAAACAGAACAAAGAAAGAGGGAAATTCTTTACAATTCCTTCAGGGTCTCTGATGCAACCTGAAATGACCCTATCTACAATGACAGCTGGATGTGGCATAAGGCTGGACACTTGGGACTGAGAGGATTGGTGAGATTGGGTGAGCAAATGCAGACCCCTTAAAGCGATAATGCATGGCACCCATTCCATGGGTCCCAACTCTCCAGGTTGAAGGGAATATTACTACAGCTATAACATGTACGCGAAACCTAGAGAATGGACACACTGTGAATACGAAAGGTTTCTAAAACTCAACGAAGAGCCCCTCTCCTGGTGCTCCGGTTTGACTTTCCAACTGCTTTCCTATCAATCTCCCAACTTGGAGAGACAGCCCCTTTAAGCTCCTGGTTCGCACAGGTTGCCAATTTGCCAGAGGTTGAAAGGGAAGAGGGAGAACCAATGAGAGAGTAGCTGTTAGGCATTTGGATGGGCATATGTCACTCTAATTTCCCGGCAGGAAGAAGAATTAACCAAAGTCTCAGCGAACCACCGGGAAACAGTAGAGGTCCTGAACCAAAAGTTTGGACTTGCGTTCAGCTCACAAAAAACGAGTTGAAAAATGGAGCTCAGGGGCACAGCAATTCACAAACTGGCAGAGTAATCAAGGCCAACTATCGTCCAAAAATCTGTTGAGGGAAGGCAACGAGGCGGACTTGAAAGCGAGGCAGAATAGCAGGAAACAGATTTCAAGAGGTACGTTGGAATCGCCTGGAAAGCACAGGAAGAGGGGCACAACTTCGACAATGATGCACTTGGCCAAAAAGGGCCTATGCGTTTTCTCCTGAATATATTCACAGAAAACGCATACGCCCTTTTTGGCCAAGCAAGCAAGCGGGCAATGCAAATCTGCACTACAAAGAAGTATCACTTCCCACCGGTCAAATGGGACATCCACAAAATGTGTAAAAACCAGAAAGGCAAGACAGGCCCTGGAGAACAGGGAGCCTTGTTATGCTGATGGGCGGGATGTAAGTTGCCAACTGCCTCACTGGAGAAGTGCATTGTGTTCCCTAAAACAAGTAAACAACAGAGCTACAGAGCCAAGGGCACCTCCAGTCTAGGGAATATACCTTGGGAAAACTGAAAATCCATAAGACAGAGCCACCCCCAAATTGATGGCTGCACTGCTTACAGGAACCTCAACCTGGGTACACCTGAAATATCCCAGGAAATATAAATATGGTTCCAAACATTGTGGAACTTACGTACGATGGAATATCACTCAGCCATGAAATCAATGACATAAGACCAGTAGCACCAAAATGAGTGGATTCAGGTACGATGATTCTAAGTGAAATAAGTCACACAGAAAAAGAAACTTATCATAAGATATCACTTAGGAAGATCCTGTAAACATGGCTACACATGAACTGAGTTAGGAAAGAGAACAGAGTCTCACATTTAGAAAACACTCTTATGCCTGCTTAAGAGGGAAGGACAGGTTGGGTGATGCATCAAACCAGAGTTTGATATAAGCACAGGTACCGTTCCAAAAACCAACTATGGAATAGACAAGACCTACACCTTCCTCAGTGAAAGGGACTCAAAACACCATATTTCCCGCAGAGGAATAGATCTGACTAGTAAGAATCTTAAAACCTATGTATTGATATGTCTCCATAAGGGAAACAAGTGTGTCTAGACTGGCATAAACATGGCAGCGAGAATCAGCTCAAACCCACACTAAAAAGGAATTTCAAAAACAGAACAAAGAAACAGGGAAATTCTTTACAATTCCTTCAGGGACTCTGATGCAACCTGGAATGACCCTATCTACAATGACAGCTGGATGTGGCATAAGGCTGGACACTTGGGTCTGAGAGGATTGGTGAGAATGGGTGAGCAAATGCAGACCCTTTAAAGCAATAATGCATGGCACCCATTCCATGGGTCCCAACTCTCCAGGTTGAAGGGAATATTACTACAGCTATAACATGTACGCGAAACCTAGAGAATGGACACACTGTGAATACGAAAGGTTTCTAAAACTCAACGAAGAGCCCCTCTCCTGGTGCTCCGGTTTGACTTTCCAACTGCTTTCCTATCAATCTCCCAACTTGGAGAGACAGCCCCTTTAAGCTCCTGGTTCGCACAGGTTGCCAATTTGGCAGAGGATGAAAGGGAAGAGGGAGAACCAATGAGAGAGTAGCTGTTAGGCATTTGGATGGGCACATGTCACTCTAATTTCCCGGCAGGAAGAAGAATGAACCAAAGTCTCAGCCACCCATCGGGAACCAGTAGAGGTCCTGAACCAAAAGTTTGGACTTGCGTTCAGCTCACAAGAAACGAGTTGAAAAATGGAGCTCAGGGGCACAGCAATTCACAAACTGGCAGAGTAATCAAGGCCAACTATCGTCCAAAAATCTGTTGAGGGAAGGCAACGAGGCGGACTTGAAAGCGAGGCAGAATAGCAGGAAACAGATTTCAAGAGGTATGTTGGAATCGCCTGGAAAGCACAGGAAGAGGGGCACAACTTCGACAATGATGCACTTGGCCAAAAAGGGCGTATGCGTTTTCTCCTGAATATATTGAGGAGAAAACGCATACGCCCTTTTTGGCCAAGCAAGCAAGTGGGCAATGCAAATCTGCACTACAAAGAAGTATCACTTCCCACCGGTCAAAAGGGACATCCACAAAATGTGTAAAAACCAGAAAGGCAAGGCAGGCCCTGGAGAACAGGGAGCCTTGTTATGCTGATGGGTGGGATGTAAGTTGCCAACTGCCTCACTGGAGGAGTGCATTGTGTTCCCTAAAACAAGTAAACAACAGAGCTACCTAGCCAAGGGCACGTCCAGTCTAGGGAATATACCTTGGGAAAACTGAAAATCCATAAGACAGATCCACCTCCAAATTGAGGGCTGCACTGCTTACAGGAACCTCAACCTGGGTACACCTGAAATATCCCAGGAAATATAAAAATGGTTCCAAACATTGTGGAACTTACGTACGATGGAATATCCCTCAGCCATGAAATCAATGTCATAAGACCAGTAGCAGCAAAATGAGTGGATTCAGGTACGATGATTCTAAGTGAAAGAAGTCACACAGAAAAAGAAACTTATCATAAGATATCACTTAGGAAGATCCTGTAAACATGGCTACACATGAACTGAGTTAGGCAAGAGAACAGAGTCTCACATTTAGAAAACACTCTTATGCCTGCTTAAGGGGGAAGGAGAGGTGGGGTGATGCATGAAACCAGAGTTTGATATAAGCACAGGTACCGTTCCAAAAACCAACTATGGAATAGACAAGACCTACACCTTCCTCAGTGAAAGGGACTCAAAACCCCATATTTCCCGCAGAGAAATAGATCTGACTAGTAAGAATCTTAAAACCTATGTATTGATATGTCTCTGTAAGGGAATCAAGTGTGTCTAGACTGGCATAAACATGGCAGCGAGAATCAGCTCAAACCCATTCTAAAAAGGAATTTCAAAAACAGAACAAAGAAACAGGGAAATTCTTTACAATTCCTTCAGGGTCTCTGATGCAACCTGGATTGACCCTATCTACAATGACAGCTGGATGTGGCATAAGGCTGGACACTTGGGACTGAGAGGATTGGTGAGATTGGGTGAGCAAATGCAGACCCTTTAAAGCAATAATGCATGGCACCCATTCCATGGGTCCCTACTCTCCAGGTTGAAGGGAATATTACTACAGCTATAACATGTATGGGAAACCTAGAGAATGGACACACTGTGAATATGAAAGGTTTCTAAAACTCAACGAAGAGTCCCTCTCCTGGTGCTCCGGTTTGACTTTCCAACTGCTTTCCTATCAATCTCCCAACTTGGAGAGACAGCCCCTTTAAGCTCCTGGTTCGCACAGGTTGCCAATTTGGCAGAGGATGAAAGGGAAGAGGGAGAACCAATGAGAGAGTAGCTGTTAGGCATTTGGATGGGCACATGTCACTCTAATTTCCCGGCAGGAAGAAGAATTAACCAAAGTCTCAGCCACCCACCGGGAACAAGTATAGGTCCTGAACCAAAAGTTTGGACTTGCGTTCAGCTCACAAAAAACGAGTTGAAAAATGGAGCTCAGGGGCACAGCAATTCACAAAATGGCAGAGTAATCAAGGCCAACTATCGTCCAAAAATCTGTTGAGGGAGGCAACGAGGCGGACTTGAAAGTGAGGCAGAATAGCAGGAAACAGATTTCAAGAGGTACGTTGGAATCGCCTGTAAAGCACAGGAAGAGGGGCACAACTTCGACAATGATGCACTTGGCCAAAAAGTGCGTATGCGTTTTCTCCTGAATATATTTCAGGAGAAAACGCATACGCCCTTTTTGGCCAAGCAAGCAAGCGGGCAATGCAAATCTGCACTACAAAGAAGTATCACTTCCCATTGGTCAAAAGGGACATCAACAAAATGTGTAAAAACCAGAAAGGCAAGACAGGCCCTGGAGAACAGGGAGCCTTGTTATGCTGATGGGCGGGATGTAAGTTGCCAACTGCCTCACTGGAGGAGTGCATTGTGTTCCCTAAAACATGTAAACAACAGAGCTACCAAGCCAAGGGCACGTCCAGTCAAGGGAATATACCTTGGGAAAATTGAAAATCCATAAGACAGAGCCCCCCCCCAAATTGAGGGCTGCACTGCTTACAGGAACCTCAACCTGGGTACACCTGAAATATCCCAGGAAATATAAAAATGGTTCCAAACATTGTGGAACTTACGTACGATGGAATATCCCTCAGCCATGAAATCATTGTCATAAGACCAGTAGCAGCAAAATGAGTGGATTCAGGTACGATGATTCTAAGTGAAAGAAGTCACACAGAAAAAGAAACTTATCATAAGATATCACTTAGGGAGATCCTGTAAACATGGCTACACATGAACTGAGTTAGGAAAGAGAACAGAGTCTCACATTTAGAAAACACTCTTATGCCTGCTTAAGGGGGAAGGAGAGGTGGGGTGATGCATCAAACCAGAGTTTGATATAAGCACAGGTACCGTTCCAAAAACCAACTATGGAATAGACAAGACCTACACCTTCCTCAGTGAAAGGGACTCAAAACCCCATATTTCCCGCAGAGGAATAGATCTGACTAGAAAGAATCTTGAAACCTATATATTGATATGTCTCCGTAAGGGAATCAAGTGTGTCTAGACTGGCATAAAAATGGCAGCGAGAATCAGCTCAAACCCACTCTAAAAAGGAATTTCAAAAACAGAACAAAGAAACAGGGAAATTCTTTACAATTCCTTCAGGGTCTCTGATGCAACCTGGAATGACCCTATCTACAATGACAGCTGGATGTGGCATAAGGCTGGACACTTGGGACTGAGAGGATTGGTGAGATTGGGTGAGCAAATGCAGACCCTTTAAAGCAATAATGCATGGCACCCATTCCATGGGTCCCAACTCTCCAGGTTGAAGGGAATATTACTACAGCTATAACATGTACGGGAAACCTAGAGAATGGACACACTGTGAATACGAAAGGTTTCTAAAACTCAACGAAGAGCCCCTCTCCTGGTGCTCCGGTTTGACTTTCCAACTGCTTTCCTATCAATCTCCCAACTTGGAGAGACAGCCCCTTTAAGCTCCTGGTTCGCACAGGTTGCCAATTTGGCAGAGGATGAAAGGGAAGAGGGAGAACCAATGAGAGAGTAGCTGTTAGGCATTTGGATGGGCACATGTCACTCTAATTTCCCGGCAGGAAGAAGAATTAAGCAAAGTCTCAGCCACCCACCGGGAACCAGTAGAGGTCCTGAACCAAAAGTTTGGACTTGCGTTCAGCTCACAAAAAACGAGTTGAAAAATGGAGCTCAGGGGCACAGCAATTCACAAACTGGCAGAGTAATCAAGGCAAACTATCGTCCAAAAATCTGTTGAGGGAAGGCAACGAGGCGGACTTGAAAGTGAGGCAGAATAGCAGGAAACAGATTTCAAGAGGTACGTTGGAATCGCCTGGAAAGCACAGGAAGAGGGGCACAACTTCGACAATGATGCACTTGGCCAAAATGGGCGTATGCGTTTTCTCCTGAATATATTGAGGAGACAACGCATACGCCCTTTTTGGCCAAGCAAGCAAGCGGGCAATGCAAATCTGCACTACAAAGAAGTATCACTTCCCACCGGTCAAAAGGGACATCCACAAAATGTGTAAAAACCAGAAAGGCAAGGCAGGCCCTGGAGAACAGGGATCCTTGTTATGCTGATGGGCGGGATGTAAGTTGCCAACTGCCTCACTGGAGGAGTGCATTGTGTTCCCTAAAACAAGTAAACAACAGAGCTACAGAGCCAAGGGCACGTCCAGTCTAGGGAATATACCTTGGGAAAATTGAATATCCATAAGACAGAGCCACCCTCAAATTGAGGGCTGCACTGCTTACAGGAACCTCAACCTGGGTACACCTGAAATATCCCAGGAAATATAAAAATGTTTCCAAACATTGTGGAACATACGTACGATGGAATATCCCTCAGCCATGAAATCAATGTCATAAGACCAGTAGCACCAAAATGAGTGGATTCAGGTACGATGATTCTAAGTGAAAGAAGTCACACAGAAAAAGAAACTTATCATAAGATATCACTTAGGAAGATCCTGTAAACATGGCTACACATGAACTGAGTTAGGCAAGAGAACAGAGTCTCACATTTAGAAAACACTCTTATGCCTGCTTAAGGGGGAAGGAGAGGTGGGGTGATGCATCAAACCAGAGTTTGATATAAGCACAGGTACCGTTCCAAAAACCAATTATGGAATAGTCAAGACCTACACCTTCCTCAGTGAAAGGGACTCAAAACCCCATATTTCCCGCAGAGGAAGAGATCTGACTAGTAAGAATCTTAAAACCTATGTATTGATATGTCTCCGTAAGGGAATCAAGTGTGTCTAGACAGGCATAAACATGGCAGCGAGAATCAGCTCAAACCCACTCTAAAAAGGAATTTCAGAAACAGAACAAAGAAACAGGGAAATTCTTTACAATTCCTTCAGGGTCTCTGATGCAACCTGGAATGACCCTATCTACAATGACAGCTGGATGTGGCATAAGGCTGGACACTTGGGACTGAGAGGATTGGTGAGATTGGGTGAGCAAATGCAGACCCCTTAAAGCGATAATGCATGGCACCCATTCCATGGGTCCCAACTCTCCAGGTTGAAGGGAATATTACTACAGCTATAACATGTACGCGAAACCTAGAGAATGGACACACTGTGAATACGAAAGGTTTCTAAAACTCAACGAAGAGCCCCTCTCCTGGTGCTCCGGTTTGACTTTCCAACTGCTTTCCTATCAATCTCCCAACTTGGAGAGACAGCCCCTTTAAGCTCCTGGTTCGCACAGGTTGCCAATTTGGCAGAGGATGAAAGGGAAGAGGGAGAACCAATGAGAGAGTAGCTGTTAGGCATTTGGATGGGCACATGTCACTCTAATTTCCCGGCAGGAAGAAGAATTAACCAAAGTCTCAGCCACCCACCGGGAACCAGTAGAGGTCCTGAACCAAAAGTTTGGACTTGCGTTCAGCTCACAATAAACGAGTTGAAAAATGGAGCTCAGGGGCACAGCAATTCACAAACTGGCAGAGTAATCAAGGCCAACTATCGTCCAAAAATCTGTTGAGGGAAGGCAACGAGGCGGACTTGAAAGCGAGGCAGAATAGCTGGAAACAGATTTCAAGAGGTACGTTGGAATCGCCTGTAAAGCACAGGAAGAGGGGCACAACTTCGACAATGATGCACTTGGCCAAAAAGGCCGTATGCGTTTTCTCCTGAATATAATCAGGAGAAAACGCATATGCCCTTTTTGGCCAAGCAAGCAAGCGGGCAATGCAAATCTGCACTACAAAGAAGTATCACTTCCCACCGGTCAAAAGGGACATCCACAAAATGTGTAAAAACCAGAAAGGCAAGACAGGCCCTGGAGAACAGGGAGCCTTGTTATGCTGATGGGCGGGATGTAAGTTGCCAACTGCCTCACAGGAGGAGTGCATTGTGTTCCCTAAAACAAGTAAACAACAGAGCTACCTAGCCTAGGGCACGTCCAGTCTAGGGAATATACCTTGGGAAAACTGAAAATCCATAAGACAGAGCCACCCCCAAATTGAGGGCTGCACTGCTTACAGGAACCTCAACCTGGGTACACCTGAAATATCCCAGGAAATATAAAAATGGTTCCAAACATTGTGGAACTTACGTACGATGGAATATCCCTCAGCCATGAAATCAATGTCATAAGACCAGTATCAGCAAAATGATTGGATTCAGGTACGATGATTCTAAGTGAAAGAAGTCACACAGAAAAAGAAACTTATCATAAGATATCACTTAGAAAGATCCTGTAAACATGGCTACACATGCACTGAGTTAGGAAAGAGAACAGAGTCTCACATTTAGAAAACACTCTTATGCCTGCTTAAGGGGGAAGGAGAGGTGGGGTGATGCATCAAACCAGAGTTTGATATAAGCACAGGTACCGTTCCAAAAACCAACTATGGAATAGACAAGACCTACACCTTCCTCAGTGAAAGGGACTCAAAACCCCATATTTCCCGCCGAGGAATCGATCTGACTAGTAAGAATCTTAAAACTTATGTATTGATATGTCTCTGTAAGGGAATCAAGTGTGTCTAGACTGGCATAAACATGGCAGCGAGAATCAGCTCAAACCCATTCTAAAAAGGAATTTCAAAAACAGAACAAAGAAACAGGGAAATTCTTTACAATTCCTTCAGGGTCTCTGATGCAACCTGGAATGACCCTATCTACAATGACAGCTGGATGTGGCATAAGGCTGGACACTTGGGACTGAGAGGATTGGTGAGATTGGGTGAGCAAATGCAGACCCTTTAAAGCAATAATGCATGGCACCCATTCCATGGGTCCCTACTCTCCATGTTGAAGGGAATATTACTACAGCTATAACATGTACGGGAAACCTAGAGAATGGACACACTGTGAATACGAAAGGTTTCTAAAACTCAATGAAGAGTCCCTCTCCTGGTGCTCCGGTTTGACTTTCCAACTGCTTTCCTATCAATCTCCCAACTTGGAGAGACAGCCCCTTTAAGCTCCTGGTTCGCACAGGTTGCCAATTTGGCAGAGGATGAAAGGGAAGAGGGAGAAACAATGAGAGAGTAGCTGTTAGGCATTTGGATGGGCACATGTCACTCTAATTTCCCGGCAGGAAGAAGAATTAACCAAAGTCTCAGCCACCCACCGGGAACCAGTATAGGTCCTGAACCAAAAGTTTGGACTTGCGTTCAGCTCACAAAAAAACGAGTTGAAAAATGGAGCTCAGGGGCACAGCAATTCACAAACTGGCAGAGTAATCAAGGCCAACTATCGTCCAAAAATCTGTTGAGGGAAGGCAACGAGGTGGACTTGAAAGCGAGGCAGAATAGCCGGAAACAGATTTCAAGAGGTACGTTGGAATCGCCTGTAAAGCACAGGAAGAGGGGCACAACTTCGACAATGATGCACTTGGCCAAAAAGGGCGTATGCGTTTTCTCCTGAATATATTCAGGAGAAAACGCATACGCCCTTTTTGGCCAAGCAAGCAAGCGGGCAATGCAAATCTGCACTACAAAGAAGTATCACTTCCCACCGGTCAAAAGGGACATCCACAAAATGTGTAAAAACCAGAAAGGCAAGACAGGCCCTGGAGAACAGGGAGCCTTGTTATGCTGATGGGCGGGATGTAAGTTGCCAACTGCCTCACTGAGGAGTGCATTGTGTTCCCTAAAATAAGTAAACAACAGAGCTACAGAGCCAAGGGCACGTCCAGTCTAGGGAATATACCTTGGGAAAATTGAATATCCATAAGACAGAGCCACCCTCAAATTGAGGGCTGCACTGCTTACAGGAACCTCAACCTGGGTACACCTGAAATATCCCAGGAAATATAAAAATGTTTCCAAACATTGTGGAAATTACGTACGATGGAATATCCCTCAGCCATGAAATCAATGTCATAAGACCAGTAGCACCAAAATGAGTGGATTCAGGTACGATGATTCTAAGTGAAAGAAGTCACACAGAAAAAGAAACTTATCATAAGATATCACTTAGGAAGATCCTGTAAACATGGCTACACATGAACTGAGTTAGGCAAGAGAACAGAGTCTCACATTTAGAAAACACTCTTATGCCTGCTTAAGGGGGAAGGAGAGGTGGGGTGATGCATCAAACCAGAGTTTGATATAAGCACAGGTACCGTTCCAAAAACCAACTATGGAATAGTCAAGACCTTCACCTTCCTCAGTGAAAGGGACTCAAAACCCCATATTTCCCGCAGAGGAAGAGATCTGACTAGTAAGAATCTTAAAACCTATGTATTGATATGTCTCCGTAAGGGAATCAAGTGTGTCTAGACAGGCATAAACATGGCAGCGAGAATCAGCTCAAACCCACTCTAAAAAGGAATTTCCAAAACAGAACAAAGAAAGAGGGAAATTCTTTACAATTCCTTCAGGGTCTCTGATGCAACCTGAAATGACCCTATCTACAATGACAGCTGGATGTGGCATAAGGCTGGACACTTGGGACTGAGAGGATTGGTGAGATTGGGTGAGCAAATGCAGACCCCTTAAAGCGATAATGCATGGCACCCATTCCATGGGTCCCAACTCTCCAGGTTGAAGGGAATATTACTACAGCTATAACATGTACGCGAAACCTAGAGAATGGACACACTGTGAATACGAAAGGTTTCTAAAACTCAACGAAGAGCCCCTCTCCTGGTGCTCCGGTTTGACTTTCCAACTGCTTTCCTATCAATCTCCCAACTTGGAGAGACAGCCCCTTTAAGCTCCTGGTTCGCACAGGTTGCCAATTTGCCAGAGGTTGAAAGGGAAGAGGGAGAACCAATGAGAGAGTAGCTGTTAGGCATTTGGATGGGCATATGTCACTCTAATTTCCCGGCAGGAAGAAGAATTAACCAAAGTCTCAGCGAACCACCGGGAACCAGTAGAGGTCCTGAACCAAAAGTTTGGACTTGCGTTCAGCTCACAAAAAACGAGTTGAAAAATGGAGCTCAGGGGCACAGCAATTCACAAACTGGCAGAGTAATCAAGGCCAACTATCGTCCAAAAATCTGTTGAGGGAAGGCAACGAGGCGGACTTGAAAGCGAGGCAGAATAGCAGGAAACAGATTTCAAGAGGTACGTTGGAATCGCCTGGAAAGCACAGGAAGAGGGGCACAACTTCGACAATGATGCACTTGGCCAAAAAGGGCCTATGCGTTTTCTCCTGAATATATTCACAGAAAACGCATACGCCCTTTTTGGCCAAGCAAGCAAGCGGGCAATGCAAATCTGCACTACAAAGAAGTATCACTTCCCACCGGTCAAATGGGACATCCACAAAATGTGTAAAAACCAGAAAGGCAAGACAGGCCCTGGAGAACAGGGAGCCTTGTTATGCTGATGGGCGGGATGTAAGTTGCCAACTGCCTCACTGGAGAAGTGCATTGTGTTCCCTAAAACAAGTAAACAACAGAGCTACAGAGCCAAGGGCACCTCCAGTCTAGGGAATATACCTTGGGAAAACTGAAAATCCATAAGACAGAGCCACCCCCAAATTGATGGCTGCACTGCTTACAGGAACCTCAACCTGGGTACACCTGAAATATCCCAGGAAATATAAATATGGTTCCAAACATTGTGGAACTTACGTACGATGGAATATCACTCAGCCATGAAATCAATGACATAAGACCAGTAGCACCAAAATGAGTGGATTCAGGTACGATGATTCTAAGTGAAATAAGTCACACAGAAAAAGAAACTTATCATAAGATATCACTTAGGAAGATCCTGTAAACATGGCTACACATGAACTGAGTTAGGAAAGAGAACAGAGTCTCACATTTAGAAAACACTCTTATGCCTGCTTAAGAGGGAAGGACAGGTTGGGTGATGCATCAAACCAGAGTTTGATATAAGCACAGGTACCGTTCCAAAAACCAACTATGGAATAGACAAGACCTACACCTTCCTCAGTGAAAGGGACTCAAAACACCATATTTCCCGCAGAGGAATAGATCTGACTAGTAAGAATCTTAAAACCTATGTATTGATATGTCTCCATAAGGGAAACAAGTGTGTCTAGACTGGCATAAACATGGCAGCGAGAATCAGCTCAAACCCACACTAAAAAGGAATTTCAAAAACAGAACAAAGAAACAGGGAAATTCTTTACAATTCCTTCAGGGACTCTGATGCAACCTGGAATGACCCTATCTACAATGACAGCTGGATGTGGCATAAGGCTGGACACTTGGGTCTGAGAGGATTGGTGAGAATGGGTGAGCAAATGCAGACCCTTTAAAGCAATAATGCATGGCACCCATTCCATGGGTCCCAACTCTCCAGGTTGAAGGGAATATTACTACAGCTATAACATGTACGCGAAACCTAGAGAATGGACACACTGTGAATACGAAAGGTTTCTAAAACTCAACGAAGAGCCCCTCTCCTGGTGCTCCGGTTTGACTTTCCAACTGCTTTCCTATCAATCTCCCAACTTGGAGAGACAGCCCCTTTAAGCTCCTGGTTCGCACAGGTTGCCAATTTGGCAGAGGATGAAAGGGAAGAGGGAGAACCAATGAGAGAGTAGCTGTTAGGCATTTGGATGGGCACATGTCACTCTAATTTCCCGGCAGGAAGAAGAATGAACCAAAGTCTCAGCCACCCATCGGGAACCAGTAGAGGTCCTGAACCAAAAGTTTGGACTTGCGTTCAGCTCACAAGAAACGAGTTGAAAAATGGAGCTCAGGGGCACAGCAATTCACAAACTGGCAGAGTAATCAAGGCCAACTATCGTCCAAAAATCTGTTGAGGGAAGGCAACGAGGCGGACTTGAAAGCGAGGCAGAATAGCAGGAAACAGATTTCAAGAGGTATGTTGGAATCGCCTGGAAAGCACAGGAAGAGGGGCACAACTTCGACAATGATGCACTTGGCCAAAAAGGGCGTATGCGTTTTCTCCTGAATATATTGAGGAGAAAACGCATACGCCCTTTTTGGCCAAGCAAGCAAGTGGGCAATGCAAATCTGCACTACAAAGAAGTATCACTTCCCACCGGTCAAAAGGGACATCCACAAAATGTGTAAAAACCAGAAAGGCAAGGCAGGCCCTGGAGAACAGGGAGCCTTGTTATGCTGATGGGTGGGATGTAAGTTGCCAACTGCCTCACTGGAGGAGTGCATTGTGTTCCCTAAAACAAGTAAACAACAGAGCTACCTAGCCAAGGGCACGTCCAGTCTAGGGAATATACCTTGGGAAAACTGAAAATCCATAAGACAGATCCACCTCCAAATTGAGGGCTGCACTGCTTACAGGAACCTCAACCTGGGTACACCTGAAATATCCCAGGAAATATAAAAATGGTTCCAAACATTGTGGAACTTACGTACGATGGAATATCCCTCAGCCATGAAATCAATGTCATAAGACCAGTAGCAGCAAAATGAGTGGATTCAGGTACGATGATTCTAAGTGAAAGAAGTCACACAGAAAAAGAAACTTATCATAAGATATCACTTAGGAAGATCCTGTAAACATGGCTACACATGAACTGAGTTAGGCAAGAGAACAGAGTCTCACATTTAGAAAACACTCTTATGCCTGCTTAAGGGGGAAGGAGAGGTGGGGTGATGCATGAAACCAGAGTTTGATATAAGCACAGGTACCGTTCCAAAAACCAACTATGGAATAGACAAGACCTACACCTTCCTCAGTGAAAGGGACTCAAAACCCCATATTTCCCGCAGAGAAATAGATCTGACTAGTAAGAATCTTAAAACCTATGTATTGATATGTCTCTGTAAGGGAATCAAGTGTGTCTAGACTGGCATAAACATGGCAGCGAGAATCAGCTCAAACCCATTCTAAAAAGGAATTTCAAAAACAGAACAAAGAAACAGGGAAATTCTTTACAATTCCTTCAGGGTCTCTGATGCAACCTGGATTGACCCTATCTACAATGACAGCTGGATGTGGCATAAGGCTGGACACTTGGGACTGAGAGGATTGGTGAGATTGGGTGAGCAAATGCAGACCCTTTAAAGCAATAATGCATGGCACCCATTCCATGGGTCCCTACTCTCCAGGTTGAAGGGAATATTACTACAGCTATAACATGTATGGGAAACCTAGAGAATGGACACACTGTGAATATGAAAGGTTTCTAAAACTCAACGAAGAGTCCCTCTCCTGGTGCTCCGGTTTGACTTTCCAACTGCTTTCCTATCAATCTCCCAACTTGGAGAGACAGCCCCTTTAAGCTCCTGGTTCGCACAGGTTGCCAATTTGGCAGAGGATGAAAGGGAAGAGGGAGAACCAATGAGAGAGTAGCTGTTAGGCATTTGGATGGGCACATGTCACTCTAATTTCCCGGCAGGAAGAAGAATTAACCAAAGTCTCAGCCACCCACCGGGAACAAGTATAGGTCCTGAACCAAAAGTTTGGACTTGCGTTCAGCTCACAAAAAACGAGTTGAAAAATGGAGCTCAGGGGCACAGCAATTCACAAAATGGCAGAGTAATCAAGGCCAACTATCGTCCAAAAATCTGTTGAGGGAGGCAACGAGGCGGACTTGAAAGTGAGGCAGAATAGCAGGAAACAGATTTCAAGAGGTACGTTGGAATCGCCTGTAAAGCACAGGAAGAGGGGCACAACTTCGACAATGATGCACTTGGCCAAAAAGTGCGTATGCGTTTTCTCCTGAATATATTTCAGGAGAAAACGCATACGCCCTTTTTGGCCAAGCAAGCAAGCGGGCAATGCAAATCTGCACTACAAAGAAGTATCACTTCCCATTGGTCAAAAGGGACATCAACAAAATGTGTAAAAACCAGAAAGGCAAGACAGGCCCTGGAGAACAGGGAGCCTTGTTATGCTGATGGGCGGGATGTAAGTTGCCAACTGCCTCACTGGAGGAGTGCATTGTGTTCCCTAAAACATGTAAACAACAGAGCTACCAAGCCAAGGGCACGTCCAGTCTAGGGAATATACCTTGGGAAAATTGAAAATCCATAAGACAGAGCCCCCCCCCAAATTGAGGGCTGCACTGCTTACAGGAACCTCAACCTGGGTATACCTGAAATATCCCAGGAAATATAAAAATGGTTCCAAACATTGTGGAACTTACGTACAATGGAATATCCCTCAGCCATGAAATCATTGTCATAAGACCAGTAGCAGCAAAATGAGTGGATTCAGGTACGATGATTCTAAGTGAAAGAAGTCACACAGAAAAAGAAACTTATCATAAGATATCACTTAGGAAGATCCTGTAAACATGGCTACACATGAACTGAGTTAGGAAAGAGAACAGAGTCTCACATTTAGAAAACACTCTTATGCCTGCTTAAGGGGGAAGGAGAGGTGGGGTGATGCATCAAACCAGAGTTTGATATAAGCACAGGTACCGTTCCAAAAACCAACTATGGAATAGACAAGACCTACACCTTCCTCAGTGAAAGGGACTCAAAACCCCATATTTCCCGCAGAGGAATAGATCTGACTAGAAAGAATCTTGAAACCTATATATTGATATGTCTCCGTAAGGGAATCAAGTGTGTCTAGACTGGCATAAAAATGGCAGCGAGAATCAGCTCAAACCCACTCTAAAAAGGAATTTCAAAAACAGAACAAAGAAACAGGGAAATTCTTTACAATTCCTTCAGGGTCTCTGATGCAACCTGGAATGACCCTATCTACAATGACAGCTGGATGTGGCATAAGGCTGGACACTTGGGACTGAGAGGATTGGTGAGATTGGGTGAGCAAATGCAGACCCTTTAAAGCAATAATGCATGGCACCCATTCCATGGGTCCCAACTCTCCAGGTTGAAGGGAATATTACTACAGCTATAACATGTACGGGAAACCTAGAGAATGGACACACTGTGAATACGAAAGGTTTCTAAAACTCAACGAAGAGCCCCTCTCCTGGTGCTCCGGTTTGACTTTCCAACTGCTTTCCTATCAATCTCCCAACTTGGAGAGACAGCCCCTTTAAGCTCCTGGTTCGCACAGGTTGCCAATTTGGCAGAGGATGAAAGGGAAGAGGGAGAACCAATGAGAGAGTAGCTGTTAGGCATTTGGATGGGCACATGTCACTCTAATTTCCCGGCAGGAAGAAGAATTAACCAAAGTCTCAGCCACCCACCGGGAACCAGTAGAGGTCCTGAACCAAAAGTTTGGACTTGCGTTCAGCTCACAAAAAACGAGTTGAAAAATGGAGCTCAGGGGCACAGCAATTCACAAACTGGCAGAGTAATCAAGGCAAACTATCGTCCAAAAATCTGTTGAGGGAAGGCAACGAGGCGGACTTGAAAGTGAGGCAGAATAGCAGGAAACAGATTTCAAGAGGTATGTTGGAATCGCCTGGAAAGCACAGGAAGAGGGGCACAACTTCGACAATGATGCACTTGGCCAAAATGGGCGTATGCGTTTTCTCCTGAATATATTGAGGAGACAACGCATACGCCCTTTTTGGCCAAGCAAGCAAGCGGGCAATGCAAATCTGCACTACAAAGAAGTATCACTTCCCACCGGTCAAAAGGGACATCCACAAAATGTGTAAAAACCAGAAAGGCAAGGCAGGCCCTGGAGAACAGGGAGCATTGTTATGCTGATGGGTGGGATGTAAGTTGCCAACTGCCTCACTGGAGGAGTGCATTGTGTTCCCTAAAACAAGTAAACAACAGAGCTACCTAGCCAAGGGCACGTCCAGTCTAGGGAATATACCTTGGGAAAACTGAAAATCCATAAGACAGATCCACCTCCAAATTGAGGGCTGCACTGCTTACAGGAACCTCAACCTGGGTACACCTGAAATATCCCAGGAAATATAAAAATGGTTCCAAACATTGTGGAACTTACGTACGATGGAATATCCCTCAGCCATGAAATCAATGTCATAAGACCAGTAGCAGCAAAATGAGTGGATTCAGGTACGATGATTCTAAGTGAAAGAAGTCACACAGAAAAAGAAACTTATCATAAGATATCACTTAGGAAGATCCTGTAAACATGGCTACACATGAACTGAGTTAGGCAAGAGAACAGAGTCTCACATTTAGAAAACACTCTTATGCCTGCTTAAGGGGGAAGGAGAGGTGGGGTGATGCATGAAACCAGAGTTTGATATAAGCACAGGTACCGTTCCAAAAACCAACTATGGAATAGACAAGACCTACACCTTCCTCAGTGAAAGGGACTCAAAACCCCATATTTCCCGCAGAGAAATAGATCTGACTAGTAAGAATCTTAAAACCTATGTATTGATATGTCTCTGTAAGGGAATCAAGTGTGTCTAGACTGGCATAAACATGGCAGCGAGAATCAGCTCAAACCCATTCTAAAAAGGAATTTCAAAAACAGAACAAAGAAACAGGGAAATTCTTTACAATTCCTTCAGGGTCTCTGATGCAACCTGGATTGACCCTATCTACAATGACAGCTGGATGTGGCATAAGGCTGGACACTTGGGACTGAGAGGATTGGTGAGATTGGGTGAGCAAATGCAGACCCTTTAAAGCAATAATGCATGGCACCCATTCCATGGGTCCCTACTCTCCAGGTTGAAGGGAATATTACTACAGCTATAACATGTATGGGAAACCTAGAGAATGGACACACTGTGAATATGAAAGGTTTCTAAAACTCAACGAAGAGTCCCTCTCCTGGTGCTCCGGTTTGACTTTCCAACTGCTTTCCTATCAATCTCCCAACTTGGAGAGACAGCCCCTTTAAGCTCCTGGTTCGCACAGGTTGCCAATTTGGCAGAGGATGAAAGGGAAGAGGGAGAACCAATGAGAGAGTAGCTGTTAGGCATTTGGATGGGCACATGTCACTCTAATTTCCCGGCAGGAAGAAGAATTAACCAAAGTCTCAGCCACCCACCGGGAACAAGTATAGGTCCTGAACCAAAAGTTTGGACTTGCGTTCAGCTCACAAAAAACGAGTTGAAAAATGGAGCTCAGGGGCACAGCAATTCACAAAATGGCAGAGTAATCAAGGCCAACTATCGTCCAAAAATCTGTTGAGGGAGGCAACGAGGCGGACTTGAAAGTGAGGCAGAATAGCAGGAAACAGATTTCAAGAGGTACGTTGGAATCGCCTGTAAAGCACAGGAAGAGGGGCACAACTTCGACAATGATGCACTTGGCCAAAAAGTGCGTATGCGTTTTCTCCTGAATATATTTCAGGAGAAAACGCATACGCCCTTTTTGGCCAAGCAAGCAAGCGGGCAATGCAAATCTGCACTACAAAGAAGTATCACTTCCCATTGGTCAAAAGGGACATCAACAAAATGTGTAAAAACCAGAAAGGCAAGACAGGCCCTGGAGAACAGGGAGCCTTGTTATGCTGATGGGCGGGATGTAAGTTGCCAACTGCCTCACTGGAGGAGTGCATTGTGTTCCCTAAAACATGTAAACAACAGAGCTACCAAGCCAAGGGCACGTCCAGTCAAGGGAATATACCTTGGGAAAATTGAAAATCCATAAGACAGAGCCCCCCCCCAAATTGAGGGCTGCACTGCTTACAGGAACCTCAACCTGGGTACACCTGAAATATCCCAGGAAATATAAAAATGGTTCCAAACATTGTGGAACTTACGTACGATGGAATATCCCTCAGCCATGAAATCATTGTCATAAGACCAGTAGCAGCAAAATGAGTGGATTCAGGTACGATGATTCTAAGTGAAAGAAGTCACACAGAAAAAGAAACTTATCATAAGATATCACTTAGGAAGATCCTGTAAACATGGCTACACATGAACTGAGTTAGGAAAGAGAACAGAGTCTCACATTTAGAAAACACTCTTATGCCTGCTTAAGGGGGAAGGAGAGGTGGGGTGATGCATCAAACCAGAGTTTGATATAAGCACAGGTACCGTTCCAAAAACCAACTATGGAATAGACAAGACCTACACCTTCCTCAGTGAAAGGGACTCAAAACCCCATATTTCCCGCAGAGGAATAGATCTGACTAGAAAGAATCTTGAAACCTATATATTGATATGTCTCCGTAAGGGAATCAAGTGTGTCTAGACTGGCATAAAAATGGCAGCGAGAATCAGCTCAAACCCACTCTAAAAAGGAATTTCAAAAACAGAACAAAGAAACAGGGAAATTCTTTACAATTCCTTCAGGGTCTCTGATGCAACCTGGAATGACCCTATCTACAATGACAGCTGGATGTGGCATAAGGCTGGACACTTGGGACTGAGAGGATTGGTGAGATTGGGTGAGCAAATGCAGACCCTTTAAAGCAATAATGCATGGCACCCATTCCATGGGTCCCAACTCTCCAGGTTGAAGGGAATATTACTACAGCTATAACATGTACGGGAAACCTAGAGAATGGACACACTGTGAATACGAAAGGTTTCTAAAACTCAACGAAGAGCCCCTCTCCTGGTGCTCCGGTTTGACTTTCCAACTGCTTTCCTATCAATCTCCCAACTTGGAGAGACAGCCCCTTTAAGCTCCTGGTTCGCACAGGTTGCCAATTTGGCAGAGGATGAAAGGGAAGAGGGAGAACCAATGAGAGAGTAGCTGTTAGGCATTTGGATGGGCACATGTCACTCTAATTTCCCGGCAGGAAGAAGAATTAAGCAAAGTCTCAGCCACCCACCAGGAACCAGTAGAGGTCCTGAACCAAAAGTTTGGACTTGCGTTCAGCTCACAAAAAACGAGTTGAAAAATGGAGCTCAGGGGCACAGCAATTCACAAACTGGCAGAGTAATCAAGGCAAACTATCGTCCAAAAATCTGTTGAGGGAAGGCAACGAGGCGGACTTGAAAGTGAGGCAGAATAGCAGGAAACAGATTTCAAGAGGTACGTTGGAATCGCCTGGAAAGCACAGGAAGAGGGGCACAACTTCGACAATGATGCACTTGGCCAAAATGGGCGTATGCGTTTTCTCCTGAATATATTGAGGAGACAACGCATACGCCCTTTTTGGCCAAGCAAGCAAGCGGGCAATGCAAATCTGCACTACAAAGAAGTATCACTTCCCACCGGTCAAAAGGGACATCCACAAAATGTGTAAAAACCAGAAAGGCAAGGCAGGCCCTGGAGAACAGGGATCCTTGTTATGCTGATGGGCGGGATATAAGTTGCCAACTGCCTCACTGGAGGAGTGCATTGTGTTCCCTAAAACAAGTAAACAACAGAGCTACAGAGCCAAGGGCACGTCCAGTCTAGGGAATATACCTTGGGAAAACTGAAAATCCATAAGACAGAGCCACCCCCAAATTGAGGGCTGCACTGCTTACAGGAACCTCAACCTGGGTACACCTGAAATATCCCAGGAAATATAAAAAAGGTTCCAAACATTGTGGAATTTTCGTACGATGGAATATCCCTCAGCCATGAAATCAATGTCATAAGACCAGTAGCAGCAAAATGAGTGGTTTCAGGTACGATGATTCTAAGTGAAAGAAGTCACACAGAAAAAGAAACTTATCATAAGATATCACTTAGGAAGATCCTGTAAACATGGCTACACATGAACTGAGTTAGGCAAGAGAACAGAGTCTCACATTTAGAAAACACTCTTATGCCTGCTTAAGGGGGAAGGAGAGGTGGGGTGATGCATCAAACCAGAGTTTGATATAAGCACAGGTACCGTTCCAAAAACCAACTATGGAATAGACAAGACCTACACCTTCCTCAGTGAAAGGGACTCAAAACCCCATATTTCCCGCAGAGGAATAGATCTGACTAGTAAGAATCTTAAAACCTATGTATTGATATGTCTCCGTAAGGGAATCAAGTGTGTCTAGACTGGCATAAACATGGCAGCGAGAATCAGCTCAAACCCATTCTAAAAAGGAATTTCAAAAACAGAACAACGAAACAGGGAAATTCTTTACAATTCCTTCAGGGTCTCTGATGCAACCTGGAATGACCCTATCTACAATGACAGCTGGATGTGGCATAAGGCTGGACACTTGGGACTGAGAGGATTGGTGAGATTGGGTGAGCAAATGCAGACCCCTTAAAGCAATAATGCATGGCACCCATTCCATGGGTCCCAACGCTCCAGGTTGAAGGGAATTTTACTACAGCTATAACATGTACGGGAAACCTAGAGAATGGACACACTGTGAATACGAAAGGTTTCTAAAACTCAATGAAGAGCCCCTCTCCTGGTGCTCCGGTTTGACTTTCCAACTGCTTTCCTATCAATCTCCCAACTTGGAGAGACAGCCCCTTTAAGCTCCTGGTTCGCACAGGTTGCCAATTTGGCAGAGGATGAAAGGGAAGAGGGAGAACCAATGAGAGAGTAGCTGTTAGGCATTTGGATGGGCACATGTCACTCTAACTTCCCGGCAGGAAGAAGAATTAACCAAAGTCTCAGCCACCCACCGGGAACCAGTATATGTCCTGAACCAAAAGTTTGGACTTGCGTTCAGCTCACAAAAAACGAGTTGAAAAATGGAGCTCAGGGGCACAGCAATTCACAAACTGGCAGAGTAATCAAGGCCAACTATCGTCCAAAAATCTGTTGAGGGAAGGCAACGAGGCGGACTTGAAAGCGAGGCAGAATAGCAGGACACAGATTTCAAGAGGTACGTTGGAATCGCCTGTAAAGCACAGGAAAAGGGGCACAACTTCGACAATGATGCACTTGGCCATAAAGGGTGTATGCGTTTTCTCCTGAATATATTCAGGAGAAAACGCATACGCCCTTTTTGGCCAAGCAAGCAAGCGGGCAATGCAAATCTGCACTACAAAGAAGTATCACTTCCAACCGGTCAAAAGGGACATCCACAAAATGTGTAAAAACCAGAAAGGCAAGGCAGGCCCTGGAGAACAGGGAGCCTTGTTATGCTGATGGGCGGGATGTAAGTTGCCAACTGCCTCACTGGAGGAGTGCATTGTGTTCCCTAAAACAAGTAAACAACAGAGCTACCGAGCCAAGGGCACTTCCAGTCTAGGGAATATACCTTGGGAAAACTGAAAATCCATAAGACAGAGCCACCCCCAAATTGAGGGCTGCACTGCTTACAGGAACCTCAACCTGTGTACACCTGAAATATCCCAGGAAATATAAAAATGGTTCCAAACATTGTGCAACTTACGTACGATGGAATATCCCTCAGCCATGAAATCAATGTCATAAGACCAGTAGCAGCAAAATGAGTGGATTCAGGTACGATGATTCTAAGTGAAAGAAGTCACACAGAAAAAGAAACTTATCATAAGATATCACTTAGGAAGATCCTGTAAACATGGCTACACATGAACTGAGTTAGGCAAGAGAACAGAGTCTCACATTTAGAAAACACTCTTATGCCTGCTTAAGGGGGAAGGAGAGGTGGGGTGATGCATCAAACCAGAGTTTGATATAAGCACAGGTACCGTTCCAAAAACCAACTATGGAATAGACAAGACCTACACCTTCCTCAGTGAAAGGGACTCAAAACCCCATATTTCCCGCAGAGGAATAGATCTGACTAGTAAGAATCTTAAAACCTATGTATTGATATGTCTCCGTAAGGGAATCAAGTGTGTCTAGACTGGCATAAACAGGGCAGCGAGAATCAGCTCAAACCCACTCTAAAAAGGAATTTCAAAAACAGAACAAAGAAACAGGCAAATTCTTTACAATTCCTTCAGGGTCTCTGATGCAACCTGGAATGACCCTATCTACAATGACAGCTGGATGTGGCATAAGACTGGACACTTGGGACTGAGAGGATTGGTGAGATTGGGTGAGCAAATGCAGACCCTTTAAAGCAATAATGCATGGCACCCATTCCATGGGTCCCTACTCTCCAGGTTGAAGGGAATATTATTACAGCTATAACATGTATGGGAAACCTAGAGAATGGACACACTGTGAATATGAAAGGTTTCTAAAACTCAACGAAGAGTCCCTCTCCTGCTGCTCCGGTTTGACTTTCCAACTGCTTTCCTATCAATCTCCCAACTTAGAGAGACAGCCCCTTTAAGCTCCTGGTTCGCACAGGTTGCCAATTTGGCAGAGGATGAAAGGGAAGAGGGAGAACCAATCAGAGAGTAGCTGTTAGGCATTTGGATGGGCACATGTCACTCTAATTTCCCGGCAGGAAGAAGAATGAAACAAAGTCTCAGCCACCCACTGGGAACCAGTAGAGGTCCTGAACCAAAAGTTTGGACTTGCGTTCAGCTCACAAAAAACGAGTTGAAAAATGGAGCTCAGGGGCACAGCAATTCACAAACTGGCAGAGTAATCAAGGCCAACTATCGTCCAAAAATCTGTTGAGGGAAGGCAACGAAGCGGACTTGAAAGCGAGGCAGAATAGCAGGACACAGATTTCAAGAGGTACGTTGGAATCGCCTGTAAAGCACAGGAAGAGGGGCACAACTTAGACAATGATGCACTTGGCCAAAAAGGGGGTATGCGTATTCTCCTGAATATATTTCAGGAGAAAACGCATACGCCCTTTTTGGCCAAGCAAGCAAGCGGGCAATGCAAATCTGCACTACAAAGAAGTATCACTTCCCACCGGTCAAAAGGGACATCCACAAAATGTGTAAAAACCAGAAAGGCAAGACAGGCCCTGGAGAACAGGGAGCCTTGTTATGCTGATGGGCGGGATGTAAGTTGCCAACTGCCTCACTGGAGGAGTGCATTGTGTTCCCTAAAACAAGTAAACAACAGAGCTACCGAGCCAAGGGCACGTCCAGTCTAGGGATATACCTTGGGAAAACTGAAAATCCATAAGACAGAGCCACCCCCAAATTGAGGGCTGCACTGCTTACAGGAACCTCAACCTGGGTACACCTGAAATATCCCAGGATATATAAAAATGGTTCCAAACATTGTGGAACTTACGTACGATGGAATATCCCTCAGCCATGAAATCAATGTCATAAGACCAGTAGCAGCAAAATGAGTGGATTCAGGTACGATGATTCTAAGTGAAAGAAGTCACACAGAAAAAGAAACTTATCATAAGATATCACTTAGGAAGATCCTGTAAACATGGCTACACATGAACTGAGTTAGGCAAGAGAACAGAGTCTCACATTTAGAAAACACTCTTATGCCTGCTTAAGGGGGAAGGAGAGGTGGGGTGATGCATCAAACCAGAGTTTGATATAAGCACAGGTACCGTTCCAAAAACCAACTATGGAATAGACAAGACCTACACCTTCCTCAGTGAAAGGGACTCAAAACCCCATATTTCCCGCAGAGGAATAGATCTGACTAGTAAGAATCTTAAAACCTATGTATTGATATGTCTCCGTAAGGGAATCAAGTGTGTCTAGACTGGCATAAACAGGGCAGCGAGAATCAGATCAAACCCACTCTAAAAAGGAATTTCAAAAACAGAACAAAGAAACAGGCAAATTCTTTACAATTCCTTCAGGGTCTCTGATGCAACCTGGAATGACCCTATCTACAATGACAGCTGGATGTGGCATAAGGCTGGACACTTGGGACTGAGAGGATTGGTGAGATTGGGTGAGCAAATGCAGACCCTTTAAAGCAATAATGCATGGCACCCATTCCATGGGTCCCAGCTCTCCAGGTTGAAGGGAATATTACTACAGCTATAACGTGTACGGGAAACCAGGAGAATGGACACACTGTGAATACGAAAGGTTTCTAAAACTCAATGAAGAGCCCCTCTCCTGGTGCTCCGGTTTTACTTTCCAACTGCTTTCCTATCAATCTCCCAACTTGGAGAGACAGCCCCTTTAAGCTCCTGGTTCGCACAGGTTGCCAATTTGGCAGAGGATGAAAGGGAAGAGGGAGAACCAATGAGAGAGTAGCTGTTAGGCATTTGGATGGGCACATGTCACTCTAATTTCCCGGCAGGAAGAAGAATGAACCAAAGTCTCAGCCACGCACCGGGAACCAGTATAGGTCCTGAACCAAAAGTTTGGACTTGCGTTCAGCTCACAAGAAACGAGTTGAAAAATGGACCTCAGGGGCACAGCAATTCACAAACTGGCAGAGTAATCAAGGCCAACTATCGTCCAAAAATCTGTTGAGGGAAGGCAACGAGGCGGACTTGAAAGCGAGGCAGAATAGCAGGAAACAGATTTCAAGAGGTACGTTGGAATCGCCTGTAAAGCACAGGAAGAGGGGCACAACTTCGACAATGATGCACTTGGCCAAAAAGGGCGTATGCGTTTTCTCCTGAATATATTCAGGAGAAAACGCATACGCACTTTTTGGCCAAGCAAGCAAGCGGGCAATGCAAATCTGCACTACAAAGAAGTATCACTTCCCACTGGTCAAAAGGGACATCCACAAAATGTGTAAAAACCAGAAAGGCAAGGCAGGCCCTGGAGAACAGGGAGCCTTGTTATGCTGATGGGCGGGATGTAAGTTGCCAACTGCCTCACTGGAGGAGTGCATTGTGTTCCCTAAAACAAGTAAACAACAGAGCTACCGAGCCAAGGGCACGTCCAGTCTAGGGAATATACCTTGGGAAAACTGAAAATCCATAAGACAGAGCCACCCCCAAATTGAGGGCTGCACTGCTTACAGGAACCTCAACCTGGGTACACCTAAAATATCCCAGGAAATATAAAAATGGTTCCAAACATTGTGGAACTTACGTACGATGGAATATCCCTCAGCCATGAAATGAATGTCATAAGACCTGTAGCAGCAAAATGAGTGTATTCAGGTACGATGATTCTAAGTGAAAGAAGTCACACAGAAAAAGAAACTTATCATAAGATATCACTTAGGAAGATCCTGTAAACATGGCTACACATGAACTGAGTTAGGCAAGAGAACAGAGTCTCACATTTAGAAAACACTCTTATGCCTGCTTAAGGGGGAAGGAGAGGTGGGGTGATGCATCAAACCAGAGTTTGATATAAGCACAGGTACCGTTCCAAAAACCAACTATGGAATAGACAAGACCTACACCTTCCTCAGTGAAAGGGACTCAAAACCCCATATTTCCCGCAGAGGAATAGATCTGACTAGTAAGAATCTTAAAACCTATGTATTGATATGTCTCCGTAAGGGAATCAAGTGTGTCTAGACTGGCATAAACAGGGCAGCGAGAATCAGATCAAACCCACTCTAAAAAGGAATTTCAAAAACAGAACAAAGAAACAGGGAAATTCTTTACAATTCCTTCAGGGTCTCTGATGCAACCTGGAATGACCCTATCTACAATGACAGCTGGATGTGGCATAAGACTGGACACTTGGGACTGAGAGGATTGGTGAGATTGGGTGAGCAAATGCAGACCCTTTAAAGCAATAATGCATGGCACCCATTCCATGGCTCCCTACTCTCCAGGTTGAAGGGAATATTATTACAGCTATAACATGTATGGGAAACCTAGAGAATGGACACACTGTGAATATGAAAGGTTTCTAAAACTCAACGAAGAGTCCCTCTCCTGCTGCTCCGGTTTGACTTTCCAACTGCTTTCCTATCAATCTCCCAACTTAGAGAGACAGCCCCTTTAAGCTCCTGGTTCGCACAGGTTGCCAATTTGGCAGAGGATGAAAGGGAAGAGGGAGAACCAATGAGAGATTAGGTGTTAGGCATTTGGATGGGCACATGTCACTCTAATTTCCCGGCAGGAAGAAGAATGAAACAAAGTCTCAGCCACCCACTGGGAACCAGTAGAGGTCCTGAACCAAAAGTTTGGACTTGCGTTCAGCTCACAAGAAACGAGTTGAAAAATGGAGCTCAGGGGCACAGCAATTCACAAACTGGCAGAGTAATCAAGGCCAACTATCGTCCAAAAATCTGTTGAGGGAAGGCAAGGAGGCGGACTTGAATGTGAGGCAGAATAGCTGGAAACAGATTTCAAGAGGTACGTTGGAATCGCCTGTAAAGCACAGGAAGAGGGGCACAACTTCGACAATGATGCACTTGGCCAAAAAGGGGGTATGCGTATTCTCCTGAATATATTTCAGGAGAAAACGCATACGCCCTTTTTGGCCAAGCAAGCAAGCGGGCAATGCAAATCTGCACTACAAAGAAGTATCACTTCCCACCGGTCAAAAGGGACATCCACAAAATGTGTAAAAACCAGAAAGGCAAGACAGGCCCTGGAGAACAGGGAGCCTTGTTATGCTGATGGGCGGGATGTAAGTTGCCAACTGCCTCACTGGAGGAGTGCATTGTGTTCCCTAAAACAAGTAAACAACAGAGCTACCGAGCCAAGGGCACGTCCAGTCTAGGGATATACCTTGGGAAAACTGAAAATCCATAAGACCTAGCCCCCCCCAAATTGAGGGCTGCACTGCTTACAGGAACCTCAACCTGGGTACACCTGAAATATCCCAGGAAATATAAAAATGGTTCCAAACATTGTGGAACTTACGTACGATGGAATATCCCTCAGCCATGAAATCAATGTCATAAGACCAGTAGCAGCAAAATGAGTGGATTCAGGTACGATGATTCTAAGTGAAAGAAGTCACACAGAAAAAGAAACTTATCATAAGATATCACTTAGGAAGATCCTGTAAACATGGCTACACATGAACTGAGTTAGGCAAGAGAACAGAGTCTCACATTTAGAAAACACTCTTATGCCTGCTTAAGGGGGAAGGAGAGGTGGGGTGATGCATCAAACCAGAGTTTGATATAAGCACAGGTACCGTTCCAAAAACCAACTATGGAATAGACAAGACCTACACCTTCCTCAGTGAAAGGGACTCAAAACCCCATATTTCCCGCAGAGGAATAGATCTGACTAGTAAGAATCTTAAAACCTATGTATTGATATGTCTCCGTAAGGGAATCAAGTGTGTCTAGACTGGCATAAACAGGGCAGCGAGAATCAGATCAAACCCACTCTAAAAAGGAATTTCAAAAACAGAACAAAGAAACAGGCAAATTCTTTACAATTCCTTCAGGGTCTCTGATGCAACCTGGAATGACCCTATCTACAATGACAGCTGGATGTGGCATAAGGCTGGACACTTGGGACTGAGAGGATTGGTGAGATTGGGTGAGCAAATGCAGACCCTTTAAAGCAATAATGCATGGCACCCATTCCATGGGTCCCAGCTCTCCAGGTTGAAGGGAATATTACTACAGCTATAACGTGTACGGGAAACCAGGAGAATGGACACACTGTGAATACGAAAGGTTTCTAAAACTCAACGAAGAGCCCCTCTCCTGGTGCTCCGGTTTGACTTTCCAACTGCTTTCCTATCAATCTCCCAACTTGGAGAGACAGCCCCTTTAAGCTCCTGGTTCGCACAGGTTGCCAATTTGGCAGAGGATGAAAGGGAAGAGGGAGAACCAATGAGAGAGTAGCTGTTAGGCATTTGGATGGGCACATGTCACTCTAATTTCCCGGCAGGAAGAAGAATTAACCAAAGTCTCAGCCACCCACCGGGAACCAGTATAGGTCCTGAACCAAAAGTTTGGACTTGCGTTCAGCTCACAAGAAACGAGTTGAAAAATGGAGCTCAGGGGCACAGCAATTCACAAACTGGCAGAGTAATCAAGGCCAACTATCGTCCAAAAATCTGTTGAGGGAAGGCAACGAGGCGGACTTGAAAGCGAGGCAGAATAGCAGGACACAGATTTCAAGAGGTACGTTGGAATCGCCTGTAAAGCACAGGAAGAGGGGCACAACTTCGACAATGATGCACTTGGCCCAATAGGGCGTATGCGTTTTCTCCTGAATATATTTAGGAGAAAACGCATACGCCCTTTTTGGCCAAGCAAGCAAGCGGGCAATGCAAATCTGCACTACAAAGAAGTATCACTTCCCACCGGTCAAAAGGGACATCCACAAAATGTGTAAAAACCAGAAAGGCAAGGCAGGCCCTGGAGAACAGGGAGCCTTGTTATGCTGATGGGCGGGATGTAAGTTGCCAACTGCCTCACTGGAGGAGTGCATTGTGTTCCCTAAAACAAGTAAACAACAGAGCTACCGAGCCAAGGGCACTTCCAGTCTAGGGAATATACCTTGGGAAAACTGAAAATCCATAAGACAGAGCCACCCCCAAATTGAGGGCTGCACTGCTTACAGGAACCTCAACCTGGGTACACCTGAAATATCCCAGGAAATATAAAAATGGTTCCAAACATTGTGGAACTTACGTACGATGGAATATCCCTCAGCCATGAAATCAATGTCATAAGACCAGTAGCAGCAAAATGAGTGTATTCAGGTACGATGATTCTAAGTGAAAGAAGTCACACAGAAAAAGAAACTTATCATAAGATATCACTTAGGAAGATCCTGTAAACATGGCTACACATGAACTGAGTTAGGCAAGAGAACAGAGTCTCACATTTAGAAAACACTCTTATGCCTGCTTAAGGGGGAAGGAGAGGTGGGGTGATGCATCAAACCAGAGTTTGATATAAGCACAGGTACCGTTCCAAAAACCAACTATGGAATAGACAAGACCTACACCTTCCTCAGTGAAAGGGACTCAAAACCCCATATTTCCCACAGAGGAATAGATCTGACTAGTAAGAATCTTAAAACCTATGTATTGATATGTCTCCGTAAGGGAATCAAGTGTGTCTAGACTGGCATAAACAGGGCAGCGAGAATCAGATCAAACCCACTCTAAAAAGGAATTTCAAAAACAGAACAAAGAAACAGGGAAATTCTTTACAATTCCTTCAGGGTCTCTGATGCAACCTGGAATGACCCTATCTACAATGACAGCTGGATGTGGCATAAGACTGGACACTTGGGACTGAGAGGATTGGTGAGATTGGGTGAGCAAATGCAGACCCTTTAAAGCAATAATGCATGGCACCCATTCCATGGGTCCCTACTCTCCAGGTTGAAGGGAATATTATTACAGCTATAACATGTATGGGAAACCTAGAGAATGGACACACTGTGAATATGAAAGGTTTCTAAAACTCAACGAAGAGTCCCTCTCCTGCTGCTCCGGTTTGACTTTCCAACTGCTTTCCTATCAATCTCCCAACTTAGAGAGACAGCCCCTTTAAGCTCCTGGTTCGCACAGGTTGCCAATTTGGCAGAGGATGAAAGGGAAGAGGGAGAACCAATGAGAGATTAGGTGTTAGGCATTTGGATGGGCACATGTCACTCTAATTTCCCGGCAGGAAGAAGAATGAAACAAAGTCTCAGCCACCCACTGGGAACCAGTAGAGGTCCTGAACCAAAAGTTTGGACTTGCGTTCAGCTCACAAAAAAAGAGTTGAAAAATGGAGCTCAGGGGCACAGCAATTCACAAACTGGCAGAATAATCAAGGCCAACTATCGTCCAAAAATCTGTTGAGGGAAGGCAACGAGGCGGACTTGAATGTGAGGCAGAATAGCAGGAAACAGATTTCAAGAGGTACGTTGGAATCGCCTGTAAAGCAGAGGAAGAGGGGCACAACTTCGACAATGATGCACTTGGCCAAAAAGGGGGTATGCGTATTCTCCTGAATATATTTCAGGAGAAAACGCATACGCCCTTTTTGGCCAAGCAAGCAAGCGGGCAATGCAAATCTGCACTACAAAGAAGTATCACTTCCCACCGGTCAAAAGGGACATCCACAAAATGTGTAAAAACCAGAAAGGCAAGACAGGCCCTGGAGAACAGGGAGCCTTGTTATGCTGATGGGCGGGATGTAAGTTGCCAACTGCCTCACTGGAGGAGTGCATTGTGTTCCCTAAAACAAGTAAACAACAGAGCTACCGAGCCAAGGGCACGTCCAGTCTAGGGATATACCTTGGGAAAACTGAAAATCCATAAGACAGAGCCCCCCCCAAATTGAGGGCTGCACTGCTTACAGGAACCTCAACCTGGGTACACCTGAAATATCCCAGGATATATAAAAATGGTTCCAAACATTGTGGAACTTACGTACGATGGAATATCCCTCAGCCATGAAATCAATGTCATAAGACCAGTAGCAGCAAAATGAGTGGATTCAGGTACGATGATTCTAAGTGAAAGAAGTCACACAGAAAAAGAAACTTATCATAAGATATCACTTAGGAAGATCCTGTAAACATGGCTACACATGAACTGAGTTAGGCAAGAGAACAGAGTCTCACATTTAGAAAACACTCTTATGCCTGCTTAAGGGGGAAGGAGAGGTGGGGTGATGCATCAAACCAGAGTTTGATATAAGAACAGGTACCGTTCCAAAAACCAACTATGGAATAGACAAGACCTACACCTTCCTCAGTGAAAGGGACTCAAAACCCCATATTTCCCGCAGAGGAATAGATCTGACTAGTAAGAATCTTAAAACCTATGTATTGATATGTCTCCGTAAGGGAATCAAGTGTGTCTAGACTGGCATAAACAGGGCAGCGAGAATCAGCTCAAACCCACTCTAAAAAGGAATTTCAAAAACAGAACAAAGAAACAGGCAAATTCTTTACAATTCCTTCAGGGTCTCTGATGCAACCTGGAATGACCCTATCTACAATGACAGCTGGATGTGGCATAAGGCTGGACACTTGGGACTGAGAGGATTGGTGAGATTGGGTGAGCAAATGCAGACCCTTTAAAGCAATAATGCATGGCACCCATTCCATGGGTCCCAGCTCTCCAGGTTGAAGGGAATATTACTACAGCTATAACGTGTACGGGAAACCAGGAGAATGGACACACTGTGAATACGAAAGGTTTCTAAAACTCAACGAAGAGCCCCTCTCCTGGTGCTCCGGTTTGACTTTCCAACTGCTTTCCTATCAATCTCCCAACTTGGAGAGACAGCCCCTTTAAGCTCCTGGTTCGCACAGGTTGCCAATTTGGCAGAGGATGAAAGGGAAGAGGGAGAACCAATGAGAGAGTAGCTGTTAGGCATTTGGATGGGCACATGTCACTCTAATTTCCCGGCAGGAAGAAGAATGAACCAAAGTCTCAGCCACCCACCGGGAACCAGTATAGGTCCTGAACCAAAAGTTTGGACTTGCATTCAGCTCACAAGAAACGAGTTGAAAAATGGAGCTCAGGGGCACAGCAATTCACAAACTGGCAGAGTAATCAAGGCCAACTATCGTCCAAAAATCTGTTGAGGGAAGGCAACGAGGCGGACTTGAAAGCGAGGCAGAATAGCAGGACACAGATTTCAAGAGGTACGTTGGAATCGCCTGTAAAGCACAGGAAGAGGGGCACAACTTCGACAATGATGCACTTGGCCCAATAGGGCGTATGCGTTTCCTCCTGAATATATTTAGGAGAAAAGGCATACGCCCTTTTTGGCCAAGCAAGCAAGCGGGCAATGCAAATCTGCACTACAAAGAAGTATCACTTCCCACCGGTCAAAAGGGACATCCACAAAATGTGTAAAAACCAGAAAGGCAAGGCAGGCCCTGGAGAACAGGGAGCCTTGTTATGCTGATGGGCGGGATGTAAGTTGCCAACTGCCTCACTGGAGGAGTGCATTGTGTTCCCTAAAACAAGTAAACAACAGAGCTACCGAGCCAAGGGCACTTCCAGTCTAGGGAATATACCTTGGGAAAACTGAAAATCCATAAGACAGAGCCACCCCCAAATTGAGGGCTGCACTGCTTACAGGAACCTCAACCTGGGTACACCTGAAATATCCCAGGAAATATAAAAATGGTTCCAAACATTGTGGAACTTACGTACGATGGAATATCCCTCAGCCATGAAATCAATGTCATAAGACCAGTAGCAGCAAAATGAGTGGATTCAGGTACGATGATTCTAAGTGAAAGAAGTCACACAGAAAAAGAAACTTATCATAAGATATCACTTAGGAAGATCCTGTAAACATGGCTACACATGAACTGAGTTAGGCAAGAGAACAGAGTCTCACATTTAGAAAACACTCTTATGCCTGCTTAAGGGGGAAGGAGAGGTGGGGTGATGCATCAAACCAGAGTTTGATATAAGAACAGGTACCGTTCCAAAAACCAACTATGGAATAGACAAGACCTACACCTTCCTCAGTGAAAGGGACTCAAAACCCCATATTTCCCGCAGAGGAATAGATCTGACTAGTAAGAATCTTAAAACCTATGTATTGATATGTCTCCGTAAGGGAATCAAGTGTGTCTAGACTGGCATAAACAGGGCAGCGAGAATCAGCTCAAACCCACTCTAAAAAGGAATTTCAAAAACAGAACAAAGAAACAGGCAAATTCTTTACAATTCCTTCAGGGTCTCTGATGCAACCTGGAATGACCCTATCTACAATGACAGCTGGATGTGGCATAAGGCTGGACACTTGGGACTGAGAGGATTGGTGAGATTGGGTGAGCAAATGCAGACCCTTTAAAGCAATAATGCATGGCACCCATTCCATGGGTCCCAGCTCTCCAGGTTGAAGGGAATATTACTACAGCTATAACGTGTACGGGAAACCAGGAGAATGGACACACTGTGAATACGAAAGGTTTCTAAAACTCAACGAAGAGCCCCTCTCCTGGTGCTCCGGTTTGACTTTCCAACTGCTTTCCTATCAATCTCCCAACTTGGAGAGACAGCCCCTTTAAGCTCCTGGTTCGCACAGGTTGCCAATTTGGCAGAGGATGAAAGGGAAGAGGGAGAACCAATGAGAGAGTAGCTGTTAGGCATTTGGATGGGCACATGTCACTCTAATTTCCCGGCAGGAAGAAGAATGAACCAAAGTCTCAGCCACCCACCGGGAACCAGTATAGGTCCTGAACCAAAAGTTTGGACTTGCATTCAGCTCACAAGAAACGAGTTGAAAAATGGAGCTCAGGGGCACAGCAATTCACAAACTGGCAGAGTAATCAAGGCCAACTATCGTCCAAAAATCTGTTGAGGGAAGGCAACGAGGCGGACTTGAAAGCGAGGCAGAATAGCAGGACACAGATTTCAAGAGGTACGTTGGAATCGCCTGTAAAGCACAGGAAGAGGGGCACAACTTCGACAATGATGCACTTGGCCCAATAGGGCGTATGCGTTTCCTCCTGAATATATTTAGGAGAAAAGGCATACGCCCTTTTTGGCCAAGCAAGCAAGCGGGCAATGCAAATCTGCACTACAAAGAAGTATCACTTCCCACCGGTCAAAAGGGACATCCACAAAATGTGTAAAAACCAGAAAGGCAAGGCAGGCCCTGGAGAACAGGGAGCCTTGTTATGCTGATGGGCGGGATGTAAGTTGCCAACTGCCTCACTGGAGGAGTGCATTGTGTTCCCTAAAACAAGTAAACAACAGAGCTACCGAGCCAAGGGCACTTCCAGTCTAGGGAATATACCTTGGGAAAACTGAAAATCCATAAGACAGAGCCACCCCCAAATTGAGGGCTGCACTGCTTACAGGAACCTCAACCTGGGTACACCTGAAATATCCCAGGAAATATAAAAATGGTTCCAAACATTGTGGAACTTACGTACGATGGAATATCCCTCAGCCATGAAATCAATGTCATAAGACCAGTAGCAGCAAAATGAGTGGATTCAGGTACGATGATTCTAAGTGAAAGAAGTCACACAGAAAAAGAAACTTATCATAAGATATCACTTAGGAAGATCCTGTAAACATGGCTACACATGAACTGAGTTAGGCAAGAGAACAGAGTCTCACATTTAGAAAACACTCTTATGCCTGCTTAAGCGGGAAGGAGAGGTGGGGTGATGCATCAAACCAGAGTTTGATATAAGCACAGGTACTGTTCCAAAAACCAACTATGGAATAGACAAGACCTACACCTTCCTCAGTGAAAGGGACTCAAAACCCCATATTTCCCGCAGAGGAATAGATCTGACTAGTAAGAATCTTAAAACCTATGTATTGATATGTCTCCATAAGGGAATCAAGTGTGTCTAGACTGGCATAAACATGGCAGCGAGAATCAGCTCAAACCCATTCTAAAAAGGAATTTCAAAAACAGAACAACGAAACAGGGAAATTCTTTACAATTCCTTCAGGGTCTCTGATGCAACCTGGAATGACCCTATCTACAATGACAGCTGGATGTGGCATAAGGCTGGACACTTGGGACTGAGAGGATTGGTGAGATTGGGTGAGCAAATGCAGACCCCTTAAAGCAATAATGCATGGCACCCATTCCATGGGTCCCTACTCTCCAGGTTGAAGGGAATATTACTACAGCTATAACATGTATGGGAAACCTAGAGAATGGACACACTGTGAATAAGAAAGTTTTCTAAAACTCAACGAAGAGTCCCTCTCCTGGTGCTCCGGTTTGACTTTCCAACTGCTTTCCTATCAATCTCCCAACTTGGAGAGACAGCCCCTTTAAGCTCCTGGTTCGCACAGGTTGCCAATTTGGCAGTGGATGATAGGGAAGAGGGAGAACCAATGAGAGAGTAGCTGTTAGGCTTTTGGATGGGCACATGTCACTCTAATTTCCCGGCAGGAAGAAGAATTAACCAAAGTCTCAGCCACCCACTGGGAACCAGTAGAGGTCCTGAACCAAAAGTTTGGACTTGCGTTCAGCTCACAAAAAACGAGTTGAAAAATGGAGCTCAGGGGCACAGCAATTCACAAACTGGCAGAGTAATCAAGGCCAACTATCGTCCAAAAATCTGTTGAGGGAAGGCAACGAGGCGGACTTGAAAGCGAGGCAGAATAGCAGGAAACAGATTTCAAGAGGTACGTTGGAATCGCCTGTAAAGCACAGGAAGAGGGGCACAACTTCGACAATGATGCACTTGGCCAAAAAGGGCGTATGCGTTTTCTCCTGAATATATTCAGGAGAAAACGCATACGCCCTTTTTGGCCAAGCAAGCAAGCGGGCAATGCAAATCTGCACTACAAAGAAGTATCACTTCCAACTGGTCAAAAGGGACATCCACAAAATGTGTAAAAACCAGAAAGGCAAGGCAGGCCCTGGAGAACAGGGAGCCTTGTTATGCTGATGGGCGGGATGTAAGTTGCCAACTGCCTCACTGGAGGAGTGCATTGTGTTCCCTAAAACAAGTAAACAACAGAGCTACCGAGCCAAGGGCACGTCCAGTCTAGGGAATATACCTTGGGAAAACTGAAAATCCATAAGACAGAGCCACCCCCAAATTGAGGGCTGCACTGCTTACAGGAACCTCAACCTGGGTACACCTAAAATATCCCAGGAAATATAAAAATGGTTCCAAACATTGTGGAACTTACGTACGATGGAATATCCCTCAGCCATGAAATGAATGTCATAAGACCAGTAGCATCAAAATGAGTGTATTCAGGTACGATGATTCTAAGTGAAAGAAGTCACACAGAAAAAGAAACTTATCATAAGATATCACTTAGGAAGATCCTGTAAACATGGCTACACATGAACTGAGTTAGGCAAGAGAACAGAGTCTCACATTTAGAAAACACTCTTATGCCTGCTTAAGGGGGAAGGAGAGGTGGGGTGATGCATCAAACCAGAGTTTGATATAAGAACAGGTACCGTTCCAAAAACCAACTATGGAATAGACAAGACCTACACCTTCCTCAGTGAAAGGGACTCAAAACCCCATATTTCCCGCAGAGGAATAGATCTGACTAGTAAGAATCTTAAAACCTATGTATTGATATGTCTCCGTAAGGGAATCAAGTGTGTCTAGACTGGCATAAACAGGGCAGCGAGAATCAGCTCAAACCCACTCTAAAAAGGAATTTCAAAAACAGAACAAAGAAACAGGCAAATTCTTTACAATTCCTTCAGGGTCTCTGATGCAACCTGGAATGACCCTATCTACAATGACAGCTGGATGTGGCATAAGGCTGGACACTTGGGACTGAGAGGATTGGTGAGATTGGGTGAGCAAATGCAGACCCTTTAAAGCAATAATGCATGGCACCCATTCCATGGGTCCCAGCTCTCCAGGTTGAAGGGAATATTACTACAGCTATAACGTGTACGGGAAACCAGGAGAATGGACACACTGTGAATACGAAAGGTTTCTAAAACTCAACGAAGAGCCCCTCTCCTGGTGCTCCGGTTTGACTTTCCAACTGCTTTCCTATCAATCTCCCAACTTGGAGAGACAGCCCCTTTAAGCTCCTGGTTCGCACAGGTTGCCAATTTGGCAGAGGATGAAAGGGAAGAGGGAGAACCAATGAGAGAGTAGCTGTTAGGCATTTGGATGGGCACATGTCACTCTAATTTCCCGGCAGGAAGAAGAATGAACCAAAGTCTCAGCCACCCACCGGGAACCAGTATAGGTCCTGAACCAAAAGTTTGGACTTGCATTCAGCTCACAAGAAACGAGTTGAAAAATGGAGCTCAGGGGCACAGCAATTCACAAACTGGCAGAGTAATCAAGGCCAACTATCGTCCAAAAATCTGTTGAGGGAAGGCAACGAGGCGGACTTGAAAGCGAGGCAGAATAGCAGGACACAGATTTCAAGAGGTACGTTGGAATCGCCTGTAAAGCACAGGAAGAGGGGCACAACTTCGACAATGATGCACTTGGCCCAATAGGGCGTATGCGTTTCCTCCTGAATATATTTAGGAGAAAAGGCATACGCCCTTTTTGGCCAAGCAAGCAAGCGGGCAATGCAAATCTGCACTACAAAGAAGTATCACTTCCCACCGGTCAAAAGGGACATCCACAAAATGTGTAAAAACCAGAAAGGCAAGGCAGGCCCTGGAGAACAGGGAGCCTTGTTATGCTGATGGGCGGGATGTAAGTTGCCAACTGCCTCACTGGAGGAGTGCATTGTGTTCCCTAAAACAAGTAAACAACAGAGCTACCGAGCCAAGGGCACTTCCAGTCTAGGGAATATACCTTGGGAAAACTGAAAATCCATAAGACAGAGCCACCCCCAAATTGAGGGCTGCACTGCTTACAGGAACCTCAACCTGGGTACACCTGAAATATCCCAGGAAATATAAAAATGGTTCCAAACATTGTGGAACTTACGTACGATGGAATATCCCTCAGCCATGAAATCAATGTCATAAGACCAGTAGCAGCAAAATGAGTGGATTCAGGTACGATGATTCTAAGTGAAAGAAGTCACACAGAAAAAGAAACTTATCATAAGATATCACTTAGGAAGATCCTGTAAACATGGCTACACATGAACTGAGTTAGGCAAGAGAACAGAGTCTCACATTTAGAAAACACTCTTATGCCTGCTTAAGGGGGAAGGAGAGGTGGGGTGATGCATCAAACCAGAGTTTGATATAAGAACAGGTACCGTTCCAAAAACCAACTATGGAATAGACAAGACCTACACCTTCCTCAGTGAAAGGGACTCAAAACCCCATATTTCCCGCAGAGGAATAGATCTGACTAGTAAGAATCTTAAAACCTATGTATTGATATGTCTCCGTAAGGGAATCAAGTGTGTCTAGACTGGCATAAACAGGGCAGCGAGAATCAGCTCAAACCCACTCTAAAAAGGAATTTCAAAAACAGAACAAAGAAACAGGCAAATTCTTTACAATTCCTTCAGGGTCTCTGATGCAACCTGGAATGACCCTATCTACAATGACAGCTGGATGTGGCATAAGGCTGGACACTTGGGACTGAGAGGATTGGTGAGATTGGGTGAGCAAATGCAGACCCTTTAAAGCAATAATGCATGGCACCCATTCCATGGGTCCCAGCTCTCCAGGTTGAAGGGAATATTACTACAGCTATAACGTGTACGGGAAACCAGGAGAATGGACACACTGTGAATACGAAAGGTTTCTAAAACTCAACGAAGAGCCCCTCTCCTGGTGCTCCGGTTTGACTTTCCAACTGCTTTCCTATCAATCTCCCAACTTGGAGAGACAGCCCCTTTAAGCTCCTGGTTCGCACAGGTTGCCAATTTGGCAGAGGATGAAAGGGAAGAGGGAGAACCAATGAGAGAGTAGCTGTTAGGCATTTGGATGGGCACATGTCACTCTAATTTCCCGGCAGGAAGAAGAATGAACCAAAGTCTCAGCCACCCACCGGGAACCAGTATAGGTCCTGAACCAAAAGTTTGGACTTGCATTCAGCTCACAAGAAACGAGTTGAAAAATGGAGCTCAGGGGCACAGCAATTCACAAACTGGCAGAGTAATCAAGGCCAACTATCGTCCAAAAATCTGTTGAGGGAAGGCAACGAGGCGGACTTGAAAGCGAGGCAGAATAGCAGGACACAGATTTCAAGAGGTACGTTGGAATCGCCTGTAAAGCACAGGAAGAGGGGCACAACTTCGACAATGATGCACTTGGCCCAATAGGGCGTATGCGTTTCCTCCTGAATATATTTAGGAGAAAAGGCATACGCCCTTTTTGGCCAAGCAAGCAAGCGGGCAATGCAAATCTGCACTACAAAGAAGTATCACTTCCCACCGGTCAAAAGGGACATCCACAAAATGTGTAAAAACCAGAAAGGCAAGGCAGGCCCTGGAGAACAGGGAGCCTTGTTATGCTGATGGGCGGGATGTAAGTTGCCAACTGCCTCACTGGAGGAGTGCATTGTGTTCCCTAAAACAAGTAAACAACAGAGCTACCGAGCCAAGGGCACTTCCAGTCTAGGGAATATACCTTGGGAAAACTGAAAATCCATAAGACAGAGCCACCCCCAAATTGAGGGCTGCACTGCTTACAGGAACCTCAACCTGGGTACACCTGAAATATCCCAGGAAATATAAAAATGGTTCCAAACATTGTGGAACTTACGTACGATGGAATATCCCTCAGCCATGAAATCAATGTCATAAGACCAGTAGCAGCAAAATGAGTGGATTCAGGTACGATGATTCTAAGTGAAAGAAGTCACACAGAAAAAGAAACTTATCATAAGATATCACTTAGGAAGATCCTGTAAACATGGCTACACATGAACTGAGTTAGGCAAGAGAACAGAGTCTCACATTTAGAAAACACTCTTATGCCTGCTTAAGCGGGAAGGAGAGGTGGGGTGATGCATCAAACCAGAGTTTGATATAAGCACAGGTACTGTTCCAAAAACCAACTATGGAATAGACAAGACCTACACCTTCCTCAGTGAAAGGGACTCAAAACCCCATATTTCCCGCAGAGGAATAGATCTGACTAGTAAGAATCTTAAAACCTATGTATTGATATGTCTCCATAAGGGAATCAAGTGTGTCTAGACTGGCATAAACATGGCAGCGAGAATCAGCTCAAACCCATTCTAAAAAGGAATTTCAAAAACAGAACAACGAAACAGGGAAATTCTTTACAATTCCTTCAGGGTCTCTGATGCAACCTGGAATGACCCTATCTACAATGACAGCTGGATGTGGCATAAGGCTGGACACTTGGGACTGAGAGGATTGGTGAGATTGGGTGAGCAAATGCAGACCCCTTAAAGCAATAATGCATGGCACCCATTCCATGGGTCCCTACTCTCCAGGTTGAAGGGAATATTACTACAGCTATAACATGTATGGGAAACCTAGAGAATGGACACACTGTGAATAAGAAAGTTTTCTAAAACTCAACGAAGAGTCCCTCTCCTGGTGCTCCGGTTTGACTTTCCAACTGCTTTCCTATCAATCTCCCAACTTGGAGAGACAGCCCCTTTAAGCTCCTGGTTCGCACAGGTTGCCAATTTGGCAGTGGATGATAGGGAAGAGGGAGAACCAATGAGAGAGTAGCTGTTAGGCTTTTGGATGGGCACATGTCACTCTAATTTCCCGGCAGGAAGAAGAATTAACCAAAGTCTCAGCCACCCACTGGGAACCAGTAGAGGTCCTGAACCAAAAGTTTGGACTTGCGTTCAGCTCACAAAAAACGAGTTGAAAAATGGAGCTCAGGGGCACAGCAATTCACAAACTGGCAGAGTAATCAAGGCCAACTATCGTCCAAAAATCTGTTGAGGGAAGGCAACGAGGCGGACTTGAAAGCGAGGCAGAATAGCAGGAAACAGATTTCAAGAGGTACGTTGGAATCGCCTGTAAAGCACAGGAAGAGGGGCACAACTTCGACAATGATGCACTTGGCCAAAAAGGGCGTATGCGTTTTCTCCTGAATATATTCAGGAGAAAACGCATACGCCCTTTTTGGCCAAGCAAGCAAGCGGGCAATGCAAATCTGCACTACAAAGAAGTATCACTTCCAACTGGTCAAAAGGGACATCCACAAAATGTGTAAAAACCAGAAAGGCAAGGCAGGCCCTGGAGAACAGGGAGCCTTGTTATGCTGATGGGCGGGATGTAAGTTGCCAACTGCCTCACTGGAGGAGTGCATTGTGTTCCCTAAAACAAGTAAACAACAGAGCTACCGAGCCAAGGGCACGTCCAGTCTAGGGAATATACCTTGGGAAAACTGAAAATCCATAAGACAGAGCCACCCCCAAATTGAGGGCTGCACTGCTTACAGGAACCTCAACCTGGGTACACCTAAAATATCCCAGGAAATATAAAAATGGTTCCAAACATTGTGGAACTTACGTACGATGGAATATCCCTCAGCCATGAAATGAATGTCATAAGACCAGTAGCATCAAAATGAGTGTATTCAGGTACGATGATTCTAAGTGAAAGAAGTCACACAGAAAAAGAAACTTATCATAAGATATCACTTAGGAAGATCCTGTAAACATGGCTACACATGAACTGAGTTAGGAAAGAGAACAGAGTCTCACATTTAGAAAACACTCTTATGCCTGCTTAAGGGGGAAGGAGAGGTGGGATGATGCATCAAACCAGAGTTTGATATAAGCACAGGTACCGTTCCAAAATCCAACTATGGAATAGACAAGACCTACACCTTCCTCAGTGAATGGGACTCAAAACCCCATATTTCCCGCAGAGGAATAGATCTGACTAGTAAGAATCTTAAAACCTATGTATTGATATGTCTCCGTAAGGGAATCAAGTGTGTCTAGACTGGCATAAACAGGGCAGCGAGAATCAGATCAAACCCACTCTAAAAAGGAATTTCAAAAACAGAACAAAGAAACAGGGAAATTCTTTACAATTCCTTCAGGGTCTCTGATGCAACCTGGAATGACCCTATCTACAATGACAGCTGGATGTGGCATAAGGCTGGACACTTGGGACTGAGAGGATTGGTGAGAATGGGTGAGCAAATGCAGACCCTTTAAAGCAATAATGCATGACACCCATTCCATGGGTCCCAACTCTCCAGGTTGAAGGGAATATTACTACAGCTATAACAAGTACGGGAAACCTAGAGAATGGACACACTGTGAATACGAAAGGTTTCTAAAACTCAACGAAGAGTCCCTCTCCTGGTGCTCCGGTTTGACTTTCCAACTGCTTTCCTATCAATCTCCCAACTTGGAGAGACAGCCCCTTTAAGCTCCTGGTTCGCACAGGTTGCCAATTTGGCAGAGGATGAAAGGGAAGAGGGAGAACCAATGAGAGAGTAGCTGTTAGGCATTTGGATGGGCACATGTCACTCTAATTTCCCGGCAGGAAGAAGAATTAACCAAAGTCTCAGCCACCCACCGGGAACCAGTATAGGTCCTGAACCAAAAGTTTGGACTTGCGTTCAGCTCACAAGAAACGAGTTGAAAAATGGAGCTCAGGGGCACAGCAATTCACAAACTGGCAGAGTAATCAAGGCCAACTATCGTCCAAAAATCTGTTGAGGGAAGGCAAGGAGGCGGACTTGAATGTGAGGCAGAATAGCAGGAAACAGATTTCAAGAGGTACGTTGGAATCGCCTGTAAAGCACAGGAAGAGGGGCACAACTTCGACAATGATGCACTTGGCCAAAATGGGCGTATGCGTTTTCTCCTGAATATATTGAGGAGAAAACGCATACGCCCTTTTTGGCCAAGCAAGCAAGCGGGCAATGCAAATCTGCACTACAAAGAAGTATCACTTCCCACCGGTCAAAAGGGACATCCACAAAATGTGTAAAAACCAGAAAGGCAAGGCAGGCCCTGGAGAACAGGGAGCCTTGTTATGCTGATGGGCGGGATGTAAGTTGCCAACTGCCTCACTAGAGGAGTGCGATGTGTTCCCTAAAACAAGTAAACAACAGAGCTACCGAGCCAAGGGCACGTCCAGTCTAGGGAATATACCTTGGGAAAACTGAAAATCCATAAGACAGAGCCACCCCCAAATTGAGGGCTGCACTGCTTACAGGAACCTCAACCTGGGTACACCTGAAATATCCCAGGAAATATAAAAATGGTTCCAAACATTGGGGAACTTACATACGATGGAATATCCCTCAGCCATGAAATCAATGTCATAAGACCAGTAGCAGCAAAATGACTGGATTCAGGTACGATGATTCTAAGTGAAAGAAGTCACACAGAAAAAGAAACTTATCATAAGATATCACTTAGGAAGAGCCTGTAAACATGGCTACACATGAACTGAGTTAGGAAAGAGAACAGAGTCTCACATTTAGAAAACACTCTTATGCCTGCTTAAGGGGGAAGGAGAGGTGGGGTGATGCATCAAACCAGAGTTTGATATAAGCACAGGTACCGTTCTAAAAACCAACTATGGAATAGACAAGACCTACACCTTCCTCAGTGAAAGGGACTCAAAACCCCATATTTCCCGCAGAGGAATAGATCTGACTAGTAAGAATCTTGAAACCTATGTATTGATATGTCTCCGTAAGGGAATCAAGTGTGTCTAGACTGGCATAAACATGGCAGCGAGAATCAGCTCAAACCCACTCTAAAAAGGAATTTCAAAAACAGAACAAAGAAACAGGGAAATTCTTTACAATTCCTTCAGGGTCTCTGATGCAACCTGGAATGACCCTATCTACAATGACAGCTGGATGTGGCATAAGGCTGGACACTTGGGACTGAGAGGATTGGTGAGATTGGGTGAGCAAATGCAGACCCTTTAAAGCAATAATGCATGGCACCCATTCCATGGGTCCCAGCTCTCCAGGTTGAAGGGAATATTACTACAGCTATAACGTGTACGGGAAACCAGGAGAATGGACACACTGTGAATACGAAAGGTTTCTAAAACTCAACGAAGAGCCCCTCTCCTGGTGCTCCGGTTTGACTTTCCAACTGCTTTCCTATCAATCTCCCAACTTGGAGAGACAGCCCCTTTAAGCTCCTGGTTCGCACAGGTTGCCAATTTGGCAGAGGATGAAAGGGAAGAGGGAGAACCAATGAGAGAGTAGCTGTTAGGCATTTGGATGGGCACATGTCACTCTAATTTCCCGGCAGGAAGAAGAATGAACCAAAGTCTCAGCCACCCACCGGGAACCAGTAGAGGTCCTGAACCAAAAGTTTGGACTTGCGTTCAGCTCACAAAAAACGAGTTGAAAAATGGAGCTCAGGGGCACAGCAATTCACAAACTGGCAGAGTAATCAAGGCCAACTATCGTCCAAAAATCTGTTGAGGGAAGGCAACGAGGCGGACTTGAAAGCGAGGCAGAATAGCAGGAAACAGATTTCAAGAGGTACGTTGGAATCGCCTGGAAAGCACAGGAAGAGGGGCACAACTTCGACAATGATGCACTTGGCCAAAAAGGGCGTATGCGTTTTCTCCTGAATATATTCAGGAGAAAACGCATACGCCCTTTTTGGCCAAGCAAGCAAGCGGGCAATGCAAATCTGCACTACAAAGAAGTATCACTTCCCACCGGTCAAAAGGGACATCCACAAAATGTGTAAAAACCAGAAAGGCAAGGCAGGCCCTGGAGAACAGGGAGCCTTGTTATGCTGATGGGCGGGATGTAAGTTGCCAACTGCCTCACTGGAGGAGTGCATTGTGTTCCCTAAAACAAGTAAACAACAGAGCTACCGAGCCAAGGGCACTTCCAGTCTAGGGAATATACCTTGGGAAATCTGAAAATCCATAAGACAGAGCCACCCCCAAATTGAGGGCTGCACTGCTTACAGGAACCTCAACCTGGGTACACCTGAAATATCCCAGGAAATATAAAAATGGTTCCAAACATTGTGGAACTTACGTACGATGGAATATCCCTCAGCCATGAAATCAATGTCATAAGACCAGTAGCAGCAAAATGAGTGGATTCAGGTACGATGATTCTAAGTGAAAGAAGTCACACAGAAAAAGAAACTTATCATAAGATATCACTTAGGAAGATCCTGTAAACATGGCTACACATGAACTGAGTTAGGCAAGAGAACAGAGTCTCACATTTAGAAAACACTCTTATGCCTGCTTAAGGGGGAAGGAGAGGTGGGGTGATGCATCAAACCAGAGTTTGATATAAGCACAGGTACCGTTCCAAAAACCAACTATGGAATAGACAAGACCTACACCTTCCTCAGTGAAAGGGACTCAAAACCCCATATTTCCCGCAGAGGAATAGATCTGACTAGTAAGAATCTTAAAACCTATGTATTGATATGTCTCCGTAAGGGAATCAAGTGTGTGTAGACTGGCCTAAACAGGGCAGCGAGAATCAGCTCAAACCCACTCTAAAAAGGAATTTCAAAAACAGAACAAAGAAACAGGGAAATTCTTTACAATTCCTTCAGGGTCTCTGATGCAACCTGGAATGACCCTATCTACAATGACAGCTGGATGTGGCATAAGGCTGGACACTTGGGACTGAGAGGATTGGTGAGATTGGGTGAGCAAATGCAGACCCTTTAAAGCAATAATGCATGGCACCCATTCCATGGGTCCCTACTCTCCAGGTTGAAGGGAATATTACTACAGCTATAACGTGTACGGGAAACCTAGAGAATGGACACACTGTGAATACGAAAGGTTTCTAAAACTCAACGAAGAGCCCCTCTCCTGGTGCTCCGGTTTGACTTTCCAACTGCTTTCCTATCAATCTCCCAACTTGGAGAGACAGCCCCTTTAAGCTCCTGGTTCGCACAGGTTGCCAATTTGGCAGAGGATGAAAGGGAAGAGGGAGAACCAATGAGAGAGTAGCTGTTAGGCATTTGGATGGGCACATGTCACTCTAATTTCCCGGCAGGAAGAAGAATGAACCAAAGTCTCAGCCACGCACCGGGAACCAGTATAGGTCCTGAACCAAAAGTTTGGACTTGCGTTCAGCTCACAAAAAACGAGTTGAAAAATGGAGCTCAGGGGCACAGCAATTCACAAACTGGCAGAGTAATCAAGGCCAACTATCGTCCAAAAATCTGTTGAGGGAAGGCAACGAGGCGGACTTGAAAGCGAGGCAGAATAGCAGGAAACAGATTTCAAGAGGTACGTTGGAATCACCTGGAAAGCACAGGAAGAGGGGCACAACTTCGACAATGATGCACTTGGCCAAAAAGTGCGTATGCGTTTTCTCCTGAATATATTTCAGGAGAAAACGCATACGCCCTTTTTGGCCAAGCAAGCAAGCGGGCAATGCAAATCTGCACTACAAAGAAGTATCACTTCCCACCGGTCAAAAGGGACATCCACAAAATGTGTAAAAACCAGAAAGGCAAGACAGGCCCTGGAGAACAGGGAGCCTTGTTATGCTGATGGGCGGGATGTAAGTTGCCAACTGCCTCACTGGAGGAGTGCATTGTGTTCCCTAAAACAAGTAAACAACAGAGCTACCGAGCCAAGGGCACTTCCAGTCTAGGGATATACCTTGGGAAAACTGAAAATCCATAAGACAGAGCCACCCCCAAATTGAGGGCTGCACTGCTTACAGGAACCTCAACCTGGGTACACCTGAAATATCCCAGGATATATAAAAATGGTTCCAAACATTGTGGAACTTACGTACAATGGAATATCCCTCAGCCATGAAATCAATGTCATAAGACCAGTAGCAGCAAAATGAGTGGATTCAGGTACGATGATTCTAAGTGAAAGAAGTCACACAGAAAAAGAAACTTATCATAAGATATCACTTAGGAAGAGCCTGTAAATATGGCTACACATGAACTGAGTTAGGCAAGAGAACAGAGTCCCACATTTAGAAAACACTCTTATGCCTGCTTAAGGGGGAAGGAGAGGTGGGGTGATGCATCAAACCAGAGTTTGATATAAGCACAGGTACCGTTCCAAAAACCAACTATGGAATAGACAAGACCTACACCTTCCTCAGTGAAAGGGACTCAAAACCCCATATTTCCCGCAGAGGAATACATCTGACTAGTAAGAATCTTGAAACCTATGTATTGATATGTCTCCGTAAGGGAATCAAGTGTGTCTAGACTGGCATAAACATGGCAGCGAGAATCAGCTCAAACCCACTCTAAAAAGGAATTTCAAAAACAGAACAAAGAAACAGGGAAATTCTTTACAATTCCTTCAGGGTCTCTGATGCAACCTGGAATGACCCTATCTACAATGACAGCTGGATGTGGCATAAGGCTGGACACTTGGGTCTGAGAGGATTGGTGAGAATGGGTGAGCAAATGCAGACCCTTTAAAGCAATAATGCATGGCACCCATTCCATGGGTCCCAGCTCTCCAGGTGGAAGGGAATATTACTACAGCTATAACGTGTACGGGAAACCTAGAGAATGGACACACTGTGAATACGAAAGGTTTCTAAAACTCAACGAAGAGCCCCTCTCCTGGTGCTCCGGTTTGACTTTCCAACTGCTTTCCTATCAATCTCCCAACTTGGAGAGACAGCCCCTTTAAGTTCCTGGTTCGCACAGGTTGCCAATTTGGCAGAGGATGAAAGGGAAGAGGGAGAACCAATGAGAGAGTAGCTGTTAGGCATTTGGATGGGCACATGTCACTCTAAATTCCCGGGAGGAAGAAGAATGAACCAAAGTCTCAGCCACCCACCGGGAACCAGTAGAGGTCCTGAACCAAAAGTTTGGACTTGCGTTCAGCTCACAAAAAACGAGTTGAAAAATGGAGCTCAGGGGCACAGCAATTCACAAACTGGCAGAGTAATCAAGGCCAACTATCGTCCAAAAATCTGTTGAGGGAAGGCAACGAGGCGGACTTGAAAGCGAGGCAGAATAGCAGGAAACAGATTTCAAGAGGTACGTTGGAATCGCCTGTAAAGCACAGGAAGAGGGGCACAACTTCGACAATGATGCACATGGCCAAAATGGGCATATGCGTTTTCTCCTGAATATATTGAGGAGAAAACGCATACGCCCTTTTTGGCCAAGCAAGCAAGCGGGCAATGCAAATCTGCACTACAAAGAAGTATCACTTCCCACCGGTCAAAAGGGACATCCACAAAATGTGTAAAAACCAGAAAGGCAAGGCAGGCCCTGGAGAACAGGGAGCCTTGTTATGCTGATGGGCGGGATGTAAGTTGCCAACTGCCTCACTAGAGGAGTGCGTTGTGTTCCCTAAAACAAGTAAACAACAGAGCTACCGAGCCAAGGGCACGTCCAGTCTAGGGAATATACCTTGGGAAAACTGAAAATCCATAAGACAGAGCCACCCCCAAATTGAGGGCTGCACTGCTTACAGGAACCTCAACCTGGGTACACCTGAAATATCCCAGGAAATATAAAAATGGTTCCAAACATTGTGGAACTTACGTACGATGGAATATCCCTCAGCCATGAAATCAATGTCATAAGACCAGTAGCAGCAAAATGAGTGGATTCAGGTACGATGATTCTAAGTGAAAGAAGTCACACAGAAAAAGAAACTTATCATAAGATATCACTTAGGAAGAGCCTGTAAACATGGCTACACATGAACTGAGTTAGGCAAGAGAACAGAGTCTCACATTTAGAAAACACTCTTATGCCTGCTTAAGGGGGAAGGAGAGGTGGGGTGATGCATCAAACCAGAGTTTGATATAAGCACAGGTACCGTTCCAAAAACCAACTATGGAATAGACAAGACCTACACCTTCCTCAGTGAAAGGGACTCAAAACCCCATATTTCCCGCAGAAGAATAGATCTGACTAGTAAGAATCTTAAAACCTATGTATTGATATGTCTCCGTAAGGGAATCAAGTGTGTCTAGACTGGCATAAACAGGGCAGCGAGAATCAGCTCAAACCCACTCTAAAAAGGAATTTCAAAAACAGAACAAAGAAACAGGCAAATTCTTTACAATTCCTTCAGGGTCTCTGATGCAACCTGGAATGACCCTATCTACAATGACAGCTGGATGTGGCATAAGGCTGGACACTTGGGACTGAGAGGATTGGTGAGATTGGGTGAGCAAATGCAGACCCTTTAAAGCAATAATGCATGGCACCCATTCCATGGGTCCCTACTCTCCAGGTTGAAGGGAATATTACTACAGCTATAACGTGTACGGGAAACCTAGAGAATGGACACACTGTGAATACGAAAGGTTTCTAAAACTCAACGAAGAGCCCCTCTCCTGGTGCTCCGGTTTGACTTTCCAACTGCTTTCCTATCAATCTCCCAACTTGGAGAGACAGCCCCTTTAAGCTCCTGGTTCGCACAGGTTGCCAATTTGGCAGAGGATGAAAGGGAAGAGGGAGAACCAATGAGAGAGTAGCTGTTAGGCATTTGGATGGGCACATGTCACTCTAATTTCCCGGCAGGAAGAAGAATGAACCAAAGTCTCAGCCACGCACCGGGAACCAGTATAGGTCCTGAACCAAAAGTTTGGACTTGCGTTCAGCTCACAAAAAACGAGTTGAAAAATGGAGCTCAGGGGCACAGCAATTCACAAACTGGCAGAGTAATCAAGGCCAACTATCGTCCAAAAATCTGTTGAGGGAAGGCAACGAGGCGGACTTGAAAGCGAGGCAGAATAGCAGGAAACAGATTTGAAGAGGTACGTTGGAATCGCCTGGAAAGCACAGGAAGAGGGGCACAACTTCGACAATGATGCACTTGGCCAAAAAGTGCGTATGCGTTTTCTCCTGAATATATTTCAGGAGAAAACGCATACGCCCTTTTTGGCCAAGCAAGCAAGCGGGCAATGCAAATCTGCACTACAAAGAAGTATCACTTCCCACCGGTCAAAAGGGACATGCACAAAATGTGTAAAAACCAGAAAGGCAAGACAGGCCCTGGAGAACAGGGAGCCTTGTTATGCTGATGGGCGGGATGTAAGTTGCCAACTGCCTCACTGGAGGAGTGCATTGTGTTCCCTAAAACAAGTAAACAACAGAGCTACCGAGCCAAGGGCACTTCCAGTCTAGGGATATACCTTGGGAAAACTGAAAATCCATAAGACAGAGCCACCCCCAAATTGAGGGCTGCACTGCTTACAGGAACCTCAACCTGGGTACACCTGAAATATCCCAGGATATATAAAAATGGTTCCAAACATTGTGGAACTTACGTACAATGGAATATCCCTCAGCCATGAAATCAATGTCATAAGACCAGTAGCAGCAAAATGAGTGGATTCAGGTACGATGATTCTAAGTGAAAGAAGTCACACAGAAAAAGAAACTTATCATAAGATATCACTTAGGAAGAGCCTGTAAATATGGCTACACATGAACTGAGTTAGGCAAGAGAACAGAGTCCCACATTTAGAAAACACTCTTATGCCTGCTTAAGGGGGAAGGAGAGGTGGGGTGATGCATCAAACCAGAGTTTGATATAAGCACAGGTACCGTTCCAAAAACCAACTATGGAATAGACAAGACCTACACCTTCCTCAGTGAAAGGGACTCAAAACCCCATATTTCCCGCAGAGGAATAGATCTGACTAGTAAGAATCTTGAAACCTATGTATTGATATGTCTCCGTAAGGGAATCAAGTGTGTCTAGACTGGCATAAACATGGCAGCGAGAATCAGCTCAAACCCACTCTAAAAAGGAATTTCAAAAACAGAACAAAGAAACAGGGAAATTCTTTACAATTCCTTCAGGGTCTCTGATGCAACCTGGAATGACCCTATCTACAATGACAGCTGGATGTGGCATAAGGCTGGACACTTGGGTCTGAGAGGATTGGTGAGAATGGGTGAGCAAATGCAGACCCTTTAAAGCAATAATGCATGGCACCCATTCCATGGGTCCCAGCTCTCCAGGTGGAAGGGAATATTACTACAGCTATAACGTGTACGGGAAACCTAGAGAATGGACACACTGTGAATACGAAAGGTTTCTAAAACTCAACGAAGAGCCCCTCTCCTGGTGCTCCGGTTTGAGTTTCCAACTGCTTTCCTATCAATCTCCCAACTTGGAGAGACAGCCCCTTTAAGCTCCTGGTTCGCACAGGTTGCCAATTTGGCAGAGGATGAAAGGGAAGAGGGAGAACCAATGAGAGAGTAGCTGTTAGGCATTTGGATGGGCACATGTCACTCTAAGTTCCCGGCAGGAAGAAGAATGAACCAAAGTCTCAGCCACCCACCGGGAACCAGTAGAGGTCCTGAACCAAAAGTTTGGACTTGCGTTCAGCTCACAAGAAACGAGTTGAAAAATGGAGCTCAGGGGCACAGCAAATCACAAACTGGCAGAGTAATCAAGGCCAACTATCGTCCAAAAATCTGTTGAGGGAAGGCAACGAGGCGGACTTGAAAGCGAGGCAGAATAGCAGGAAACAGATTTCAAGAGGTACGTTGGAATCGCCTGTAAAGCACAGGAAGAGGGGCACAACTTCGACAATGATGCACTTGGCCAAAATGGGCATATGTGTTTTCTCCTGAATATATTGAGGAGAAAACGCATACGCCCATTTTGGCCAAGCAAGCAAGCGGGCAATGCAAATCTGCACTACAAAGAAGTATCACTTCCCACCGGTCAAAAGGGACATCCACAAAATGTGTAAAAACCAGAAAGGCAAGGCAGGCCCTGGGGAACAGGGAGCCTTGTTATGCTGATGGGCGGGATGTAAGTTGCCAACTGCCTCACTAGAGGAGTGCGTTGTGTTCCCTAAAACAAGTAAACAACAGAGCTACCGAGCCAAGGGCACGTCCAGTCTAGGGAATATACCTTGGGAAAACTGAAAATCCATAAGACAGAGCCACCCCCAAATTGAGGGCTGCACTGCTTACAGGAACCTCAACCTGGGTACACCTGAAATATCCCAGGAAATATAAAAATGGTTCCAAACATTGTGGAACTTACGTACGATGGAATATCCCTCAGCCATGAAATCAATGTCATAAGACCAGTAGCAGCAAAATGAGTGGATTCAGGTACGATGATTCTAAGTGAAAGAAGTCACACAGAAAAAGAAACTTATCATAAGATATCACTTAGGAAGATCCTGTAAACATGGCTACACATGAACTGAGTTAGGCAAGAGAACAGAGTCTCACATTTAGAAAACACTCTTATGCCTGCTTAAGGGGGAAGGAGAGGTGGGGTGATGCATCAAACCAGAGTTTGATATAAGCACAGGTACCGTTCCAAAAACCAACCATGGAATAGACAAGACCTACACCTTCCTCAGTGAAAGGGACTCAAAACCCCATATTTCCCGCAGAGGAATAGATCTGACTAGTAAGAATCTTAAAACCTATGTATTGATATGTCTCCGTAAGGGAATCAAGTGTGTCTAGACTGGCCTAAACAGGGCAGCGAGAATCAGCTCAAACCCACTCTAAAAAGGAATTTCAAAAACAGAACAAAGAAACAGAGAAATTCTTTACAATTCCTTCAGGGTCTCTGATGCAACCTGGAATGACCCTATCTACAATGACAGCTGGATGTGGCATAAGGCTGGACACTTGGGACTGAGAGGATTGGTGAGATTGGGTGAGCAAATGCAGACCCTTTAAAGCAATAATGCATGGCACCCATTCCATGGGTCCCAACTCTACAGGTTGAAGGGAATATTACTACAGCTATAACATGTACGGGAAACCTAGAGAATGGACACACTGTGAATATGAAAGGTTTCTAAAACTCAACGAAGAGCCCCTCTCCTGGTGCTCCGGTTTGACTTTCCAACTGCTTTCCTATCAATCTCCCAACTTGGAGAGACAGCCCCTTTAAGCTCCTGGTTCGCACAGGTTGCCAATTTGGCAGAGGATGAAAGGGAAGAGGGAGAACCAATGAGAGAGTAGCTGTTAGGCATTTGGATGGGCACATGTCACTCTAATTTCCCGGCAGGAAGAAGAATTAACCAGAGTCTCAGCCACCCACCGGGAACCAGTAGAGGTCCTGAACCAAAAGTTTGGACTTGCGTTCAGCTCACAAGAAACGAGTTGAAAAATGGAGCTCAGGGGCACAGCAATTCACAAACTGGCAGAGTAATCAAGGCCAACTATCGTCCAAAAATCTGTTGAGGGAAGGTAACGAGGCGGACTTGAAAGCGAGGCAGAATAGCAGGAAACAGATTTCAAGAGGTACGTTGGAATCGCCTGTAAAGCACAGGAAGAGGGGCACAACTTCGACAATGATGCACTTGGCCAAAATGGGCGTATGCGTTTTCTCCTGAATATATTGAGGAGAAAACGCATACGCCCTTTTTGGCCAAGCAAGCAAGCGGGCAATGCAAATCTGCACTACAAAGAAGTATCACTTCCCTCCAGTCAAAAGGGACATCCACAAAATGTGTAAAAACCAGAAAGGCAAGGCAGGCCCTGGGGAACAGGGAGCCTTGTTATGCTGATGGGCGGGATGTAAGTTGCCAACTGCCTCACTAGAGGAGTGCGTTGTGTTCCCTAAAACAAGTAAACAACAGAGCTACCGAGCCAAGGGCACGTCCAGTCTAGGGAATATACCTTGGGAAAACTGAAAATCCATAAGACAGAGCCACCCCCAAATTGAGGGCTGCACTGCTTACAGGAACCTCAACCTGGGTACACCTGAAATATCCCAGGAAATATAAAAATGGTTCCAAACATTGTGGAACTTACGTACGATGGAATATCCCTCAGCCATGAAATCAATGTCATAAGACCAGTAGCAGCAAAATGAGTGGATTCAGGTACGATGATTCTAAGTGAAAGAAGTCACACAGAAAAAGAAACTTATCATAAGATATCACTTAGGAAGATCCTGTAAACATGGCTACACATGAACTGAGTTAGGCAAGAGAACAGAGTCTCACATTTAGAAAACACTCTTATGCCTGCTTAAGGGGGAAGGAGAGGTGGGGTGATGCATCAAACCAGAGTTTGATATAAGCACAGGTACCGTTCCAAAAACCAACTATGGAATAGACAAGACCTACACCTTCCTCAGTGAAAGGGACTCAAAACCCCATATTTCCCGCAGAGGAATAGATCTGACTAGTAAGAATCTTAAAACCTATGTATTGATATGTCTCCGTAAGGGAATCAAGTGTGTCTAGACTGGCATAAACATGGCAGCGAGAATCAGCTCAAACCCATTCTAAAAAGGAATTTCAAAAACAGAACAAAGAAACAGGCAAATTCTTTACAATTCCTTCAGGGTCTCTGATGCAACCTGGAATGACCCTATCTACAATGACAGCTGGATGTGGCATAAGGCTGGACACTTGGGACTGAGAGGATTGGTGAGATTGGGTGAGCAAATGCAGACCCTTTAAAGCAATAATGCATGGCACCCATTCCATGGGTCCCTACTCTCCAGGTTGAAGGGAATATTACTACAGCTATAACGTGTACGGGAAACCTAGAGAATGGACACACTGTGAATACGAAAGGTTTCTAAAACTCAACGAAGAGCCCCTCTCCTGGTGCTCCGGTTTGACTTTCCAACTGCTTTCCTATCAATCTCCCAACTTGGAGAGACAGCCCCTTTAAGCTCCTGGTTCGCACAGGTTGCCAATTTGGCAGAGGATGAAAGGGAAGAGGGAGAACCAATGAGAGAGTAGCTGTTAGGCATTTGGATGGGCACATGTCACTCTAATTTCCCGGCAGGAAAAAGAATGAACCAAAGTCTCAGCCACGCACCGGGAACCAGTATAGGTCCTGAACCAAAAGTTTGGACTTGCGTTCAGCTCACAAAAAACGAGTTGAAAAATGGAGCTCAGGGGCACAGCAATTCACAAACTGGCAGAGTAATCAAGGCCAACTATCGTCCAAAAATCTGTTGAGGGAAGGCAACGAGGCGGACTTGAAAGCGAGGCAGAATAGCTGGAAACAGATTTCAAGAGGTACTTTGGAATCACCTGGAAAGCACAGGAAGAGGGGCACAACTTCGACAATGATGCACTTGGCCAAAAAGTGCGTATGAGTTTTCTCCTGAATATATTTCAGGAGAAAACGCATACGCCCTTTTTGGCCAAGCAAGCAAGCGGGCAATGCAAATCTGCACTACAAAGAAGTATCACTTCCCACCGGTCAAAAGGGACATCCACAAAATGTGTAAAAACCAGAAAGGCAAGACAGGCCCTGGAGAACAGGGAGCCTTGTTATGCTGATGGGCGGGATGTAAGTTGCCAACTGCCTCACTGGAGGAGTGCATTGTGTTCCCTAAAACAAGTAAACAACAGAGCTACCGAGCCAAGGGCACTTCCAGTCTAGGGATATACCTTGGGAAAACTGAAAATCCATAAGACAGAGCCACCCCCAAATTGAGGGCTGCACTGCTTACAGGAACCTCAACCTGGGTACACCTGAAATATCCCAGGATATATAAAAATGGTTCCAAACATTGTGGAACGTACGTACAATGGAATATCCCTCAGCCATGAAATCAATGTCATAAGACCAGTAGCAGCAAAATGAGTGGATTCAGGTACGATGATTCTAAGTGAAAGAAGTCACACAGAAAAAGAAACTTATCATAAGATATCACTTAGGAAGAGCCTGTAAATATGGCTACACATGAACTGAGTTAGGCAAGAGAACAGAGTCCCACATTTAGAAAACACTCTTATGCCTGCTTAAGGGGGAAGGAGAGGTGGGGTGATGCATCAAACCAGAGTTTGATATAAGCACAGGTACCGTTCCAAAAACCAACTATGGAATAGACAAGACCTACACCTTCCTCAGTGAAAGGGACTCAAAACCCCATATTTCCCGCAGAGGAATAGATCTGACTAGTAAGAATCTTGAAACCTATGTATTGATATGTCTCCGTAAGGGAATCAAGTGTGTCTAGACTGGCATAAACATGGCAGCGAGAATCAGCTCAAACCCACTCTAAAAAGGAATTTCAAAAACAGAACAAAGAAACAGGGAAATTCTTTACAATTCCTTCAGGGTCTCTGATGCAACCTGGAATGACCCTATCTACAATGACAGCTGGATGTGGCATAAGGCTGGACACTTGGGTCTGAGAGGATTGGTGAGATTGGGTGAGCAAATGCAGACCCTTTAAAGCAATAATGCATGGCATCCATTCCATGGGTCCCAGCTCTCCAGGTGGAAGGGAATATTACTACAGCTATAACGTGTACGGGAAACCTAGAGAATGGACACACTGTGAATACGAAAGGTTTCTAAAACTCAACGAAGAGCCCCTCTCCTGGTGCTACGGTTTGACTTTCCAACTGCTTTCCTATCAATCTCCCAACTTGGAGAGACAGCCCCTTTAAGCTCCTGGTTCGCACAGGTTGCCAATTTGGCAGAGGATGAAAGGGAAGAGGGAGAACCAATGAGAGAGTAGCTGTTAGGCATTTGGATGGGCACATGTCACTCTAATTTCCCGGCAGGAAGAAGAATGAACCAAAGTCTCAGCCACCCACCGGGAACCAGTAGAGGTCCTGAACCAAAAGTTTGGACTTGCGTTCAGCTCACAAAAAACGAGTTGAAAAATGGAACTCAGGGGCACAGCAATTCACAAACTGGCAGAGTAATCAAGGCCAACTATCGTCCAAAAATCTGTTGAGGGAAGGCAACGAGGCGGACTTGAAAGCGAGGCAGAATAGCAGGAAACAGATTTCAAGAGGTACGTTGGAATCGCCTGTAAAGCACAGGAAGAGGGGCACAACTTCGACAATGATGCACTTGGCCAAAAAGGGCGTATGCGTTTTCTCCTGAATATATTCAGGAGAAAACGCATACGCCCTTTTTGGCCAAGCAAGCAAGCGGGCAATGCAAATCTGCACTACAAAGAAGTATCACTTCCCACCGGTCCAAAGGGACATCCACAAAATGTGTAAAAACCAGAAAGGCAAGGCAGGCCCTGGAGAACAGGGAGCCTTGTTATGCTGATGGGCGGGATGTAAGTTGCCAACTGCCTCACTGGAGGAGTGCATTGTGTTCCCTAAAACAAGTAAACAACAGAGCTACCGAGCCAAGGGCACTTCCAGTCTAGGGAATATACCGTGGGAAACCTGAAAATCCATAAGACAGAGCCACCCCCAAATTGAGGGCTGCACTGCTTACAGGAACCTCAACCTGGGTACACCTGAAATATCCCAGGAAATATAAAAATGGTTCCAAACATTGTGGAACTTACGTACGATGGAATATCCCTCAGCCATGAAATCAATGTCATAAGACCAGTAGCAGCAAAATGAGTGGATTCAGGTACGATGATTCTAAGTGAAAGAAGTCACACAGAAAAAGAAACTTATCATAAGATATCACTTAGGAAGATCCTGTAAACATGGCTACACATGAACTGAGTTAGGAAAGAGAACAGAGTCTCACATTTAGAAAACACTCTTATGCCTGCTTAAGGGGGAAGGAGAGGTGGGGTGATGCATCAAACCAGAGTTTGATATAAGCACAGGTACCGTTCCAAAAACCAACTATGGAATAGACAAGACCTACACCTTCCTCAGTGAAAGGGACTCAAAACCCCATATTTCCCACAGAGGAATAGATCTGACTACTAAGAATCTTAAAACCTATGTATTGATATGTCTCCGTAAGGGAATCAAGTGTGTCTAGACTGGCATAAACATGGCAGCGAGAATCAGCTCAAACCCACTCTAAAAATGAATTTCAAAAACAGAACAAAGAAACAGGGAAATTCTTTACAATTCCTTCAGGGTCTCTGATGCAACCTGGAATGACCCTATCTACAATGACAGCTGGATGTGGCATAAGGCTGGACACTTGGGACTGAGAGGATTGGTGAGATTGGGTGAGCAAATGCAGACCCTTTAAAGCAATAATGCATGGCACCCATTCCATGGGTCCCAGCTCTCCAGGTGGAAGGGAATATTACTACAGCTATAACGTGTACGGGAAACCTAGAGAATGGACACACTGTGAATACGAAAGGTTTCTAAAACTCAACGAAGAGCCCCTCTCCTGGTGCTACGGTTTGACTTTCCAACTGCTTTCCTATCAATCTACCAACTTGGAGAGACAGCCCCTTTAAGCTCCTGGTTCGCACAGGTTGCCAATTTGGCAGAGGATGAAAGGGAAGAGGGAGAACCAATGAGAGAGTAGCTGTTAGGCATTTGGATGGGCACATGTCACTCTAATTTCCCGGCAGGAAGAAGAATTAACCAAAGTCTCAGCCACCCACCGGGAACCAGTAGAGGTCCTGAACCAAAAGTTTGGACTTGCGTTCAGCTCACAAGAAACGAGTTGAAAAATGGAGCTCAGGGGCACAGCAATTCACAAACTGGCAGAGTAATCAAGGCCAACTATCGTCCAAAAATCTGTTGAGGGAAGGCAACGAGGCGGACTTGAAAGCGAGGCAGAATAGCAGGAAACAGATTTCAAGAGGTACGTTGGAATCGCCTGTAAAGCACAGGAAGAGGGGCACAACTTCGACAATGATGCACTTGGCCAAAATGGGCATATGTGTTTTCTCCTGAATATATTGAGGAGAAAACGCATACGCCCTTTTTGGCCAAGCAAGCAAGCGGGCAATGCAAATCTGCACTACAAAGAAGTATCACTTCCCACCGGTCAAAAGGGACATCCACAAAATGTGTAAAAACCAGAAAGGCAAGGCAGGCCCTGGGGAACAGGGAGCCTTGTTATGCTGATGGGCGGGATGTAAGTTGCCAACTGCCTCACTAGAGGAGTGCGTTGTGTTCCCTAAAACAAGTAAACAACAGAGCTACCGAGCCAAGGGCACGTCCAGTCTAGGGAATATACCTTGGGAAAACTGAAAATCCATAAGACAGAGCCACCCCCAAATTGAGGGCTGCACTGCTTACAGGAACCTCAACCTGGGTACACCTGAAATATCCCAGGAAATATAAAAATGGTTCCAAACATTGTGGAACTTACGTACGATGGAATATCCCTCAGCCATGAAATCAATGTCATAAGACCAGTAGCAGCAAAATGAGTGGATTCAGGTACGATGATTCTAAGTGAAAGAAGTCACACAGGAAAAGAAACTTATCATAAGATATCACTTAGGAAGATCCTGTAAACATGGCTACACATGAACTGAGTTAGGCAAGAGAACAGAGTCTCACATTTAGAAAACACTCTTATGCCTGCTTAAGGGGGAAGGAGAGGTGGGGTGATGCATCAAACCAGAGTTTGATATAAGCACAGGTACCGTTCCAAAAACCAACTATGGAATAGACAAGACCTACACCTTCCTCAGTGAAAGGGACTCAAAACCCCATATTTCCCGCAGAGGAATAGATCTGACTAGTAAGAATCTTAAAACCTATGTATTGATATGTCTCCGTAAGGGAATCAAGTGTGTCTAGACTGGCATAAACATGGCAGCGAGAATCAGCTCAAACCCACTCTAAAAAGGAATTTCAAAAACAGAACAAAGAAACAGGGAAATTCTTTACAATTCCTTCAGGGTCTCTGATGCAACCTGGAATGACCCTATCTACAATGACAGCTGGATGTGGCATAAGGCTGGACACTTGGGACTGAGAGGATTGGTGAGATTGGGTGAGCAAATGCAGACCCTTTAAAGCAATAATGCATGGCACCCATTCCATGGGTCCCTACTCTCCAGGTTGAAGGGAATATTACTACAGCTATAACGTGTACGGGAAACCTAGAGAATGGACACACTGTGAATACGAAAGGTTTCTAAAACTCAACGAAGAGCCCCTCTCCTGGTGCTCCGGTTTGACTTTCCAACTGCTTTCCTATCAATCTCCCAACTTGGAGAGACAGCCCCTTTAAGCTCCTGGTTCGCACAGGTTGCCAATTTGGCAGAGGATGAAAGGGAAGAGGGAGAACCAATGAGAGAGTAGCTGTTAGGCATTTGGATGGGCACATGTCACTCTAATTTCCCGGCAGGAAGAAGAATTAACCAAAGTCTCAGTCACCCACCGGGAACCAGTATAGGTCCTGAACCAAAAGTTTGGACTTGCGTTCAGCTCACAAAAAACGAGTTGAAAAATGGAGCTCAGGGGCACAGCAATTCACAAACTGGCAGAGTAATCAAGGCCAACTATCGTCCAAAAATCTGTTGAGGGAAGGCAAGGAGGGGGACTTGAAAGTGAAGCAGAATAGCAGGAAACAGATTTCAAGAGGTACGTTGGAATCGCCTGTAAAGCACAGGAAGAGGGGCACAACTTCGACAATGATGCACTTGGCCAAAAAGTGCGTATGCGTTTTCTCCTGAATATATTTCAGGAGAAAACGCATACGCCCTTTTTGGCCAAGCAAGCAAGCGGGCAATGCAAATCTGCACTACAAAGAAGTATCACTTCCCACCGGTCAAAAGGGACATCCACAAAATGTGTAAAAACCAGAAAGGCAAGACAGGCCCTGGAGAACAGGGAGCCTTGTTATGCTGATGGGCGGGATGTAAGTTGCCAACTGCCTCACTGGAGGAGTGTATTGTGTTCCCTAAAACAAGTAAACAACAGAGCTACCGAGCCAAGGGCACGTCCAGTCTAGGGATATACTTGGGAAAACTGAAAATCCATAAGACAGAGCCACCCCCAAATTGAGGGCTGCACTGCTTACAGGAACCTCAAACTGGGTACACCTGAAATATCCCAGGATATATAAAAATGGTTCCAAACATTGTGGAACTTACGTACGATGGAATATCCCTCAGCCATGAAATCAATGTCATAAGACCAGTAGCAGCAAAATGAGTGGATTCAGGTACGATGATTCTAAGTGAAAGAAGTCACACAGAAAAAGAAACTTATCATAACATATCACTTAGGAAGAGCCTGTAAACATGGCTACACATGAACTGAGTTAGGCAAGAGAACAGAGTCTCACATTTAGAAAACACTCTTATGCCTGCTTAAGGGGGAAGGAGAGGTGGGGTGATGCATCAAACCAGAGTTTGATATAAGCACAGGTACCGTTCCAAAAACCAACTATGGAATAGACAAGACCTACACCTTCCTCAGTGAAAGGGACTCAAAACCCCATATTTCCCGCAGAGGAATAGATCTGACTAGTAAGAAACTTGAAACCTATGTATTGATATGTCTCCGTAAGGGAATCAAGTGTGTCTAGACTGGCATAAACATGGCAGCGAGAATCAGCTCAAACCCACTCTAAAAAGGAATTTCAAAAACAGAACAAAGAAACAGGGAAATTCTTTACAATTCCTTCAGGGTCTCTGATGCAACCTGGAATGACCCTATCTACAATGACAGCTGGATGTGGCATAAGGCTGGACACTTGGGACTGAGAGGATTGGTGAGATTGGGTGAGCAAATGCAGACCCTTTAAAGCAATAATGCATGGCACCCATTCCATGGGTCCCAACTCTCCAGGTTGAAGGGAATATTACTACAGCTATAACGTGTATGGGAAACCTAGAGAATGGACACACTGTGAATACGAAAGGTTTCTAAAACTCAACGAAGAGCCCCTCTCCTGGTGCTCCGGTTTGACTTTCCAACTGCTTTCCTATCAATCTCCCAACTTGGAGAGACAGGCCCTTTAAGCTCCTGGTTCGCACAGGTTGCCAATTTGGCAGAGGATGAAAGGGAAGAGGGAGAACCAATGAGAGAGTAGCTGTTAGGCATTTGGATGGGCACATGTCACTCTAATTTCCCGGCAGGAAGAAGAATTAACCAAAGTCTCAGCCACCCACCGGGAACCAGTAGAGGTCCTGAACCAAAAGTTTGGACTTGCGTTCAGCTCACAAGAAACGAGTTGAAAAATGCAGCTCAGGGGCACAGCAATTCACAAACTGGCAGAGTAATCAAGGCCAACTATCGTCCAAAAATCTGTTGAGGGAAGGCAACGAGGCGGACTTGAAAGCGAGGCAGAATAGCAGGAAACAGATTTCAAGAGGTACGTTGGAATCGCCTGTAAAGCACAGGAAGAGGGGCACAACTTCGACAATGATGCACTTGGCCAAAATGGGCATATGCGTTTTCTCCTGAATATATTGAGGAGAAAACGCATACGCCCTTTTTGGCCAAGCAAGCAAGCGGGCAATGCAAATCTGCACTACAAAGAAGTATCACTTCCCACTGGTCAAAAGGGACATCCACAAAATGTGTAAAAACCAGAAAGGCAAGGCAGGCCCAGGAGAACAGGGAGCCTTGTTATGCTGATGGGCGGGATGTAAGTTGCCAACTGCCTCACTAGAGGAGTGCGTTGTGTTCCCTAAAACAAGTAAACAACAGAGCTACCGAGCCAAGGGCACGTCCAGTCTAGGGAGTATACCTTGGGAAAACTGAAAATCCATAAGACAGAGCCACCCCCAAATTGAGGGCTGCACTGCTTACAGGAACCTCAACCTGGGTACACCTGAAATATCCCAGGAAATATAAAAATGGTTCCAAACATTGTGGAACTTACGTACGATGGAATATCCCTCAGCCATGAAATCAATGTCATAAGACCAGTAGCAGCAAAATGAGTGGATTCAGGTACGATGATTCTAAGTGAAAGAAGTCACACAGAAAAAGAAACTTATCATAAGATATCACTTAGGAAGAGCCTGTAAACATGGCTACACATGAACTGAGTTAGGAAAGAGAACAGAGTCTCACATTTAGAAAACACTCTTATGCCTGCTTAAGGGGGAAGGAGAGGTGGGGTGATGCATCAAACCAGAGTTTGATATAAGCACAGGTACCGTTCCAAAAACCAACTATGGAATAGACAAGACCTACACCTTCCTCAGTGAAAGGGACTCAAAACCCCATATTTCCCGCAGAGGAATAGATCTGACTAGTAAGAATCTTAAAACCTATGTATTGATATGTCTCCGTAAGGGAATCAAGTGTGTCTAGACTGGCATAAACATGGCAGCGAGAATCAGCTCAAACCCACTCTAAAAAGGAATTTCAAAAACAGAACAAAGAAACAGGCAAATTCTTTACAATTCCTTCAGGGTCTCTGATGCAACCTGGAATGACCCTATCTACAATGACAGCTGGATGTGGCATAAGGCTGGACACTTGGGACTGAGAGGATTGGTGAGATTGGGTGAGCAAATGCAGACCCTTTAAAGCAATAATGCATGGCACCCATTCCATGGGTCCCAGCTCTCCAGGTTGAAGGGAATATTACTACAGCTATAACGTGTACGGGAAACCTAGAGAATGGACACACTGTGAATACGAAAGGTTTCTAAAACTCAACGAAGAGCCCCTCTCCTGGTGCTCCGGTTTGACTTTCCAACTGCTTTCCTATCAATCTCCCAACTTGGAGAGACAGCCCCTTTAAGCTCCTGGTTCGCACAGGTTGCCAATTTGGCAGAGGATGAAAGGGAAGAGGGAGAACCAATGAGAGAGTAGCTGTTAGGCATTTGGATGGGCACATGTCACTCTAATTTCCCGGCAGGAAGAAGAATTAACCAAAGTCTCAGCCACCCACCGGGAACCAGTATAGGTCCTGAACCAAAAGTTTGGACTTGCGTTCAGCTCACAAAAAACGAGTTGAAAAATGGAGCTCAGGGGCACAGCAATTCACAAACTGGCAGAGTAATCAAGGCCAACTATCGTCCAAAAATCTGTTGAGGGAAGGCAAGGAGGGGGACTTGAAAGTGAGGCAGAATAGCAGGAAACAGATTTCAAGAGGTATGTTGGAATCGGCTGTAAAGCACAGGAAGAGGGGCACAATTTCGACAATGATGCACTTGGCCAAAAAGTGCGTATGCGTTTTCTCCTGAATATATTTCAGGAGAAAACGCATACGCCCTTTTTGGCCAAGCAAGCAAGCAGGCAATGCAAATCTGCACTACAAAGAAGTATCACTTCCCACCGGTCAAAAGGGACATCCACAAAATGTGTAAAAACCAGAAAGGCAAGGCAGGCCCTGGAGAACAGGGAGCCTTGTTATGCTGATGGGCGGGATGTAAGTTGCCAACTGCCTCACTAGAGGAGTGCGTTGTGTTCCCTAAAACAAGTAAACAACAGAGCTACCGAGCCAAGGGCACGTCCAGTCTAGGGAATATACCTTGGGAAAACTGAAAATCCATAAGACAGAGCCACCCCCAAATTGAGGGCTGCACTGCTTACAGGAACCTCAACCTGGGTACACCTGAAATATCCCAGGAAATATAAAAATGGTTCCAAACATTGTGGAACTTACGTACGATGGAATATCCCTCAGCCATGAAATCAATGTCATAAGACCAGTAGCAGCAAAATGAGTGGATTCAGGTACGATGATTCTAAGTGAAAGAAGTCACACAGGAAAAGAAACTTATCATAAGATATCACTTAGGAAGATCCTGTAAACATGGCTACACATGAACTGAGTTAGGCAAGAGAACAGAGTCTCACATTTAGAAAACACTCTTATGCCTGCTTAAGGGGGAAGGAGAGGTGGGGTGATGCATCAAACCAGAGTTTGATATAAGCACAGGTACCGTTCCAAAAACCAACTATGGAATAGACAAGACCTACACCTTCCTCAGTGAAAGGGACTCAAAACCCCATATTTCCCGCAGAGGAATAGATCTGACTAGTAAGAATCTTAAAACCTATGTATTGATATGTCTCCGTAAGGGAATCAAGTGTGTCTAGACTGGCATAAACATGGCAGCGAGAATCAGCTCAAACCCACTCTAAAAAGGAATTTCAAAAACAGAACAAAGAAACAGGGAAATTCTTTACAATTCCTTCAGGGTCTCTGATGCAACCTGGAATGACCCTATCTACAATGACAGCTGGATGTGGCATAAGGCTGGACACTTGGGACTGAGAGGATTGGTGAGATTGGGTGAGCAAATGCAGACCCTTTAAAGCAATAATGCATGGCACCCATTCCATGGGTCCCTACTCTCCAGGTTGAAGGGAATATTACTACAGCTATAACGTGTACGGGAAACCTAGAGAATGGACACACTGTGAATACGAAAGGTTTCTAAAACTCAACGAAGAGCCCCTCTCCTGGTGCTCCGGTTTGACTTTCCAACTGCTTTCCTATCAATCTCCCAACTTGGAGAGACAGCCCCTTTAAGCTCCTGGTTCGCACAGGTTGCCAATTTGGCAGAGGATGAAAGGGAAGAGGGAGAACCAATGAGAGAGTAGCTGTTAGGCATTTGGATGGGCACATGTCACTCTAATTTCCCGGCAGGAAGAAGAATTAACCAAAGTCTCAGTCACCCACCGGGAACCAGTATAGGTCCTGTACCAAAAGTTTGGACTTGCGTTCAGCTCACAAAAAACGAGTTGAAAAATGGAGCTCAGGGGCACAGCAATTCACAAACTGGCAGAGTAATCAAGGCCAACTATCGTCCAAAAATCTGTTGAGGGAAGGCAAGGAGGGGGACTTGAAAGTGAAGCAGAATAGCAGGAAACAGATTTCAAGAGGTACGTTGGAATCGCCTGTAAAGCACAGGAAGAGGGGCACAACTTCGACAATGATGCACTTGGCCAAAAAGTGCGTATGCGTTTTCTCCTGAATATATTTCAGGAGAAAACGCATACGCCCTTTTTGGCCAAGCAAGCAAGCGGGCAATGCAAATCTGCACTACAAAGAAGTATCACTTCCCACCGGTCAAAAGGGACATCCACAAAATGTGTAAAAACCAGAAAGGCAAGACAGGCCCTGGAGAACAGGGAGCCTTGTTATGCTGATGGGCGGGATGTAAGTTGCCAACTGCCTCACTGGAGGAGTGTATTGTGTTCCCTAAAACAAGTAAACAACAGAGCTACCGAGCCAAGGGCACGTCCAGTCTAGGGATATACTTGGGAAAACTGAAAATCCATAAGACAGAGCCACCCCCAAATTGAGGGCTGCACTGCTTACAGGAACCTCAAACTGGGTACACCTGAAATATCCCAGGATATATAAAAATGGTTCCAAACATTGTGGAACTTACGTACGATGGAATATCCCTCAGCCATGAAATCAATGTCATAAGACCAGTAGCAGCAAAATGAGTGGATTCAGGTACGATGATTCTAAGTGAAAGAAGTCACACAGAAAAAGAAACTTATCATAACATATCACTTAGGAAGAGCCTGTAAACATGGCTACACATGAACTGAGTTAGGCAAGAGAACAGAGTCTCACATTTAGAAAACACTCTTATGCCTGCTTAAGGGGGAAGGAGAGGTGGGGTGATGCATCAAACCAGAGTTTGATATAAGCACAGGTACCGTTCCAAAAACCAACTATGGAATAGACAAGACCTACACCTTCCTCAGTGAAAGGGACTCAAAACCCCATATTTCCCGCAGAGGAATAGATCTGACTAGTAAGAAACTTGAAACCTATGTATTGATATGTCTCCGTAAGGGAATCAAGTGTGTCTAGACTGGCATAAACATGGCCGCGAGAATCAGCTCAAACCCACTCTAAAAAGGAATTTCAAAAACAGAACAAAGAAACAGGGAAATTCTTTACAATTCCTTCAGGGTCTCTGATGCAACCTGGAATGACCCTATCTACAATGACAGCTGGATGTGGCATAAGGCTGGACACTTGGGACTGAGAGGATTGGTGAGATTGGGTGAGCAAATGCAGACCCTTTAAAGCAATAATGCATGGCACCCATTCCATGGGTCCCAACTCTCCAGGTTGAAGGGAATATTACTACAGCTATAACGTGTATGGGAAACCTAGAGAATGGACACACTGTGAATACGAAAGGTTTCTAAAACTCAACGAAGAGCCCCTCTCCTGGTGCTCCGGTTTGACTTTCCAACTGCTTTCCTATCAATCTCCCAACTTGGAGAGACAGGCCCTTTAAGCTCCTGGTTCGCACAGGTTGCCAATTTGGCAGAGGATGAAAGGGAAGAGGGAGAACCAATGAGAGAGTAGCTGTTAGGCATTTGGATGGGCACATGTCACTCTAATTTCCCGGCAGGAAGAAGAATTAACCAAAGTCTCAGCCACCCACCGGGAACCAGTAGAGGTCCTGAACCAAAAGTTTGGACTTGCGTTCAGCTCACAAGAAACGAGTTGAAAAATGCAGCTCAGGGGCACAGCAATTCACAAACTGGCAGAGTAATCAAGGCCAACTATCGTCCAAAAATCTGTTGAGGGAAGGCAACGAGGCGGACTTGAAAGCGAGGCAGAATAGCAGGAAACAGATTTCAAGAGGTACTTTGGAATCGCCTGTAAAGCACAGGAAGAGGGGCACAACTTCGACAATGATGCACTTGGCCAAAATGGGCATATGCGTTTTCTCCTGAATATATTCAGGAGAAAACGCATACGCCCTTTTTGGCCAAGCAAGCAAGCGGGCAATGCAAATCTGCACTACAAAGAAGTATCACTTCCCACCGGTGCAAAGGGACATCCACAAAATGTGTAAAAACCAGAAAGGCAAGGCAGGCCCTGGAGAACAGGGAGCCTTGTTATGCTGATGGGCGGGATGTAAGTTGCCAACTGCCTCACTAGAGGAGTGCGTTGTGTTCCCTAAAACAAGTAAACAACAGAGCTACCGAGCCAAGGGCACGTCCAGTCTAGGGAATATACCTTGGGAAAACTGAAAATCCATAAGACAGAGCCACCCCCAAATTGAGGGATGCACTGCTTACAGGAACCTCAACCTGGGTACACCTGAAATATCCCAGGAAATATAAAAATGGTTCCAAACATTGTGGAACTTACGTACGATGGAATATCCCTCAGCCATGAAATCAATGTCATAAGACCAGTAGCAGCAAAATGAGTGGATTCAGGTACGATGATTCTAAGTGAAAGAAGTCACACAGAAAAAGAAACTTATCATAAGATATCACTTAGGAAGAGCCTGTAAACATGGCTACACATGAACTGAGTTAGGAAAGAGAACAGAGTCTCACATTTAGAAAACACTCTTATGCCTGCTTAAGGGGGAAGGAGAGGTGGGGTGATGCATCAAACCAGAGTTTGATATAAGCACAGGTACCGTTCCAAAAACCAACTATGGAATAGACAAGACCTACACCTTCCTCAGTGAAAGGGACTCAAAACCCCATATTTCCCGCAGAGGAATAGATCTGACTAGTAAGAATCTTAAAACCTATGTATTGATATGTCTCCGTAAGGGAATCAAGTGTGTCTAGACTGGCATAAACATGGCAGCGAGAATCAGCTCAAACCCACTCTAAAAAGGAATTTCAAAAACAGAACAAAGAAACAGGCAAATTCTTTACAATTCCTTCAGGGTCTCTGATGCAACCTGGAATGACCCTATCTACAATGACAGCTGGATGTGGCATAAGGCTGGACACTTGGGACTGAGAGGATTGGTGAGATTGGGTGAGCAAATGCAGACCCTTTAAAGCAATAATGCATGGCACCCATTCCATGGGTCCCAGCTCTCCAGGTTGAAGGGAATATTACTACAGCTATAACGTGTACGGGAAACCTAGAGAATGGACACACTGTGAATACGAAAGGTTTCTAAAACTCAACGAAGAGCCCCTCTCCTGGTGCTCCGGTTTGACTTTCCAACTGCTTTCCTATCAATCTCCCAACTTGGAGAGACAGCCCCTTTAAGCTCCTGGTTCGCACAGGTTGCCAATTTGGCAGAGGATGAAAGGGAAGAGGGAGAACCAATGAGAGAGTAGCTGTTAGGCATTTGGATGGGCACATGTCACTCTAATTTCCCGGCAGGAAGAAGAATTAACCAAAGTCTCAGCCACCCACCGGGAACCAGTATAGGTCCTGAACCAAAAGTTTGGACTTGCGTTCAGCTCACAAAAAACGAGTTGAAAAATGGAGCTCAGGGGCACAGCAATTCACAAACTGGCAGAGTAATCAAGGCCAACTATCGTCCAAAAATCTGTTGAGGGAAGGCAAGGAGGGGGACTTGAAAGTGAGGCAGAATAGCAGGAAACAGATTTCAAGAGGTACGTTGGAATCGCCTGTAAAGCACAGGAAGAGGGGCACAATTTCGACAATGATGCACTTGGCCAAAAAGTGCGTATGCGTTTTCTCCTGAATATATTTCAGGAGAAAACGCATACGCCCTTTTTGGCCAAGCAAGCAAGCGGGCAATGCAAATCTGCACTACAAAGAAGTATCACTTCCCACCGGTCAAAAGGGACATCCACAAAATGTGTAAAAACCAGAAAGGCAAGACAGGCCCTGGAGAACAGGGAGCCTTGTTATGCTGATGGGCGGGATGTAAGTTGCCAACTGCCTCACTGGAGGAGTGTATTGTGTTCCCTAAAACAAGTAAACAACAGAGCTACCGAGCCAAGGGCACGTCCAGTCTAGGGAATATACCTTGGGAAAACTGAAAATCCATAAGACAGAGCCACCCCCAAATTGAGGGCTGCACTGCTTACAGGAACCTCAACCTGGGTACACCTGAAATATCCCAGGATATATAAAAATGGTTCCAAACATTGTGGAACTTACGTACGATGGAATATCCCTCAGCCATGAAATCAATGTCATAAGACCAGTAGCAGCAAAATGAGTGGATTCAGGTACGATGATTCTAAGTGAAAGAAGTCACACAGAAAAAGAAACTTATCATAACATATCACTTAGGAAGAGCCTGTAAACATGGCTACACATGAACTGAGTTAGGCAAGAGAACAGAGTCTCACATTTAGAAAACACTCTTATGCCTGCTTAAGGGGGAAGGAGAGGTGGGGTGATGCATCAAACCAGAGTTTGATATAAGCACAGGTACCGTTCCAAAAACCAACTATGGAATAGACAAGACCTACACCTTCCTCAGTGAAAGGGACTCAAAACCCCATATTTCCCGCAGAGGAATAGATCTGACTAGTAAGAAACTTGAAACCTATGTATTGATATGTCTCCGTAAGGGAATCAAGTGTGTCTAGACTGGCATAAACATGGCCGCGAGAATCAGCTCAAACCCACTCTAAAAAGGAATTTCAAAAACAGAACAAAGAAACAGGGAAATTCTTTACAATTCCTTCAGGGTCTCTGATGCAACCTGGAATGACCCTATCTACAATGACAGCTGGATGTGGCATAAGGCTGGACACTTGGGACTGAGAGGATTGGTGAGATTGGGTGAGCAAATGCAGACCCTTTAAAGCAATAATGCATGGCACCCATTCCATGGGTCCCAACTCTCCAGGTTGAAGGGAATATTACTACAGCTATAACGTGTATGGGAAACCTAGAGAATGGACACACTGTGAATACGAAAGGTTTCTAAAACTCAACGAAGAGCCCCTCTCCTGGTGCTCCGGTTTGACTTTCCAACTGCTTTCCTATCAATCTCCCAACTTGGAGAGACAGGCCCTTTAAGCTCCTGGTTCGCACAGGTTGCCAATTTGGCAGAGGATGAAAGGGAAGAGGGAGAACCAATGAGAGAGTAGCTGTTAGGCATTTGGATGGGCACATGTCACTCTAATTTCCCGGCAGGAAGAAGAATTAACCAAAGTCTCAGCCACCCACCGGGAACCAGTAGAGGTCCTGAACCAAAAGTTTGGACTTGCGTTCAGCTCACAAGAAACGAGTTGAAAAATGCAGCTCAGGGGCACAGCAATTCACAAACTGGCAGAGTAATCAAGGCCAACTATCGTCCAAAAATCTGTTGAGGGAAGGCAACGAGGCGGACTTGAAAGCGAGGCAGAATAGCAGGAAACAGATTTCAAGAGGTACGTTGGAATCGCCTGTAAAGCACAGGAAGAGGGGCACAACTTCGACAATGATGCACTTGGCCAAAATGGGCATATGCGTTTTCTCCTGAATATATTCAGGAGAAAACGCATACGCCCTTTTTGGCCAAGCAAGCAAGCGGGCAATGCAAATCTGCACTACAAAGAAGTATCACTTCCCACCGGTCAAAAGGGACATCCACAAAATGTGTAAAAACCAGAAAGGCAAGGCAGGCCCTGGAGAACAGGGAGCCTTGTTATGCTGATGGGCGGGATGTAAGTTGCCAACTGCCTCACTAGAGGAGTGCGTTGTGTTCCTTAAAACAAGTAAACAACAGAGCTACTGAGCCAAGGGCACGTCCAGTCTAGGGAATATACCTTGGGAAAACTGAAAATCCATAAGACAGAGCCACCCCCAAATTGAGGGCTGCACTGCTTACAGGAACCTCAACCTGGGTACACCTGAAATATCCCAGGAAATATAAAAATGGTTCCAAACATTGTGGAACTTACGTACGATGGAATATCCCTCAGCCATGAAATCAATGTCATAAGACCAGTAGCAGCAAAATGAGTGGATTCAGGTACGATGATTCTAAGTGAAAGAAGTCACACAGAAAAAGAAACTTATCATAAGATATCACTTAGGAAGAGCCTGTAAACATGGCTACACATGAACTGAGTTAGGAAAGAGAACAGAGTCTCACATTTAGAAAACACTCTTATGCCTGCTTAAGGGGGAAGGAGAGGTGGGGTGATGCATCAAACCAGAGTTTGATATAAGCACAGGTACCGTTCCAAAAACCAACTATGGAATAGACAAGACCTACACCTTCCTCAGTGAAAGGGACTCAAAACCCCATATTTCCCGCAGAGGAATAGATCTGACTAGTAAGAATCTTAAAACCTATGTATTGATATGTCTCCGTAAGGGAATCAAGTGTGTCTAGACTGGCATAAACATGGCAGCGAGAATCAGCTCAAACCCACTCTAAAAAGGAATTTCAAAAACAGAACAAAGAAACAGGCAAATTCTTTACAATTCCTTCAGGGTCTCTGATGCAACCTGGAATGACCCTATCTACAATGACAGCTGGATGTGGCATAAGGCTGGACACTTGGGACTGAGAGGATTGGTGAGATTGGGTGAGCAAATGCAGACCCTTTAAAGCAATAATGCATGGCACCCATTCCATGGGTCCCAGCTCTCCAGGTTGAAGGGAATATTACTACAGCTATAACGTGTACGGGAAACCTAGAGAATGGACACACTGTGAATACGAAAGGTTTCTAAAACTCAACGAAGAGCCCCTCTCCTGGTGCTCCGGTTTGACTTTCCAACTGCTTTCCTATCAATCTCCCAACTTGGAGAGACAGCCCCTTTAAGCTCCTGGTTCGCACAGGTTGCCAATTTGGCAGAGGATGAAAGGGAAGAGGGAGAACCAATGAGAGAGTAGCTGTTAGGCATTTGGATGGGCACATGTCACTCTAATTTCCCGGCAGGAAGAAGAATTAACCAAAGTCTCAGCCACCCACCGGGAACCAGTATAGGTCCTGAACCAAAAGTTTGGACTTGCGTTCAGCTCACAAAAAACGAGTTGAAAAATGGAGCTCAGGGGCACAGCAATTCACAAACTGGCAGAGTAATCAAGGCCAACTATCGTCCAAAAATCTGTTGAGGGAAGGCAAGGAGGGGGACTTGAAAGTGAGGCAGAATAGCAGGAAACAGATTTCAAGAGGTACGTTGGAATCGCCTGTAAAGCACAGGAAGAGGGGCACAATTTCGACAATGATGCACTTGGCCAAAAAGTGCGTATGCGTTTTCTCCTGAATATATTTCAGGAGAAAACGCATACGCCCTTTTTGGCCAAGCAAGCAAGTGGGCAATGCAAATCTGCACTACAAAGAAGTATCACTTCCCACCGGTCAAAAGGGACATCCACAAAATGTGTAAAAACCAGAAAGGCAAGACAGGCCCTGGAGAACAGGGAGCCTTGTTATGCTGATGGGCGGGATGTAAGTTGCCAACTGCCTCACTGGAGGAGTGTATTGTGTTCCCTAAAACAAGTAAACAACAGAGCTACCGAGCCAAGGGCACGTCCAGTCTAGGGATATACCTTGGGAAAACTGAAAATCCATAAGACAGAGCCACCCCCAAATTGAGGGCTGCACTGCTTACAGGAACCTCAACCTGGGTACACCTGAAATATCCCAGGATATATAAAAATGGTTCCAAACATTGTGGAACTTACGTACGATGGAATATCCCTCAGCCATGAAATCAATGTCATAAGACCAGTAGCAGCAAAATGAGTGGATTCAGGTACGATGATTCTAAGTGAAAGAAGTCACACAGAAAAAGAAACTTATCATAACATATCACTTAGGAAGAGCCTGTAAACATGGCTACACATGAACTGAGTTAGGCAAGAGAACAGAGTCTCACATTTAGAAAACACTCTTATGCCTGCTTAAGGGGGAAGGAGAGGTGGGGTGATGCATCAAACCAGAGTTTGATATAAGCACAGGTACCGTTCCAAAAACCAACTATGGAATAGACAAGACCTACACCTTCCTCAGTGAAAGGGACTCAAAACCCCATATTTCCCGCAGAGGAATAGATCTGACTAGTAAGAATCTTGAAACCTATGTATTGATATGTCTCCGTAAGGGAATCAAGTGTGTCTAGACTGGCATAAACATGGCAGCGAGAATCAGCTCAAACCCACTCTAAAAAGGAATTTCAAAAACAGAACAAAGAAACAGGGAAATTCTTTACAATTCCTTCAGGGTCTCTGATGCAACCTGGAATGACCCTATCTACAATGACAGCTGGATGTGGCATAAGGCTGGACACTTGGGACTGAGAGGATTGGTGAGATTGGGTGAGCAAATGCAGACCCTTTAAAGCAATAATGCATGGCACCCATTCCATGGGTCCCAACTCTCCAGGTTGAAGGGAATATTACTACAGCTATAACGTGTACGGGAAACCTAGAGAATGGACACACTGTGAATACGAAAGGTTTCTAAAACTCAACGAAGTGCCCCTCTCCTGGTGCTCCGGTTTGACTTTCCAACTGCTTTCCTATCAATCTCCCAACTTGGAGAGACAGCCCCTTTAAGCTCCTGGTTCGCACAGGTTGCCAATTTGGCAGAGGATGAAAGGGAAGAGGGAGAACCAATGAGAGAGTAGCTGTTAGGCATTTGGATGGGCACATGTCACTCTAATTTCCCGGCAGGAAGAAGAATTAACCAAAGTCTCAGCCACCCACCGGGAACCAGTAGAGGTCCTGAACCAAAAGTTTGGACTTGCGTTCAGCTCACAAAAAACGAGTTGAAAAATGGAGCTCAGGGGCACAGCAATTCACAAACTGGCAGAGTAATCAAGGCCAACTATCGTCCAAAAATCTGTTGAGGGAAGGCAAGGAGGGGGACTTGAAAGTGAGGCAGAATAGCAGGAAACAGATTTCAAGAGGTACGTTGGAATCGCCTGTAAAGCACAGGAAGAGGGGCACAAGTTCGACAATGATGCACTTGGCCAAAAAGTGCGTATGCGTTTTCTCCTGAATATATTTCAGGAGAAAACGCATACGCCCTTTTTGGCCAAGCAAGCAAGCGGGCAATGCAAATCTGCACTACAAAGAAGTATCACTTCCCACCGGTCAAAAGGGACATCCACAAAATGTGTAAAAACCAGAAAGGCAAGACAGGCCCTGGAGAACAGGGAGCCTTGTTATGCTGATGGGCGGGATGTAAGTTGCCAACTGCCTCACTGGAGGAGTGTATTGTGTTCCCTAAAACAAGTAAACAACAGAGCTACCGAGCCAAGGGCACGTCCAGTCTAGGGATATACCTTGGGAAAACTGAAAATCCATAAGACAGAGCCACCCCCAAATTGAGGGCTGCACTGCTTACAGGAACCTCAACCTGGGTACACCTGAAATATCCCAGGATATATAAAAATGGTTCCAAACATTGTGGAACTTACGTACGATGGAATATCCCTCAGCCATGAAATCAATGTCATAAGACCAGTAGCAGCAAAATGAGTGGATTCAGCTACGATGATTCTAAGTGAAAGAAGTCACACAGAAAAAGAAACTTATCATAACATATCACTTAGGAAGAGCCTGTAAACATGGCTACACATGAACTGAGTTAGGCAAGAGAACAGAGTCTCACATTTAGAAAACACTCTTATGCCTGCTTAAGGGGGAAGGAGAGGTGGGGTGATGCATCAAACCAGAGTTTGATATAAGCACAGGTACCGTTCCAAAAACCAACTATGGAATAGACAAGACCTACACCTTCCTCAGTGAAAGGGACTCAAAACCCCATATTTCCCGCAGAGGAATAGATCTGACTAGTAAGAATCTTGAAACCTATGTATTGATATGTCTCCGTAAGGGAATCAAGTGTGTCTAGACTGGCATAAACAGGGCAGCGAGAATCAGCTCAAACCCACTCTAAAAAGGAATTTCAAAAACAGAACAAAGAAACAGGGAAATTCTTTACAATTCCTTCAGGGTCTCTGATGCAACCTGGAATGACCCTATCTACAATGACAGCTGGATGTGGCATAAGGCTGGACACTTGGGACTGAGAGGATTGGTGAGATTGGGTGAGCAAATGCAGACCCTTTAAAGCAATAATGCATGGCACCCATTCCATGGGTCCCAACTCTCCAGGTTGAAGGGAATATTACTACAGCTATAACGTGTACGGGAAACCTAGAGAATGGACACACTGTGAATACGAAAGGTTTCTAAAACTCAACGAAGTGCCCCTCTCCTGGTGCTCCGGTTTGACTTTCCAACTGCTTTCCTATCAATCTCCCAACTTGGAGAGACAGCCCCTTTAAGCTCCTGGTTCGCACAGGTTGCCAATTTGGCAGAGGATGAAAGGGAAGAGGGAGAACCAATGAGAGAGTAGCTGTTAGGCATTTGGATGGGCACATGTCACTCTAATTTCCCGGCAGGAAGAAGAATTAACCAAAGTCTCAGCCACGCACCAGGAAACAGTATAGGTCCTGAACCAAAAGTTTGGACTTGCGTTCAGCTCACAAAAAACGAGTTGAAAAATGGAGCTCAGGGGCACAGCAATTCACAAACTGGCAGAGTAATCAAGGCCAACTATCGTCCAAAAATCTGTTGAGGGAAGGCAACGAGGCGGACTTGAAAGCGAGGCAGAATAGCAGGACACAGATTTCAAGAGGTACGTTGGAATCGCCTGTAAAGCACAGGAAGAGGGGCACAACTTCGACAATGATGCACTTGGCCAAAAAGGGCGTATGCGTTTTCTCCTGAATATATTCAGGAGAAAACGCATACGCCCTTTTTGGCCAAGCAAGCAAGCGGGCAATGCAAATCTGCACTACAAAGAAGTATCACTTCCCACCGGTCAAAAGGGACATCCACAAAATGTGTAAAAACCAGAAAGGCAAGACAGGCCCTGGAGAACAGGGAGCCTTGTTATGCTGATGGGTGGGATGTAAGTTGCCAACCGCCTCACTGGAGGAGTGCATTGTGTTCCCTAAAACAAGTAAACAACAGAGCTACCGAGCCAAGGGCACGTCCAGTCTAGGGAATATACCTTGGGAAAACTGAAAATCCATAAGACAGAGCCACCCCCAAATTGAGGGCTGCACTGCTTACAGGAACCTCAACCTGGGTACACCTGAAATATCCCAGGAAATATAAAAATGGTTCCAAACATTTAGGAACTTACGTACGATGGAATATCCCTCAGCCATGAAATCAATGTCATAAGACCAGTAGCAGCAAAATGAGTGGATTCAGGTACGATGATTCTAAGTGAAAGAAGTCACACAGAAAAAGAAACTTATCATAAGATATCACTTAGGAAGATCCTGTAAACATGGCTACACATGAACTGAGTTAGGCAAGAGAACAGAGTCTCACATTTAGAAAACACTCTTATGCCTGCTTAAGGGGGAAGGAGAGGTGGGGTGATGCATCAAACCCGAGTTTGATATAAGCACAGGTACCGTTCCAAAAACCAACTATGGAATAGACAAGACCTACACCTTCCTCAGTGAAAGGGACTCAAAACCCCATATTTCCCGCAGAGGAATAGATCTGACTAGTAAGAATCTTGAAACCTATGTATTGATATGTCTCCGTAAGGGAATCAAGTGTGTCTAGACTGGCATAAACAGGGCAGCGAGAATCAGCTCAAACCCACTCTAAAAAGGAATTTCAAAAACAGAACAAAGAAACAGGGAAATTCTTTACAATTCCTTCAGGGTCTCTGATGCAACCTGGAATGACCCTATCTACAATGACAGCTGGATGTGGCATAAGGCTGGACACTTGGGACTGAGAGGATTGGTGAGATTGGGTGAGCAAATGCAGACCCTTTAAAGCAATAATGCATGGCACCCATTCCATGGGTCCCAACTCTCCAGGTTGAAGGGAATATTACTACTGCTATAACGTGTATGGGAAACCTAGAGAATGGACACACTGTGAATACGAAAGGTTTCTAAAACTCAACGAAGTGCCCCTCTCCTGGTGCTCCGGTTTGACTTTCCAACTGCTTTCCTATCAATCTCCCAACTTGGAGAGACAGCCCCTTTAAGCTCCTGGTTCGCACAGGTTGCCAATTTGGCAGAGGATGAAAGGGAAGAGGGAGAACCAATGAGAGAGTAGCTGTTAGGCATTTGGATGGGCACATGTCACTCTAATTTCCCGGCAGGAAGAAGAATTAACCAAAGTCTCAGCCACGCACCGGGAAACAGTATAGGTCCTGAACCAAAAGTTTGGACTTGCGTTCAGCTCACAAAAAACGAGTTGAAAAATGGAGCTCAGGGGCACAGCAATTCACAAACTGGCAGAGTAATCAAGGCCAACTATCGTCCAAAATTCTGTTGAGGGAAGGCAACGAGGCGGACTTGAAAGCGAGGCAGAATAGCAGGAAACAGATTTCAACAGGTACGTTGGAATCGCCTGTAAAGCACAGGAAGAGGGGCACAACTTCGACAATGATGCACTTGGCCAAAAAGGGCATATGCGTTTTCTCCTGAATATATTCAGGAGAAAACGCATACGCCCTTTTTGGCCAAGCAAGCAAGCGGGCAATGCAAATCTGCACTACAAAGAAGTATCACTTCCCACCGGTCAAAAGGGACATCCACAAAATGTGTAAAAACCAGAAAGGCAAGACAGGCCCTGGAGAACAGGGAGCCTTGTTATGCTGATGGGCGGGATGTAAGTTGCCAACTGCCTCACTGGAGGAGTGCATTGTGTTCCCTAAAACAAGTAAACAACAGAGCTACCGAGCCAAGGGCACGTCCAGTCTAGGGAATATACCTTGGGAAAACTGAAAATCCATAAGACAGAGCCACCCCCAAATTGAGGGCTGCACTGCTTACAGGAACCTCAACCTGGGTACACCTGAAATATCCCAGGAAATATAAAAATGGTTCCAAACATTGTGGAACTTACGTACGATGGAATATCCCTCAGCCATGAAATCAATGTCATAAGACCAGTAGCAGCAAAATGAGTGGATTCAGGTACGATGATTCTAAGTGAAAGAAGTCACACAGAAAAAGAAACTTATCATAAGATATCACTTAGGAAGATCCTGTAAACATGGCTACACATGAACTGAGTTAGGAAAGAGAACAGAGTCTCACATTTAGAAAACACTCTTATGCCTGCTTAAGGGGGAAGGAGAGGTGGGGTGATGCATCAAACCAGAGTTTTATATAAGCACAGGTACCGTTCCAAAAACCAACTATGGAATAGACAAGACCTACACCTTCCTCAGTGAAAGGGACTCAAAACCCCATATTTCCCGCAGAGGAATAGATCTGACTAGTAAGAATCTTGAAACCTATGTATTGATATGTCTCCGTAAGGGAATCAAGTGTGTCTAGACTGGCATAAACAGGGCAGCGAGAATCAGCTCAAACCCACTCTAAAAAGGAATTTCAAAAACAGAACAAAGAAACAGGGAAATTCTTTCCAATTCCTTCAGAGTCTCTGATGCAACCTGGAATGACCCTATCTACAATGACAGCCGGATGTGGCATAAGGCTGGACACTTGGGACTGAGAGGATTGGTGAGATTGGGTGAGCAAATGCAGACCCTTTAAAGCAATAATGCATGGCACCCATTCCATGGGTCCCAGCTCTCCAGGTTGAAGGGAATATTACTACAGCTATAACATGTACGGGAAACCTAGAGAATGGACACACTGTGAATACGAAAGGTTTCTAAAACTCAACGAAGAGCCCCTCTCCTGGTCCTCCGGTTTGACTTTCCAACTGCTTTCCTATCAATCTCCCAACTTGGAGAGACAGCCCCTTTAAGCTCCTGGTTCGCACAGGTTGCCAATTTGGCAGAGGATGAAAGGGAAGAGGGAGAACCAATGAGAGAGTAGCTGTTAGGCATTTGGATGGGCACATGTCACTCTAATTTCCCGGCAGGAAGAAGAATGAACCAAAGACTCAGCCACCCACCGGGAACCAGTAGAGGTCCTGAACCAAAAGTTTGGACTTGCGTTCAGCTCACAAAAAACGAGTTGAAAAATGGAGCTCAGGGGCACAGCAATTCACAAACTGGCAGAGTAATCAAGGCCAACTATCGTCCAAAAATCTGTTGAGGGAAGGCAACGAGGCGGACTTGAAAGCGAGGCAGAATAGCAGGAAACAGATTTCAACAGGTACGTTGGAATCGCTTGTAAAGCACAGGAAGAGTGGCACAACTTCAACAATGATGCACTTGGCCAAAATGGGCATATGCGTTTTCTCCTGAATATATTGAGGAGAAAACGCATACGCCCTTTTTGGCCAAGCAAGCAAGCGGGCAATGCAAATCTGCACTACAAAGAAGTATCACTTCCCACCGGTCAAAAGGGACATCCACAAAATGTGTAAAAACCAGAAAGGCAAGGCAGGCCCTGGAGAACAGGGAGCCTTGTTATGCTGATGGGCGGGATGTAAGTTGCCAACTGCCTCACTAGAGGAGTGCGTTGTGTTCCCTAAAACAAGTAAACAACAGAGCTACCGAGCCAAGGGCACGTCCAGTCTAGGGAATATACCTTGGGAAAACTGAAAATCCATAAGACAGAGCCACCCCCAAATTGAGGGCTGCACTGCTTACAGGAACCTCAACCTGGGTACACCTGAAATATCCCAGGAAATATAAAAATGGTTCCAAACATTGTGGAACTTACGTACGATGGAATATCCCTCAGCCATGAAATCAATGTCATAAGACCAGTAGCAGCAAAATGACTGGATTCAGGTACGATGATTCTAAGTGAAAGAAGTCACACAGGAAAAGAAACTTATCATAAGATATCACTTAGGAAGATCCTGTAAACATGGCTACACATGAACTGAGTTAGGCAAGAGAACAGAGTCTCACATTTAGAAAACACTCTTATGCCTGCTTAAGGGGGAAGGAGAGGTGGGGTGATGCATCAAACCAGAGTTTGATATAAGCACAGGTACCGTTCCAAAAACCAACTATGGAATAGAAAAGACCTACACCTTCCTCAGTGAAAGGGACTCAAAACCCCATATTTCCCGCAGAGGAATAGATCTGACTAGTAAGAATCTTGAAACCTATGTATTGATATGTCTCCGTAAGGGAATCAAGTGTGTCTAGACTGGCATAAACAGGGCAGCGAGAATCAGCTCAAACCCACTCTAAAAAGGAATTTCAAAAACAGAACAAAGAAACAGGGAAATTCTTTACAATTCCTTCAGGGTCTCTGATGCAACCTGGAATGACCCTATCTACAATGACAGCTGGATGTGGCATAAGGCTGGACACTTGGGACTGAGAGGATTGGTGAGATTGGGTGAGCAAATGCAGACCCTTTAAAGCAATAATGCATGGCACCCATTCCATGGGTCCCAACTCTCCAGGTTGAAGGGAATATTACTACAGCTATAACATGTACGGGAAACGTAGAGAATGGACACACTGTGAATACGAAAGGTTTCTAAAACTCAACGAAGAACCCCTCTCCTGGTGCTCCGGTTTGACTTTCCAACTGCTTTCCTATCAATCTCCCAACTTGGAGAGACAGCCCCTTTAAGCTCCTGGTTCGCACAGGTTGCCAATTTGGCAGAGGATGAAAGGGAAGAGGGAGAACCAATGAGAGAGTAGCTGTTAGGCATTTGGATGGGCACATGTCACTCTAATTTCCCGGCAGGAAGAAGAATTAACCAAAGTCTCAGCCACGCACCGGGAACCAGTATAGGTCCTGAACCAAAAGTTTGGACTTGCGTTCAGCTCACAAAAAACGAGTTGAAAAATGGAGCTCAGGGGCACAGCAATTCACAAACTGGCAGAGTAATCAAGGCCAACTATCGTCCAAAAATCTGTTGAGGGAAGGCAACGAGGCGGACTTGAAAGCGAGGCAGAATAGCAGGAAACAGATTTCAAGAGGTACGTTGGAATCGCCTGTAAAGCACAGGAAGAGGGGCACAACTTCGACAATGATGCACTTGGCCAAAATGGGCGTATGCATTTTCTCCTGAATATATTCAGGAGAAAACGCATACGCCCTTTTTGGCCAAGCAAGCAAGCGGGCAATGCAAATCTGCACTACAAAGAAGTATCACTTCCCACCGGTCAAAAGGGACATCCACAAAATGTGTAAAAACCAGAAAGGCAAGGCAGGCCCTGGAGAACAGGGAGCCTTGTTATGCTGATGGGCGGGATGTAAGTTGCCAACTGCCTCACTAGAGGAGTGCGTTGTGTTCCCTAAAACAAGTAAACAACAGAGCTACCGAGCCAAGGGCACGTCCAGTCTAGGGAATATACCTTGGGAAAACTGAAAATCCATAAGACAGAGCCACCCCCAAATTGAGGGCTGCACTGCTTACAGGAACCTCAACCTGGGTACACCTGAAATATCCCAGGAAATATAAAAATGGTTCCAAACATTGTGGAACTTACGTACGATGGAATATCCCTCAGCCATGAAATCAATGTCATAAGACCAGTAGCAGCAAAATGACTGGATTCAGGTACGATGATTCTAAGTGAAAGAAGTCACACAGAAAAAGAAACTTATCATAAGATATCACTTAGGAAGATCCTGTAAACATGGCTACACATGAACTGAGTTAGGCAAGAGAACAGAGTCTCACATTTAGAAAAAACTCTTATGCCTGCTTAAGGGGGAAGGAGAGGTGGGGTGATGCATCAAACCAGAGTTTGATATAAGCACAGGTACCGTTCCAAAAACCAACTATGGAATAGAAAAGACCTACACCTTCCTCAGTGAAAGGGACTCAAAACCCCATATTTCCCGCAGAGGAATAGATCTGACTAGTAAGAATCTTAAAACCTATGTATTGATATGTCTCCGTAAGGGAATCAAGTGTGTCTAGACTGGCATAAACATGGCAGCGAGAATCAGCTCAAACCCACTCTAAAAAGGAATTTCAAAAACAGAACAAAGAAACAGGCAAATTCTTTACAATTCCTTCAGGGTCTCTGATGCAACCTGGAATGACCCTATCTACAATGACAGCTGGATGTGGCATAAGGCTGGACACTTGGGACTGAGAGGATTGGTGAGATTGGGTGAGCAAATGCAGACCCTTTAAAGCAATAATGCATGGCACCCATTCCATGGGTCCCTACTCTCCAGGTTGAAGGGAATATTACTACAGCTATAACGTGTACGGGAAACCTAGAGAATGGACACACTGTGAATACGAAAGGTTTCTAAAACTCAACGAAGAGCCCCTCTCCTGGTGCTCCGGTTTGACTTTCCAACTGCTTTCCTATCAATCTCCCAACTTGGAGAGACAGTCCCTTTAAGCTCCTGGTTCGCACAGGTTGCCAATTTGGCAGAGGATGAAAGGGAAGAGGGAGAACCAATGAGAGAGTAGCTGTTAGGCATTTGGATGGGCACATGTCACTCTAATTTCCCGGCAGGAAGAAGAATTAACCAAAGTCTCAGTCACCCACCGGGAACCAGTATAGGTCCTGAACCAAAAGTTTGGACTTGCGTTCAGCTCACAAAAAACGAGTTGAAAAATGGAGCTCAGGGGCACAGCAATTCACAAACTGGCAGAGTAATCAAGGCCAACTATCGTCCAAAAATCTGTTGAGGGAAGGCAACGAGGCGGACTTGAAAGCGAGGCAGAATAGCAGGAAACAGATTTCAAGAGGTACGTTGGAATCGCCTGTAAAGCACAGGAAGAGGGGCACAACTTCGACAATGATGCACTTGGCCAAAATGGGCGTATGCATTTTCTCCTGAATATATTTCAGGAGAAAACGCATACGCCCTTTTTGGCCAAGCAAGCAAGCGGGCAATGCAAATCTGCACTACAAAGAAGTATCACTTCCCACCGGTCAAAAGGGACATCCACAAAATGTGTAAAAACCAGAAAGGCAAGACAGGCCCTGGAGAACAGGGAGCCTTGTTATGCTGATGGGCGGGATGTAAGTTGCCAACTGCCTCACTGGAGGAGTGTATTGTGTTCCCTAAAACAAGTAAACAACAGAGCTACCGAGCCAAGGGCACGTCCAGTCTAGGGATATACCTTGGGAAAACTGAAAATCCATAAGACAGAGCCACCCCCAAATTGAGGGCTGCACTGCTTACAGGAACCTCAACCTGGGTACACCTGAAATATCCCAGGAAATATAAAAATGGTTCCAAACATTGTGGAACTTACGTACGATGGAATATCCCTCAGCCATGAAATCAATGTCATAAGACCAGTAGCAGCAAAATGAGTGGATTCAGCTACGATGATTCTAAGTGAAAGAAGTCACACAGAAAAAGAAACTTATCATAAGATATCACTTAGGAAGAGCCTGTAAACATGGCTACACATGAACTGATTTAGGAAAGAGAACAGAGTCTCACATTTAGAAAACACTCTTATGCCTGCTTAAGGGGGAAGGAGAGGTGGGGTGATGCATCAAACCAGAGTTTGATATAAGCACAGGTACCGTTCCAAAAACCAACTATGGAATAGACAAGACCTACACCTTCCTCAGTGAAAGGGACTCAAAACCCCATATTTCCCGCAGAGGAATAGATCTGACTAGTAAGAATCTTAAAACCTATGTATTGATATGTCTCCGTAAGGGAATCAAGTGTGTCTAGACTGGCATAAACATGGCAGCGAGAATCAGCTCAAACCCACTCTAAAAAGGAATTTCAAAAACAGAACAAAGAAACAGGCAAATTCTTTACAATTCCTTCAGGGTCTCTGATGCAACCTGGAATGACCCTATCTACAATGACAGCTGGATGTGGCATAAGGCTGGACACTTGGGACTGAGAGGATTGGTGAGATTGGGTGAGCAAATGCAGACCCTTTAAAGCAATAATGCATGGCACCCATTCCATGGGTCCCAGCTCTCCAGGTTGAAGGGAATATTACTACAGCTATAACGTGTACGGGAAACCTAGAGAATGGACACACTGTGAATACGAAAGGTTTCTAAAACTCAACGAAGAGCCCCTCTCCTGGTGCTCCGGTTTGACTTTCCAACTGCTTTCCTATCAATCTCCCAACTTGGAGAGACAGCCCCTTTAAGCTCCTGGTTCGCACAGGTTGCCAATTTGGCAGAGGATGAAAGGGAAGAGGGAGAACCAATGAGAGAGTAGCTGTTAGGCATTTGGATGGGCACATGTCACTCTAATTTCCCGGCAGGAAGAAGAATTAACCAAAGTCTCAGCCACCCACCGGGAACCAGTATAGGTCCTGAACCAAAAGTTTGGACTTGTGTTCAGCTCACAAAAAAACGAGTTGAAAAATGGAGCTCAGGGGCACAGCAATTCACAAACTGGCAGAGTAATCAAGGCCAACTATCGTCCAAAAATCTGTTGAGGGAAGGCAAGGAGGGGGACTTGAAAGTGAGGCAGAATAGCAGGAAACAGATTTCAAGAGGTACGTTGGAATCGCCTGTAAAGCACAGGAAGAGGGGCACAACTTCGACAATGATGCACTTGGCCAAAAAGGGCGTATGCGTTTTCTCCTGAATATATTTCAGGAGAAAACGCATACGCCCTTTTTGGCCAAGCAAGCAAGCGGGCAATGCAAATCTGCACTACAAAGAAGTATCACTTCCCACCGGTCAAAAGGGACATGCACAAAATGTGTAAAAACCAGAAAGGCAAGACAGGCCCTGGAGAACAGGGAGCCTTGTTATGCTGATGGGCGGGATGTAAGTTGCCAACTGCCTCACTGGAGGAGTGTATTGTGTTCCCTAAAACAAGTAAACAACAGAGCTACCGAGCCAAGGGCACGTCCAGTCTAGGGATATACTTGGGAAAACTGAAAATCCATAAGACAGAGCCACCCCCAAATTGAGGGCTGCACTGCTTACAGGAACCTCAACCTGGGTACACCTGAAATATCCCAGGAAATATAAAAATGGTTCCAAACATTGTGGAACTTACGTACGATGGAATATCCCTCAGCCATGAAATCAATGTCATAAGACCAGTAGCAGCAAAATGAGTGGATTCAGGTACGATGATTCTAAGTGAAAGAAGTCACACAGAAAAAGAAACTTATCATAAGATATCACTTAGGAAGAGCCTGTAAACATGGCTACACATGAACTGAGTTAGGAAAGAGAACAGAGTCTCACATTTAGAAAACACTCTTATTCCTGCTTAAGGGGGAAGGAGAGGTGGGGTGATGCATCAAACCAGAGTTTGATATAAGCACAGGTACCGTTCCAAAAACCAACTATGGAATAGACAAGACCTACACCTTCCTCAGTGAAAGGGACTCAAAACCCCATATTTCCCGCAGAGGAATAGATCTGACTAGTAAGAATCTTAAAACCTATGTATTGATATGTCTCCGTAAGGGAATCAAGTGTGTCTAGACTGGCATAAACATGGCAGCGAGAATCAGCTCAAACCCACTCTAAAAAGGAATTTCAAAAACAGAACAAAGAAACAGGCAAATTCTTTACAATTCCTTCAGGGTCTCTGATGCAACCTGGAATGACCCTATCTACAATGACAGCTGGATGTGGCATAAGGCTGGACACTTGGGACTGAGAGGATTGGTGAGATTGGGTGAGCAAATGCAGACCCTTTAAAGCAATAATGCATGGCACCCATTCCATGGGTCCCAGCTCTCCAGGTGGAAGGGAATATTACTACAGCTATAACGTGTACGGGAAACCTAGAGAATGGACACACTGTGAATACGAAAGGTTTCTAAAACTCAACGAAGAGCCCCTCTCCTGGTGCTCCGGTTTGACTTTCCAACTGCTTTCCTATCAATCTCCCAACTTGGAGAGACAGCCCCTTTAAGCTCCTGGTTCGCACAGGTTGCCAATTTGGCAGAGGATGAAAGGGAAGAGGGAGAACCAATGAGAGAGTAGCTGTTAGGCATTTGGATGGGCACATGTCACTCTAATTTCCCGGCAGGAAGAAGAATTAACCAAAGTCTCAGCCACCCACCGGGAACCAGTATAGGTCCTGAACCAAAAGTTTGGACTTGCGTTCAGCTCACAAAAAACGAGTTGAAAAATGGAGCTCAGGGGCACAGCAATTCACAAACTGGCAGAGTAATCAAGGCCAACTATCGTCCAAAAATCTGTTGAGGGAAGGCAAGGAGGGGGACTTGAAAGTGAGGCAGAATAGCAGGAAACAGATTTCAAGAGGTACGTTGGAATCGCCTGTAAAGCACAGGAAGAGGGGCACAACTTCGACAATGATGCACTTGGCCAAAAAGTGCGTATGCGTTTTCTCCTGAATATATTTCAGGAGAAAACGCATACGCCCTTTTTGGCCAAGCAAGCAAGCGGGCAATGCAAATCTGCACTACAAAGAAGTATCACTTCCCACCGGTCAAAAGGGACATGCACAAAATGTGTAAAAACCAGAAAGGCAAGACAGGCCCTGGAGAACAGGGAGCCTTGTTATGCTGATAGGCGGGATGTAAGTTGCCAACTGCCTCACTGGAGGAGTGTATTGTGTTCCCTAAAACAAGTAAACAACAGAGCTACCGAGCCAAGGGCACGTCCAGTCTAGGGATATACCTTGGGAAAACTGAAAATCCATAAGACAGAGCCACCCCCAAATTGAGGGCTGCACTGCTTACAGGAACCTCAACCTGGGTACACCTGAAATATCCCAGGAAATATAAAAATGGTTCCAAACATTGTGGAACTTACGTACGATGGAATATCCCTCAGCCATGAAATCAATGTCATAAGACCAGTAGCAGCAAAATGAGTGGATTCAGCTACGATGATTCTAAGTGAAAGAAGTCACACAGAAAAAGAAACTTATCATAAGATATCACTTAGGAAGAGCCTGTAAACATGGCTACACATGAACTGAGTTAGGAAAGAGAACAGAGTCTCACATTTAGAAAACACTCTTATGCCTGCTTAAGGGGGAAGGAGAGGTGGGGTGATGCATCAAACCAGAGTTTGATATAAGCACAGGTACCGTTCCAAAAACCAACTATGGAATAGACAAGACCTACACCTTCCTCAGTGAAAGGGACTCAAAACCCCATATTTCCCGCAGAGGAATAGATCTGACTAGTAAGAATCTTAAAACCTATGTATTGATATGTCTCCGTAAGGGAATCAAGTGTGTCTAGACTGGCATAAACATGGCAGCGAGAATCAGCTCAAACCCACTCTAAAAAGGAATTTCAAAAACAGAACAAAGAAACAGGCAAATTCTTTACAATTCCTTCAGGGTCTCTGATGCAACCTGGAATGACCCTATCTACAATGACAGCTGGATGTGGCATAAGGCTGGACACTTGGGACTGAGAGGATTGGTGAGATTGGGTGAGCAAATGCAGACCCTTTAAAGCAATAATGCATGGCACCCATTCCATGGGTCCCAGCTCTCCAGGTGGAAGGGAATATTACTACAGCTATAACGTGTACGGGAAACCTAGAGAATGGACACACTGTGAATACGAAAGGTTTCTAAAACTCAACGAAGAGCCCCTCTCCTGGTGCTCCGGTTTGACTTTCCAACTGCTTTCCTATCAATCTCCCAACTTGGAGAGACAGCCCCTTTAAGCTCCTGGTTCGCACAGGTTGCCAATTTGGCAGAGGATGAAAGGGAAGAGGGAGAACCAATGAGAGAGTAGCTGTTAGGCATTTGGATGGGCACATGTCACTCTAATTTCCCGGCAGGAAGAAGAATTAACCAAAGTCTCAGCCACCCACCGGGAACCAGTATAGGTCCTGAACCAAAAGTTTGGACTTGCGTTCAGCTCACAAAAAACGAGTTGAAAAATGGAGCTCAGGGGCACAGCAATTCACAAACTGGCAGAGTAATCAAGGCCAACTATCGTCCAAAAATCTGTTGAGGGAAGGCAAGGAGGGGGACTTGAAAGTGAGGCAGAATAGCAGGAAACAGATTTCAAGAGGTACGTTGGAATCGCCTGTAAAGCACAGGAAGAGGGGCACAACTTCGACAATGATGCACTTGGCCAAAAAGTGCGTATGCGTTTTCTCCTGAATATATTTCAGGAGAAAACGCATACGCCCTTTTTGGCCAAGCAAGCAAGCGGGCAATGCAAATCTGCACTACAAAGAAGTATCACTTCCCACCGGTCAAAAGGGACATGCACAAAATGTGTAAAAACCAGAAAGGCAAGACAGGCCCTGGAGAACAGGGAGCCTTGTTATGCTGATGGGCGGGATGTAAGTTGCCAACTGCCTCACTGGAGGAGTGTATTGTGTTCCCTAAAACAAGTAAACAACAGAGCTACCGAGCCAAGGGCACGTCCAGTCTAGGGATATACCTTGGGAAAACTGAAAATCCATAAGACAGAGCCACCCCCAAATTGAGGGCTGCACTGCTTACAGGAACCTCAACCTGGGTACACCTGAAATATCCCAGGAAATATAAAAATGGTTCCAAACATTGTGGAACTTACGTACGATGGAATATCCCTCAGCCATGAAATCAATGTCATAAGACCAGTAGCAGCAAAATGAGTGGATTCAGCTACGATGATTCTAAGTGAAAGAAGTCACACAGAAAAAGAAACTTATCATAAGATATCACTTAGGAAGAGCCTGTAAACATGGCTACACATGAACTGAGTTAGGAAAGAGAACAGAGTCTCACATTTAGAAAACACTCTTATGCCTGCTTAAGGGGGAAGGAGAGGTGGGGTGATGCATCAAACCAGAGTTTGATATAAGCACAGGTACCGTTCCAAAAACCAACTATGGAATAGACAAGACCTACACCTTCCTCAGTGAAAGGGACTCAAAACCCCATATTTCCCGCAGAGGAATAGATCTGACTAGTAAGAATCTTGAAACCTATGTATTGATATGTCTCCGTAAGGGAATCAAGTGTGTCTAGACTGGCATAAACAGGGCAGCGAGAATCAGCTCAAACCCACTCTAAAAAGGAATTTCAAAAACAGAACAAAGAAACAGGGAAATTCTTTACAATTCCTTCAGGGTCTCTGATGCAACCTGGAATGACCCTATCTACAATGACAGCTGGATGTGGCATAAGGCTGGACACTTGGGACTGAGAGGATTGGTGAGATTGGGTGAGCAAATGCAGACCCTTTAAAGCAATAATGCATGGCACCCATTCCATGGGTCCCAACTCTCCAGGTTGAAGGGAATATTACTACAGCTATAACATGTACGGGAAACCTAGAGAATGGACACACTGTGAATACGAAAGGTTTCTAAAACTCAACGAAGAGCCCCTCTCCTGGTGCTCCGGTTTGACTTTCCAACTGCTTTCCTATCAATCTCCCAACTTGGAGAGACAGCCCCTTTCAGCTCCTGGTTCGCACAGGTTGCCAATTTGGCAGAGGATGAAAGGGAAGAGGGAGAACCAATGAGAGAGTAGCTGTTAGGCATTTGGATGGGCACATGTCACTCTAATTTCCCGGCAGGAAGAAGAATGAACCAAAGTCTCAGCCACGCACCGGGAACCAGTATAGGTCCTGAACCAAAAGTTTGGACTTGCGTTCAGCTCACAAAAAACGAGTTGAAAAATGGAGCTCAGGGGCACAGCAATTCACAAACTGGCAGAGTAATCAAGGCCAACTATCGTCCAAAAATCTGTTGAGGGAAGGCAACGAGGCGGACTTGAAAGCGAGGCAGAATAGCAGGAAACAGATTTCAAGAGGTACATTGGAATCGCCTGTAAAGCACAGGAAGAGGGGCACAACTTCGACAATGATGCACTTGGCCAAAAAGGGCGTATGCGTTTTCTCCTGAATATATTCAGGAGAAAACGCATACGCCCTTTTTGGCCAAGCAAGCAAGCGGGCAATGCAAATCTGCACTACAAAGAAGTATCACTTCCCACCGGTCAAAAGGGACATCCACAAAATGTGTAAAAACCAGAAAGGCAAGACAGGCCCTGGAGAACAGGGAGCCTTGTTATGCTGATGGGCGGGATGTAAGTTGCCAACTGCCTCACTGGAGGAGTGCATTGTGTTCCCTAAAACAAGTAAACAACAGAGCTACCGAGCCAAGGGCACTTCCAGTCTAGGGATATACCTTGGGAAAACTGAAAATCCATAAGACAGAGCCACCCCCAAATTGAGGGCTGCACTGCTTACAGGAACCTCAACCTGGGTACACCTGAAATATCCCAGGATATATAAAAATGGTTCCAAACATTGTGGAACTTACGTACAATGGAATATCCCTCAGCCATGAAATCAATGTCATAAGACCAGTAGCAGCAAAATGAGTGGATTCAGGTACGATGATTCTAAGTGAAAGAAGTCACACAGAAAAAGAAACTTATCATAAGATATCACTTAGGAAGAGCCTGTAAATATGGCTACACATGAACTGAGTTAGGCAAGAGAACAGAGTCCCACATTTAGAAAACACTCTTATGCCTGCTTAAGGGGGAAGGAGATGTGGGGTGATGCATCAAACCAGAGTTTGATATAAGCACAGGTACCGTTCCAAAAACCAACTATGGAATAGACAAGACCTACACCTTCCTCAGTGAAAGGGACTCAAAACCCCATATTTCCCGCAGAGGAATAGATCTGACTAGTAAGAATCTTGAAACCTATGTATTGATATGTCTCCATAAGGGAATCAAGTGTGTCTAGATTGGCATAAACATGGCAGCGAGAATCAGCTCAAACCCACTCTAAAAAGGAATTTCAAAAACAGAACAAAGAAACAGGGAAATTCTTTACAATTCCTTCAGGGTCTCTGATGCAACCTGGAATGACCCTATCTACAATGACAGCTGGATGTGGCATAAGGCTGGACACTTGGGTCTGAGAGGATTGGTGAGAATGGGTGAGCAAATGCAGACCCTTTAAAGCAATAATGCATGGCACCCATTCCATGGGTCCCAGCTCTCCAGGTGGAAGGGAATATTACTACAGCTATAACGTGTACGGGAAACCTAGAGAATGGACACACTGTGAATACGAAAGGTTTCTAAAACTCAACGAAGAGCCCCTCTCCTGGTGCTCCGGTTTGACTTTCCAACTGCTTTCCTATCAATCTCCCAACTTGGAGAGACAGCCCCTTTAAGCTCCTGGTTCGCACAGGTTGCCAATTTGGCAGAGGATGAAATGGAAGAGGGAGAACCAATGAGAGAGTAGCTGTTAGGCATTTGGATGGGCACATGTCACTCTAATTTCCCGGCAGGAAGAAGAATTAACCAAAGTCTCAGCCACACACTGGGAACCAGTAGAGGTCCTGAACCAAAAGTTTGGACTTGCGTTCAGCTCACAAAAAACGAGTTGAAAAATGGAGCTCAGGGGCACAGCAATTCACAAACTGGCAGAGTAATCAAGGCCAACTATCGTCCAAAAATCTGTTGAGGGAAGGCAACGAGGCGGACTTGAAAGCGAGGCAGAATAGCAGGAAACAGATTTCAAGAGGTACGTTGGAATCGCCTGTAAAGCACAGGAAGAGTGGCACAACTTCAACAATGATGCACTTGGCTAAAATGGGCATATGCGTTTTCTCCCGAATATATTGAGGAGAAAACGCATACGCCCTTTTTGGCCAAGCAAGCAAGCGGGCAATGCAAATCTGCACTACAAAGAAGTATCACTTCCCACCGGTCAAAAGGGACATCCACAAAATGTGTAAAAACCAGAAAGGCAAGGCAGGCCCTGGAGAACAGGGAGCCTTGTTATGCTGATGGGCGGGATGTAAGTTGCCAACTGCCTCACTAGAGGAGTGGGTTGTGTTCCCTAAAACAAGTAAACAACAGAGCTACCGAGCCAAGGGCACGTCCAGTCTAGGGAATATACCTTGGGAAAACTGAAAATCCATAAGACAGAGCCACCCCCAAATTGAGGGCTGCACTGCTTACAGGAACCTCAACCTGGGTACACCTGAAATATCCCAGGAAATATAAAAATGGTTCCAAACATTGTGGAACTTACGTACGATGGAATATCCCTCAGCCATGAAATCAATGTCATAAGACCAGTAGCAGCAAAATGAGTGGATTCAGGTACGATGATTCTAAGTGAAAGAAGTCACACAGGAAAAGAAACTTATCATAAGATATCACTTAGGAAGAGCCTGTAAATATGGCTACACATGAACTGAGTTAGGCAAGAGAACAGAGTCTCACATTTAGAAAACACTCTTATGCCTGCTTAAGGGGGAAGGAGAGGTGGGGTGATGCATCAAACCAGAGTTTGATATAAGCACAGGTACCGTTCCAAAAACCAACTATGGAATAGAAAAGACCTACACCTTCCTCAGTGAAAGGGACTCAAAACCCCATATTTCCCGCAGAGGAATAGATCTGACTAGTAAGAATCTTGAAACCTATGTATTGATATGTCTCCGTAAGGGAATCAAGTGTGTCTAGACTGGCATAAACAGGGCAGCGAGAATCAGCTCAAACCCACTCTAAAAAGGAATTTCAAAAACAGAACAAAGAAACAGGCAAATTCTTTACAATTCCTTCAGGGTCTCTGATGCAACCTGGAATGACCCTATCTACAATGACAGCTGGATGTGGCATAAGGCTGGACACTTGGGACTGAGAGGATTGGTGAGATTGGGTGAGCAAATGCAGACCCTTTAAAGCAATAATGCATGGCACCCATTCCATGGGTCCCAGCTCTCCAGGTTGAAGGGAATATTACTACAGCTATAACGTGTACGGGAAACCTAGAGAATGGACACACTGTGAATACGAAAGGTTTCTAAAACTCAACGAAGAGCCCCTCTCCTGGTGCTCCGGTTTGACTTTCCAACTGCTTTCCTATCAATCTCCCAACTTGGAGAGACAGCCCCTTTAAGCTCCTGGTTCGCACAGGTTGCCAATTTGGCAGAGGATGAAAGGGAAGAGGGAGAACCAATGAGAGAGTAGCTGTTAGGCATTTGGATGGGCACATATCACTCTAATTTCCCGGCAGGAAGAAGAATTAACCAAAGTCTCAGCCACCCCCCGGGAACCGGTATAGGTCCTGAACCAAAAGTTTGGACTTGCGTTCAGCTCACAAAAAACGAGTTGAAAAATGGAGCTCAGGGGCACAGCAATTCACAAACTGGCAGAGTAATCAAGGCCAACTATCATCCAAAAATCTGTTGAGGGAAGGCAAGGAGGGGGACTTGAAAGTGAGGCAGAATAGCAGGAAACAGATTTCAAGAGGTACGTTGGAATCGCCTGTAAAGCACAGGAAGAGGGGCACAACTTCGACAATGATGCACTTGGCCAAAAAGGGCGTATGCGTTTTCTCCTGAATATATTTCAGGAGAAAACGCATACGCCCTTTTTGGCCAAGCAAGCAAGCGGGCAATGCAAATCTGCACTACAAAGAAGTATCACTTCCCACCGGTCAAAAGGGACATGCACAAAATGTGTTAAAAGCAGAAAGGCAAGACAGGCCCTGGAGAACAGGGAGCCTTGTTATGCTGATGGGCGGGATGTAAGTTGCCAACTGCCTCACTGGAGGAGTGTATTGTGTTCCCTAAAACAAGTAAACAACAGAGCTACCGAGCCAAGGGCACGTCCAGTCTAGGGAATATACCTTGGGAAAACTGAAAATCCATAAGACAGAGCCACCCCCAAATTGAGGGCTGCACTGCTTACAGGAACCTCAACCTGGGTACACCTGAAATATCCCAGGAAATATAAAAATGGTTCCAAACATTGTGGAACTTACGTACGATGGAATATCCCTCAGCCATGAAATCAATGTCATAAGACCAGTAGCAGCAAAATGAGTGGATTCAGGTACGATGATTCTAAGTGAAAGAAGTCACACAGGAAAAGAAACTTATCATAAGATATCACTTAGGAAGAGCCTGTAAATATGGCTACACATGAACTGAGTTAGGCAAGAGAACAGAGTCTCACATTTAGAAAACACTCTTATGCCTGCTTAAGGGGGAAGGAGAGGTGGGGTGATGCATCAAACCAGAGTTTGATATAAGCACAGGTACCGTTCCAAAAACCAACTATGGAATAGAAAAGACCTACACCTTCCTCAGTGAAAGGGACTCAAAACCCCATATTTCCCGCAGAGGAATAGATCTGACTAGTAAGAATCTTGAAACCTATGTATTGATATGTCTCCGTAAGGGAATCAAGTGTGTCTAGACTGGCATAAACAGGGCAGCGAGAATCAGCTCAAACCCACTCTAAAAAGGAATTTCAAAAACAGAACAAAGAAACAGGCAAATTCTTTACAATTCCTTCAGGGTCTCTGATGCAACCTGGAATGACCCTATCTACAATGACAGCTGGATGTGGCATAAGGCTGGACACTTGGGACTGAGAGGATTGGTGAGATTGGGTGAGCAAATGCAGACCCTTTAAAGCAATAATGCATGGCACCCATTCCATGGGTCCCAGCTCTCCAGGTTGAAGGGAATATTACTACAGCTATAACGTGTACGGGAAACCTAGAGAATGGACACACTGTGAATACGAAAGGTTTCTAAAACTCAACGAAGAGCCCCTCTCCTGGTGCTCCGGTTTGACTTTCCAACTGCTTTCCTATCAATCTCCCAACTTGGAGAGACAGCCCCTTTAAGCTCCTGGTTCGCACAGGTTGCCAATTTGGCAGAGGATGAAAGGGAAGAGGGAGAACCAATGAGAGAGTAGCTGTTAGGCATTTGGATGGGCACATATCACTCTAATTTCCCGGCAGGAAGAAGAATTAACCAAAGTCTCAGCCACCCACCGGGAACCAGTATAGGTCCTGAACCAAAAGTTTGGACTTGCGTTCAGCTCACAAAAAACGAGTTGAAAAATGGAGCTCAGGGGCACAGCAATTCACAAACTGGCAGAGTAATCAAGGCCAACTATCATCCAAAAATCTGTTGAGGGAAGGCAAGGAGGGGGACTTGAAAGTGAGGCAGAATAGCAGGAAACAGATTTCAAGAGGTACGTTGGAATCGCCTGTAAAGCACAGGAAGAGGGGCACAACTTCGACAATGATGCACTTGGCCAAAAAGGGCGTATGCGTTTTCTCCTGAATATATTTCAGGAGAAAACGCATACGCCCTTTTTGGCCAAGCAAGCAAGCGGGCAATGCAAATCTGCACTACAAAGAAGTATCACTTCCCACCGGTCAAAAGGGACATGCACAAAATGTGTTAAAAGCAGAAAGGCAAGACAGGCCCTGGAGAACAGGGAGCCTTGTTATGCTGATGGGCGGGATGTAAGTTGCCAACTGCCTCACTGGAGGAGTGTATTGTGTTCCCTAAAACAAGTAAACAACAGAGCTACCGAGCCAAGGGCACGTCCAGTCTAGGGATATACCTTGGGAAAACTGAAAATCCATAAGACAGAGCCACCCCCAAATTGAGGGCTGCACTGCTTACAGGAACCTCAACCTGGGTACACCTGAAATATCCCAGGAAATATAAAAATGGTTCCAAATATTGTGGAACTTACGTACGATGGAATATCCCTCAGCCATGAAATCAATGTCATAAGACCAGTAGCAGCAAAATGAGTGGATTCAGCTACGATGATTCTAAGTGAAAGAAGTCACACAGAAAAAGAAACTTATCATAAGATATCACTTAGGAAGATCCTGTAAACATGGCTACACATGAACTGAGTTAGGAAAGAGAACAGAGTCTCACATTTAGAAAACACTCTTATGCCTGCTTAAGGGGGAAGGAGAGGTGGGGTGATGCATCAAACCAGAGTTTGATATAAGCACAGGTACCGTTCCAAAAACCAACTATGGAATAGACAAGACCTACACCTTCCTCAGTGAAAGGGACTCAAAACCCCATATTTCCCGCAGAGGAATAGATCTGACTAGTAAGAATCTTGAAACCTATGTATTGATATGTCTCCGTAAGGGAATCAAGTGTGTCTAGAGTGGCATAAACAGGGCAGCGAGAATCAGCTCAAACCCACTCTAAAAAGGAATTTCAAAAACAGAACAAAGAAACAGGGAAATTCTTTACAATTCCTTCAGGGTCTCTGATGCAACCTGGAATGACCCTATCTACAATGACAGCTGGATGTGGCATAAGGCTGGACACTTGGGACTGAGAGGATTGGTGAGATTGGGTGAGCAAATGCAGACCCTTTAAAGCAATAATGCATGGCACCCATTCCATGGGTCCCAACTCTCCAGGTGGAAGGGAATATTACTACAGCTATAACATGTACGGGAAACCTAGAGAATGGACACACTGTGAATACGAAAGGTTTCTAAAACTCAACGAAGAGCCCCTCTCCTGGTGCTCCGGTTTGACTTTCCAACTGCTTTCCTATCAATCTCCCAACTTGGAGAGACAGCCCCTTTCAGCTCCTGGTTCGCACAGGTTGCCAATTTGGCAGAGGATGAAAGGGAAGAGGGAGAACCAATGAGAGAGTAGCTGTTAGGCATTTGGATGGGCACATGTCACTCTAATTTCCCGGCAGGAAGAAGAATGAACCAAAGTCTCAGCCACGCACCGGGAACCAGTATAGGTCCTGAACCAAAAGTTTGGACTTGCGTTCAGCTCACAAAAAACGAGTTGAAAAATGGAGCTCAGGGGCACAGCAATTCACAAACTGGCAGAGTAATCAAGGCCAACTATCGTCCAAAAATCTGTTGAGGGAAGGCAACGAGGCGGACTTGAAAGCGAGGCAGAATAGCAGGAAACAGATTTCAAGAGGTACGTTGGAATCGCCTGTAAAGCACAGGAAGAGTGGCACAACTTCAACAATGATGCACTTGGCCAAAATGGGCATATGCGTTTTCTCCTGAATATATTGAGGAGAAAACGCATACGCCCTTTTTTGCCAAGCAAGCAAGCGGGCAATGCAAATCTGCACTACAAAGAAGTATCACTTCCCACCGGTCAAAAGGGACATCCACAAAATGTGTAAAAACCAGAAAGGCAAGGCAGGCCCTGGAGAACAGGGAGCCTTGTTATGCTGATGGGCGGGATGTAAGTTGCCAACTGCCTCACTAGAGGAGTGGGTTGTGTTCCCTAAAACAAGTAAACAACAGAGCTACCGAGCCAAGGGCACGTCCAGTCTAGGGAATATACCTTGGGAAAACTGAAAATCCATAAGACAGAGCCACCCCCAAATTGAGGGCTGCACTGCTTACAGGAACCTCAACCTGGGTACACCTGAAATATCCCAGGAAATATAAAAATGGTTCCAAACATTGTGGAACTTACGTACGATGGAATATCCCTCAGCCACGAAATCAATGTCATAAGACCAGTAGCAGCAAAATGAGTGGATTCAGGTACGATGATTCTAAGTGAAAGAAGTCACACAGGAAAAGAAACTTATCATAAGATATCACTTAGGAAGAGCCTGTAAATATGGCTACACATGAACTGAGTTAGGCAAGAGAACAGAGTCTCACATTTAGAAAACACTCTTATGCCTGCTTAAGGGGGAAGGAGAGGTGGGGTGATGCATCAAACCAGAGTTTGATATAAGCACAGGTACCGTTCCAAAAACCAACTATGGAATAGAAAAGACCTACACCTTCCTCAGTGAAAGGGACTCAAAACCCCATATTTCACGCAGAGGAATAGATCTGACTAGTAAGAATCTTGAAACCTATGTATTGATATGTCTCCGTAAGGGAATCAAGTGTGTCTAGACTGGCATAAACAGGGCAGCGAGAATCAGCTCAAACCCACTCTAAAAAGGAATTTCAAAAACAGAACAAAGAAACAGGCAAATTCTTTACAATTCCTTCAGGGTCTCTGATGCAACCTGGAATGACCCTATCTACAATGACAGCTGGATGTGGCATAAGGCTGGACACTTGGGACTGAGAGGATTGGTGAGATTGGGTGAGCAAATGCAGACCCTTTAAAGCAATAATGCATGGCACCCATTCCATGGGTCCCAACTCGCCAGGTTGAAGGGAATATTACTACAGCTATAACGTGTACGGGAAACCTAGAGAATGGACACACTGTGAATACGAAAGGTTTCTAAAACTCAACGAAGAGCCCCTCTCCTGGTGCTCCGGTTTGACTTTCCAACTGCTTTCCTATCAATCTCCCAACTTGGAGAGACAGCCCCTTTAAGCTCCTGGTTCGCACAGGTTGCCAATTTGGCAGAGGATGAAAGGGAAGAGGGAGAACCAATGAGAGAGTAGCTGTTAGGCATTTGGATGGGCACATGTCACTCTAATTTCCCGGCAGGAAGAAGAATTAACCAAAGTCTCAGCCACACACCGGGAACCAGTAGAGGTCCTGAACCAAAAGTTTGGACTTGCGTTCAGCTCACAAAAAACGAGTTGAAAAATGGAGCTCAGGGGCACAGCAATTCACAAACTGGCAGAGTAATCAAGGCCAACTATCGTCCAAAAATCTGTTGAGGGAAGGCAACGAGGCGGACTTGAAAGCGAGGCAGAATAGCAGGAAACAGATTTCAAGAGGTACGTTGGAATCGCCTGTAAAGCACAGGAAGAGTGGCACAACTTCAACAATGATGCACTTGGCCAAAATGGGCATATGCGTTTTCTCCTGAATATATTGAGGAGAAAACGCATACGCCCTTTTTGGCCAAGCAAGCAAGCGGGCAATGCAAATCTGCACTACAAAGAAGTATCACTTCCCACCGGTCAAAAGGGACATCCACAAAATGTGTAAAAACCAGAAAGGCAAGGCAGGCCCTGGAGAACAGGGAGCCTTGTTATGCTGATGGGCGGGATGTAAGTTGCCAACTGCCTCACTAGAGGAGTGGGTTGTGTTCCCTAAAACAAGTAAACAACAGAGCTACCGAGCCAAGGGCACGTCCAGTCTAGGGAATATACCTTGGGAAAACTGAAAATCCATAAGACAGAGCCACCCCCAAATTGAGGGCTGCACTGCTTACAGGAACCTCAACCTGGGTACACCTGAAATATCCCAGGAAATATAAAAATGGTTCCAAACATTGTGGAACTTACGTACGATGGAATATCCCTCAGCCACGAAATCAATGTCATAAGACCAGTAGCAGCAAAATGAGTGGATTCAGGTACGATGATTCTAAGTGAAAGAAGTCACACAGGAAAAGAAACTTATCATAAGATATCACTTAGGAAGAGCCTGTAAATATGGCTACACATGAACTGAGTTAGGCAAGAGAACAGAGTCTCACATTTAGAAAACACTCTTATGCCTGCTTAAGGGGGAAGGAGAGGTGGGGTGATGCATCAAACCAGAGTTTGATATAAGCACAGGTACCGTTCCAAAAACCAACTATGGAATAGAAAAGACCTACACCTTCCTCAGTGAAAGGGACTCAAAACCCCATATTTCCCGCAGAGGAATAGATCTGACTAGTAAGAATCTTGAAACCTATGTATTGATATGTCTCCGTAAGGGAATCAAGTGTGTCTAGACTGGCATAAACAGGGCAGCGAGAATCAGCTCAAACCCCCTCTAAAAAGGAATTTCAAAAACAGAACAAAGAAACAGGGAAATTCTTTACAATTCCTTCAGGGTCTCTGATGCAACCTGGAATGACCCTATCTACAATGACAGCTGGATGTGGCATAAGGCTGGACACTTGGGACTGAGAGGATTGGTGAGATTGGGTGAGCAAATGCAGACCCTTTAAAGCAATAATGCATGGCACCCATTCCATGGGTCCCAGCTCTCCAGGTTGAAGGGAATATTACTACAGCTATAACATGTACGGGAAACCTAGAGAATGGACACACTGTGAATACGAAAGGTTTCTAAAACTCAACGAAAAGCCCCTCTCCTGGTGCTCCGGTTTGACTTTCCAACTGCTTTCCTATCAATCTCCCAACTTGGAGAGACAGCCCCTTTAAGCTCCTGGTTCGCACAGGTTGCCAATTTGGCAGAGGATGAAAGGGAAGAGGGAGAACCAATGAGAGAGTAGCTGTTAGGCATTTGGATGGGCACATGTCACTCTAATTTCCCGGCAGGAAGAAGAATGAACCAAAGTCTCAGCCACCCACCGGGAACCAGTAGAGGTCCTGAACCAAAAGTTTGGACTTGCGTTCAGCTCACAAGAAACGAGTTGAAAAATGGAGCTCAGGGGCACAGCAATTCACAAACTGGCAGAGTAATCAAGGCCAACTATTGTCCAAAAATCTGTTGAGGGAAGGCAGCGAGGCGGACTTGAAAGCGAGGCAGAATAGCAGGAAACAGATTTCAAGAGGTACGTTGGAATCGCCTGTAAAGCACAGGAAGAGGGGCACAACTTCAACAATGATGCACTTGGCCATAATGGGCATATGCGTTTTCTCCTGAATATATTGAGGCTTGGGGCTGAGAGGATTGGTGAGGTTGTGTGAGCAAATGCAGACCATTTAAAGCAATAATGTGTGCAACCCATTCCTTGGGTCCCAACTCTCTGGGGTCCAGGGAATCTTATTACAGCTAAAACATGCATGGGAAACCCAGAGGATGGGACAATGTGTGACCCGGACATCTTTCTAAAATACACCTCCTTTATCCTCTCCTTGTGCTCGGGTTCACCATTCCAGCCACTTTACTATAAATCTCCCCGCTTAGAGAGTCAGTGCCTTTAACCTCCTGTTTCACACAGTTTGCACTTTGTGTGGAGATTAAATGGGAATAGGGGGAACCAATGAGAGACATGCTGTAAGCATTTGGATGGGCACACGCCCCTGTAATTTCCCATCACGAAGAATATTTAACCAAATGTTCAGCCTGCTGCAGCAGAACATGGATATGGCCTGACACAATCCTGCGGGTTTGTGGCCAGCTCACAAAAAAAGCAAGTTGAAAAACTGAGCTCAGGTTCTCTGGAATTCACAAACCTGCAGAGTTATAATGGACAACTATCGTCCAAAAATCTGTAGATGGAAGGAAACGAGGAGGACTTTAATTCGAGGCAGGATTACAGGAAACATATTTCAAGAAGTAGATTGGAATCGCATTTTAAGCACAGGAAATGCGGCCCAATTTTGACAATGATGCACTTGGCCAAAAAGGGCGTATGTGGTTTCCCGCAATATATTCAAGGAAACACGCATATGCACTTTTTGGCCAACCAAGCAAGCGGGCAATGCAAATCCTCACTATAAAGTAGTCTCATGTCCAACCGGTTAAACAGAACATCCTAAAGAATTGTAAAAACTAGAAAGGCAGCACAGCTGTGTGGAACAGGGGGTCCTTTGACAATGATGGGCGGGATGTAAATTGACAAGAGCCACTCTGGAGAAGTCCATGGTGTTTCCTGAAACATCTAAAAACAGAGCTAAAGAGCCTAGGGTACTTCCACTCATGGGCTAATACATTGGGCAAACAGAAAATCAACAAGAAACAGCCCCACCAAAGTTTAGGGCTGCTCCATTTACAAGAAAATCGACTTCAGTACACCTTAAATATCCCAGGAAAAATAAAAAGTTGGGGTACTTACATACTATGGGATATCCCGCAGCCATGGAATCAATGTCATAAAGCCAGTAGCAGCATAATGGCTGGATTTAGGTACGATGTTTCTAAGTGAAATAAGTAACACAGAAAAAGAAACTTATCATAAGATATCACTTATGAAGGGTGTGTAAACATGGCTCCACATGAGCTGAATTAGAAAACAGAACAGAGTCTCACATTTAGAAAAAAATACTTTATATCTGCTTAAAGCGAAAGGTGACTTGGGGTGATGCATAACACCCGAGTTTGATATTAGCACACATACAGTTCCATAAACCAAACGTGTAATAGACAAGACCTACTCCTTGCTCAGTGAACTGGACTCAACATCCCCTATTCCCTGCAGAGGAATATATCTGACTAGTATGAAGTTTAATTCCTATGTATTCAAATATGTCCGTAAGGGAATCAAACGTGTATAGAGTGGCATTAACACGGCAGTTGAAATCAGCTCAACCCCATTATAAAAATTAATTTCAAAAACAATACACAAAAACAACACAATTCTTACGAAATTCATTCAGGGGCTCTGAAGCAACCTGGATTGACCTCATCTACACCCACAGGTGGATGAGACATAACGTTGGACACTTGGGGCTGAGAGCATTGGTGACCTTGTGAACAAATGCAGACCATTTAAAGCAATAATGTATGCAACCCATTCCAAGGGTCCCAACACTCTTGATTCAAGGGAATCTTATGACAGCTAAAACACGCAAGGGAAACCCAGAGGATGGGACAGCATGTGATCCGGACAGCTTTCTAAAACGCTTCTCCTTTTTCGTCTCCTTGTGCTTGGCTTTGCCATTCCAGTCACTTTACTATAAATCTCCCATCTTGGAGAATCAGCACATTTGACCTCATGTTTCACACTGCTCACAAACTCTGTGGAGGATGAATGGGAAGAGGTGGAAGTAATAAGAGATTTGCTGTAAGCATTTGGACAGGCACATGGCACTCTAATTTCCCATCACGAAGAAGAGTTAACCCAAACCTCATTCTGCTGCCCCAGAACCCAGATAGGGCCTGAAGCAATCCTACGGGCCTGTGGCAAGCTCAGAAAAAAAAGCGAGTTAAAAAATGGAGCTCAGGGTCTCAGGAATTCACAAACTTTCAGAGTTATAATGGACAACTATCGGCCTAAAATCTGTTGAGGGAAGGAAACGAGGAGGACCGGAAATTGAGGCAGGACTGAAGGAAACATATTTGAAGAGGTAGATAGGAATTGCCTTTTAGGCACAGGAAATGTGGCACAACTTCAACAATGATGCAATTGGCCAAAAGGGCGGATACGTTATTTTCCTCAATATATTCAAGAAAACGAGCATACACAATTTTTGGCAAATGAATCAAGTGGGCAATGCAAAGCCGGACTACAAATAACCTCATTTGCCAATGGTCAAACAGAATATCCCCCCAAAAAATGGTAAAATCTAGAAATGCAGCACAGCCGTGTGGAACAGTAAGCCATGTTACGCTGATGGGTGGGATGTAAATTGCCAAGAGCCACTCTGGAGAAGTCCTCTGTGTTTCCTCAAACATCTGAAAACTGAGATAAAGAGTTTAGGGTACTTCCACTCATGGGCGTATACATTGGGAAAACTGAAAGTCAACAGAAACAGCCACCCCAAAGTTTAGGGCTGCTTTGTTTACAAAGAAATCCACTTCAGTACACCTCAAATGTCCCAGGAAAGAAAAAAGTGGATAAAGAAGTTGTGGTACTTACGCACTATGGGATATCCCTCAGCCATGGAATCAATGTCATAAAGCCAGTAGCAGCATAATGACTGGAGTAAGGTACGATGATTCTAAGGGAAATAAGTAACACAGAAAAAGAAACTTATCATAAGCTATCACTCACTTATGAAGGGAATGTAAACATGGCTACACATGAGCTGAATTAGAAAACAGAACAGAGTCTCACATTTAGAAAAAAAATAAAACACTCTTATGCCTGCTTAAGGGGAAAGGTGAAGTGGGTTGATGCATAAAACCAGAGTTTGATATTAGCACAGGTAGCGTTCCATAAAACAAATGCGCAGTAGACAAGACCTACTCCTTGCTCAGTGAACTGAACTCAGTATCCCCTATTCCCTGAAGATTAATATATCTGACTAGTAAGAATCTTAATACCTCTGTATCGATATGCCTCTGCAAGGGAATCAAGAGTGTATAGAGTGGCCTAAACACGGCAGTGAAAATCAGCTCAACCCCGTTATAAAAATTAATTTCAAAAACAATACACAAAAACAACAAAATTCTTACGAAATTCATTCAGGGGCTCTGAAGCAACCTGTATTGACCCCATCTACACCCACAGATGGATGAGACATAACATTGGACACTTGGGGCTGAGAGCATTGGTGAGGTTGTGAGCAAATGCAGACCATTTAAAGCAATAATGCATGCAACCCATTCCAAGGGTCCCAACACTCTAGATTCAAGGGAATCTTAAGACAGCTAAAACACGCATGGGAAACCCAGAGGATGGGACAGCGTGTGATCTGGACAGCTTTCTAAAACGCTCCTCCTCTTTCGTCTCCTTGTGCTCGGGTTTGCCATTCCAGTCACTTTACTATAAATCTCCCATCTTGGAGAATCAGCACATTTGACCTCATGTTTCACACTGTTCACAAATTGTGTGGAGGATGAATGGGAAGAGGTGGAAGTAATAAGAGATTTGCTGTAAGCTTTCGGACAGGCACATGGCACTCTAATTTCCCATCATGAAGAAGAGTTGTCCCAAACCTCATTCTGCCACCCCAGAACCCAGATAGGGCCTGAAGCAATCCTACGGGTCTGTGGCAAGCTCAGGAAAAAAGGGACTTAAAAAATGGAGCTCAGGGGCTTCCCTGGTGGTGCAGTGGTTGAGAGTCCGCCTGCCGATGCAGGGGACACGGGTTCGTGCCCCGGTCTGGGAAGATCCCACATGCCGCGGAGTGGCTGGGCCCATGAGGCATGGCCGCTGAGCCTGCGCGTCCGGAGCCTGTGCTCCGCAACGGGAGAGGCCACAACAGTGAGAGGCCGACGTACCGCAAAAAAAAAAAAAAAAAAAAAAAAAAAAAAAAAAAAAATGGAGCTCAGGGTCTCAGGAATTCACCAACTTTCAGAGTTATAATGGACAACTATCGTCCAAAAATCTGTTGAGGGAAGGAAACGAGGAGGACCGGAAATTGAGGCAGGACTGCAGGAAACATATTTGAAGAGGTAGATAGGAATCGCCTTTTAGCACAGGAAATGTGGCACAACTTCGACAATGATGCACTTGGCCAAAAGGGCGGATGCGATTTTTCCTCAATATATTCAAGAAAACACGAATACACACTTTTTGGCCAACGAATCAAGTGGGCAATGCAAAGACAGACTACAAATATGTCTCATTTGCCAATGGTCAAACAGAACATCCAAAAAAAATTGTAAAATCCAGAAATGCAGCACGGCCGAGTGGAACAGTGAGCCTTGTTATGCTGATGGGAGGCATGTAAATTGCCAAGAGCCGCTCTGGAGAAGTCCACTGTGTTCCCTCAAACATCTGAAAACTGAGCTAAAGAGTTTAGGGTAGGGCCTCCCTGGTGGCGCAGTCTTTGAGAGTCCGCCTGCCGACGCAGGGGATACGGGTTCGTGCCCCGGTCTGGGAGGATCCCATATGCCGCGGAGCGGCTGGGCCCGTGAGCCATGGCCGCTGAGCCTGCGCATCCGGAGCCTGTGCTCCGCAACGGGAGAGGCCGCAGCAGTGAGAGGCCCGCATACGGAAAAAAAAAAAAAAAAAAAAGAGTTTAGGGTACTTCCACTCATGGGCGTATACATTGGGAAAACTGAAAATCAACAAGAAACAGCCACCCCAAAGTTTAGGGCTGCTTTGCTTACAAAGAAATCCACTTCAGTACACCTCAAATATCCCAGGAAAGACAAAAGTGGATTAAGAAGTTGTGGTACTTACGTACTAAGGGATATCCCTCAGCCATGGAATCAATGTCATAAAGCCAGTAGCAGCATAATGACTGGAGTAAGGTACGATGATTCTAAGGGAAATAAGTAACACAGAAAAAGAAACTTATCATAAGATATCACTTATGAAGGGAATGTAAACATGGCTACACATGAGCTGAATTAGAAAACAGAACAGAGTCTCACATTTAGAAAAATAAAAATGAAACACTCTTATGCCTGCTTAAGGGGAAAGGTGAGGTGGGATGATGCATAAAACCAGAGTTTGATATTAGCACAGGTAGCGTTCCATAAAACAAATGTGTAGTAGACAAGACCTACTCCTTGCTCAGTGAACTGAACTCCAACATCCCCTATTCCCTGCAGATTAATATATCTGACTAGAAAGAATCTTAATACCTATGTATTGATATGTCTCCTTAAGGGAATCAAGAGTGTATAGAGGGGCATAAACACGGCAGTGAAAATCAGCTCAACCCCATTATAAAAATCAATTTCAAACTAAAACACAAGAACAGCGAAATCCTTACAGAATTCGTTAAGGGGCTCTGATGCAATTGGGACTGACCACATCTACACCCACAGCTGGATGAGACATAAGGCTGGACACTTGGGGCTGAGAGGATTGGTGAGGTTGTGTGAGCAAATGCAGACCATTTAAAGCAATAATGTGTGCAACCCATTCCTTGGGTCCCAACTCTCTGGGGTCCAGGGAATCTTATTACAGCTAAAACATGCATGGGAAACCCAGAGGATGGGACAATGTGTGACCCGGACATCTTTCTAAAATACACCTCCTTTATCCTCTCCTTGTGCTCGGGTTCACCATTCCAGCCACTTTACTATAAATCTCCCCGCTTAGAGAGTCACTGCCTTTAACCTCCTGTTTCACACAGTTTGCACTTTGTGTGGAGATTAAATGGGAATAGGGGGAACCAATGAGAGACATGCTGTAAGCATTTGGACGGGCACACGCCCCTGTAATTTCCCATCACGAAGAATATTTAACCAAATGCTCAGCCTGCTGCAGCAGAGCATGGATATGGCCTGACACAATCCTGCGGGTTTGTGGCCAGCTCACAAAAAAAGCAAGTTGAAAAACTGAGCTCAGGTTCTCTGGAATTCACAAACCTGCAGAGTTATAATGGACAACTCTCGTCCAAAAATCTGTAGATGGAAGGAAACGAGGAGGACTTTAATTCGAGGCAGGATTACAGGAAACATATTTCAAGAAGTAGATTGGAATCGCATTTTAAGCACAGGAAATGCGGCCCAATTTTGACAATGATGCACTTGGCCACAAAGGGCGTATGTGGTTTCCCGCAATATATTCAAGGAAACACGCATATGCACTTTTTGGCCAACCAAGCAAGCGGGCAATGCAAATCCTCACTACAAAGTAGTCTCATGTCCAACCGGTTAAACAGAACATCCTAAAGAATTGTAAAAACTAGAAAGGCAGCACAGCTGTGTGGAACAGGGGGTCCTTTGACAATGATGGGCGGGATGTAAATTGACAAGAGCCACTCTGGAGAAGTCCATGGTGTTTCCTGAAACATCTAAAAACAGAGCTAAAGAGCCTAGGGTACTTCCACTCATGGGCTAATACATTGGGTAAACAGAAAATCAACAAGAAACAGCCCCACCAAAGTTTAGGGCTGCTCCATTTACAAGAAAATCGACTTCAGTACACCTTAAATATCCCAGGAAAAATAAAAAGTTGGGGTACTTACATACTATGGGATATCCCGCAGCCATGGAATCAATGTCATAAAGCCAGTAGCAGCATAATGGCTGGATTTAGGTACGATGTTTCTAAGTGAAATAAGTAACACAGAAAAAGAAACTTATCATAAGATATCACTTATGAAGGGTGTGTAAACATGGCTACACATGAGCTGAATTAGAAAACAGAACAGAGTCTCACATTTAGAAAAAAATACTTTATATCTGCTTAAAGCGAAAGGTGACTTGGGGTGATGCATAACACCCGAGTTTGATATTAGCACACATACAGTTCCATGAACCAAACGTGTAATAGACAAGACCTACTCCTTGCTCAGTGAACTGGACTCAACATCCCCTATTCCCTGCAGAGGAATATATCTGACTAGTATGAAGTTTAATTCCTATGTATTCAAATATGTCCGTAAGGGAATCAAACGTGTATAGAGTGGCATTAACACGGCAGTTGAAATCAGCTCAACCCCATTATAAAAATTAATTTCAAAAACAATACACAAAAACAACAAAATTCTTACGAAATTCATTCAGGGGCTCTGAAGCAACCTGGATTGACCTCATCTACACCCACAGGTGGATGAGACATAACGTTGGACACTTGGGGCTGAGAGCATTGGTGAGCTTGTGAACAAATGCAGACCATTTAAAGGAATAATGCATGCAACCCATTCCAAGGGTCCCAACACTCTTGATTCAAGGGACTCTTATGACAGCTAAAACACGCATGGGAAACCCAGAGAATGGGACAGCGTGTGATCTGGACAGCTTTCTAAAACGCTTCTCCTTTTTCGTCTCCTTGTGCTTCGGTTTGCCATTCCAGTCACTTTACTATAAATCTCCCATCTTGGAGAATCAGCACATTTGACCTCATGTTTCACACTGCTCACAAACTCTGTGAAGGATGAATGGGAAGAGGTGGAAGTAATAAGAGATTTGCTGTAAGCATTTGGACAGGCACATGGCACTCTCATTTCCCATCACGAAGAAGTGTTAACCCAAACCTCATTCTGCTGCCCCAGAACCCAGATAGGGCCTGAAGCAATCCTACGGGTCTGTGGCAAGCTCAGGAAAAAAGGGAGTTAAAAAATGGAGCTCAGGGTCTCAGGAATTCACCAACTTTCAGAGTTATAATGGACAACTATCGTCCAAAAATCTGTTGAGGGAAGGAAACGAGGAGGACCGGAAATTGAGGCAGGACTGCAGGAAACATATTTGAAGAGGTAGATAGGAATCGCTTTTTAAGCACAGGAAATGTGGCACAACTTCGAAAATGATGCACTTGGCCAAAAGGGCGGATGCGATTTTTCCTCAATATATTCAAGAAAACACGAATACACACTTTTTGGCCAACGAATCAAGTGGGCAATGCAAAGACAGACTACAAATATGTCTCATTTGCCAATGGTCAAACAGAACATCCAAAAAAAATTGTAAAATCCAGAAATGCAGCACGGCCGAGTGGAACAGTGAGCCTTGTTATGCTGATGGGAGGGATGTAAATTGCCAAGAGCCGCTCTGGAGAAGTCCACTGTGTTCCCTCAAACATCTGAAAACTGAGCTAAAGAGTTTAGGGTCCTTCCACTCATGGGCGTATACATTGGGAAAACTGAAAATCAACAAGAAACAGCCACCCCAAAGTTTAGGGCTGCTTTGTTTACAAAGAAATCCACTTCAGTACACCTCAAATATCCCAGGAAAGACAAAAGTGGATTAAGAAGTTGTGGTACTTACGTACTAAGGGATATCCCTCAGCCATGGAATCAATGTCATAAAGCCAGTAGCAGCATAATGACTGGAGTAAGGTACGATGATTCTAAGGGAAATAAGTAACACAGAAAAAGAAACTTATCATAAGGTATCACTTATGAAGGGAATGTAAACATGGCTACACATGAGCTGAATTAGAAAACAGAACAGAGTCTCACATTTAGAAAAATAAAAATGAAACACTCTTATGCCTGCTTAAGGGGAAAGGTGAGGTGGGATGATGCATAAAACCAGAGTTTGATATTAGCACAGGTAGCGTTCCATAAAACAAATGTGTAGTAGACAAGACCTACTCCTTGCTCAGTGAACTGAACTCCAACATCCCCTATTCCCTGCAGATTAATATATCTGACTAGAAAGAATCTTAATACCTATGTATTGATATGTCTCCTTAAGGGAATCAAGAGTGTATAGAGGGGCATAAACACGGCAGTGAAAATCAGCTCAACCCCATTATAAAAATCAATTTCAAACTAAAACACAAGAACAGCGAAATCCTTACAGAATTCGTTAAGGGGTTCTGATGCAATTGGGACTGACCACATCTACACCCACAGCTGGATGAGACATAAGGCTGGACACTTGGGGCTGAGAGGATTGGTGAGGTTGTGTGAGCAAATGCAGACCATTTAAAGCAATAATGTGTGCAACCCATTCCTTGGGTCCCAACTCTCTGGGGTCCAGGGAATCTTATTACAGCTAAAACATGCATGGGAAACCCAGAGGATGGGACAATGTGTGACCCGGACATCTTTCTAAAATACACCTCCTTTATCCTCTCCTTGTGCTCGGGTTCACCATTCCAGCCACTTTACTATAAATCTCCCCGCTTAGAGAGTCAGTGCCTTTAACCTCCTGTTTCACACAGTTTGCACTTTGTGTGGAGATTAAATGGGAATAGGGGGAACCAATGAGAGACATGCTGTAAGCATTTGGACGGGCACACGCCCCTGTAATTTCCCATCACGAAGAATATTTAACCAAATGCTCAGCCTGCTGCAGCAGAGCATGGATATGGCCTGACACAATCCTGCGGGTTTGTGGCCAGCTCACAAAAAAAGCAAGTTGAAAAACTGAGCTCAGGTTCTCTGGAATTCACAAACCTGCAGAGTTATAATGGACAACTCTCGTCCAAAAATCTGTAGATGGAAGGAAACGAGGAGGACTTTAATTCGAGGCAGGATTACAGGAAACATATTTCAAGAAGTAGATTGGAATCGCATTTTAAGCACAGGAAATGCGGCCCAATTTTGACAATGATGCACTTGGCCACAAAGGGCGTATGTGGTTTCCCGCAATATATTCAAGGAAACACGCATATGCACTTTTTGGCCAACCAAGCAAGCGGGCAATGCAAATCCTCACTACAAAGTAGTCTCATGTCCAACCGGTTAAACAGAACATCCTAAAGAATTGTAAAAACTAGAAAGGCAGCACAGCTGTGTGGAACAGGGGGTCCTTTGACAATGACGGGCGGGATGTAAATTGACAAGAGCCACTCTGGAGAAGTCCATGGTGTTTCCTGAAACATCTAAAAACAGAGCTAAAGAGCCTAGGGTACTTCCACTCATGGGCTAATACATTGGGTAAACAGAAAATCAACAAGAAACAGCCCCACCAAAGTTTAGGGCTGCTCCATTTACAAGAAAATCGACTTCAGTACACCTTAAATATCCCAGGAAAAATAAAAAGTTGGGGTACTTACATACTATGGGATATCCCGCAGCCATGGAATCAATGTCATAAAGCCAGTAGCAGCATAATGGCTGGATTTAGGTACGATGTTTCTAAGTGAAATAAGTAACACAGAAAAAGAAACTTATCATAAGATATCACTTATGAAGGGTGTGTAAACATGGCTACACATGAGCTGAATTAGAAAACAGAACAGAGTCTCACATTTAGAAAAAAATACTTTATATCTGCTTAAAGCGAAAGGTGACTTGGGGTGATGCATAACACCCGAGTTTGATATTAGCACACATACAGTTCCATGAACCAAACGTGTAATAGACAAGACCTACTCCTTGCTCAGTGAACTGGACTCAACATCCCCTATTCCCTGCAGAGGAATATATCTGACTAGTATGAAGTTTAATTCCTATGTATTCAAATATGTCCGTAAGGGAATCAAACGTGTATAGAGTGGCATTAACACGGCAGTTGAAATCAGCTCAACCCCATTATAAAAATTAATTTCAAAAACAATACACAAAAACAACAAAATTCTTACGAAATTCATTCAGGGGCTCTGAAGCAACCTGGATTGACCTCATCTACACCCACAGGTGGATGAGACATAACGTTGGACACTTGGGGCTGAGAGCATTGGTGAGCTTGTGAACAAATGCAGACCATTTAAAGGAATAATGCATGCAACCCATTCCAAGGGTCCCAACACTCTTGATTCAAGGGACTCTTATGACAGCTAAAACACGCATGGGAAACCCAGAGAATGGGACAGCGTGTGATCTGGACAGCTTTCTAAAACGCTTCTCCTTTTTCGTCTCCTTGTGCTTCGGTTTGCCATTCCAGTCACTTTACTATAAATCTCCCATCTTGGAGAATCAGCACATTTGACCTCATGTTTCACACTGCTCACAAACTCTGTGAAGGATGAATGGGAAGAGGTGGAAGTAATAAGAGATTTGCTGTAAGCATTTGGACAGGCACATGGCACTCTCATTTCCCATCACGAAGAAGTGTTAACCCAAACCTCATTCTGCTGCCCCAGAACCCAGATAGGGCCTGAAGCAATCCTACGGGTCTGTGGCAAGCTCAGGAAAAAAGGGAGTTAAAAAATGGAGCTCAGGGTCTCAGGAATTCACCAACTTTCAGAGTTATAATGGACAACTATCGTCCAAAAATCTGTTGAGGGAAGGAAACGAGGAGGACCGGAAATTGAGGCAGGACTGCAGGAAACATATTTGAAGAGGTAGATAGGAATCGCTTTTTAAGCACAGGAAATGTGGCACAACTTCGAAAATGATGCACTTGGCCAAAAGGGCGGATGCGATTTTTCCTCAATATATTCAAGAAAACACGAATACACACTTTTTGGCCAACGAATCAAGTGGGCAATGCAAAGACAGACTACAAATATGTCTCATTTGCCAATGGTCAAACAGAACATCCAAAAAAAATTGTAAAATCCAGAAATGCAGCACGGCCGAGTGGAACAGTGAGCCTTGTTATGCTGATGGGAGGGATGTAAATTGCCAAGAGCCGCTCTGGAGAAGTCCACTGTGTTCCCTCAAACATCTGAAAACTGAGCTAAAGAGTTTAGGGTCCTTCCACTCATGGGCGTATACATTGGGAAAACTGAAAATCAACAAGAAACAGCCACCCCAAAGTTTAGGGCTGCTTTGTTTACAAAGAAATCCACTTCAGTACACCTCAAATATCCCAGGAAAGACAAAAGTGGATTAAGAAGTTGTGGTACTTACGTACTAAGGGATATCCCTCAGCCATGGAATCAATGTCATAAAGCCAGTAGCAGCATAATGACTGGAGTAAGGTACGATGATTCTAAGGGAAATAAGTAACACAGAAAAAGAAACTTATCATAAGGTATCACTTATGAAGGGAATGTAAACATGGCTACACATGAGCTGAATTAGAAAACAGAACAGAGTCTCACATTTAGAAAAATAAAAATGAAACACTCTTATGCCTGCTTAAGGGGAAAGGTGAGGTGGGATGATGCATAAAACCAGAGTTTGATATTAGCACAGGTAGCGTTCCATAAAACAAATGTGTAGTAGACAAGACCTACTCCTTGCTCAGTGAACTGAACTCCAACATCCCCTATTCCCTGCAGATTAATATATCTGACTAGAAAGAATCTTAATACCTATGTATTGATATGTCTCCTTAAGGGAATCAAGAGTGTATAGAGGGGCATAAACACGGCAGTGAAAATCAGCTCAACCCCATTATAAAAATCAATTTCAAACTAAAACACAAGAACAGCGAAATCCTTACAGAATTCGTTAAGGGGCTCTGATGCAATTGGGACTGACCACATCTACACCCACAGCTGGATGAGACATAAGGCTGGACACTTGGGGCTGAGAGGATTGGTGAGGTTGTGTGAGCAAATGCAGACCATTTAAAGCAATAATGTGTGCAACCCATTCCTTGGGTCCCAACTCTCTGGGGTCCAGGGAATCTTATTACAGCTAAAACATGCATGGGAAACCCAGAGGATGGGACAATGTGTGACCCGGACATCTTTCTAAAATACACCTCCTTTATCCTCTCCTTGTGCTCGGGTTCACCATTCCAGCCACTTTACTATAAATCTCCCCGCTTAGAGAGTCAGTGCCTTTAACCTCCTGTTTCACACAGTTTGCACTTTGTGTGGAGATTAAATGGGAATAGGGGGAACCAATGAGAGACATGCTGTAAGCATTTGGACGGGCACACGCCCCTGTAATTTCCCATCACGAAGAATATTTAACCAAATGCTCAGCCTGCTGCAGCAGAGCATGGATATGGCCTGACACAATCCTGCGGGTTTGTGGCCAGCTCACAAAAAAAGCAAGTTGAAAAACTGAGCTCAGGTTCTCTGGAATTCACAAACCTGCAGAGTTATAATGGACAACTCTCGTCCAAAAATCTGTAGATGGAAGGAAACGAGGAGGACTTTAATTCGAGGCAGGATTACAGGAAACATATTTCAAGAAGTAGATTGGAATCGCATTTTAAGCACAGGAAATGCGGCCCAATTTTGACAATGATGCACTTGGCCACAAAGGGCGTATGTGGTTTCCCGCAATATATTCAAGGAAACACGCATATGCACTTTTTGGCCAACCAAGCAAGCGGGCAATGCAAATCCTCACTACAAAGTAGTCTCATGTCCAACCGGTTAAACAGAACATCCTAAAGAATTGTAAAAACTAGAAAGGCAGCAGAGCTGTGTGGAACAGGGGGTCCTTTGACAATGACGGGCGGGATGTAAATTGACAAGAGCCACTCTGGAGAAGTCCATGGTGTTTCCTGAAACATCTAAAAACAGAGCTAAAGAGCCTAGGGTACTTCCACTCATGGGCTAATACATTGGGTAAACAGAAAATCAACAAGAAACAGCCCCACCAAAGTTTAGGGCTGCTCCATTTACAAGAAAATCGACTTCAGTACACCTTAAATATCCCAGGAAAAATAAAAAGTTGGGGTACTTACATACTATGGGATATCCCGCAGCCATGGAATCAATGTCATAAAGCCAGTAGCAGCATAATGGCTGGATTTAGGTACGATGTTTCTAAGTGAAATAAGTAACACAGAAAAAGAAACTTATCATAAGATATCACTTATGAAGGGTGTGTAAACATGGCTACACATGAGCTGAATTAGAAAACAGAACAGAGTCTCACATTTAGAAAAAAATACTTTATATCTGCTTAAAGCGAAAGGTGACTTGGGGTGATGCATAACACCCGAGTTTGATATTAGCACACATACAGTTCCATGAACCAAACGTGTAATAGACAAGACCTACTCCTTGCTCAGTGAACTGGACTCAACATCCCCTATTCCCTGCAGAGGAATATATCTGACTAGTATGAAGTTTAATTCCTATGTATTCAAATATGTCCGTAAGGGAATCAAACGTGTATAGAGTGGCATTAACACGGCAGTTGAAATCAGCTCAACCCCATTATAAAAATTAATTTCAAAAACAATACACAAAAACAACAAAATTCTTACGAAATTCATTCAGGGGCTCTGAAGCAACCTGGATTGACCTCATCTACACCCACAGGTGGATGAGACATAACGTTGGACACTTGGGGCTGAGAGCATTGGTGAGCTTGTGAACAAATGCAGACCATTTAAAGGAATAATGCATGCAACCCATTCCAAGGGTCCCAACACTCTTGATTCAAGGGACTCTTATGACAGCTAAAACACGCATGGGAAACCCAGAGAATGGGACAGCGTGTGATCTGGACAGCTTTCTAAAACGCTTCTCCTTTTTCGTCTCCTTGTGCTTCGGTTTGCCATTCCAGTCACTTTACTATAAATCTCCCATCTTGGAGAATCAGCACATTTGACCTCATGTTTCACACTGCTCACAAACTCTGTGAAGGATGAATGGGAAGAGGTGGAAGTAATAAGAGATTTGCTGTAAGCATTTGGACAGGCACATGGCACTCTCATTTCCCATCACGAAGAAGTGTTAACCCAAACCTCATTCTGCTGCCCCAGAACCCAGATAGGGCCTGAAGCAATCCTACGGGTCTGTGGCAAGCTCAGGAAAAAAGGGAGTTAAAAAATGGAGCTCAGGGTCTCAGGAATTCACCAACTTTCAGAGTTATAATGGACAACTATCGTCCAAAAATCTGTTGAGGGAAGGAAACGAGGAGGACCGGAAATTGAGGCAGGACTGCAGGAAACATATTTGAAGAGGTAGATAGGAATCGCTTTTTAAGCACAGGAAATGTGGCACAACTTCGAAAATGATGCACTTGGCCAAAAGGGCGGATGCGATTTTTCCTCAATATATTCAAGAAAACACGAATACACACTTTTTGGCCAACGAATCAAGTGGGCAATGCAAAGACAGACTACAAATATGTCTCATTTGCCAATGGTCAAACAGAACATCCAAAAAAAATTGTAAAATCCAGAAATGCAGCACGGCCGAGTGGAACAGTGAGCCTTGTTATGCTGATGGGAGGGATGTAAATTGCCAAGAGCCGCTCTGGAGAAGTCCACTGTGTTCCCTCAAACATCTGAAAACTGAGCTAAAGAGTTTAGGGTCCTTCCACTCATGGGCGTATACATTGGGAAAACTGAAAATCAACAAGAAACAGCCACCCCAAAGTTTAGGGCTGCTTTGTTTACAAAGAAATCCACTTCAGTACACCTCAAATATCCCAGGAAAGACAAAAGTGGATTAAGAAGTTGTGGTACTTACGTACTAAGGGATATCCCTCAGCCATGGAATCAATGTCATAAAGCCAGTAGCAGCATAATGACTGGAGTAAGGTACGATGATTCTAAGGGAAATAAGTAACACAGAAAAAGAAACTTATCATAAGGTATCACTTATGAAGGGAATGTAAACATGGCTACACATGAGCTGAATTAGAAAACAGAACAGAGTCTCACATTTAGAAAAATAAAAATGAAACACTCTTATGCCTGCTTAAGGGGAAAGGTGAGGTGGGATGATGCATAAAACCAGAGTTTGATATTAGCACAGGTAGCGTTCCATAAAACAAATGTGTAGTAGACAAGACCTACTCCTTGCTCAGTGAACTGAACTCCAACATCCCCTATTCCCTGCAGATTAATATATCTGACTAGAAAGAATCTTAATACCTATGTATTGATATGTCTCCTTAAGGGAATCAAGAGTGTATAGAGGGGCATAAACACGGCAGTGAAAATCAGCTCAACCCCATTATAAAAATCAATTTCAAACTAAAACACAAGAACAGCGAAATCCTTACAGAATTCGTTAAGGGGCTCTGATGCAATTGGGACTGACCACATCTACACCCACAGCTGGATGAGACATAAGGCTGGACACTTGGGGCTGAGAGGATTGGTGAGGTTGTGTGAGCAAATGCAGACCATTTAAAGCAATAATGTGTGCAACCCATTCCTTGGGTCCCAACTCTCTGGGGTCCAGGGAATCTTATTACAGCTAAAACATGCATGGGAAACCCAGAGGATGGGACAATGTGTGACCCGGACATCTTTCTAAAATACACCTCCTTTATCCTCTCCTTGTGCTCGGGTTCACCATTCCAGCCACTTTACTATAAATCTCCCCGCTTAGAGAGTCAGTGCCTTTAACCTCCTGTTTCACACAGTTTGCACTTTGTGTGGAGATTAAATGGGAATAGGGGGAACCAATGAGAGACATGCTGTAAGCATTTGGACGGGCACACGCCCCTGTAATTTCCCATCACGAAGAATATTTAACCAAATGCTCAGCCTGCTGCAGCAGAGCATGGATATGGCCTGACACAATCCTGCGGGTTTGTGGCCAGCTCACAAAAAAAGCAAGTTGAAAAACTGAGCTCAGGTTCTCTGGAATTCACAAACCTGCAGAGTTATAATGGACAACTCTCGTCCAAAAATCTGTAGATGGAAGGAAACGAGGAGGACTTTAATTCGAGGCAGGATTACAGGAAACATATTTCAAGAAGTAGATTGGAATCGCATTTTAAGCACAGGAAATGCGGCCCAATTTTGACAATGATGCACTTGGCCACAAAGGGCGTATGTGGTTTCCCGCAATATATTCAAGGAAACACGCATATGCACTTTTTGGCCAACCAAGCAAGCGGGCAATGCAAATCCTCACTACAAAGTAGTCTCATGTCCAACCGGTTAAACAGAACATCCTAAAGAATTGTAAAAACTAGAAAGGCAGCAGAGCTGTGTGGAACAGGGGGTCCTTTGACAATGATGGGCGGGATGTAAATTGACAAGAGCCACTCTGGAGAAGTCCATGGTGTTTCCTGAAACATCTAAAAACAGAGCTAAAGAGCCTAGGGTACTTCCACTCATGGGCTAATACATTGGGTAAACAGAAAATCAACAAGAAACAGCCCCACCAAAGTTTAGGGCTGCTCCATTTACAAGAAAATCGACTTCAGTACACCTTAAATATCCCAGGAAAAATAAAAAGTTGGGGTACTTACATACTATGGGATATCCCGCAGCCATGGAATCAATGTCATAAAGCCAGTAGCAGCATAATGGCTGGATTTAGGTACGATGTTTCTAAGTGAAATAAGTAACACAGAAAAAGAAACTTATCATAAGATATCACTTATGAAGGGTGTGTAAACATGGCTACACATGAGCTGAATTAGAAAACAGAACAGAGTCTCACATTTAGAAAAAAATACTTTATATCTGCTTAAAGCGAAAGGTGACTTGGGGTGATGCATAACACCCGAGTTTGATATTAGCACACATACAGTTCCATGAACCAAACGTGTAATAGACAAGACCTACTCCTTGCTCAGTGAACTGGACTCAACATCCCCTATTCCCTGCAGAGGAATATATCTGACTAGTATGAAGTTTAATTCCTATGTATTCAAATATGTCCGTAAGGGAATCAAACGTGTATAGAGTGGCATTAACACGGCAGTTGAAATCAGCTCAACCCCATTATAAAAATTAATTTCAAAAACAATACACAAAAACAACAAAATTCTTACGAAATTCATTCAGGGGCTCTGAAGCAACCTGGATTGACCTCATCTACACCCACAGGTGGATGAGACATAACGTTGGACACTTGGGGCTGAGAGCATTGGTGAGCTTGTGAACAAATGCAGACCATTTAAAGGAATAATGCATGCAACCCATTCCAAGGGTCCCAACACTCTTGATTCAAGGGACTCTTATGACAGCTAAAACACGCATGGGAAACCCAGAGAATGGGACAGCGTGTGATCTGGACAGCTTTCTAAAACGCTTCTCCTTTTTCGTCTCCTTGTGCTTCGGTTTGCCATTCCAGTCACTTTACTATAAATCTCCCATCTTGGAGAATCAGCACATTTGACCTCATGTTTCACACTGCTCACAAACTCTGTGAAGGATGAATGGGAAGAGGTGGAAGTAATAAGAGATTTGCTGTAAGCATTTGGACAGGCACATGGCACTCTCATTTCCCATCACGAAGAAGTGTTAACCCAAACCTCATTCTGCTGCCCCAGAACCCAGATAGGGCCTGAAGCAATCCTACGGGTCTGTGGCAAGCTCAGGAAAAAAGGGAGTTAAAAAATGGAGCTCAGGGTCTCAGGAATTCACCAACTTTCAGAGTTATAATGGACAACTATCGTCCAAAAATCTGTTGAGGGAAGGAAACGAGGAGGACCGGAAATTGAGGCAGGACTGCAGGAAACATATTTGAAGAGGTAGATAGGAATCGCCTTTTAAGCACAGGAAATGTGGCACAACTTCGACAATGATGCACTTGGCCAAAAGGGTGGATGCGATTTTTCCTCAATATATTCAAGAAAACACGAATACACACTTTTTGGCCAACGAATCAAGTGGGCAATGCAAAGACAGACTACAAATATGTCTCATTTGCCAATGGTCAAACAGAACATCCAAAAAAAATTGTAAAATCCAGAAATGCAGCACGGCCGAGTGGAACAGTGAGCCTTGTTATGCTGATGGGAGGTATGTAAGTTGCCAAGAGCCGCTCTGGAGAAGTCCACTGTGTTCCCACAAACATCTGAAAACTGAGCTAAAGAGTTTAGGGTAGGGCCTCCCTGGTGGCGCAGTCTTTGAGAGTCCGCCTGCCGACGCAGGGGATACGGGTTCGTGCCCAGGTCTGGGAGGATCCCATATGCCACGGAGCGGCTGGGCCCGTGAGCCATGGCCGCTGAGCCTGCGCATCCGGAGCCTGTGCTCCGCAACGGGAGAGGCCGCAGCAGTGAGAGGCCCGCATACGGAAAAAAAAAAAAAAAAAAAAGAGTTTAGGGTACTTCCACTCATGGGCCTATACATTGGGAAAACTGAAAATCAACAAGAAACAGCCACCCCAAAGTTTAGGGCTGCTTTGTTTACAAAGAAATCCACTTCAGTACACCTCAAATATCCCAGGAAAGACAAAAGTGGATTAAGAAGTTGTGGTACTTACGTACTAAGGGATATCCCTCAGCCATGGAATCAATGTCATAAAGCCAGTAGCAGCATAATGACTGGAGTAAGGTACGATGATTCTAAGGGAAATAAGTAACACAGAAAAAGAAACTTATCATAAGGTATCACTTATGAAGGGAATGTAAACATGGCTACACATGAGCTGAATTAGAAAACAGAACAGAGTCTCACATTTAGAAAAATAAAAATGAAACACTCTTATGCCTGCTTAAGGGGAAAGGTGAGGTGGGATGATGCATAAAACCAGAGTTTGATATTAGCACAGGTAGCGTTCCATAAAACAAATGTGTAGTAGACAAGACCTACTCCTTGCTCAGTGAACTGAACTCCAACATCCCCTATTCCCTGCAGATTAATATATCTGACTAGAAAGAATCTTAATACCTATGTATTGATATGTCTCCTTAAGGGAATCAAGAGTGTATAGAGGGGCATAAACACGGCAGTGAAAATCAGCTCAACCCCATTATAAAAATCAATTTCAAACTAAAACACAAGAACAGCGAAATCCTTACAGAATTCGTTAAGGGGCTCTGATGCAATTGGGACTGACCACATCTACACCCACAGCTGGATGAGACATAAGGCTGGACACTTGGGGCTGAGAGCATTGGTGAGGTTGTGTGAGCAAATGCAGACCATTTAAAGCAATAATATGTGCAACCCATTCCTTGGGTCCCAACTCTCTGGGGTCCAGGGAATCTTATTACAGCTAAAACATGCATGGGAAACCCAGAGGATGGGACAATGTGTGACCCGGACATCTTTCTAAAATACACCTCCTTTATCCTCTCCTTGTGCTCGGGTTCACCATTCCAGCCACTTTACTATAAATCTCCCCGCTTAGAGAGTCACTGCCTTTAACCTCCTGATTCACACAGTTTGCAATTTGTGTGGAGATTAAATGGGAATAGGGGGAACCAATGAGAGACATGCTGTAAGCATTTGGACGGGCACACGCCCCTGTAATTTCCCATCACGAAGAAAATTTAACCAAATGCTCAGCCTGCTGCAGCAGAGCATGTATATGGCCTGACACAATCCTGCGGGTTTGTGGCCAGCTCACAAAAAAAGCAAGTTGAAAAACTGAGCTCAGGTTCTCTGGAATTCACAAACCTGCAGAGTTATAATGGACAACTCTCGTCCAAAAATCTGTAGATGGAAGGAAACGAGGAGGACTTTAATTCGAGGCAGGATTACAGGAAACATATTTCAAGAAGTAGATTGGAATCGCATTTTAAGCACAGGAAATGCGGCCCAATTTTGACAATGATGCACTTGGCCACAAAGGGCGTATGTGGTTTCCCGCAATATATTCAAGGAAACACGCATATGCACTTTTTGGCCAACCAAGCAAGCGGGCAATGCAAATCCTCACTACAAAGTAGTCTCATGTCCAACCGGTTAAACAGAACATCCTAAAGAATTGTAAAAACTAGAAAGGCAGCAGAGCTGTGTGGAACAGGGGGTCCTTTGACAATGACGGGCGGGATGTAAATTGACAAGAGCCACTCTGGAGAAGTCCATGGTGTTTCCTGAAACATCTAAAAACAGAGCTAAAGAGCCTAGGGTACTTCCACTCATGGGCTAATACATTGGGTAAACAGAAAATCAACAAGAAACAGCCCCACCAAAGTTTAGGGCTGCTCCATTTACAAGAAAATCGACTTCAGTACACCTTAAATATCCCAGGAAAAATAAAAAGTTGGGGTACTTACATACTATGGGATATCCCGCAGCCATGGAATCAATGTCATAAAGCCAGTAGCAGCATAATGGCTGGATTTAGGTACGATGTTTCTAAGTGAAATAAGTAACACAGAAAAAGAAACTTATCATAAGATATCACTTATGAAGGGTGTGTAAACATGGCTACACATGAGCTGAATTAGAAAACAGAACAGAGTCTCACATTTAGAAAAAAATACTTTATATCTGCTTAAAGCGAAAGGTGACTTGGGGTGATGCATAACACCCGAGTTTGATATTAGCACACATACAGTTCCATGAACCAAACGTGTAATAGACAAGACCTACTCCTTGCTCAGTGAACTGGACTCAACATCCCCTATTCCCTGCAGAGGAATATATCTGACTAGTATGAAGTTTAATTCCTATGTATTCAAATATGTCCGTAAGGGAATCAAACGTGTATAGAGTGGCATTAACACGGCAGTTGAAATCAGCTCAACCCCATTATAAAAATTAATTTCAAAAACAATACACAAAAACAACAAAATTCTTACGAAATTCATTCAGGGGCTCTGAAGCAACCTGGATTGACCTCATCTACACCCACAGGTGGATGAGACATAACGTTGGACACTTGGGGCTGAGAGCATTGGTGAGCTTGTGAACAAATGCAGACCATTTAAAGGAATAATGCATGCAACCCATTCCAAGGGTCCCAACACTCTTGATTCAAGGGACTCTTATGACAGCTAAAACACGCATGGGAAACCCAGAGAATGGGACAGCGTGTGATCTGGACAGCTTTCTAAAACGCTTCTCCTTTTTCGTCTCCTTGTGCTTCGGTTTGCCATTCCAGTCACTTTACTATAAATCTCCCATCTTGGAGAATCAGCACATTTGACCTCATGTTTCACACTGCTCACAAACTCTGTGAAGGATGAATGGGAAGAGGTGGAAGTAATAAGAGATTTGCTGTAAGCATTTGGACAGGCACATGGCACTCTCATTTCCCATCACGAAGAAGTGTTAACCCAAACCTCATTCTGCTGCCCCAGAACCCAGATAGGGCCTGAAGCAATCCTACGGGTCTGTGGCAAGCTCAGGAAAAAAGGGAGTTAAAAAATGGAGCTCAGAGGGCCTCCCTGGTGGCGCAGTGGTTGAGAGTCCGCCTGCCGATGCAGGGGATACGGGTTCGTGCCCCGGTCTGGGAGGATCCCATATGCCGCGGAGCGGCTGGGCCCGTGAGCCATGGCCGCTGGGCCTGCGCATCCGGAGCCTGTGCTCCGCAACGGGGGAGGCCACAACAGTGAGAGGCCCGCATACCGCAAAAAAAAAAAAAAAAAAAAAAAAAAAAAAAAAAAAAAAATGGAGCTCAGGGTCTCAGGAATTCACCAACTTTCAGAGTTATAATGGACAACTATCGTCCAAAAATCTGTTGAGGGAAGGAAACGAGGAGGACCGGAAATTGAGGCAGGACTGCAGGAAACATATTTGAAGAGGTAGATAGGAATCACTTTTTAAGCACAGGAAATGTGGCACAACTTCGAAAATGATGCACTTGGCCAAAAGGGCGGATGCGATTTTTCCTCAATATATTCAAGAAAACACGAATACACACTTTTTGGCCAACGAATCAAGTGGGCAATGCAAAGACAGACTACAAATATGTCTCATTTGCCAATGGTCAAACAGAACATCCAAAAAAAATTGTAAAATCCAGAAATGCAGCACGGCCGAGTGGAACAGTGAGCCTTGTTATGCTGATGGGAGGGATGTAAATTGCCAAGAGCCGCTCTGGAGAAGTCCACTGTGTTCCCTCAAACATCTGAAAACTGAGCTAAAGAGTTTAGGGTCCTTCCACTCATGGGCGTATACATTGGGAAAACTGAAAATCAACAAGAAACAGCCACCCCAAAGTTTAGGGCTGCTTTGTTTACAAAGAAATCCACTTCAGTACACCTCAAATATCCCAGGAAAGAAAAAAGTGGATTAAGAAGTTGTGGTACTTACGTACTAAGGGATATCCCTCAGCCATGGAATCAATGTCATAAAGCCAGTAGCAGCATAATGACTGGAGTAAGGTACGATGATTCTAAGGGAAATAAGTAACACAGAAAAAGAAACTTATCATAAGGTATCACTTATGAAGGGAATGTAAACATGGCTACACATGAGCTGAATTAGAAAACAGAACAGAGTCTCACATTTAGAAAAATAAAAATGAAACACTCTTATGCCTGCTTAAGGGGAAAGGTGAGGTGGGATGATGCATAAAACCAGAGTTTGATATTAGCACAGGTAGCGTTCCATAAAACAAATGTGTAGTAGACAAGACCTACTCCTTGCTCAGTGAACTGAACTCCAACATCCCCTATTCCCTGCAGATTAATATATCTGACTAGAAAGAATCTTAATACCTATGTATTGATATGTCTCCTTAAGGGAATCAAGAGTGTATAGAGGGGCATAAACACAGCAGTGAAAATCAGCTCAACCCCATTATAAAAATCAATTTCAAACTAAAACACAAGAACAGCGAAATCCTTACAGAATTCGTTAAGGGGCTCTGATGCAATTGGGACTGACCACATCTACACCCACAGCTGGATGAGACATAAGGCTGGACACTTGGGGCTGAGAGGATTGGTGAGGTTGTGTGAGCAAATGCAGACCATTTAAAGCAATAATGTGTGCAACCCATTCCTTGGGTCCCAACTCTCTGGGGTCCAGGGAATCTTATTACAGCTAAAACATGCATGGGAAACCCAGAGGATGGGACAATGTGTGACCCGGACATCTTTCTAAAATACACCTCCTTTATCCTCTCCTTGTGCTCGGGTTCACCATTCCAGCCACTTTACTATAAATCTCCCCGCTTAGAGAGTCAGTGCCTTTAACCTCCTGTTTCACACAGTTTGCACTTTGTGTGGAGATTAAATGGGAATAGGGGGAACCAATGAGAGACATGCTGTAAGCATTTGGACGGGCACACGCCCCTGTAATTTCCCATCACGAAGAATATTTAACCAAATGCTCAGCCTGCTGCAGCAGAGCATGGATATGGCCTGACACAATCCTGCGGGTTTGTGGCCAGCTCACAAAAAAAGCAAGTTGAAAAACTGAGCTCAGGTTCTCTGGAATTCACAAACCTGCAGAGTTATAATGGACAACTCTCGTCCAAAAATCTGTAGATGGAAGGAAACGAGGAGGACTTTAATTCGAGGCAGGATTACAGGAAACATATTTCAAGAAGTAGATTGGAATCGCATTTTAAGCACAGGAAATGCGGCCCAATTTTGACAATGATGCACTTGGCCACAAAGGGCGTATGTGGTTTCCCGCAATATATTCAAGGAAACACGCATATGCACTTTTTGGCCAACCAAGCAAGCGGGCAATGCAAATCCTCACTACAAAGTAGTCTCATGTCCAACCGGTTAAACAGAACATCCTAAAGAATTGTAAAAACTAGAAAGGCAGCACAGCTGTGTGGAACAGGGGGTCCTTTGACAATGATGGGCGGGATGTAAATTGACAAGAGCCACTCTGGAGAAGTCCATGGTGTTTCCTGAAACATCTAAAAACAGAGCTAAAGAGCCTAGGGTACTTCCACTCATGGGCTAATACATTGGGTAAACAGAAAATCAACAAGAAACAGCCCCACCAAAGTTTAGGGCTGCTCCATTTACAAGAAAATCGACTTCAGTACACCTTAAATATCCCAGGAAAAATAAAAAGTTGGGGTACTTACATACTATGGGATATCCCGCAGCCATGGAATCAATGTCATAAAGCCAGTAGCAGCATAATGACTGGATTTAGGTACGATGTTTCTAAGTGAAATAAGTAACACAGAAAAAGAAACTTATCATAAGATATCACTTATGAAGGGTGTGTAAACATGGCTACACATGAGCTGAATTAGAAAACAGAACAGAGTCTCACATTTAGAAAAAAATACTTTATATCTGCTTAAAGCGAAAGGTGATTTGGGGTGATGCATAACACCCGAGTTTGATATTAGCACACATACAGTTCCATAAACCAAACGTGTAACAGACAAGACCTACTCCTTGCTCAGTGAACTAGACTCAACATCCCCTATTCCCTGCAGAGGAATATATCTGACTACTATGAAGGTTAATTCCTATGTATTCAAATATGTCCGTAAGGGAATCAAACGTGTATAGAGTGGCATTAACACTGCAGTTGAAATCAGCTCAACCGCATTATAAAAATTAATTTCAAAAACAATACACAAAAACAACAAAATTCTTACGAAATTCATTCAGGGGCTCTGAAGCAACCTGATTTGACCCCATCTACACCAACAGATGGATGAGACATAACGTTGTACACTTGGGGCTGAGAGCACTGGTGAGCTTGTGAACAAATGCAGACCATTTAAAGGAATAATGCATGCAACCCATTCCAAGGGTCCCAACACTCTAGATTCAAGCGAATCTTATGACAGCTAAAACACGCATGGGAAACCTAGAGAATGGGACAGCGTGTGATCTGGACATCTTTCTAAAACGCTTCTCCTTTTTCATCTCCTTGTGCTTGGGTTTGCCATTCCAGTCACTTTACTATAAATCTCCCATCTTGGAGAATCAGCACATTTGACCTCATGTTTCACACTGCTCACAAACTCTGTGGAGGATGAATGGGAAGAGGTGGAAGTAATAAGAGATTTGCTGTAAGCATTTGGACAGGCACATGGCACTCTCATTTCCCATCACGAAGAAGAGTTAACCCAAACCTCATTCTGCCGCCCTAGAACCCAGATAGGGCCTGAAGCAATCCTATGGGTCTGTGGCAAGCTCAGAAAAAAAAGCGAGTTAAAAAATGGAGCTCAGGGTCTCAGGAATTCACAAACTTTCAGAGTTATAATGGACAACTATCGGCCTAAAATCTGTTGAGGGAAGGAAACGAGGAGGACCGGAAATTGAGGCAGGACTGAAGGAAACATATTTGAAGAGGTAGATAGGAATTGCCTTTTAGGCACAGGAAATGTGGCACAACTTCAACAATGATGCAATTGGCCAAAAGGGCGGATACGTTTTTTTCCTCAATATATTCAAGAAAACGCGCATTCACAATTTTTGGCAAATAAATCAAGTGGGCAATGCAAAGCCGGACTACAAATAACTCTCATTTGCCAATGGTCAAACAGAATATCCAAAAAAAAAAAAATGGTAAAATCTAGAAATGCAGCACAGCCGTGTGGAACAGTAAGCCATGTTACGCTGATGGGAGGGATGTAAATTGCCAAGAGCCACTCTGGAGAAGTCCACTGTGTTTCCTCAAACATCTGAAAACTGAGCTAAAGAGTTTAGCGTACTGCCACTCATGGGCGTATACATTGGGAAAACTGAAAGTCAACAGAAACAGCCACCCCAAAGTTTAGGGCTGCTTTGTTTACAAAGAAATCCACTTCAGTACACCTCAAATATCCCAGGAAAGACAAAAGTGGATTAAGAAGTTGTGGTAGTTACGTACTATGGGATATCCCTCAGCCATGGAATCAATGTCATAAAGCCAGTAGCAGCATAATGACTGGAGTAAGGTACGATGATTCTAAGGGAAATAAGTAACACAGAAAGAAACTTATTATAATCTATCACTCACTTATGAAGGGAATGTAAACATGGCTACACATGAGCTGAATTAGAAAACAGAACAGAGTCTCACATTTAGAAAAAAAATAAAACACTCTTATGCCTGCTTAAGGGGAAAGGTGAGGTGGGTTGATGCATAAAACCAGAGTTTGATATTAGCACAGGTAGCGTTGCATAAAACAAATGCGCAGTAGACAAGACCTACTCCTTGCTCAGTGAACTGAACTGAATAACCCCTATTCCGTGAAGATTAATATATCTGACTAGTAAGAATCTTAATACCTCTGTATTGATATGCCTCCGCAAGGGAATCAAGAGTGTATAGAGTGGCATAAACACGGCAGTGAAAATCAGCTCAACCCCATTATAAAAATCAATTTCAAACTAAAACACAAAAACAGCGAAATCCTTACAGAATTCGTTAAGGGGCTCTGATGCAATTGGGACTGACCACATCTACACCCACAGCTGGATGAGACATAAGGCTGGACACTTGGGGCTGAGAGCATTGGTGAGGTTGTGTGAGCAAATGCAGACCATTTAAAGCAATAATGTGTGCAACCCATTCCTTGGGTCCCAACTCTCTGGGGTCCAGGGAATCTTATTACAGCTAAAGCATGCATGGGAAACCCAGAGGATGGGACAATGTGTGACCCGGACATCTTTCTAAAATACACCTCCTTTATCCTCTCCTTGTGCTCGGGTTCACCATTCCAGCCACTTTACTATAAATCTCCCCGCTTAGAGAGTCAGTGCCTTTAACCTCCTGTTTCACACAGTTTGCACTTTGTGTGGAGATTAAATGGGAATAGGGGGAACCAATGAGAGACATGCTGTAAGCATTTGGATGGGCACACGCCCCTGTAATTTCCCATCACGAAGAATATTGAACCAAATGCTCAGCCTGCTGCAGCAGAACATGGATATGGCCTGACACAATCCTGCGGGTTTGTGGCCAGCTCACAAAAAAAGCAAGTTGAAAAACTGAGCTCAGGTTCTCTGGAATTCACAAACCTGCAGAGTTATAATGGACAACTATCGTCCAAAAATCTGTAGATGGAAGGAAACGAGGAGGACTTTAATTCGAGGCAGGATTACAGGAAACATATTTCAAGAAGTAGATTGGAATCGCATTTTAAGCACAGGAAATGCGGCCCAATTTTGACAATGATGCACTTGGCCAAAAAGGGCGTATGTGGTTTCCCGCAATATATTCAAGGAAACACGCATATGCACTTTTTGGCCAACCAAGCAAGCGGGCAATGCAAATCCTCACTATAAAGTAGTCTCATGTCCAACCGGTTAAACAGAACATCCTAAAGAATTGTAAAAACTAGAAAGGCAGCACAGCTGTGTGGAACAGGGGGTCCTTTGACAATGATGGGCGGGATGTAAATTGACAAGAGCCACTCTGGAGAAGTCCATGGTGTTTCCTGAAACATCTAAAAACAGAGCTAAAGAGCCTAGGGTACTTCCACTCATGGGCTAATACATTGGGCAAACAGAAAATCAACAAGAAACAGCCCCACCAAAGTTTAGGGCTGCTCCATTTACAAGAAAATCGACTTCAGTACACCTTAAATATCCCAGGAAAAATAAAAAGTTGGGGTACTTACATACTATGGGATATCCCGCAGCCATGGAATCAATGTCATAAAGCCAGTAGCAGCATAATGGCTGGATTTAGGTACGATGTTTCTAAGTGAAATAAGTAACACAGAAAAAGAAACTTATCATAAGATATCACTTATGAAGGGTGTGTAAACATAGCTCCACATGAGCTGAATTAGAAAACAGAACAGAGTCTCACATTTAGAAAAAAATACTTTATATCTGCTTAAAGCGAAAGGTGACTTGGGGTGATGCATAACACCCGAGTTTGATATTAGCACACATACAGTTCCATAAACCAAACGTGTAATAGACAAGACCTACTCCTTGCTCAGTGAACTGGACTCAACATCCCCTATTCCCTGCAGAGGAATATATCTGACTAGTATGAAGTTTAATTCCTATGTATTCAAATATGTCCGTAAGGGAATCAAACGTGTATAGAGTGGCATTAACACGGCAGTTGAAATCAGCTCAACCCCATTATAAAAATTAATTTCAAAAACAATACACAAAAACAACACAATTCTTACGAAATTCATTCAGGGGCTCTGAAGCAACCTGGATTGACCTCATCTACACCCACAGGTGGATGAGACATAACGTTGGACACTTGGGGCTGAGAGCATTGGTGACCTTGTGAACAAATGCAGACCATTTAAAGCAATAATGTATGCAACCCATTCCAAGGGTCCCAACACTCTTGATTCAAGGGAATCTTATGACAGCTAAAACACGCAAGGGAAACCCAGAGGATGGGACAGCATGTGATCCGGACAGCTTTCTAAAACGCTTCTCCTTTTTCGTCTCCTTGTGCTTGGCTTTGCCATTCCAGTCACTTTACTATAAATCTCCCATCTTGGAGAATCAGCACATTTGACCTCATGTTTCACACTGCTCACAAACTCTGTGGAGGATGAATGGGAAGAGGTGGAAGTAATAAGAGATTTGCTGTAAGCATTTGGACAGGCACATGGCACTCTAATTTCCCATCACGAAGAAGAGTTAACCCAAACCTCATTCTGCTGCCCCAGAACCCAGATAGGGCCTGAAGCAATCCTACGGGCCTGTGGCAAGCTCAGAAAAAAAAGCGAGTTAAAAAATGGAGCTCAGGGTCTCAGGAATTCACAAACTTTCAGAGTTATAATGGACAACTATCGGCCTAAAATCTGTTGAGGGAAGGAAACGAGGAGGACCGGAAATTGAGGCAGGACTGAAGGAAACATATTTGAAGAGGTAGATAGGAATTGCCTTTTAGGCACAGGAAATGTGGCACAACTTCAACAATGATGCAATTGGCCAAAAGGGCGGATACGTTTTTTTCCTCAATATATTCAAGAAAACGAGCATACACAATTTTTGGCAAATGAATCAAGTGGGCAATGCAAAGCCGGACTACAAATAACCTCATTTGCCAATGGTCAAACAGAATATCCCCCCAAAAAATGGTAAAATCTAGAAATGCAGCACAGCCGTGTGGAACAGTAAGCCATGTTACGCTGATGGGTGGGATGTAAATTGCCAAGAGCCACTCTGGAGAAGTCCTCTGTGTTTCCTCAAACATCTGAAAACTGAGATAAAGAGTTTAGGGTACTTCCACTCATGGGCGTATACATTGGGAAAACTGAAAGTCAACAGAAACAGCCACCCCAAAGTTTAGGGCTGCTTTGTTTACAAAGAAATCCACTTCAGTACACCTCAAATGTCCCAGGAAAGAAAAAAGTGGATAAAGAAGTTGTGGTACTTACGCACTATGGGATATCCCTCAGCCATGGAATCAATGTCATAAAGCCAGTAGCAGCATAATGACTGGAGTAAGGTACGATGATTCTAAGGGAAATAAGTAACACAGAAAAAGAAACTTATCATAAGCTATCACTCACTTATGAAGGGAATGTAAACATGGCTACACATGAGCTGAATTAGAAAACAGAACAGAGTCTCACATTTAGAAAAAAAATAAAACACTCTTATGCCTGCTTAAGGGGAAAGGTGAAGTGGGTTGATGCATAAAACCAGAGTTTGATATTAGCACAGGTAGCGTTCCATAAAACAAATGCGCAGTAGACAAGACCTACTCCTTGCTCAGTGAACTGAACTCAATATCCCCTATTCCCTGAAGATTAATATATCTGACTAGTAAGAATCTTAATACCTCTGTATCGATATGCCTCTGCAAGGGAATCAAGAGTGTATAGAGTGGCCTAAACACGGCAGTGAAAATCAGCTCAACCCCGTTATAAAAATTAATTTCAAAAACAATACACAAAAACAACAAAATTCTTACGAAATTCATTCAGGGGCTCTGAAGCAACCTGTATTGACCCCATCTACACCCACAGATGGATGAGACATAACATTGGACACTTGGGGCTGAGAGCATTGGTGAGGTTGTGAGCAAATGCAGACCATTTAAAGCAATAATGCATGCAACCCATTCCAAGGGTCCCAACACTCTAGATTCAAGGGAATCTTAAGACAGCTAAAACACGCATGGGAAACCCAGAGGATGGGACAGCGTGTGATCTGGACAGCTTTCTAAAACGCTCCTCCTCTTTCGTCTCCTTGTGCTCGGGTTTGCCATTCCAGTCACTTTACTATAAATCTCCCATCTTGGAGAATCAGCACATTTGACCTCATGTTTCACACTGTTCACAAATTGTGTGGAGGATGAATGGGAAGAGGTGGAAGTAATAAGAGATTTGCTGTAAGCTTTCGGACAGGCACATGGCACTCTAATTTCCCATCATGAAGAAGAGTTGTCCCAAACCTCATTCTGCCACCCCAGAACCCAGATAGGGCCTGAAGCAATCCTACGGGTCTGTGGCAAGCTCAGGAAAAAAGGGACTTAAAAAATGGAGCTCAGGGGCTTCCCTGGTGGTGCAGTGGTTGAGAGTCCGCCTGCCGATGCAGGGGACACGGGTTCGTGCCCCGGTCTGGGAAGATCCCACATGCCGCGGAGTGGCTGGGCCCATGAGGCATGGCCGCCTAGCCTGCGTGTCCGGAGCCTGTGCTCCGCAACGGGAGAGGCCACAACAGTGAGAGGCCGACGTACCGCAAAAAAAAAAAAAAAAAAAAAAAAAAAAAAAAAATGGAGCTCAGGGTCTCAGGAATTCACCAACTTTCAGAGTTATAATGGACAACTATCGTCCAAAAATCTGTTGAGGGAAGGAAACGAGGAGGACCGGAAATTGAGGCAGGACTGCAGGAAACATATTTGAAGAGGTAGATAGGAATCGCCTTTTAGCACAGGAAATGTGGCACAACTTCGACAATGATGCACTTGGCCAAAAGGGCGGATGCGATTTTTCCTCAATATATTCAAGAAAACACGAATACACACTTTTTGGCCAACGAATCAAGTGGGCAATGCAAAGACAGACTACAAATATGTCTCATTTGCCAATGGTCAAACAGAACATCCAAAAAAAATTGTAAAATCCAGAAATGCAGCACGGCCGAGTGGAACAGTGAGCCTTGTTATGCTGATGGGAGGCATGTAAATTGCCAACAGCCGCTCTGGAGAAGTCCACTGTGTTCCCTCAAACATCTGAAAACTGAGCTAAAGAGTTTAGGGTAGGGCCTCCCTGGTGGCGCAGTCTTTGAGAGTCCGCCTGCCGACGCAGGGGATACGGGTTCGTGCCCCGGTCTGGGGGGATCCCATATGCCGTGGAGCGGCTGGGCCCGTGAGCCATGGCCGCTGAGCCTGCGCATCCGGAGCCTGTGCTCCGCAACGGGAGAGGCCGCAGCAGTGAGAGGCCCGCATACGGAAAAAAAAAAAAAAAAAAAGAGTTTAGTGTCCTTCCACTCATGGGCGTATACATTGGGAAAACTGAAAATCAACAAGAAACAGCCACCCCAAAGTTTAGGGCTGCTTTGCTTACAAAGAAATCCACTTCAGTACACCTCAAATATCCCAGGAAAGACAAAAGTGGATTAAGAAGTTGTGGTACTTACGTACTAAGGGATATCCCTCAGCCATGGAATCAATGTCATAAAGCCAGTAGCAGCATAATGACTGGAGTAAGGTACGATGATTCTAAGGGAAATAAGTAACACAGAAAAAGAAACTTATCATAAGATATCACTTATGAAGGGAATGTAAACATGGCTACACATGAGCTGAATTAGAAAACAGAACAGAGTCTCACATTTAGAAAAATAAAAATGAAACACTCTTATGCCTGCTTAAGGGGAAAGGTGAGGTGGGATGATGCATAAAACCAGAGTTTGATATTAGCACAGGTAGCGTTCCATAAAACAAATGTGTAGTAGACAAGACCTACTCCTTGCTCAGTGAACTGAACTCCAACATCCCCTATTCCCTGCAGATTAATATATCTGACTAGAAAGAATCTTAATACCTATGTATTGATATGTCTCCTTAAGGGAATCAAGAGTGTATAGAGGGGCATAAACACGGCAGTGAAAATCAGCTCAACCCCATTATAAAAATCAATTTCAAACTAAAACACAAGAACAGCGAAATCCTTACAGAATTCGTTAAGGGGCTCTGATGCAATTGGGACTGACCACATCTACACCCACAGCTGGATGAGACATAAGGCTGGACACTTGGGGCTGAGAGCATTGGTGAGGTTGTGTGAGCAAATGCAGACCATTTAAAGCAATAATATGTGCAACCCATTCCTTGGGTCCCAACTCTCTGGGGTCCAGGGAATCTTATTACAGCTAAAACATGCATGGGAAACCCAGAGGATGGGACAATGTGTGACCCGGACATCTTTCTAAAATACACCTCCTTTATCCTCTCCTTGTGCTCGGGTTCACCATTCCAGCCACTTTACTATAAATCTCCCCGCTTAGAGAGTCACTGCCTTTAACCTCCTGATTCACACAGTTTGCAATTTGTGTGGAGATTAAATGGGAATAGGGGGAACCAATGAGAGACATGCTGTAAGCATTTGGACGGGCACACGCCCCTGTAATTTCCCATCACGAAGAAAATTTAACCAAATGCTCAGCCTGCTGCAGCAGAGCATGTATATGGCCTGACACAATCCTGCGGGTTTGTGGCCAGCTCACAAAAAAAGCAAGTTGAAAAACTGAGCTCAGGTTCTCTGGAATTCACAAACCTGCAGAGTTATAATGGACAACTCTCGTCCAAAAATCTGTAGATGGAAGGAAACGAGGAGGACTTTAATTCGAGGCAGGATTACAGGAAACATATTTCAAGAAGTAGATTGGAATCGCATTTTAAGCACAGGAAATGCGGCCCAATTTTGACAATGATGCACTTGGCCACAAAGGGCGTATGTGGTTTCCCGCAATATATTCAAGGAAACACGCATATGCACTTTTTGGCCAACCAAGCAAGCGGGCAATGCAAATCCTCACTACAAAGTAGTCTCATGTCCAACCGGTTAAACAGAACATCCTAAAGAATTGTAAAAACTAGAAAGGCAGCAGAGCTGTGTGGAACAGGGGGTCCTTTGACAATGACGGGCGGGATGTAAATTGACAAGAGCCACTCTGGAGAAGTCCATGGTGTTTCCTGAAACATCTAAAAACAGAGCTAAAGAGCCTAGGGTACTTCCACTCATGGGCTAATACATTGGGTAAACAGAAAATCAACAAGAAACAGCCCCACCAAAGTTTAGGGCTGCTCCATTTACAAGAAAATCGACTTCAGTACACCTTAAATATCCCAGGAAAAATAAAAAGTTGGGGTACTTACATACTATGGGATATCCCGCAGCCATGGAATCAATGTCATAAAGCCAGTAGCAGCATAATGGCTGGATTTAGGTACGATGTTTCTAAGTGAAATAAGTAACACAGAAAAAGAAACTTATCATAAGATATCACTTATGAAGGGTGTGTAAACATGGCTACACATGAGCTGAATTAGAAAACAGAACAGAGTCTCACATTTAGAAAAAAATACTTTATATCTGCTTAAAGCGAAAGGTGACTTGGGGTGATGCATAACACCCGAGTTTGATATTAGCACACATACAGTTCCATGAACCAAACGTGTAATAGACAAGACCTACTCCTTGCTCAGTGAACTGGACTCAACATCCCCTATTCCCTGCAGAGGAATATATCTGACTAGTATGAAGTTTAATTCCTATGTATTCAAATATGTCCGTAAGGGAATCAAACGTGTATAGAGTGGCATTAACACGGCAGTTGAAATCAGCTCAACCCCATTATAAAAATTAATTTCAAAAACAATACACAAAAACAACAAAATTCTTACGAAATTCATTCAGGGGCTCTGAAGCAACCTGGATTGACCTCATCTACACCCACAGGTGGATGAGACATAACGTTGGACACTTGGGGCTGAGAGCATTGGTGAGCTTGTGAACAAATGCAGACCATTTAAAGGAATAATGCATGCAACCCATTCCAAGGGTCCCAACACTCTTGATTCAAGGGAATCTTATGACAGCTAAAACACGCATGGGAAACCCAGAGAATGGGACAGCGTGTGATCTGGACAGCTTTCTAAAACGCTTCTCCTTTTTCGTCTCCTTGTGCTTCGGTTTGCCATTCCAGTCACTTTACTATAAATCTCCCATCTTGGAGAATCAGCACATTTGACCTCATGTTTCACACTGCTCACAAACTCTGTGAAGGATGAATGGGAAGAGGTGGAAGTAATAAGAGATTTGCTGTAAGCATTTGGACAGGCACATGACACTCTCATTTCCCATCACGAAGAAGTGTTAACCCAAACCTCATTCTGCTGCCCCAGAACCCAGATAGGGCCTGAAGCAATCCTACGGGTCTGTGGCAAGCTCAGGAAAAAAGGGAGTTAAAAAATGGAGCTCAGGGTCTCAGGAATTCACAAACTTTCAGAGTTATAATGGACAACTATCGTCCAAAAATCTGTTGAGGGAAGGAAACGAGGAGGACCGGAAATTGAGGCAGGACTGCAGGAAACATATTTGAAGAGGTAGATAGGAATCGCCTTTTAAGCACAGGAAATGTGGCACAACTTCGACAATGATGCACTTGGCCAAAAGGGCGGATGCGATTTTTCCTCAATATATTCAAGAAAACACGAATACACACTTTTTGGCCAACGAATCAAGTGGGCAATGCAAAGACAGACTACAAATATGTCTCATTTGCCAATGGTCAAACAGAACATCCCAAAAAAATTGTAAAATCCAGAAATGCAGCACGGCCGAGTGGAACAGTGAGCCTTGTTATGCTGATGGGAGGGATGTAAATTGCCAAGAGCCGCTCTGGAGAAGTCCACTGTGTTCCCTCAAACATCTGAAAACTGAGCTAAAGAGTTTAGGGTCCTTCCACTCATGGGCGTATACATTGGGAAAACTGAAAATCAACAAGAAACAGCCACCCCAAAGTTTAGGGCTGCTTTGTTTACAAAGAAATCCACTTCAGTACACCTCAAATATCCCAGGAAAGACAAAAGTGGATTAAGAAGTTGTGGTACTTACGTACTAAGGGATATCCCTCAGCCATGGAATCAATGTCATAAAGCCAGTAGCAGCATAATGACTGGAGTAAGGTACGATGATTCTAAGGGAAATAAGTAACACAGAAAAAGAAACTTATCATAAGGTATCACTTATGAAGGGAATGTAAACATGGCTAAACATGAGCTGAATTAGAAAACAGAACAGAGTCTCACATTTAGAAAAATAAAAATGAAACACTCTTATGCCTGCTTAAGGGGAAAGGTGAGGTGGGATGATGCATAAAACCAGAGTTTGATATTAGCACAGGTAGCGTTCCATAAAACAAATGTGTAGTAGACAAGACCTACTCCTTGCTCAGTGAACTGAACTCCAACATCCCCTATTCCCTGCAGATTAATATATCTGACTAGAAAGAATCTTAATACCTATGTATTGATATGTCTCCTTAAGGGAATCAAGAGTGTATAGAGGGGCATAAACACGGCAGTGAAAATCAGCTCAACCCCATTATAAAAATCAATTTCAAACTAAAACACAAGAACAGCGAAATCCTTACAGAATTCGTTAAGGGGCTCTGATGCAATTGGGACTGACCACATCTACACCCACAGCTGGATGAGACATAAGGCTGGACACTTGGGGCTGAGAGGATTGGTGAGGTTGTGTGAGCAAATGCAGACCATTTAAAGCAATAATGTGTGCAACCCATTCCTTGGGTCCCAACTCTCTGGGGTCCAGGGAATCTTATTACAGCTAAAACATGCATGGGAAACCCAGAGGATGGGACAATGTGTGACCCGGACATCTTTCTAAAATACACCTCCTTTATCCTCTCCTTGTGCTCGGGTTCACCATTCCAGCCACTTTACTATAAATCTCCCCGCTTAGAGAGTCAGTGCCTTTAACCTCCTGTTTCACACAGTTTGCACTTTGTGTGGAGATTAAATGGGAATAGGGGGAACCAATGAGAGACATGCTGTAAGCATTTGGACGGGCACACGCCCCTGTAATTTCCCATCACGAAGAATATTTAACCAAATGCTCAGCCTGCTGCAGCAGAGCATGGATATGGCCTGACACAATCCTGCGGGTTTGTGGCCAGCTCACAAAAAAAGCAAGTTGAAAAACTGAGCTCAGGTTCTCTGGAATTCACAAACCTGCAGAGTTATAATGGACAACTCTCGTCCAAAAATCTGTAGATGGAAGGAAACGAGGAGGACTTTAATTCGAGGCAGGATTACAGGAAACATATTTCAAGAAGTAGATTGGAATCGCATTTTAAGCACAGGAAATGCGGCCCAATTTTGACAATGATGCACTTGGCCACAAAGGGCGTATGTGGTTTCCCGCAATATATTCAAGGAAACACGCATATGCACTTTTTGGCCAACCAAGCAAGCGGGCAATGCAAATCCTCACTACAAAGTAGTCTCATGTCCAACCGGTTAAACAGAACATCCTAAAGAATTGTAAAAACTAGAAAGGCAGCACAGCTGTGTGGAACAGGGGGTCCTTTGACAATGACGGGCGGGATGTAAATTGACAAGAGCCACTCTGGAGAAGTCCATGGTGTTTCCTGAAACATCTAAAAACAGAGCTAAAGAGCCTAGGGTACTTCCACTCATGGGCTAATACATTGGGTAAACAGAAAATCAACAAGAAACAGCCCCACCAAAGTTTAGGGCTGCTCCATTTACAAGAAAATCGACTTCAGTACACCTTAAATATCCCAGGAAAAATAAAAAGTTGGGGTACTTACATACTATGGGATATCCCGCAGCCATGGAATCAATGTCATAAAGCCAGTAGCAGCATAATGGCTGGATTTAGGTACGATGTTTCTAAGTGAAATAAGTAACACAGAAAAAGAAACTTATCATAAGATATCACTTATGAAGGGTGTGTAAACATGGCTACACATGAGCTGAATTAGAAAACAGAACAGAGTCTCACATTTAGAAAAAAATACTTTATATCTGCTTAAAGCGAAAGGTGACTTGGGGTGATGCATAACACCCGAGTTTGATATTAGCACACATACAGTTCCATGAACCAAACGTGTAATAGACAAGACCTACTCCTTGCTCAGTGAACTGGACTCAACATCCCCTATTCCCTGCAGAGGAATATATCTGACTAGTATGAAGTTTAATTCCTATGTATTCAAATATGTCCGTAAGGGAATCAAACGTGTATAGAGTGGCATTAACACGGCAGTTGAAATCAGCTCAACCCCATTATAAAAATTAATTTCAAAAACAATACACAAAAACAACAAAATTCTTACGAAATTCATTCAGGGGCTCTGAAGCAACCTGGATTGACCTCATCTACACCCACAGGTGGATGAGACATAACGTTGGACACTTGGGGCTGAGAGCATTGGTGAGCTTGTGAACAAATGCACACCATTTAAAGGAATAATAGGGCTTCCCTGGTGGCGCAGTGGTTGAGAGTCCGCCTGCCGATGCAGGGGACACGGGTTTGTGCCCCGGTCCGGGAAGATCCCACATGCCGCGGAGCGGCTGGGCCCCTGAGCCATGGCAGCTGAGCCTGCGCGTCTGGAGCCTGTGCTCCACAATGGGAGAGGCCACAGCAGTGAGAGGCCTGCGTACCACAAAAAAAATAAAGGAATAATGCATGCAACCCATTCCAAGGGTCCCAACACTCTTGATTCAAGGGACTCTTATGACAGCTAAAACACGCATGGGAAACCCAGAGAATGGGACAGCGTGTGATCTGGACAGCTTTCTAAAACGCTTCTCCTTTTTCGTCTCCTTGTGCTTCGGTTTGCCATTCCAGTCACTTTACTATAAATCTCCCATCTTGGAGAATCAGCACATTTGACCTCATGTTTCACACTGCTCACAAACTCTGTGAAGGATGAATGGGAAGAGGTGGAAGTAATAAGAGATTTGCTGTAAGCATTTGGACAGGCACATGGCACTCTCATTTCCCATCACGAAGAAGTGTTAACCCAAACCTCATTCTGCTGCCCCAGAACCCAGATAGGGCCTGAAGCAATCCTACGGGTCTGTGGCAAGCTCAGGAAAAAAGGGAGTTAAAAAATGGAGCTCAGGGTCTCAGGAATTCACCAACTTTCAGAGTTATAATGGACAACTATCGTCCAAAAATCTGTTGAGGGAAGGAAACGAGGAGGACCGGAAATTGAGGCAGGACTGCAGGAAACATATTTGAAGAGGTAGATAGGAATCGCTTTTTAAGCACAGGAAATGTGGCACAACTTCGAAAATGATGCACTTGGCCAAAAGGGCGGATGCGATTTTTCCTCAATATATTCAAGAAAACACGAATACACACTTTTTGGCCAACGAATCAAGTGGGCAATGCAAAGACAGACTACAAATATGTCTCATTTGCCAATGGTCAAACAGAACATCCAAAAAAAATTGTAAAATCCAGAAATGCAGCACGGCCGAGTGGAACAGTGAGCCTTGTTATGCTGATGGGAGGGATGTAAATTGCCAAGAGCCGCTCTGGAGAAGTCCACTGTGTTCCCTCAAACATCTGAAAACTGAGCTAAAGAGTTTAGGGTCCTTCCACTCATGGGCGTATACATTGGGAAAACTGAAAATCAACAAGAAACAGCCACCCCAAAGTTTAGGGCTGCTTTGTTTACAAAGAAATCCACTTCAGTACACCTCAAATATCCCAGGAAAGACAAAAGTGGATTAAGAAGTTGTGGTACTTACGTACTAAGGGATATCCCTCAGCCATGGAATCAATGTCATAAAGCCAGTAGCAGCATAATGACTGGAGTAAGGTACGATGATTCTAAGGGAAATAAGTAACACAGAAAAAGAAACTTATCATAAGGTATCACTTATGAAGGGAATGTAAACATGGCTACACATGAGCTGAATTAGAAAACAGAACAGAGTCTCACATTTAGAAAAATAAAAATGAAACACTCTTATGCCTGCTTAAGGGGAAAGGTGAGGTGGGATGATGCATAAAACCAGAGTTTGATATTAGCACAGGTAGCGTTCCATAAAACAAATGTGTAGTAGACAAGACCTACTCCTTGCTCAGTGAACTGAACTCCAACATCCCCTATTCCCTGCAGATTAATATATCTGACTAGAAAGAATCTTAATACCTATGTATTGATATGTCTCCTTAAGGGAATCAAGAGTGTATAGAGGGGCATAAACACGGCAGTGAAAATCAGCTCAACCCCATTATAAAAATCAATTTCAAACTAAAACACAAGAACAGCGAAATCCTTACAGAATTCGTTAAGGGGCTCTGATGCAATTGGGACTGACCACATCTACACCCACAGCTGGATGAGACATAAGGCTGGACACTTGGGGCTGAGAGCATTGGTGAGGTTGTGTGAGCAAATGCAGACCATTTAAAGCAATAATATGTGCAACCCATTCCTTGGGTCCCAACTCTCTGGGGTCCAGGGAATCTTATTACAGCTAAAACATGCATGGGAAACCCAGAGGATGGGACAATGTGTGACCCGGACATCTTTCTAAAATACACCTCCTTTATCCTCTCCTTGTGCTCGGGTTCACCATTCCAGCCACTTTACTATAAATCTCCCCGCTTAGAGAGTCACTGCCTTTAACCTCCTGATTCACACAGTTTGCAATTTGTGTGGAGATTAAATGGGAATAGGGGGAACCAATGAGAGACATGCTGTAAGCATTTGGACGGGCACACGCCCCTGTAATTTCCCATCACGAAGAAAATTTAACCAAATGCTCAGCCTGCTGCAGCAGAGCATGTATATGGCCTGACACAATCCTGCGGGTTTGTGGCCAGCTCACAAAAAAAGCAAGTTGAAAAACTGAGCTCAGGTTCTCTGGAATTCACAAACCTGCAGAGTTATAATGGACAACTCTCGTCCAAAAATCTGTAGATGGAAGGAAACGAGGAGGACTTTAATTCGAGGCAGGATTACAGGAAACATATTTCAAGAAGTAGATTGGAATCGCATTTTAAGCACAGGAAATGCGGCCCAATTTTGACAATGATGCACTTGGCCACAAAGGGCGTATGTGGTTTCCCGCAATATATTCAAGGAAACACGCATATGCACTTTTTGGCCAACCAAGCAAGCGGGCAATGCAAATCCTCACTACAAAGTAGTCTCATGTCCAACCGGTTAAACAGAACATCCTAAAGAATTGTAAAAACTAGAAAGGCAGCACAGCTGTGTGGAACAGGGGGTCCTTTGACAATGACGGGCGGGATGTAAATTGACAAGAGCCACTCTGGAGAAGTCCATGGTGTTTCCTGAAACATCTAAAAACAGAGCTAAAGAGCCTAGGGTACTTCCACTCATGGGCTAATACATTGGGTAAACAGAAAATCAACAAGAAACAGCCCCACCAAAGTTTAGGGCTGCTCCATTTACAAGAAAATCGACTTCAGTACACCTTAAATATCCCAGGAAAAATAAAAAGTTGGGGTACTTACATACTATGGGATATCCCGCAGCCATGGAATCAATGTCATAAAGCCAGTAGCAGCATAATGGCTGGATTTAGGTACGATGTTTCTAAGTGAAATAAGTAACACAGAAAAAGAAACTTATCATAAGATATCACTTATGAAGGGTGTGTAAACATGGCTACACATGAGCTGAATTAGAAAACAGAACAGAGTCTCACATTTAGAAAAAAATACTTTATATCTGCTTAAAGCGAAAGGTGACTTGGGGTGATGCATAACACCCGAGTTTGATATTAGCACACATACAGTTCCATGAACCAAACGTGTAATAGACAAGACCTACTCCTTGCTCAGTGAACTGGACTCAACATCCCCTATTCCCTGCAGAGGAATATATCTGACTAGTATGAAGTTTAATTCCTATGTATTCAAATATGTCCGTAAGGGAATCAAACGTGTATAGAGTGGCATTAACACGGCAGTTGAAATCAGCTCAACCCCATTATAAAAATTAATTTCAAAAACAATACACAAAAACAACAAAATTCTTACGAAATTCATTCAGGGGCTCTGAAGCAACCTGGATTGACCTCATCTACACCCACAGGTGGATGAGACATAACGTTGGACACTTGGGGCTGAGAGCATTGGTGAGCTTGTGAACAAATGCAGACCATTTAAAGGAATAATGCATGCAACCCATTCCAAGGGTCCCAACACTCTTGATTCAAGGGACTCTTATGACAGCTAAAACACGCATGGGAAACCCAGAGAATGGGACAGCGTGTGATCTGGACAGCTTTCTAAAACGCTTCTCCTTTTTCGTCTCCTTGTGCTTCGGTTTGCCATTCCAGTCACTTTACTATAAATCTCCCATCTTGGAGAATCAGCACATTTGACCTCATGTTTCACACTGCTCACAAACTCTGTGAAGGATGAATGGGAAGAGGTGGAAGTAATAAGAGATTTGCTGTAAGCATTTGGACAGGCACATGGCACTCTCATTTCCCATCACGAAGAAGTGTTAACCCAAACCTCATTCTGCTGCCCCAGAACCCAGATAGGGCCTGAAGCAATCCTACGGGTCTGTGGCAAGCTCAGGAAAAAAGGGAGTTAAAAAATGGAGCTCAGGGTCTCAGGAATTCACCAACTTTCAGAGTTATAATGGACAACTATCGTCCAAAAATCTGTTGAGGGAAGGAAACGAGGAGGACCGGAAATTGAGGCAGGACTGCAGGAAACATATTTGAAGAGGTAGATAGGAATCGCTTTTTAAGCACAGGAAATGTGGCACAACTTCGAAAATGATGCACTTGGCCAAAAGGGCGGATGCGATTTTTCCTCAATATATTCAAGAAAACACGAATACACACTTTTTGGCCAACGAATCAAGTGGGCAATGCAAAGACAGACTACAAATATGTCTCATTTGCCAATGGTCAAACAGAACATCCAAAAAAAATTGTAAAATCCAGAAATGCAGCACGGCCGAGTGGAACAGTGAGCCTTGTTATGCTGATGGGAGGGATGTAAATTGCCAAGAGCCGCTCTGGAGAAGTCCACTGTGTTCCCTCAAACATCTGAAAACTGAGCTAAAGAGTTTAGGGTCCTTCCACTCATGGGCGTATACATTGGGAAAACTGAAAATCAACAAGAAACAGCCACCCCAAAGTTTAGGGCTGCTTTGTTTACAAAGAAATCCACTTCAGTACACCTCAAATATCCCAGGAAAGACAAAAGTGGATTAAGAAGTTGTGGTACTTACGTACTAAGGGATATCCCTCAGCCATGGAATCAATGTCATAAAGCCAGTAGCAGCATAATGACTGGAGTAAGGTACGATGATTCTAAGGGAAATAAGTAACACAGAAAAAGAAACTTATCATAAGGTATCACTTATGAAGGGAATGTAAACATGGCTACACATGAGCTGAATTAGAAAACAGAACAGAGTCTCACATTTAGAAAAATAAAAATGAAACACTCTTATGCCTGCTTAAGGGGAAAGGTGAGGTGGGATGATGCATAAAACCAGAGTTTGATATTAGCACAGGTAGCGTTCCATAAAACAAATGTGTAGTAGACAAGACCTACTCCTTGCTCAGTGAACTGAACTCCAACATCCCCTATTCCCTGCAGATTAATATATCTGACTAGAAAGAATCTTAATACCTATGTATTGATATGTCTCCTTAAGGGAATCAAGAGTGTATAGAGGGGCATAAACACGGCAGTGAAAATCAGCTCAACCCCATTATAAAAATCAATTTCAAACTAAAACACAAGAACAGCGAAATCCTTACAGAATTCGTTAAGGGGCTCTGATGCAATTGGGACTGACCACATCTACACCCACAGCTGGATGAGACATAAGGCTGGACACTTGGGGCTGAGAGGATTGGTGAGGTTGTGTGAGCAAATGCAGACCATTTAAAGCAATAATGTGTGCAACCCATTCCTTGGGTCCCAACTCTCTGGGGTCCAGGGAATCTTATTACAGCTAAAACATGCATGGGAAACCCAGAGGATGGGACAATGTGTGACCCGGACATCTTTCTAAAATACACCTCCTTTATCCTCTCCTTGTGCTCGGGTTCACCATTCCAGCCACTTTACTATAAATCTCCCCGCTTAGAGAGTCAGTGCCTTTAACCTCCTGTTTCACACAGTTTGCACTTTGTGTGGAGATTAAATGGGAATAGGGGGAACCAATGAGAGACATGCTGTAAGCATTTGGACGGGCACACGCCCCTGTAATTTCCCATCACGAAGAATATTTAACCAAATGCTCAGCCTGCTGCAGCAGAGCATGGATATGGCCTGACACAATCCTGCGGGTTTGTGGCCAGCTCACAAAAAAAGCAAGTTGAAAAACTGAGCTCAGGTTCTCTGGAATTCACAAACCTGCAGAGTTATAATGGACAACTCTCGTCCAAAAATCTGTAGATGGAAGGAAACGAGGAGGACTTTAATTCGAGGCAGGATTACAGGAAACATATTTCAAGAAGTAGATTGGAATCGCATTTTAAGCACAGGAAATGCGGCCCAATTTTGACAATGATGCACTTGGCCACAAAGGGCGTATGTGGTTTCCCGCAATATATTCAAGGAAACACGCATATGCACTTTTTGGCCAACCAAGCAAGCGGGCAATGCAAATCCTCACTACAAAGTAGTCTCATGTCCAACCGGTTAAACAGAACATCCTAAAGAATTGTAAAAACTAGAAAGGCAGCACAGCTGTGTGGAACAGGGGGTCCTTTGACAATGACGGGCGGGATGTAAATTGACAAGAGCCACTCTGGAGAAGTCCATGGTGTTTCCTGAAACATCTAAAAACAGAGCTAAAGAGCCTAGGGTACTTCCACTCATGGGCTAATACATTGGGTAAACAGAAAATCAACAAGAAACAGCCCCACCAAAGTTTAGGGCTGCTCCATTTACAAGAAAATCGACTTCAGTACACCTTAAATATCCCAGGAAAAATAAAAAGTTGGGGTACTTACATACTATGGGATATCCCGCAGCCATGGAATCAATGTCATAAAGCCAGTAGCAGCATAATGGCTGGATTTAGGTACGATGTTTCTAAGTGAAATAAGTAACACAGAAAAAGAAACTTATCATAAGATATCACTTATGAAGGGTGTGTAAACATGGCTACACATGAGCTGAATTAGAAAACAGAACAGAGTCTCACATTTAGAAAAAAATACTTTATATCTGCTTAAAGCGAAAGGTGACTTGGGGTGATGCATAACACCCGAGTTTGATATTAGCACACATACAGTTCCATGAACCAAACGTGTAATAGACAAGACCTACTCCTTGCTCAGTGAACTGGACTCAACATCCCCTATTCCCTGCAGAGGAATATATCTGACTAGTATGAAGTTTAATTCCTATGTATTCAAATATGTCCGTAAGGGAATCAAACGTGTATAGAGTGGCATTAACACGGCAGTTGAAATCAGCTCAACCCCATTATAAAAATTAATTTCAAAAACAATACACAAAAACAACAAAATTCTTACGAAATTCATTCAGGGGCTCTGAAGCAACCTGGATTGACCTCATCTACACCCACAGGTGGATGAGACATAACGTTGGACACTTGGGGCTGAGAGCATTGGTGAGCTTGTGAACAAATGCAGACCATTTAAAGGAATAATGCATGCAACCCATTCCAAGGGTCCCAACACTCTTGATTCAAGGGACTCTTATGACAGCTAAAACACGCATGGGAAACCCAGAGAATGGGACAGCGTGTGATCTGGACAGCTTTCTAAAACGCTTCTCCTTTTTCGTCTCCTTGTGCTTCGGTTTGCCATTCCAGTCACTTTACTATAAATCTCCCATCTTGGAGAATCAGCACATTTGACCTCATGTTTCACACTGCTCACAAACTCTGTGAAGGATGAATGGGAAGAGGTGGAAGTAATAAGAGATTTGCTGTAAGCATTTGGACAGGCACATGGCACTCTCATTTCCCATCACGAAGAAGTGTTAACCCAAACCTCATTCTGCTGCCCCAGAACCCAGATAGGGCCTGAAGCAATCCTACGGGTCTGTGGCAAGCTCAGGAAAAAAGGGAGTTAAAAAATGGAGCTCAGGGTCTCAGGAATTCACCAACTTTCAGAGTTATAATGGACAACTATCGTCCAAAAATCTGTTGAGGGAAGGAAACGAGGAGGACCGGAAATTGAGGCAGGACTGCAGGAAACATATTTGAAGAGGTAGATAGGAATCGCTTTTTAAGCACAGGAAATGTGGCACAACTTCGAAAATGATGCACTTGGCCAAAAGGGCGGATGCGATTTTTCCTCAATATATTCAAGAAAACACGAATACACACTTTTTGGCCAACGAATCAAGTGGGCAATGCAAAGACAGACTACAAATATGTCTCATTTGCCAATGGTCAAACAGAACATCCAAAAAAAATTGTAAAATCCAGAAATGCAGCACGGCCGAGTGGAACAGTGAGCCTTGTTATGCTGATGGGAGGGATGTAAATTGCCAAGAGCCGCTCTGGAGAAGTCCACTGTGTTCCCTCAAACATCTGAAAACTGAGCTAAAGAGTTTAGGGTCCTTCCACTCATGGGCGTATACATTGGGAAAACTGAAAATCAACAAGAAACAGCCACCCCAAAGTTTAGGGCTGCTTTGTTTACAAAGAAATCCACTTCAGTACACCTCAAATATCCCAGGAAAGACAAAAGTGGATTAAGAAGTTGTGGTACTTACGTACTAAGGGATATCCCTCAGCCATGGAATCAATGTCATAAAGCCAGTAGCAGCATAATGACTGGAGTAAGGTACGATGATTCTAAGGGAAATAAGTAACACAGAAAAAGAAACTTATCATAAGGTATCACTTATGAAGGGAATGTAAACATGGCTACACATGAGCTGAATTAGAAAACAGAACAGAGTCTCACATTTAGAAAAATAAAAATGAAACACTCTTATGCCTGCTTAAGGGGAAAGGTGAGGTGGGATGATGCATAAAACCAGAGTTTGATATTAGCACAGGTAGCGTTCCATAAAACAAATGTGTAGTAGACAAGACCTACTCCTTGCTCAGTGAACTGAACTCCAACATCCCCTATTCCCTGCAGATTAATATATCTGACTAGAAAGAATCTTAATACCTATGTATTGATATGTCTCCTTAAGGGAATCAAGAGTGTATAGAGGGGCATAAACACAGCAGTGAAAATCAGCTCAACCCCATTATAAAAATCAATTTCAAACTAAAACACAAGAACAGCGAAATCCTTACAGAATTCGTTAAGGGGCTCTGATGCAATTGGGACTGACCACATCTACACCCACAGCTGGATGAGACATAAGGCTGGACACTTGGGGCTGAGAGGATTGGTGAGGTTGTGTGAGCAAATGCAGACCATTTAAAGCAATAATGTGTGCAACCCATTCCTTGGGTCCCAACTCTCTGGGGTCCAGGGAATCTTATTACAGCTAAAACATGCATGGGAAACCCAGAGGATGGGACAATGTGTGACCCGGACATCTTTCTAAAATACACCTCCTTTATCCTCTCCTTGTGCTCGGGTTCACCATTCCAGCCACTTTACTATAAATCTCCCCGCTTAGAGAGTCAGTGCCTTTAACCTCCTGTTTCACACAGTTTGCACTTTGTGTGGAGATTAAATGGGAATAGGGGGAACCAATGAGAGACATGCTGTAAGCATTTGGACGGGCACACGCCCCTGTAATTTCCCATCACGAAGAATATTTAACCAAATGCTCAGCCTGCTGCAGCAGAGCATGGATATGGCCTGACACAATCCTGCGGGTTTGTGGCCAGCTCACAAAAAAAGCAAGTTGAAAAACTGAGCTCAGGTTCTCTGGAATTCACAAACCTGCAGAGTTATAATGGACAACTCTCGTCCAAAAATCTGTAGATGGAAGGAAACGAGGAGGACTTTAATTCGAGGCAGGATTACAGGAAACATATTTCAAGAAGTAGATTGGAATCGCATTTTAAGCACAGGAAATGCGGCCCAATTTTGACAATGATGCACTTGGCCACAAAGGGCGTATGTGGTTTCCCGCAATATATTCAAGGAAACACGCATATGCACTTTTTGGCCAACCAAGCAAGCGGGCAATGCAAATCCTCACTACAAAGTAGTCTCATGTCCAACCGGTTAAACAGAACATCCTAAAGAATTGTAAAAACTAGAAAGGCAGCACAGCTGTGTGGAACAGGGGGTCCTTTGACAATGATGGGCGGGATGTAAATTGACAAGAGCCACTCTGGAGAAGTCCATGGTGTTTCCTGAAACATCTAAAAACAGAGCTAAAGAGCCTAGGGTACTTCCACTCATGGGCTAATACATTGGGTAAACAGAAAATCAACAAGAAACAGCCCCACCAAAGTTTAGGGCTGCTCCATTTACAAGAAAATCGACTTCAGTACACCTTAAATATCCCAGGAAAAATAAAAAGTTGGGGTACTTACATACTATGGGATATCCCGCAGCCATGGAATCAATGTCATAAAGCCAGTAGCAGCATAATGACTGGATTTAGGTACGATGTTTCTAAGTGAAATAAGTAACACAGAAAAAGAAACTTATCATAAGATATCACTTATGAAGGGTGTGTAAACATGGCTACACATGAGCTGAATTAGAAAACAGAACAGAGTCTCACATTTAGAAAAAAATACTTTATATCTGCTTAAAGCGAAAGGTGATTTGGGGTGATGCATAACACCCGAGTTTGATATTAGCACACATACAGTTCCATAAACCAAACGTGTAACAGACAAGACCTACTCCTTGCTCAGTGAACTAGACTCAACATCCCCTATTCCCTGCAGAGGAATATATCTGACTACTATGAAGGTTAATTCCTATGTATTCAAATATGTCCGTAAGGGAATCAAACGTGTATAGAGTGGCATTAACACTGCAGTTGAAATCAGCTCAACCGCATTATAAAAATTAATTTCAAAAACAATACACAAAAACAACAAAATTCTTACGAAATTCATTCAGGGGCTCTGAAGCAACCTGATTTGACCCCATCTACACCAACAGATGGATGAGACATAACGTTGTACACTTGGGGCTGAGAGCACTGGTGAGCTTGTGAACAAATGCAGACCATTTAAAGGAATAATGCATGCAACCCATTCCAAGGGTCCCAACACTCTAGATTCAAGCGAATCTTATGACAGCTAAAACACGCATGGGAAACCTAGAGAATGGGACAGCGTGTGATCTGGACATCTTTCTAAAACGCTTCTCCTTTTTCATCTCCTTGTGCTTGGGTTTGCCATTCCAGTCACTTTACTATAAATCTCCCATCTTGGAGAATCAGCACATTTGACCTCATGTTTCACACTGCTCACAAACTCTGTGGAGGATGAATGGGAAGAGGTGGAAGTAATAAGAGATTTGCTGTAAGCATTTGGACAGGCACATGGCACTCTCATTTCCCATCACGAAGAAGAGTTAACCCAAACCTCATTCTGCCGCCCTAGAACCCAGATAGGGCCTGAAGCAATCCTATGGGTCTGTGGCAAGCTCAGAAAAAAAAGCGAGTTAAAAAATGGAGCTCAGGGTCTCAGGAATTCACAAACTTTCAGAGTTATAATGGACAACTATCGGCCTAAAATCTGTTGAGGGAAGGAAACGAGGAGGACCGGAAATTGAGGCAGGACTGAAGGAAACATATTTGAAGAGGTAGATAGGAATTGCCTTTTAGGCACAGGAAATGTGGCACAACTTCAACAATGATGCAATTGGCCAAAAGGGCGGATACGTTTTTTTCCTCAATATATTCAAGAAAACGCGCATTCACAATTTTTGGCAAATAAATCAAGTGGGCAATGCAAAGCCGGACTACAAATAACTCTCATTTGCCAATGGTCAAACAGAATATCCAAAAAAAAAAAAATGGTAAAATCTAGAAATGCAGCACAGCCGTGTGGAACAGTAAGCCATGTTACGCTGATGGGAGGGATGTAAATTGCCAAGAGCCACTCTGGAGAAGTCCACTGTGTTTCCTCAAACATCTGAAAACTGAGCTAAAGAGTTTAGCGTACTGCCACTCATGGGCGTATACATTGGGAAAACTGAAAGTCAACAGAAACAGCCACCCCAAAGTTTAGGGCTGCTTTGTTTACAAAGAAATCCACTTCAGTACACCTCAAATATCCCAGGAAAGACAAAAGTGGATTAAGAAGTTGTGGTAGTTACGTACTATGGGATATCCCTCAGCCATGGAATCAATGTCATAAAGCCAGTAGCAGCATAATGACTGGAGTAAGGTACGATGATTCTAAGGGAAATAAGTAACACAGAAAGAAACTTATTATAATCTATCACTCACTTATGAAGGGAATGTAAACATGGCTACACATGAGCTGAATTAGAAAACAGAACAGAGTCTCACATTTAGAAAAAAAATAAAACACTCTTATGCCTGCTTAAGGGGAAAGGTGAGGTGGGTTGATGCATAAAACCAGAGTTTGATATTAGCACAGGTAGCGTTCCATAAAACAAATGCGCAGTAGACAAGACCTACTCCTTGCTCAGTGAACTGAACTGAATAACCCCTATTCCGTGAAGATTAATATATCTGACTAGTAAGAATCTTAATACCTCTGTATTGATATGCCTCCGCAAGGGAATCAAGAGTGTATAGAGTGGCATAAACACGGCAGTGAAAATCAGCTCAACCCCATTATAAAAATCAATTTCAAACTAAAACACAAAAACAGCGAAATCCTTACAGAATTCGTTAAGGGGCTCTGATGCAATTGGGACTGACCACATCTACACCCACAGCTGGATGAGACATAAGGCTGGACACTTGGGGCTGAGAGGATTGGTGAGGTTGTGTGAGCAAATGCAGACCATTTAAAGCAATAATGTGTGCAACCCATTCCTTGGGTCCCAACTCTCTGGGGTCCAGGGAATCTTATTACAGCTAAAGCATGCATGGGAAACCCAGAGGATGGGACAATGTGTGACCCGGACATCTTTCTAAAATACACCTCCTTTATCCTCTCCTTGTGCTCGGGTTCACCATTCCAGCCACTTTACTATAAATCTCCCCGCTTAGAGAGTCAGTGCCTTTAACCTCCTGTTTCACACAGTTTGCACTTTGTGTGGAGATTAAATGGGAATAGGGGGAACCAATGAGAGACATGCTGTAAGCATTTGGATGGGCACACGCCCCTGTAATTTCCCATCACGAAGAATATTGAACCAAATGCTCAGCCTGCTGCAGCAGAACATGGATATGGCCTGACACAATCCTGCGGGTTTGTGGCCAGCTCACAAAAAAAGCAAGTTGAAAAACTGAGCTCAGGTTCTCTGGAATTCACAAACCTGCAGAGTTATAATGGACAACTATCGTCCAAAAATCTGTAGATGGAAGGAAACGAGGAGGACTTTAATTCGAGGCAGGATTACAGGAAACATATTTCAAGAAGTAGATTGGAATCGCATTTTAAGCACAGGAAATGCGGCCCAATTTTGACAATGATGCACTTGGCCAAAAAGGGCGTATGTGGTTTCCCGCAATATATTCAAGGAAACACGCATATGCACTTTTTGGCCAACCAAGCAAGCGGGCAATGCAAATCCTCACTATAAAGTAGTCTCATGTCCAACCGGTTAAACAGAACATCCTAAAGAATTGTAAAAACTAGAAAGGCAGCACAGCTGTGTGGAACAGGGGGTCCTTTGACAATGATGGGCGGGATGTAAATTGACAAGAGCCACTCTGGAGAAGTCCATGGTGTTTCCTGAAACATCTAAAAACAGAGCTAAAGAGCCTAGGGTACTTCCACTCATGGGCTAATACATTGGGCAAACAGAAAATCAACAAGAAACAGCCCCACCAAAGTTTAGGGCTGCTCCATTTACAAGAAAATCGACTTCAGTACACCTTAAATATCCCAGGAAAAATAAAAAGTTGGGGTACTTACATACTATGGGATATCCCGCAGCCATGGAATCAATGTCATAAAGCCAGTAGCAGCATAATGGCTGGATTTAGGTACGATGTTTCTAAGTGAAATAAGTAACACAGAAAAAGAAACTTATCATAAGATATCACTTATGAAGGGTGTGTAAACATAGCTCCACATGAGCTGAATTAGAAAACAGAACAGAGTCTCACATTTAGAAAAAAATACTTTATATCTGCTTAAAGCGAAAGGTGACTTGGGGTGATGCATAACACCCGAGTTTGATATTAGCACACATACAGTTCCATAAACCAAACGTGTAATAGACAAGACCTACTCCTTGCTCAGTGAACTGGACTCAACATCCCCTATTCCCTGCAGAGGAATATATCTGACTAGTATGAAGTTTAATTCCTATGTATTCAAATATGTCCGTAAGGGAATCAAACGTGTATAGAGTGGCATTAACACGGCAGTTGAAATCAGCTCAACCCCATTATAAAAATTAATTTCAAAAACAATACACAAAAACAACACAATTCTTACGAAATTCATTCAGGGGCTCTGAAGCAACCTGGATTGACCTCATCTACACCCACAGGTGGATGAGACATAACGTTGGACACTTGGGGCTGAGAGCATTGGTGACCTTGTGAACAAATGCAGACCATTTAAAGCAATAATGTATGCAACCCATTCCAAGGGTCCCAACACTCTTGATTCAAGGGAATCTTATGACAGCTAAAACACGCAAGGGAAACCCAGAGGATGGGACAGCATGTGATCCGGACAGCTTTCTAAAACGCTTCTCCTTTTTCGTCTCCTTGTGCTTGGCTTTGCCATTCCAGTCACTTTACTATAAATCTCCCATCTTGGAGAATCAGCACATTTGACCTCATGTTTCACACTGCTCACAAACTCTGTGGAGGATGAATGGGAAGAGGTGGAAGTAATAAGAGATTTGCTGTAAGCATTTGGACAGGCACATGGCACTCTAATTTCCCATCACGAAGAAGAGTTAACGCAAACCTCATTCTGCTGCCCCAGAACCCAGATAGGGCCTGAAGCAATCCTACGGGCCTGTGGCAAGCTCAGAAAAAAAAGCGAGTTAAAAAATGGAGCTCAGGGTCTCAGGAATTCACAAACTTTCAGAGTTATAATGGACAACTATCGGCCTAAAATCTGTTGAGGGAAGGAAACGAGGAGGACCGGAAATTGAGGCAGGACTGAAGGAAACATATTTGAAGAGGTAGATAGGAATTGCCTTTTAGGCACAGGAAATGTGGCACAACTTCAACAATGATGCAATTCGCCAAAAGGGCGGATACGTTTTTTTCCTCAATATATTCAAGAAAACGAGCATACACAATTTTTGGCAAATGAATCAAGTGGGCAATGCAAAGCCGGACTACAAATAACCTCATTTGCCAATGGTCAAACAGAATATCCCCCCAAAAAATGGTAAAATCTAGAAATGCAGCACAGCCGTGTGGAACAGTAAGCCATGTTACGCTGATGGGTGGGATGTAAATTGCCAAGAGCCACTCTGGAGAAGTCCTCTGTGTTTCCTCAAACATCTGAAAACTGAGATAAAGAGTTTAGGGTACTTCCACTCATGGGCGTATACATTGGGAAAACTGAAAGTCAACAGAAACAGCCACCCCAAAGTTTAGGGCTGCTTTGTTTACAAAGAAATCCACTTCAGTACACCTCAAATGTCCCAGGAAAGAAAAAAGTGGATAAAGAAGTTGTGGTACTTACGCACTATGGGATATCCCTCAGCCATGGAATCAATGTCATAAAGCCAGTAGCAGCATAATGACTGGAGTAAGGTACGATGATTCTAAGGGAAATAAGTAACACAGAAAAAGAAACTTATCATAAGCTATCACTCACTTATGAAGGGAATGTAAACATGGCTACACATGAGCTGAATTAGAAAACAGAACAGAGTCTCACATTTAGAAAAAAAATAAAACACTCTTATGCCTGCTTAAGGGGAAAGGTGAAGTGGATTGATGCATAAAACCAGAGTTTGATATTAGCACAGGTAGCGTTCCATAAAACAAATGCGCAGTAGACAAGACCTACTCCTTGCTCAGTGAACTGAACTCAATATCCCCTATTCCCTGAAGATTAATATATCTGACTAGTAAGAATCTTAATACCTCTGTATCGATATGCCTCTGCAAGGGAATCAAGAGTGTATAGAGTGGCCTAAACACGGCAGTGAAAATCAGCTCAACCCCGTTATAAAAATTAATTTCAAAAACAATACACAAAAACAACAAAATTCTTACGAAATTCATTCAGGGGCTCTGAAGCAACCTGTATTGACCCCATCTACACCCACAGATGGATGAGACATAACATTGGACACTTGGGGCTGAGAGCATTGGTGAGGTTGTGAGCAAATGCAGACCATTTAAAGCAATAATGCATGCAACCCATTCCAAGGGTCCCAACACTCTAGATTCAAGGGAATCTTAAGACAGCTAAAACACGCATGGGAAACCCAGAGGATGGGACAGCGTGTGATCTGGACAGCTTTCTAAAACGCTCCTCCTCTTTCGTCTCCTTGTGCTCGGGTTTGCCATTCCAGTCACTTTACTATAAATCTCCCATCTTGGAGAATCAGCACATTTGACCTCATGTTTCACACTGTTCACAAATTGTGTGGAGGATGAATGGGAAGAGGTGGAAGTAATAAGAGATTTGCTGTAAGCTTTCGGACAGGCACATGGCACTCTAATTTCCCATCATGAAGAAGAGTTGTCCCAAACCTCATTCTGCCACCCCAGAACCCAGATAGGGCCTGAAGCAATCCTACGGGTCTGTGGCAAGCTCAGGAAAAAAGGGACTTAAAAAATGGAGCTCAGGGGCTTCCCTGGTGGTGCAGTGGTTGAGAGTCCGCCTGCCGATGCAGGGGACACGGGTTCGTGCCCCGGTCTGGGAAGATCCCACATGCCGCGGAGTGGCTGGGCCCATGAGGCATGGCCGCCTAGCCTGCGTGTCCGGAGCCTGTGCTCCGCAACGGGAGAGGCCACAACAGTGAGAGGCCGACGTACCGCAAAAAAAAAAAAAAAAAAAAAAAAATGGAGCTCAGGGTCTCAGGAATTCACCAACTTTCAGAGTTATAATGGACAACTATCGTCCAAAAATCTGTTGAGGGAAGGAAACGAGGAGGACCGGAAATTGAGGCAGGACTGCAGGAAACATATTTGAAGAGGTAGATAGGAATCGCCTTTTAGCACAGGAAATGTGGCACAACTTCGACAATGATGCACTTGGCCAAAAGGGCGGATGCGATTTTTCCTCAATATATTCAAGAAAACACGAATACACACTTTTTGGCCAACGAATCAAGTGGGCAATGCAAAGACAGACTACAAATATGTCTCATTTGCCAATGGTCAAACAGAACATCCAAAAAAAATTGTAAAATCCAGAAATGCAGCACGGCCGAGTGGAACAGTGAGCCTTGTTATGCTGATGGGAGGCATGTAAATTGCCAACAGCCGCTCTGGAGAAGTCCACTGTGTTCCCTCAAACATCTGAAAACTGAGCTAAAGAGTTTAGGGTAGGGCCTCCCTGGTGGCGCAGTCTTTGAGAGTCCGCCTGCCGACGCAGGGGATACGGGTTCGTGCCCCGGTCTGGGAGGATCCCATATGCCGTGGAGCGGCTGGGCCCGTGAGCCATGGCCGCTGAGCCTGCGCATCCGGAGCCTGTGCTCCGCAACGGGAGAGGCCGCAGCAGTGAGAGGCCCGCATACGGAAAAAAAAAAAAAAAAAAAGAGTTTAGTGTCCTTCCACTCATGGGCGTATACATTGGGAAAACTGAAAATCAACAAGAAACAGCCACCCCAAAGTTTAGGGCTGCTTTGCTTACAAAGAAATCCACTTCAGTACACCTCAAATATCCCAGGAAAGACAAAAGTGGATTAAGAAGTTGTGGTACTTACGTACTAAGGGATATCCCTCAGCCATGGAATCAATGTCATAAAGCCAGTAGCAGCATAATGACTGGAGTAAGGTACGATGATTCTAAGGGAAATAAGTAACACAGAAAAAGAAACTTATCATAAGATATCACTTATGAAGGGAATGTAAACATGGCTACACATGAGCTGAATTAGAAAACAGAACAGAGTCTCACATTTAGAAAAATAAAAATGAAACACTCTTATGCCTGCTTAAGGGGAAAGGTGAGGTGGGATGATGCATAAAACCAGAGTTTGATATTAGCACAGGTAGCGTTCCATAAAACAAATGTGTAGTAGACAAGACCTACTCCTTGCTCAGTGAACTGAACTCCAACATCCCCTATTCCCTGCAGATTAATATATCTGACTAGAAAGAATCTTAATACCTATGTATTGATATGTCTCCTTAAGGGAATCAAGAGTGTATAGAGGGGCATAAACACGGCAGTGAAAATCAGCTCAACCCCATTATAAAAATCAATTTCAAACTAAAACACAAGAACAGCGAAATCCTTACAGAATTCGTTAAGGGGCTCTGATGCAATTGGGACTGACCACATCTACACCCACAGCTGGATGAGACATAAGGCTGGACACTTGGGGCTGAGAGGATTGGTGAGGTTGTGTGAGCAAATGCAGACCATTTAAAGCAATAATGTGTGCAACCCATTCCTTGGGTCCCAACTCTCTGGGGTCCAGGGAATCTTATTACAGCTAAAACATGCATGGGAAACCCAGAGGATGGGACAATGTGTGACCCGGACATCTTTCTAAAATACACCTCCTTTATCCTCTCCTTGTGCTCGGGTTCACCATTCCAGCCACTTTACTATAAATCTCCCCGCTTAGAGAGTCAGTGCCTTTAACCTCCTGTTTCACACAGTTTGCACTTTGTGTGGAGATTAAATGGGAATAGGGGGAACCAATGAGAGACATGCTGTAAGCATTTGGACGGGCACATGCCCCTGTAATTTCCCATCACGAAGAATATTTAACCAAATGCTCAGCCTGCTGCAGCAGAGCATGGATATGGCCTGACACAATCCTGCGGGTTTGTGGCCAGCTCACAAAAAAAGCAAGTTGAAAAACTGAGCTCAGGTTCTCTGGAATTCACAAACCTGCAGAGTTATAATGGACAACTCTCGTCCAAAAATCTGTAGATGGAAGGAAACGAGGAGGACTTTAATTCGAGGCAGGATTACAGGAAACATATTTCAAGAAGTAGATTGGAATCGCATTTTAAGCACAGGAAATGCGGCCCAATTTTGACAATGATGCACTTGGCCACAAAGGGCGTATGTGGTTTCCCGCAATATATTCAAGGAAACACGCATATGCACTTTTTGGCCAACCAAGCAAGCGGGCAATGCAAATCCTCACTACAAAGTAGTCTCATGTCCAACCGGTTAAACAGAACATCCTAAAGAATTGTAAAAACTAGAAAGGCAGCACAGCTGTGTGGAACAGGGGGTCCTTTGACAATGACGGGCGGGATGTAAATTGACAAGAGCCACTCTGGAGAAGTCCATGGTGTTTCCTGAAACATCTAAAAACAGAGCTAAAGAGCCTAGGGTACTTCCACTCATGGGCTAATACATTGGGTAAACAGAAAATCAACAAGAAACAGCCCCACCAAAGTTTAGGGCTGCTCCATTTACAAGAAAATCGACTTCAGTACACCTTAAATATCCCAGGAAAAATAAAAAGTTGGGGTACTTACATACTATGGGATATCCCGCAGCCATGGAATCAATGTCATAAAGCCAGTAGCAGCATAATGGCTGGATTTAGGTACGATGTTTCTAAGTGAAATAAGTAACACAGAAAAAGAAACTTATCATAAGATATCACTTATGAAGGGTGTGTAAACATGGCTACACATGAGCTGAATTAGAAAACAGAACAGAGTCTCACATTTAGAAAAAAATACTTTATATCTGCTTAAAGCGAAAGGTGACTTGGGGTGATGCATAACACCCGAGTTTGATATTAGCACACATACAGTTCCATGAACCAAACGTGTAATAGACAAGACCTACTCCTTGCTCAGTGAACTGGACTCAACATCCCCTATTCCCTGCAGAGGAATATATCTGACTAGTATGAAGTTTAATTCCTATGTATTCAAATATGTCCGTAAGGGAATCAAACGTGTATAGAGTGGCATTAACACGGCAGTTGAAATCAGCTCAACCCCATTATAAAAATTAATTTCAAAAACAATACACAAAAACAACAAAATTCTTACGAAATTCATTCAGGGGCTCTGAAGCAACCTGGATTGACCTCATCTACACCCACAGGTGGATGAGACATAACGTTGGACACTTGGGGCTGAGAGCATTGGTGAGCTTGTGAACAAATGCACACCATTTAAAGGAATAATAGGGCTTCCCTGGTGGCGCAGTGGTTGAGAGTCCGCCTGCCGATGCAGGGGACACGGGTTTGTGCCCCGGTCCGGGAAGATCCCACATGCCGCGGAGCGGCTGGGCCCCTGAGCCATGGCAGCTGAGCCTGCGCGTCTGGAGCCTGTGCTCCACAATGGGAGAGGCCACAGCAGTGAGAGGCCTGCGTACCACAAAAAAAATAAAGGAATAATGCATGCAACCCATTCCAAGGGTCCCAACACTCTTGATTCAAGGGACTCTTATGACAGCTAAAACACGCATGGGAAACCCAGAGAATGGGACAGCGTGTGATCTGGACAGCTTTCTAAAACGCTTCTCCTTTTTCGTCTCCTTGTGCTTCGGTTTGCCATTCCAGTCACTTTACTATAAATCTCCCATCTTGGAGAATCAGCACATTTGACCTCATGTTTCACACTGCTCACAAACTCTGTGAAGGATGAATGGGAAGAGGTGGAAGTAATAAGAGATTTGCTGTAAGCATTTGGACAGGCACATGGCACTCTCATTTCTCATCACGAAGAAGTGTTAACCCAAACCTCATTCTGCTGCCCCAGAACCCAGATAGGGCCTGAAGCAATCCTACGGGTCTGTGGCAAGCTCAGGAAAAAAGGGAGTTAAAAAATGGAGCTCAGGGTCTCAGGAATTCACCAACTTTCAGAGTTATAATGGACAACTATCGTCCAAAAATCTGTTGAGGGAAGGAAACGAGGAGGACCGGAAATTGAGGCAGGACTGCAGGAAACATATTTGAAGAGGTAGATAGGAATCGCTTTTTAAGCACAGGAAATGTGGCACAACTTCGAAAATGATGCACTTGGCCAAAAGGGCGGATGCGATTTTTCCTCAATATATTCAAGAAAACACGAATACACACTTTTTGGCCAACGAATCAAGTGGGCAATGCAAAGACAGACTACAAATATGTCTCATTTGCCAATGGTCAAACAGAACATCCAAAAAAAATTGTAAAATCCAGAAATGCAGCACGGCCGAGTGGAACAGTGAGCCTTGTTATGCTGATGGGAGGGATGTAAATTGCCAAGAGCCGCTCTGGAGAAGTCCACTGTGTTCCCTCAAACATCTGAAAACTGAGCTAAAGAGTTTAGGGTCCTTCCACTCATGGGCGTATACATTGGGAAAACTGAAAATCAACAAGAAACAGCCACCCCAAAGTTTAGGGCTGCTTTGTTTACAAAGAAATCCACTTCAGTACACCTCAAATATCCCAGGAAAGACAAAAGTGGATTAAGAAGTTGTGGTACTTACGTACTAAGGGATATCCCTCAGCCATGGAATCAATGTCATAAAGCCAGTAGCAGCATAATGACTGGAGTAAGGTACGATGATTCTAAGGGAAATAAGTAACACAGAAAAAGAAACTTATCATAAGGTATCACTTATGAAGGGAATGTAAACATGGCTACACGTGAGCTGAATTAGAAAACAGAACAGAGTCTCACATTTAGAAAAATAAAAATGAAACACTCTTATGCCTGCTTAAGGGGAAAGGTGAGGTGGGATGATGCATAAAACCAGAGTTTGATATTAGCACAGGTAGCGTTCCATAAAACAAATGTGTAGTAGACAAGACCTACTCCTTGCTCAGTGAACTGAACTCCAACATCCCCTATTCCCTGCAGATTAATATATCTGACTAGAAAGAATCTTAATACCTATGTATTGATATGTCTCCTTAAGGGAATCAAGAGTGTATAGAGGGGCATAAACACGGCAGTGAAAATCAGCTCAACCCCATTATAAAAATCAATTTCAAACTAAAACACAAGAACAGCGAAATCCTTACAGAATTCGTTAAGGGGCTCTGATGCAATTGGGACTGACCACATCTACACCCACAGCTGGATGAGACATAAGGCTGGACACTTGGGGCTGAGAGGATTGGTGAGGTTGTGTGAGCAAATGCAGACCATTTAAAGCAATAATGTGTGCAACCCATTCCTTGGGTCCCAACTCTCTGGGGTCCAGGGAATCTTATTACAGCTAAAACATGCATGGGAAACCCAGAGGATGGGACAATGTGTGACCCGGACATCTTTCTAAAATACACCTCCTTTATCCTCTCCTTGTGCTCGGGTTCACCATTCCAGCCACTTTACTATAAATCTCCCCGCTTAGAGAGTCAGTGCCTTTAACCTCCTGTTTCACACAGTTTGCACTTTGTGTGGAGATTAAATGGGAATAGGGGGAACCAATGAGAGACATGCTGTAAGCATTTGGACGGGCACACGCCCCTGTAATTTCCCATCACGAAGAATATTTAACCAAATGCTCAGCCTGCTGCAGCAGAGCATGGATATGGCCTGACACAATCCTGCGGGTTTGTGGCCAGCTCACAAAAAAAGCAAGTTGAAAAACTGAGCTCAGGTTCTCTGGAATTCACAAACCTGCAGAGTTATAATGGACAACTCTCGTCCAAAAATCTGTAGATGGAAGGAAACGAGGAGGACTTTAATTCGAGGCAGGATTACAGGAAACATATTTCAAGAAGTAGATTGGAATCGCATTTTAAGCACAGGAAATGCGGCCCAATTTTGACAATGATGCACTTGGCCACAAAGGGCGTATGTGGTTTCCCGCAATATATTCAAGGAAACACGCATATGCACTTTTTGGCCAACCAAGCAAGCGGGCAATGCAAATCCTCACTACAAAGTAGTCTCATGTCCAACCGGTTAAACAGAACATCCTAAAGAATTGTAAAAACTAGAAAGGCAGCACAGCTGTGTGGAACAGGGGGTCCTTTGACAATGACGGGCGGGATGTAAATTGACAAGAGCCACTCTGGAGAAGTCCATGGTGTTTCCTGAAACATCTAAAAACAGAGCTAAAGAGCCTAGGGTACTTCCACTCATGGGCTAATACATTGGGTAAACAGAAAATCAACAAGAAACAGCCCCACCAAAGTTTAGGGCTGCTCCATTTACAAGAAAATCGACTTCAGTACACCTTAAATATCCCAGGAAAAATAAAAAGTTGGGGTACTTACATACTATGGGATATCCCGCAGCCATGGAATCAATGTCATAAAGCCAGTAGCAGCATAATGGCTGGATTTAGGTACGATGTTTCTAAGTGAAATAAGTAACACAGAAAAAGAAACTTATCATAAGATATCACTTATGAAGGGTGTGTAAACATGGCTACACATGAGCTGAATTAGAAAACAGAACAGAGTCTCACATTTAGAAAAAAATACTTTATATCTGCTTAAAGCGAAAGGTGACTTGGGGTGATGCATAACACCCGAGTTTGATATTAGCACACATACAGTTCCATGAACCAAACGTGTAATAGACAAGACCTACTCCTTGCTCAGTGAACTGGACTCAACATCCCCTATTCCCTGCAGAGGAATATATCTGACTAGTATGAAGTTTAATTCCTATGTATTCAAATATGTCCGTAAGGGAATCAAACGTGTATAGAGTGGCATTAACACGGCAGTTGAAATCAGCTCAACCCCATTATAAAAATTAATTTCAAAAACAATACACAAAAACAACAAAATTCTTACGAAATTCATTCAGGGGCTCTGAAGCAACCTGGATTGACCTCATCTACACCCACAGGTGGATGAGACATAACGTTGGACACTTGGGGCTGAGAGCATTGGTGAGCTTGTGAACAAATGCAGACCATTTAAAGGAATAATGCATGCAACCCATTCCAAGGGTCCCAACACTCTTGATTCAAGGGACTCTTATGACAGCTAAAACACGCATGGGAAACCCAGAGAATGGGACAGCGTGTGATCTGGACAGCTTTCTAAAACGCTTCTCCTTTTTCGTCTCCTTGTGCTTCGGTTTGCCATTCCAGTCACTTTACTATAAATCTCCCATCTTGGAGAATCAGCACATTTGACCTCATGTTTCACACTGCTCACAAACTCTGTGAAGGATGAATGGGAAGAGGTGGAAGTAATAAGAGATTTGCTGTAAGCATTTGGACAGGCACATGGCACTCTCATTTCCCATCACGAAGAAGTGTTAACCCAAACCTCATTCTGCTGCCCCAGAACCCAGATAGGGCCTGAAGCAATCCTACGGGTCTGTGGCAAGCTCAGGAAAAAAGGGAGTTAAAAAATGGAGCTCAGGGTCTCAGGAATTCACCAACTTTCAGAGTTATAATGGACAACTATCGTCCAAAAATCTGTTGAGGGAAGGAAACGAGGAGGACCGGAAATTGAGGCAGGACTGCAGGAAACATATTTGAAGAGGTAGATAGGAATCGCCTTTTAAGCACAGGAAATGTGGCACAACTTCGACAATGATGCACTTGGCCAAAAGGGCGGATGCGATTTTTCCTCAATATATTCAAGAAAACACGAATACACACTTTTTGGCCAACGAATCAAGTGGGCAATGCAAAGACAGACTACAAATATGTCTCATTTGCCAATGGTCAAACAGAACATCCAAAAAAAATTGTAAAATCCAGAAATGCAGCACGGCCGAGTGGAACAGTGAGCCTTGTTATGCTGATGGGAGGGATGTAAATTGCCAAGAGCCGCTCTGGAGAAGTCCACTGTGTTCCCTCAAACATCTGAAAACTGAGCTAAAGAGTTTAGGGTCCTTCCACTCATGGGCGTATACATTGGGAAAACTGAAAATCAACAAGAAACAGCCACCCCAAAGTTTAGGGCTGCTTTGTTTACAAAGAAATCCACTTCAGTACACCTCAAATATCCCAGGAAAGACAAAAGTGGATTAAGAAGTTGTGGTACTTACGTACTAAGGGATATCCCTCAGCCATGGAATCAATGTCATAAAGCCAGTAGCAGCATAATGACTGGAGTAAGGTACGATGATTCTAAGGGAAATAAGTAACACAGAAAAAGAAACTTATCATAAGGTATCACTTATGAAGGGAATGTAAACATGGCTACACGTGAGCTGAATTAGAAAACAGAACAGAGTCTCACATTTAGAAAAATAAAAATGAAACACTCTTATGCCTGCTTAAGGGGAAAGGTGAGGTGGGATGATGCATAAAACCAGAGTTTGATATTAGCACAGGTAGCGTTCCATAAAACAAATGTGTAGTAGACAAGACCTACTCCTTGCTCAGTGAACTGAACTCCAACATCCCCTATTCCCTGCAGATTAATATATCTGACTAGAAAGAATCTTAATACCTATGTATTGATATGTCTCCTTAAGGGAATCAAGAGTGTATAGAGGGGCATAAACACGGCAGTGAAAATCAGCTCAACCCCATTATAAAAATCAATTTCAAACTAAAACACAAGAACAGCGAAATCCTTACAGAATTCGTTAAGGGGCTCTGATGCAATTGGGACTGACCACATCTACACCCACAGCTGGATGAGACATAAGGCTGGACACTTGGGGCTGAGAGGATTGGTGAGGTTGTGTGAGCAAATGCAGACCATTTAAAGCAATAATGTGTGCAACCCATTCCTTGGGTCCCAACTCTCTGGGGTCCAGGGAATCTTATTACAGCTAAAACATGCATGGGAAACCCAGAGGATGGGACAATGTGTGACCCGGACATCTTTCTAAAATACACCTCCTTTATCCTCTCCTTGTGCTCGGGTTCACCATTCCAGCCACTTTACTATAAATCTCCCCGCTTAGAGAGTCAGTGCCTTTAACCTCCTGTTTCACACAGTTTGCACTTTGTGTGGAGATTAAATGGGAATAGGGGGAACCAATGAGAGACATGCTGTAAGCATTTGGACGGGCACACGCCCCTGTAATTTCCCATCACGAAGAATATTTAACCAAATGCTCAGCCTGCTGCAGCAGAGCATGGATATGGCCTGACACAATCCTGCGGGTTTGTGGCCAGCTCACAAAAAAAGCAAGTTGAAAAACTGAGCTCAGGTTCTCTGGAATTCACAAACCTGCAGAGTTATAATGGACAACTCTCGTCCAAAAATCTGTAGATGGAAGGAAACGAGGAGGACTTTAATTCGAGGCAGGATTACAGGAAACATATTTCAAGAAGTAGATTGGAATCGCATTTTAAGCACAGGAAATGCGGCCCAATTTTGACAATGATGCACTTGGCCACAAAGGGCGTATGTGGTTTCCCGCAATATATTCAAGGAAACACGCATATGCACTTTTTGGCCAACCAAGCAAGCGGGCAATGCAAATCCTCACTACAAAGTAGTCTCATGTCCAACCGGTTAAACAGAACATCCTAAAGAATTGTAAAAACTAGAAAGGCAGCACAGCTGTGTGGAACAGGGGGTCCTTTGACAATGACGGGCGGGATGTAAATTGACAAGAGCCACTCTGGAGAAGTCCATGGTGTTTCCTGAAACATCTAAAAACAGAGCTAAAGAGCCTAGGGTACTTCCACTCATGGGCTAATACATTGGGTAAACAGAAAATCAACAAGAAACAGCCCCACCAAAGTTTAGGGCTGCTCCATTTACAAGAAAATCGACTTCAGTACACCTTAAATATCCCAGGAAAAATAAAAAGTTGGGGTACTTACATACTATGGGATATCCCGCAGCCATGGAATCAATGTCATAAAGCCAGTAGCAGCATAATGGCTGGATTTAGGTACGATGTTTCTAAGTGAAATAAGTAACACAGAAAAAGAAACTTATCATAAGATATCACTTATGAAGGGTGTGTAAACATGGCTACACATGAGCTGAATTAGAAAACAGAACAGAGTCTCACATTTAGAAAAAAATACTTTATATCTGCTTAAAGCGAAAGGTGACTTGGGGTGATGCATAACACCCGAGTTTGATATTAGCACACATACAGTTCCATGAACCAAACGTGTAATAGACAAGACCTACTCCTTGCTCAGTGAACTGGACTCAACATCCCCTATTCCCTGCAGAGGAATATATCTGACTAGTATGAAGTTTAATTCCTATGTATTCAAATATGTCCGTAAGGGAATCAAACGTGTATAGAGTGGCATTAACACGGCAGTTGAAATCAGCTCAACCCCATTATAAAAATTAATTTCAAAAACAATACACAAAAACAACAAAATTCTTACGAAATTCATTCAGGGGCTCTGAAGCAACCTGGATTGACCTCATCTACACCCACAGGTGGATGAGACATAACGTTGGACACTTGGGGCTGAGAGCATTGGTGAGCTTGTGAACAAATGCAGACCATTTAAAGGAATAATGCATGCAACCCATTCCAAGGGTCCCAACACTCTTGATTCAAGGGACTCTTATGACAGCTAAAACACGCATGGGAAACCCAGAGAATGGGACAGCGTGTGATCTGGACAGCTTTCTAAAACGCTTCTCCTTTTTCGTCTCCTTGTGCTTCGGTTTGCCATTCCAGTCACTTTACTATAAATCTCCCATCTTGGAGAATCAGCACATTTGACCTCATGTTTCACACTGCTCACAAACTCTGTGAAGGATGAATGGGAAGAGGTGGAAGTAATAAGAGATTTGCTGTAAGCATTTGGACAGGCACATGGCACTCTCATTTCCCATCACGAAGAAGTGTTAACCCAAACCTCATTCTGCTGCCCCAGAACCCAGATAGGGCCTGAAGCAATCCTACGGGTCTGTGGCAAGCTCAGGAAAAAAGGGAGTTAAAAAATGGAGCTCAGGGTCTCAGGAATTCACCAACTTTCAGAGTTATAATGGACAACTATCGTCCAAAAATCTGTTGAGGGAAGGAAACGAGGAGGACCGGAAATTGAGGCAGGACTGCAGGAAACATATTTGAAGAGGTAGATAGGAATCGCTTTTTAAGCACAGGAAATGTGGCACAACTTCGACAATGATGCACTTGGCCAAAAGGGCGGATGCGATTTTTCCTCAATATATTCAAGAAAACACGAATACACACTTTTTGGCCAACGAATCAAGTGGGCAATGCAAAGACAGACTACAAATATGTCTCATTTGCCAATGGTCAAACAGAACATCCAAAAAAAATTGTAAAATCCAGAAATGCAGCACGGCCGAGTGGAACAGTGAGCCTTGTTATGCTGATGGGAGGGATGTAAATTGCCAAGAGCCGCTCTGGAGAAGTCCACTGTGTTCCCTCAAACATCTGAAAACTGAGCTAAAGAGTTTAGGGTCCTTCCACTCATGGGCGTATACATTGGGAAAACTGAAAATCAACAAGAAACAGCCACCCCAAAGTTTAGGGCTGCTTTGTTTACAAAGAAATCCACTTCAGTACACCTCAAATATCCCAGGAAAGACAAAAGTGGATTAAGAAGTTGTGGTACTTACGTACTAAGGGATATCCCTCAGCCATGGAATCAATGTCATAAAGCCAGTAGCAGCATAATGACTGGAGTAAGGTACGATGATTCTAAGGGAAATAAGTAACACAGAAAAAGAAACTTATCATAAGGTATCACTTATGAAGGGAATGTAAACATGGCTACACATGAGCTGAATTAGAAAACAGAACAGAGTCTCACATTTAGAAAAATAAAAATGAAACACTCTTATGCCTGCTTAAGGGGAAAGGTGAGGTGGGATGATGCATAAAACCAGAGTTTGATATTAGCACAGGTAGCGTTCCATAAAACAAATGTGTAGTAGACAAGACCTACTCCTTGCTCAGTGAACTGAACTCCAACATCCCCTATTCCCTGCAGATTAATATATCTGACTAGAAAGAATCTTAATACCTATGTATTGATATGTCTCCTTAAGGGAATCAAGAGTGTATAGAGGGGCATAAACACGGCAGTGAAAATCAGCTCAACCCCATTATAAAAATCAATTTCAAACTAAAACACAAGAACAGCGAAATCCTTACAGAATTCGTTAAGGGGCTCTGATGCAATTGGGACTGACCACATCTACACCCACAGCTGGATGAGACATAAGGCTGGACACTTGGGGCTGAGAGGATTGGTGAGGTTGTGTGAGCAAATGCAGACCATTTAAAGCAATAATGTGTGCAACCCATTCCTTGGGTCCCAACTCTCTGGGGTCCAGGGAATCTTATTACAGCTAAAACATGCATGGGAAACCCAGAGGATGGGACAATGTGTGACCCGGACATCTTTCTAAAATACACCTCCTTTATCCTCTCCTTGTGCTCGGGTTCACCATTCCAGCCACTTTACTATAAATCTCCCCGCTTAGAGAGTCAGTGCCTTTAACCTCCTGTTTCACACAGTTTGCACTTTGTGTGGAGATTAAATGGGAATAGGGGGAACCAATGAGAGACATGCTGTAAGCATTTGGACGGGCACACGCCCCTGTAATTTCCCATCACGAAGAATATTTAACCAAATGCTCAGCCTGCTGCAGCAGAGCATGGATATGGCCTGACACAATCCTGCGGGTTTGTGGCCAGCTCACAAAAAAAGCAAGTTGAAAAACTGAGCTCAGGTTCTCTGGAATTCACAAACCTGCAGAGTTATAATGGACAACTCTCGTCCAAAAATCTGTAGATGGAAGGAAACGAGGAGGACTTTAATTCGAGGCAGGATTACAGGAAACATATTTCAAGAAGTAGATTGGAATCGCATTTTAAGCACAGGAAATGCGGCCCAATTTTGACAATGATGCACTTGGCCACAAAGGGCGTATGTGGTTTCCCGCAATATATTCAAGGAAACACGCATATGCACTTTTTGGCCAACCAAGCAAGCGGGCAATGCAAATCCTCACTACAAAGTAGTCTCATGTCCAACCGGTTAAACAGAACATCCTAAAGAATTGTAAAAACTAGAAAGGCAGCACAGCTGTGTGGAACAGGGGGTCCTTTGACAATGACGGGCGGGATGTAAATTGACAAGAGCCACTCTGGAGAAGTCCATGGTGTTTCCTGAAACATCTAAAAACAGAGCTAAAGAGCCTAGGGTACTTCCACTCATGGGCTAATACATTGGGTAAACAGAAAATCAACAAGAAACAGCCCCACCAAAGTTTAGGGCTGCTCCATTTACAAGAAAATCGACTTCAGTACACCTTAAATATCCCAGGAAAAATAAAAAGTTGGGGTACTTACATACTATGGGATATCCCGCAGCCATGGAATCAATGTCATAAAGCCAGTAGCAGCATAATGGCTGGATTTAGGTACGATGTTTCTAAGTGAAATAAGTAACACAGAAAAAGAAACTTATCATAAGATATCACTTATGAAGGGTGTGTAAACATGGCTACACATGAGCTGAATTAGAAAACAGAACAGAGTCTCACATTTAGAAAAAAATACTTTATATCTGCTTAAAGCGAAAGGTGACTTGGGGTGATGCATAACACCCGAGTTTGATATTAGCACACATACAGTTCCATGAACCAAACGTGTAATAGACAAGACCTACTCCTTGCTCAGTGAACTGGACTCAACATCCCCTATTCCCTGCAGAGGAATATATCTGACTAGTATGAAGTTTAATTCCTATGTATTCAAATATGTCCGTAAGGGAATCAAACGTGTATAGAGTGGCATTAACACGGCAGTTGAAATCAGCTCAACCCCATTATAAAAATTAATTTCAAAAACAATACACAAAAACAACAAAATTCTTACGAAATTCATTCAGGGGCTCTGAAGCAACCTGGATTGACCTCATCTACACCCACAGGTGGATGAGACATAACGTTGGACACTTGGGGCTGAGAGCATTGGTGAGCTTGTGAACAAATGCACACCATTTAAAGGAATAATAGGGCTTCCCTGGTGGCGCAGTGGTTGAGAGTCCGCCTGCCGATGCAGGGGACACGGGTTTGTGCCCCGGTCCGGGAAGATCCCACATGCCGCGGAGCGGCTGGGCCCCTGAGCCATGGCAGCTGAGCCTGCGCGTCTGGAGCCTGTGCTCCACAATGGGAGAGGCCACAGCAGTGAGAGGCCTGCGTACCACAAAAAAAATAAAGGAATAATGCATGCAACCCATTCCAAGGGTCCCAACACTCTTGATTCAAGGGACTCTTATGACAGCTAAAACACGCATGGGAAACCCAGAGAATGGGACAGCGTGTGATCTGGACAGCTTTCTAAAACGCTTCTCCTTTTTCGTCTCCTTGTGCTTCGGTTTGCCATTCCAGTCACTTTACTATAAATCTCCCATCTTGGAGAATCAGCACATTTGACCTCATGTTTCACACTGCTCACAAACTCTGTGAAGGATGAATGGGAAGAGGTGGAAGTAATAAGAGATTTGCTGTAAGCATTTGGACAGGCACATGGCACTCTCATTTCTCATCACGAAGAAGTGTTAACCCAAACCTCATTCTGCTGCCCCAGAACCCAGATAGGGCCTGAAGCAATCCTACGGGTCTGTGGCAAGCTCAGGAAAAAAGGGAGTTAAAAAATGGAGCTCAGGGTCTCAGGAATTCACCAACTTTCAGAGTTATAATGGACAACTATCGTCCAAAAATCTGTTGAGGGAAGGAAACGAGGAGGACCGGAAATTGAGGCAGGACTGCAGGAAACATATTTGAAGAGGTAGATAGGAATCGCTTTTTAAGCACAGGAAATGTGGCACAACTTCGAAAATGATGCACTTGGCCAAAAGGGCGGATGCGATTTTTCCTCAATATATTCAAGAAAACACGAATACACACTTTTTGGCCAACGAATCAAGTGGGCAATGCAAAGACAGACTACAAATATGTCTCATTTGCCAATGGTCAAACAGAACATCCAAAAAAAATTGTAAAATCCAGAAATGCAGCACGGCCGAGTGGAACAGTGAGCCTTGTTATGCTGATGGGAGGGATGTAAATTGCCAAGAGCCGCTCTGGAGAAGTCCACTGTGTTCCCTCAAACATCTGAAAACTGAGCTAAAGAGTTTAGGGTCCTTCCACTCATGGGCGTATACATTGGGAAAACTGAAAATCAACAAGAAACAGCCACCCCAAAGTTTAGGGCTGCTTTGTTTACAAAGAAATCCACTTCAGTACACCTCAAATATCCCAGGAAAGACAAAAGTGGATTAAGAAGTTGTGGTACTTACGTACTAAGGGATATCCCTCAGCCATGGAATCAATGTCATAAAGCCAGTAGCAGCATAATGACTGGAGTAAGGTACGATGATTCTAAGGGAAATAAGTAACACAGAAAAAGAAACTTATCATAAGGTATCACTTATGAAGGGAATGTAAACATGGCTACACGTGAGCTGAATTAGAAAACAGAACAGAGTCTCACATTTAGAAAAATAAAAATGAAACACTCTTATGCCTGCTTAAGGGGAAAGGTGAGGTGGGATGATGCATAAAACCAGAGTTTGATATTAGCACAGGTAGCGTTCCATAAAACAAATGTGTAGTAGACAAGACCTACTCCTTGCTCAGTGAACTGAACTCCAACATCCCCTATTCCCTGCAGATTAATATATCTGACTAGAAAGAATCTTAATACCTATGTATTGATATGTCTCCTTAAGGGAATCAAGAGTGTATAGAGGGGCATAAACACGGCAGTGAAAATCAGCTCAACCCCATTATAAAAATCAATTTCAAACTAAAACACAAGAACAGCGAAATCCTTACAGAATTCGTTAAGGGGCTCTGATGCAATTGGGACTGACCACATCTACACCCACAGCTGGATGAGACATAAGGCTGGACACTTGGGGCTGAGAGGATTGGTGAGGTTGTGTGAGCAAATGCAGACCATTTAAAGCAATAATGTGTGCAACCCATTCCTTGGGTCCCAACTCTCTGGGGTCCAGGGAATCTTATTACAGCTAAAACATGCATGGGAAACCCAGAGGATGGGACAATGTGTGACCCGGACATCTTTCTAAAATACACCTCCTTTATCCTCTCCTTGTGCTCGGGTTCACCATTCCAGCCACTTTACTATAAATCTCCCCGCTTAGAGAGTCAGTGCCTTTAACCTCCTGTTTCACACAGTTTGCACTTTGTGTGGAGATTAAATGGGAATAGGGGGAACCAATGAGAGACATGCTGTAAGCATTTGGACGGGCACACGCCCCTGTAATTTCCCATCACGAAGAATATTTAACCAAATGCTCAGCCTGCTGCAGCAGAGCATGGATATGGCCTGACACAATCCTGCGGGTTTGTGGCCAGCTCACAAAAAAAGCAAGTTGAAAAACTGAGCTCAGGTTCTCTGGAATTCACAAACCTGCAGAGTTATAATGGACAACTCTCGTCCAAAAATCTGTAGATGGAAGGAAACGAGGAGGACTTTAATTCGAGGCAGGATTACAGGAAACATATTTCAAGAAGTAGATTGGAATCGCATTTTAAGCACAGGAAATGCGGCCCAATTTTGACAATGATGCACTTGGCCACAAAGGGCGTATGTGGTTTCCCGCAATATATTCAAGGAAACACGCATATGCACTTTTTGGCCAACCAAGCAAGCGGGCAATGCAAATCCTCACTACAAAGTAGTCTCATGTCCAACCGGTTAAACAGAACATCCTAAAGAATTGTAAAAACTAGAAAGGCAGCACAGCTGTGTGGAACAGGGGGTCCTTTGACAATGACGGGCGGGATGTAAATTGACAAGAGCCACTCTGGAGAAGTCCATGGTGTTTCCTGAAACATCTAAAAACAGAGCTAAAGAGCCTAGGGTACTTCCACTCATGGGCTAATACATTGGGTAAACAGAAAATCAACAAGAAACAGCCCCACCAAAGTTTAGGGCTGCTCCATTTACAAGAAAATCGACTTCAGTACACCTTAAATATCCCAGGAAAAATAAAAAGTTGGGGTACTTACATACTATGGGATATCCCGCAGCCATGGAATCAATGTCATAAAGCCAGTAGCAGCATAATGGCTGGATTTAGGTACGATGTTTCTAAGTGAAATAAGTAACACAGAAAAAGAAACTTATCATAAGATATCACTTATGAAGGGTGTGTAAACATGGCTACACATGAGCTGAATTAGAAAACAGAACAGAGTCTCACATTTAGAAAAAAATACTTTATATCTGCTTAAAGCGAAAGGTGACTTGGGGTGATGCATAACACCCGAGTTTGATATTAGCACACATACAGTTCCATGAACCAAACGTGTAATAGACAAGACCTACTCCTTGCTCAGTGAACTGGACTCAACATCCCCTATTCCCTGCAGAGGAATATATCTGACTAGTATGAAGTTTAATTCCTATGTATTCAAATATGTCCGTAAGGGAATCAAACGTGTATAGAGTGGCATTAACACGGCAGTTGAAATCAGCTCAACCCCATTATAAAAATTAATTTCAAAAACAATACACAAAAACAACAAAATTCTTACGAAATTCATTCAGGGGCTCTGAAGCAACCTGGATTGACCTCATCTACACCCACAGGTGGATGAGACATAACGTTGGACACTTGGGGCTGAGAGCATTGGTGAGCTTGTGAACAAATGCAGACCATTTAAAGGAATAATGCATGCAACCCATTCCAAGGGTCCCAACACTCTTGATTCAAGGGACTCTTATGACAGCTAAAACACGCATGGGAAACCCAGAGAATGGGACAGCGTGTGATCTGGACAGCTTTCTAAAACGCTTCTCCTTTTTCGTCTCCTTGTGCTTCGGTTTGCCATTCCAGTCACTTTACTATAAATCTCCCATCTTGGAGAATCAGCACATTTGACCTCATGTTTCACACTGCTCACAAACTCTGTGAAGGATGAATGGGAAGAGGTGGAAGTAATAAGAGATTTGCTGTAAGCATTTGGACAGGCACATGGCACTCTCATTTCCCATCACGAAGAAGTGTTAACCCAAACCTCATTCTGCTGCCCCAGAACCCAGATAGGGCCTGAAGCAATCCTACGGGTCTGTGGCAAGCTCAGGAAAAAAGGGAGTTAAAAAATGGAGCTCAGGGTCTCAGGAATTCACCAACTTTCAGAGTTATAATGGACAACTATCGTCCAAAAATCTGTTGAGGGAAGGAAACGAGGAGGACCGGAAATTGAGGCAGGACTGCAGGAAACATATTTGAAGAGGTAGATAGGAATCGCCTTTTAAGCACAGGAAATGTGGCACAACTTCGACAATGATGCACTTGGCCAAAAGGGCGGATGCGATTTTTCCTCAATATATTCAAGAAAACACGAATACACACTTTTTGGCCAACGAATCAAGTGGGCAATGCAAAGACAGACTACAAATATGTCTCATTTGCCAATGGTCAAACAGAACATCCAAAAAAAATTGTAAAATCCAGAAATGCAGCACGGCCGAGTGGAACAGTGAGCCTTGTTATGCTGATGGGAGGGATGTAAATTGCCAAGAGCCGCTCTGGAGAAGTCCACTGTGTTCCCTCAAACATCTGAAAACTGAGCTAAAGAGTTTAGGGTCCTTCCACTCATGGGCGTATACATTGGGAAAACTGAAAATCAACAAGAAACAGCCACCCCAAAGTTTAGGGCTGCTTTGTTTACAAAGAAATCCACTTCAGTACACCTCAAATATCCCAGGAAAGACAAAAGTGGATTAAGAAGTTGTGGTACTTACGTACTAAGGGATATCCCTCAGCCATGGAATCAATGTCATAAAGCCAGTAGCAGCATAATGACTGGAGTAAGGTACGATGATTCTAAGGGAAATAAGTAACACAGAAAAAGAAACTTATCATAAGGTATCACTTATGAAGGGAATGTAAACATGGCTACACGTGAGCTGAATTAGAAAACAGAACAGAGTCTCACATTTAGAAAAATAAAAATGAAACACTCTTATGCCTGCTTAAGGGGAAAGGTGAGGTGGGATGATGCATAAAACCAGAGTTTGATATTAGCACAGGTAGCGTTCCATAAAACAAATGTGTAGTAGACAAGACCTACTCCTTGCTCAGTGAACTGAACTCCAACATCCCCTATTCCCTGCAGATTAATATATCTGACTAGAAAGAATCTTAATACCTATGTATTGATATGTCTCCTTAAGGGAATCAAGAGTGTATAGAGGGGCATAAACACGGCAGTGAAAATCAGCTCAACCCCATTATAAAAATCAATTTCAAACTAAAACACAAGAACAGCGAAATCCTTACAGAATTCGTTAAGGGGCTCTGATGCAATTGGGACTGACCACATCTACACCCACAGCTGGATGAGACATAAGGCTGGACACTTGGGGCTGAGAGGATTGGTGAGGTTGTGTGAGCAAATGCAGACCATTTAAAGCAATAATGTGTGCAACCCATTCCTTGGGTCCCAACTCTCTGGGGTCCAGGGAATCTTATTACAGCTAAAACATGCATGGGAAACCCAGAGGATGGGACAATGTGTGACCCGGACATCTTTCTAAAATACACCTCCTTTATCCTCTCCTTGTGCTCGGGTTCACCATTCCAGCCACTTTACTATAAATCTCCCCGCTTAGAGAGTCAGTGCCTTTAACCTCCTGTTTCACACAGTTTGCACTTTGTGTGGAGATTAAATGGGAATAGGGGGAACCAATGAGAGACATGCTGTAAGCATTTGGACGGGCACACGCCCCTGTAATTTCCCATCACGAAGAATATTTAACCAAATGCTCAGCCTGCTGCAGCAGAGCATGGATATGGCCTGACACAATCCTGCGGGTTTGTGGCCAGCTCACAAAAAAAGCAAGTTGAAAAACTGAGCTCAGGTTCTCTGGAATTCACAAACCTGCAGAGTTATAATGGACAACTCTCGTCCAAAAATCTGTAGATGGAAGGAAACGAGGAGGACTTTAATTCGAGGCAGGATTACAGGAAACATATTTCAAGAAGTAGATTGGAATCGCATTTTAAGCACAGGAAATGCGGCCCAATTTTGACAATGATGCACTTGGCCACAAAGGGCGTATGTGGTTTCCCGCAATATATTCAAGGAAACACGCATATGCACTTTTTGGCCAACCAAGCAAGCGGGCAATGCAAATCCTCACTACAAAGTAGTCTCATGTCCAACCGGTTAAACAGAACATCCTAAAGAATTGTAAAAACTAGAAAGGCAGCACAGCTGTGTGGAACAGGGGGTCCTTTGACAATGACGGGCGGGATGTAAATTGACAAGAGCCACTCTGGAGAAGTCCATGGTGTTTCCTGAAACATCTAAAAACAGAGCTAAAGAGCCTAGGGTACTTCCACTCATGGGCTAATACATTGGGTAAACAGAAAATCAACAAGAAACAGCCCCACCAAAGTTTAGGGCTGCTCCATTTACAAGAAAATCGACTTCAGTACACCTTAAATATCCCAGGAAAAATAAAAAGTTGGGGTACTTACATACTATGGGATATCCCGCAGCCATGGAATCAATGTCATAAAGCCAGTAGCAGCATAATGGCTGGATTTAGGTACGATGTTTCTAAGTGAAATAAGTAACACAGAAAAAGAAACTTATCATAAGATATCACTTATGAAGGGTGTGTAAACATGGCTACACATGAGCTGAATTAGAAAACAGAACAGAGTCTCACATTTAGAAAAAAATACTTTATATCTGCTTAAAGCGAAAGGTGACTTGGGGTGATGCATAACACCCGAGTTTGATATTAGCACACATACAGTTCCATGAACCAAACGTGTAATAGACAAGACCTACTCCTTGCTCAGTGAACTGGACTCAACATCCCCTATTCCCTGCAGAGGAATATATCTGACTAGTATGAAGTTTAATTCCTATGTATTCAAATATGTCCGTAAGGGAATCAAACGTGTATAGAGTGGCATTAACACGGCAGTTGAAATCAGCTCAACCCCATTATAAAAATTAATTTCAAAAACAATACACAAAAACAACAAAATTCTTACGAAATTCATTCAGGGGCTCTGAAGCAACCTGGATTGACCTCATCTACACCCACAGGTGGATGAGACATAACGTTGGACACTTGGGGCTGAGAGCATTGGTGAGCTTGTGAACAAATGCAGACCATTTAAAGGAATAATGCATGCAACCCATTCCAAGGGTCCCAACACTCTTGATTCAAGGGACTCTTATGACAGCTAAAACACGCATGGGAAACCCAGAGAATGGGACAGCGTGTGATCTGGACAGCTTTCTAAAACGCTTCTCCTTTTTCGTCTCCTTGTGCTTCGGTTTGCCATTCCAGTCACTTTACTATAAATCTCCCATCTTGGAGAATCAGCACATTTGACCTCATGTTTCACACTGCTCACAAACTCTGTGAAGGATGAATGGGAAGAGGTGGAAGTAATAAGAGATTTGCTGTAAGCATTTGGACAGGCACATGGCACTCTCATTTCCCATCACGAAGAAGTGTTAACCCAAACCTCATTCTGCTGCCCCAGAACCCAGATAGGGCCTGAAGCAATCCTACGGGTCTGTGGCAAGCTCAGGAAAAAAGGGAGTTAAAAAATGGAGCTCAGGGTCTCAGGAATTCACCAACTTTCAGAGTTATAATGGACAACTATCGTCCAAAAATCTGTTGAGGGAAGGAAACGAGGAGGACCGGAAATTGAGGCAGGACTGCAGGAAACATATTTGAAGAGGTAGATAGGAATCGCTTTTTAAGCACAGGAAATGTGGCACAACTTCGACAATGATGCACTTGGCCAAAAGGGCGGATGCGATTTTTCCTCAATATATTCAAGAAAACACGAATACACACTTTTTGGCCAACGAATCAAGTGGGCAATGCAAAGACAGACTACAAATATGTCTCATTTGCCAATGGTCAAACAGAACATCCAAAAAAAATTGTAAAATCCAGAAATGCAGCACGGCCGAGTGGAACAGTGAGCCTTGTTATGCTGATGGGAGGGATGTAAATTGCCAAGAGCCGCTCTGGAGAAGTCCACTGTGTTCCCTCAAACATCTGAAAACTGAGCTAAAGAGTTTAGGGTCCTTCCACTCATGGGCGTATACATTGGGAAAACTGAAAATCAACAAGAAACAGCCACCCCAAAGTTTAGGGCTGCTTTGTTTACAAAGAAATCCACTTCAGTACACCTCAAATATCCCAGGAAAGACAAAAGTGGATTAAGAAGTTGTGGTACTTACGTACTAAGGGATATCCCTCAGCCATGGAATCAATGTCATAAAGCCAGTAGCAGCATAATGACTGGAGTAAGGTACGATGATTCTAAGGGAAATAAGTAACACAGAAAAAGAAACTTATCATAAGGTATCACTTATGAAGGGAATGTAAACATGGCTACACATGAGCTGAATTAGAAAACAGAACAGAGTCTCACATTTAGAAAAATAAAAATGAAACACTCTTATGCCTGCTTAAGGGGAAAGGTGAGGTGGGATGATGCATAAAACCAGAGTTTGATATTAGCACAGGTAGCGTTCCATAAAACAAATGTGTAGTAGACAAGACCTACTCCTTGCTCAGTGAACTGAACTCCAACATCCCCTATTCCCTGCAGATTAATATATCTGACTAGAAAGAATCTTAATACCTATGTATTGATATGTCTCCTTAAGGGAATCAAGAGTGTATAGAGGGGCATAAACACGGCAGTGAAAATCAGCTCAACCCCATTATAAAAATCAATTTCAAACTAAAACACAAGAACAGCGAAATCCTTACAGAATTCGTTAAGGGGCTCTGATGCAATTGGGACTGACCACATCTACACCCACAGCTGGATGAGACATAAGGCTGGACACTTGGGGCTGAGAGGATTGGTGAGGTTGTGTGAGCAAATGCAGACCATTTAAAGCAATAATGTGTGCAACCCATTCCTTGGGTCCCAACTCTCTGGGGTCCAGGGAATCTTATTACAGCTAAAACATGCATGGGAAACCCAGAGGATGGGACAATGTGTGACCCGGACATCTTTCTAAAATACACCTCCTTTATCCTCTCCTTGTGCTCGGGTTCACCATTCCAGCCACTTTACTATAAATCTCCCCGCTTAGAGAGTCAGTGCCTTTAACCTCCTGTTTCACACAGTTTGCACTTTGTGTGGAGATTAAATGGGAATAGGGGGAACCAATGAGAGACATGCTGTAAGCATTTGGACGGGCACACGCCCCTGTAATTTCCCATCACGAAGAATATTTAACCAAATGCTCAGCCTGCTGCAGCAGAGCATGGATATGGCCTGACACAATCCTGCGGGTTTGTGGCCAGCTCACAAAAAAAGCAAGTTGAAAAACTGAGCTCAGGTTCTCTGGAATTCACAAACCTGCAGAGTTATAATGGACAACTCTCGTCCAAAAATCTGTAGATGGAAGGAAACGAGGAGGACTTTAATTCGAGGCAGGATTACAGGAAACATATTTCAAGAAGTAGATTGGAATCGCATTTTAAGCACAGGAAATGCGGCCCAATTTTGACAATGATGCACTTGGCCACAAAGGGCGTATGTGGTTTCCCGCAATATATTCAAGGAAACACGCATATGCACTTTTTGGCCAACCAAGCAAGCGGGCAATGCAAATCCTCACTACAAAGTAGTCTCATGTCCAACCGGTTAAACAGAACATCCTAAAGAATTGTAAAAACTAGAAAGGCAGCACAGCTGTGTGGAACAGGGGGTCCTTTGACAATGACGGGCGGGATGTAAATTGACAAGAGCCACTCTGGAGAAGTCCATGGTGTTTCCTGAAACATCTAAAAACAGAGCTAAAGAGCCTAGGGTACTTCCACTCATGGGCTAATACATTGGGTAAACAGAAAATCAACAAGAAACAGCCCCACCAAAGTTTAGGGCTGCTCCATTTACAAGAAAATCGACTTCAGTACACCTTAAATATCCCAGGAAAAATAAAAAGTTGGGGTACTTACATACTATGGGATATCCCGCAGCCATGGAATCAATGTCATAAAGCCAGTAGCAGCATAATGGCTGGATTTAGGTACGATGTTTCTAAGTGAAATAAGTAACACAGAAAAAGAAACTTATCATAAGATATCACTTATGAAGGGTGTGTAAACATGGCTACACATGAGCTGAATTAGAAAACAGAACAGAGTCTCACATTTAGAAAAAAATACTTTATATCTGCTTAAAGCGAAAGGTGACTTGGGGTGATGCATAACACCCGAGTTTGATATTAGCACACATACAGTTCCATGAACCAAACGTGTAATAGACAAGACCTACTCCTTGCTCAGTGAACTGGACTCAACATCCCCTATTCCCTGCAGAGGAATATATCTGACTAGTATGAAGTTTAATTCCTATGTATTCAAATATGTCCGTAAGGGAATCAAACGTGTATAGAGTGGCATTAACACGGCAGTTGAAATCAGCTCAACCCCATTATAAAAATTAATTTCAAAAACAATACACAAAAACAACAAAATTCTTACGAAATTCATTCAGGGGCTCTGAAGCAACCTGGATTGACCTCATCTACACCCACAGGTGGATGAGACATAACGTTGGACACTTGGGGCTGAGAGCATTGGTGAGCTTGTGAACAAATGCAGACCATTTAAAGGAATAATGCATGCAACCCATTCCAAGGGTCCCAACACTCTTGATTCAAGGGACTCTTATGACAGCTAAAACACGCATGGGAAACCCAGAGAATGGGACAGCGTGTGATCTGGACAGCTTTCTAAAACGCTTCTCCTTTTTCGTCTCCTTGTGCTTCGGTTTGCCATTCCAGTCACTTTACTATAAATCTCCCATCTTGGAGAATCAGCACATTTGACCTCATGTTTCACACTGCTCACAAACTCTGTGAAGGATGAATGGGAAGAGGTGGAAGTAATAAGAGATTTGCTGTAAGCATTTGGACAGGCACATGGCACTCTCATTTCCCATCACGAAGAAGTGTTAACCCAAACCTCATTCTGCTGCCCCAGAACCCAGATAGGGCCTGAAGCAATCCTACGGGTCTGTGGCAAGCTCAGGAAAAAAGGGAGTTAAAAAATGGAGCTCAGGGTCTCAGGAATTCACCAACTTTCAGAGTTATAATGGACAACTATCGTCCAAAAATCTGTTGAGGGAAGGAAACGAGGAGGACCGGAAATTGAGGCAGGACTGCAGGAAACATATTTGAAGAGGTAGATAGGAATCGCTTTTTAAGCACAGGAAATGTGGCACAACTTCGAAAATGATGCACTTGGCCAAAAGGGCGGATGCGATTTTTCCTCAATATATTCAAGAAAACACGAATACACACTTTTTGGCCAACGAATCAAGTGGGCAATGCAAAGACAGACTACAAATATGTCTCATTTGCCAATGGTCAAACAGAACATCCAAAAAAAATTGTAAAATCCAGAAATGCAGCACGGCCGAGTGGAACAGTGAGCCTTGTTATGCTGATGGGAGGGATGTAAATTGCCAAGAGCCGCTCTGGAGAAGTCCACTGTGTTCCCTCAAACATCTGAAAACTGAGCTAAAGAGTTTAGGGTCCTTCCACTCATGGGCGTATACATTGGGAAAACTGAAAATCAACAAGAAACAGCCACCCCAAAGTTTAGGGCTGCTTTGTTTACAAAGAAATCCACTTCAGTACACCTCAAATATCCCAGGAAAGACAAAAGTGGATTAAGAAGTTGTGGTACTTACGTACTAAGGGATATCCCTCAGCCATGGAATCAATGTCATAAAGCCAGTAGCAGCATAATGACTGGAGTAAGGTACGATGATTCTAAGGGAAATAAGTAACACAGAAAAAGAAACTTATCATAAGGTATCACTTATGAAGGGAATGTAAACATGGCTACACGTGAGCTGAATTAGAAAACAGAACAGAGTCTCACATTTAGAAAAATAAAAATGAAACACTCTTATGCCTGCTTAAGGGGAAAGGTGAGGTGGGATGATGCATAAAACCAGAGTTTGATATTAGCACAGGTAGCGTTCCATAAAACAAATGTGTAGTAGACAAGACCTACTCCTTGCTCAGTGAACTGAACTCCAACATCCCCTATTCCCTGCAGATTAATATATCTGACTAGAAAGAATCTTAATACCTATGTATTGATATGTCTCCTTAAGGGAATCAAGAGTGTATAGAGGGGCATAAACACGGCAGTGAAAATCAGCTCAACCCCATTATAAAAATCAATTTCAAACTAAAACACAAGAACAGCGAAATCCTTACAGAATTCGTTAAGGGGCTCTGATGCAATTGGGACTGACCACATCTACACCCACAGCTGGATGAGACATAAGGCTGGACACTTGGGGCTGAGAGGATTGGTGAGGTTGTGTGAGCAAATGCAGACCATTTAAAGCAATAATGTGTGCAACCCATTCCTTGGGTCCCAACTCTCTGGGGTCCAGGGAATCTTATTACAGCTAAAACATGCATGGGAAACCCAGAGGATGGGACAATGTGTGACCCGGACATCTTTCTAAAATACACCTCCTTTATCCTCTCCTTGTGCTCGGGTTCACCATTCCAGCCACTTTACTATAAATCTCCCCGCTTAGAGAGTCAGTGCCTTTAACCTCCTGTTTCACACAGTTTGCACTTTGTGTGGAGATTAAATGGGAATAGGGGGAACCAATGAGAGACATGCTGTAAGCATTTGGACGGGCACACGCCCCTGTAATTTCCCATCACGAAGAATATTTAACCAAATGCTCAGCCTGCTGCAGCAGAGCATGGATATGGCCTGACACAATCCTGCGGGTTTGTGGCCAGCTCACAAAAAAAGCAAGTTGAAAAACTGAGCTCAGGTTCTCTGGAATTCACAAACCTGCAGAGTTATAATGGACAACTCTCGTCCAAAAATCTGTAGATGGAAGGAAACGAGGAGGACTTTAATTCGAGGCAGGATTACAGGAAACATATTTCAAGAAGTAGATTGGAATCGCATTTTAAGCACAGGAAATGCGGCCCAATTTTGACAATGATGCACTTGGCCACAAAGGGCGTATGTGGTTTCCCGCAATATATTCAAGGAAACACGCATATGCACTTTTTGGCCAACCAAGCAAGCGGGCAATGCAAATCCTCACTACAAAGTAGTCTCATGTCCAACCGGTTAAACAGAACATCCTAAAGAATTGTAAAAACTAGAAAGGCAGCACAGCTGTGTGGAACAGGGGGTCCTTTGACAATGACGGGCGGGATGTAAATTGACAAGAGCCACTCTGGAGAAGTCCATGGTGTTTCCTGAAACATCTAAAAACAGAGCTAAAGAGCCTAGGGTACTTCCACTCATGGGCTAATACATTGGGTAAACAGAAAATCAACAAGAAACAGCCCCACCAAAGTTTAGGGCTGCTCCATTTACAAGAAAATCGACTTCAGTACACCTTAAATATCCCAGGAAAAATAAAAAGTTGGGGTACTTACATACTATGGGATATCCCGCAGCCATGGAATCAATGTCATAAAGCCAGTAGCAGCATAATGGCTGGATTTAGGTACGATGTTTCTAAGTGAAATAAGTAACACAGAAAAAGAAACTTATCATAAGATATCACTTATGAAGGGTGTGTAAACATGGCTACACATGAGCTGAATTAGAAAACAGAACAGAGTCTCACATTTAGAAAAAAATACTTTATATCTGCTTAAAGCGAAAGGTGACTTGGGGTGATGCATAACACCCGAGTTTGATATTAGCACACATACAGTTCCATGAACCAAACGTGTAATAGACAAGACCTACTCCTTGCTCAGTGAACTGGACTCAACATCCCCTATTCCCTGCAGAGGAATATATCTGACTAGTATGAAGTTTAATTCCTATGTATTCAAATATGTCCGTAAGGGAATCAAACGTGTATAGAGTGGCATTAACACGGCAGTTGAAATCAGCTCAACCCCATTATAAAAATTAATTTCAAAAACAATACACAAAAACAACAAAATTCTTACGAAATTCATTCAGGGGCTCTGAAGCAACCTGGATTGACCTCATCTACACCCACAGGTGGATGAGACATAACGTTGGACACTTGGGGCTGAGAGCATTGGTGAGCTTGTGAACAAATGCAGACCATTTAAAGGAATAATGCATGCAACCCATTCCAAGGGTCCCAACACTCTTGATTCAAGGGACTCTTATGACAGCTAAAACACGCATGGGAAACCCAGAGAATGGGACAGCGTGTGATCTGGACAGCTTTCTAAAACGCTTCTCCTTTTTCGTCTCCTTGTGCTTCGGTTTGCCATTCCAGTCACTTTACTATAAATCTCCCATCTTGGAGAATCAGCACATTTGACCTCATGTTTCACACTGCTCACAAACTCTGTGAAGGATGAATGGGAAGAGGTGGAAGTAATAAGAGATTTGCTGTAAGCATTTGGACAGGCACATGGCACTCTCATTTCCCATCACGAAGAAGTGTTAACCCAAACCTCATTCTGCTGCCCCAGAACCCAGATAGGGCCTGAAGCAATCCTACGGGTCTGTGGCAAGCTCAGGAAAAAAGGGAGTTAAAAAATGGAGCTCAGGGTCTCAGGAATTCACCAACTTTCAGAGTTATAATGGACAACTATCGTCCAAAAATCTGTTGAGGGAAGGAAACGAGGAGGACCGGAAATTGAGGCAGGACTGCAGGAAACATATTTGAAGAGGTAGATAGGAATCGCTTTTTAAGCACAGGAAATGTGGCACAACTTCGAAAATGATGCACTTGGCCAAAAGGGCGGATGCGATTTTTCCTCAATATATTCAAGAAAACACGAATACACACTTTTTGGCCAACGAATCAAGTGGGCAATGCAAAGACAGACTACAAATATGTCTCATTTGCCAATGGTCAAACAGAACATCCAAAAAAAATTGTAAAATCCAGAAATGCAGCACGGCCGAGTGGAACAGTGAGCCTTGTTATGCTGATGGGAGGGATGTAAATTGCCAAGAGCCGCTCTGGAGAAGTCCACTGTGTTCCCTCAAACATCTGAAAACTGAGCTAAAGAGTTTAGGGTCCTTCCACTCATGGGCGTATACATTGGGAAAACTGAAAATCAACAAGAAACAGCCACCCCAAAGTTTAGGGCTGCTTTGTTTACAAAGAAATCCACTTCAGTACACCTCAAATATCCCAGGAAAGACAAAAGTGGATTAAGAAGTTGTGGTACTTACGTACTAAGGGATATCCCTCAGCCATGGAATCAATGTCATAAAGCCAGTAGCAGCATAATGACTGGAGTAAGGTACGATGATTCTAAGGGAAATAAGTAACACAGAAAAAGAAACTTATCATAAGGTATCACTTATGAAGGGAATGTAAACATGGCTACACATGAGCTGAATTAGAAAACAGAACAGAGTCTCACATTTAGAAAAATAAAAATGAAACACTCTTATGCCTGCTTAAGGGGAAAGGTGAGGTGGGATGATGCATAAAACCAGAGTTTGATATTAGCACAGGTAGCGTTCCATAAAACAAATGTGTAGTAGACAAGACCTACTCCTTGCTCAGTGAACTGAACTCCAACATCCCCTATTCCCTGCAGATTAATATATCTGACTAGAAAGAATCTTAATACCTATGTATTGATATGTCTCCTTAAGGGAATCAAGAGTGTATAGAGGGGCATAAACACGGCAGTGAAAATCAGCTCAACCCCATTATAAAAATCAATTTCAAACTAAAACACAAGAACAGCGAAATCCTTACAGAATTCGTTAAGGGGCTCTGATGCAATTGGGACTGACCACATCTACACCCACAGCTGGATGAGACATAAGGCTGGACACTTGGGGCTGAGAGGATTGGTGAGGTTGTGTGAGCAAATGCAGACCATTTAAAGCAATAATGTGTGCAACCCATTCCTTGGGTCCCAACTCTCTGGGGTCCAGGGAATCTTATTACAGCTAAAACATGCATGGGAAACCCAGAGGATGGGACAATGTGTGACCCGGACATCTTTCTAAAATACACCTCCTTTATCCTCTCCTTGTGCTCGGGTTCACCATTCCAGCCACTTTACTATAAATCTCCCCGCTTAGAGAGTCAGTGCCTTTAACCTCCTGTTTCACACAGTTTGCACTTTGTGTGGAGATTAAATGGGAATAGGGGGAACCAATGAGAGACATGCTGTAAGCATTTGGACGGGCACACGCCCCTGTAATTTCCCATCACGAAGAATATTTAACCAAATGCTCAGCCTGCTGCAGCAGAGCATGGATATGGCCTGACACAATCCTGCGGGTTTGTGGCCAGCTCACAAAAAAAGCAAGTTGAAAAACTGAGCTCAGGTTCTCTGGAATTCACAAACCTGCAGAGTTATAATGGACAACTCTCGTCCAAAAATCTGTAGATGGAAGGAAACGAGGAGGACTTTAATTCGAGGCAGGATTACAGGAAACATATTTCAAGAAGTAGATTGGAATCGCATTTTAAGCACAGGAAATGCGGCCCAATTTTGACAATGATGCACTTGGCCACAAAGGGCGTATGTGGTTTCCCGCAATATATTCAAGGAAACACGCATATGCACTTTTTGGCCAACCAAGCAAGCGGGCAATGCAAATCCTCACTACAAAGTAGTCTCATGTCCAACCGGTTAAACAGAACATCCTAAAGAATTGTAAAAACTAGAAAGGCAGCACAGCTGTGTGGAACAGGGGGTCCTTTGACAATGACGGGCGGGATGTAAATTGACAAGAGCCACTCTGGAGAAGTCCATGGTGTTTCCTGAAACATCTAAAAACAGAGCTAAAGAGCCTAGGGTACTTCCACTCATGGGCTAATACATTGGGTAAACAGAAAATCAACAAGAAACAGCCCCACCAAAGTTTAGGGCTGCTCCATTTACAAGAAAATCGACTTCAGTACACCTTAAATATCCCAGGAAAAATAAAAAGTTGGGGTACTTACATACTATGGGATATCCCGCAGCCATGGAATCAATGTCATAAAGCCAGTAGCAGCATAATGGCTGGATTTAGGTACGATGTTTCTAAGTGAAATAAGTAACACAGAAAAAGAAACTTATCATAAGATATCACTTATGAAGGGTGTGTAAACATGGCTACACATGAGCTGAATTAGAAAACAGAACAGAGTCTCACATTTAGAAAAAAATACTTTATATCTGCTTAAAGCGAAAGGTGACTTGGGGTGATGCATAACACCCGAGTTTGATATTAGCACACATACAGTTCCATGAACCAAACGTGTAATAGACAAGACCTACTCCTTGCTCAGTGAACTGGACTCAACATCCCCTATTCCCTGCAGAGGAATATATCTGACTAGTATGAAGTTTAATTCCTATGTATTCAAATATGTCCGTAAGGGAATCAAACGTGTATAGAGTGGCATTAACACGGCAGTTGAAATCAGCTCAACCCCATTATAAAAATTAATTTCAAAAACAATACACAAAAACAACAAAGTTCTTACGAAATTCATTCAGGGGCTCTGAAGCAACCTGGATTGACCTCATCTACACCCACAGGTGGATGAGACATAACGTTGGACACTTGGGGCTGAGAGCATTGGTGAGCTTGTGAACAAATGCAGACCATTTAAAGGAATAATGCATGCAACCCATTCCAAGGGTCCCAACACTCTTGATTCAAGGGACTCTTATGACAGCTAAAACACGCATGGGAAACCCAGAGAATGGGACAGCGTGTGATCTGGACAGCTTTCTAAAACGCTTCTCCTTTTTCGTCTCCTTGTGCTTCGGTTTGCCATTCCAGTCACTTTACTATAAATCTCCCATCTTGGAGAATCAGCACATTTGACCTCATGTTTCACACTGCTCACAAACTCTGTGAAGGATGAATGGGAAGAGGTGGAAGTAATAAGAGATTTGCTGTAAGCATTTGGACAGGCACATGGCACTCTCATTTCCCATCACGAAGAAGTGTTAACCCAAACCTCATTCTGCTGCCCCAGAACCCAGATAGGGCCTGAAGCAATCCTACGGGTCTGTGGCAAGCTCAGGAAAAAAGGGAGTTAAAAAATGGAGCTCAGGGTCTCAGGAATTCACCAACTTTCAGAGTTATAATGGACAACTATCGTCCAAAAATCTGTTGAGGGAAGGAAACGAGGAGGACCGGAAATTGAGGCAGGACTGCAGGAAACATATTTGAAGAGGTAGATAGGAATCGCTTTTTAAGCACATGAAATGTGGCACAACTTCGAAAATGATGCACTTGGCCAAAAGGGCGGATGCGATTTTTCCTCAATATATTCAAGAAAACACGAATACACACTTTTTGGCCAACGAATCAAGTGGGCAATGCAAAGACAGACTACAAATATGTCTCATTTGCCAATGGTCAAACAGAACATCCAAAAAAAATTGTAAAATCCAGAAATGCAGCACGGCCGAGTGGAACAGTGAGCCTTGTTATGCTGATGGGAGGGATGTAAATTGCCAAGAGCCGCTCTGGAGAAGTCCACTGTGTTCCCTCAAACATCTGAAAACTGAGCTAAAGAGTTTAGGGTCCTTCCACTCATGGGCGTATACATTGGGAAAACTGAAAATCAACAAGAAACAGCCACCCCAAAGTTTAGGGCTGCTTTGTTTACAAAGAAATCCACTTCAGTACACCTCAAATATCCCAGGAAAGACAAAAGTGGATTAAGAAGTTGTGGTACTTACGTACTAAGGGATATCCCTCAGCCATGGAATCAATGTCATAAAGCCAGTAGCAGCATAATGACTGGAGTAAGGTACGATGATTCTAAGGGAAATAAGTAACACAGAAAAAGAAACTTATCATAAGGTATCACTTATGAAGGGAATGTAAACATGGCTACACATGAGCTGAATTAGAAAACAGAACAGAGTCTCACATTTAGAAAAATAAAAATGAAACACTCTTATGCCTGCTTAAGGGGAAAGGTGAGGTGGGATGATGCATAAAACCAGAGTTTGATATTAGCACAGGTAGCGTTCCATAAAACAAATGTGTAGTAGACAAGACCTACTCCTTGCTCAGTGAACTGAACTCCAACATCCCCTATTCCCTGCAGATTAATATATCTGACTAGAAAGAATCTTAATACCTATGTATTGATATGTCTCCTTAAGGGAATCAAGAGTGTATAGAGGGGCATAAACACGGCAGTGAAAATCAGCTCAACCCCATTATAAAAATCAATTTCAAACTAAAACACAAGAACAGCGAAATCCTTACAGAATTCGTTAAGGGGCTCTGATGCAATTGGGACTGACCACATCTACACCCACAGCTGGATGAGACATAAGGCTGGACACTTGGGGCTGAGAGGATTGGTGAGGTTGTGTGAGCAAATGCAGACCATTTAAAGCAATAATGTGTGCAACCCATTCCTTGGGTCCCAACTCTCTGGGGTCCAGGGAATCTTATTACAGCTAAAACATGCATGGGAAACCCAGAGGATGGGACAATGTGTGACCCGGACATCTTTCTAAAATACACCTCCTTTATCCTCTCCTTGTGCTCGGGTTCACCATTCCAGCCACTTTACTATAAATCTCCCCGCTTAGAGAGTCAGTGCCTTTAACCTCCTGTTTCACACAGTTTGCACTTTGTGTGGAGATTAAATGGGAATAGGGGGAACCAATGAGAGACATGCTGTAAGCATTTGGACGGGCACACGCCCCTGTAATTTCCCATCACGAAGAATATTTAACCAAATGCTCAGCCTGCTGCAGCAGAGCATGGATATGGCCTGACACAATCCTGCGGGTTTGTGGCCAGCTCACAAAAAAAGCAAGTTGAAAAACTGAGCTCAGGTTCTCTGGAATTCACAAACCTGCAGAGTTATAATGGACAACTCTCGTCCAAAAATCTGTAGATGGAAGGAAACGAGGAGGACTTTAATTCGAGGCAGGATTACAGGAAACATATTTCAAGAAGTAGATTGGAATCGCATTTTAAGCACAGGAAATGCGGCCCAATTTTGACAATGATGCACTTGGCCACAAAGGGCGTATGTGGTTTCCCGCAATATATTCAAGGAAACACGCATATGCACTTTTTGGCCAACCAAGCAAGCGGGCAATGCAAATCCTCACTACAAAGTAGTCTCATGTCCAACCGGTTAAACAGAACATCCTAAAGAATTGTAAAAACTAGAAAGGCAGCACAGCTGTGTGGAACAGGGGGTCCTTTGACAATGACGGGCGGGATGTAAATTGACAAGAGCCACTCTGGAGAAGTCCATGGTGTTTCCTGAAACATCTAAAAACAGAGCTAAAGAGCCTAGGGTACTTCCACTCATGGGCTAATACATTGGGTAAACAGAAAATCAACAAGAAACAGCCCCACCAAAGTTTAGGGCTGCTCCATTTACAAGAAAATCGACTTCAGTACACCTTAAATATCCCAGGAAAAATAAAAAGTTGGGGTACTTACATACTATGGGATATCCCGCAGCCATGGAATCAATGTCATAAAGCCAGTAGCAGCATAATGGCTGGATTTAGGTACGATGTTTCTAAGTGAAATAAGTAACACAGAAAAAGAAACTTATCATAAGATATCACTTATGAAGGGTGTGTAAACATGGCTACACATGAGCTGAATTAGAAAACAGAACAGAGTCTCACATTTAGAAAAAAATACTTTATATCTGCTTAAAGCGAAAGGTGACTTGGGGTGATGCATAACACCCGAGTTTGATATTAGCACACATACAGTTCCATGAACCAAACGTGTAATAGACAAGACCTACTCCTTGCTCAGTGAACTGGACTCAACATCCCCTATTCCCTGCAGAGGAATATATCTGACTAGTATGAAGTTTAATTCCTATGTATTCAAATATGTCCGTAAGGGAATCAAACGTGTATAGAGTGGCATTAACACGGCAGTTGAAATCAGCTCAACCCCATTATAAAAATTAATTTCAAAAACAATACACAAAAACAACAAAATTCTTACGAAATTCATTCAGGGGCTCTGAAGCAACCTGGATTGACCTCATCTACACCCACAGGTGGATGAGACATAACGTTGGACACTTGGGGCTGAGAGCATTGGTGAGCTTGTGAACAAATGCAGACCATTTAAAGGAATAATGCATGCAACCCATTCCAAGGGTCCCAACACTCTTGATTCAAGGGACTCTTATGACAGCTAAAACACGCATGGGAAACCCAGAGAATGGGACAGCGTGTGATCTGGACAGCTTTCTAAAACGCTTCTCCTTTTTCGTCTCCTTGTGCTTCGGTTTGCCATTCCAGTCACTTTACTATAAATCTCCCATCTTGGAGAATCAGCACATTTGACCTCATGTTTCACACTGCTCACAAACTCTGTGAAGGATGAATGGGAAGAGGTGGAAGTAATAAGAGATTTGCTGTAAGCATTTGGACAGGCACATGGCACTCTCATTTCCCATCACGAAGAAGTGTTAACCCAAACCTCATTCTGCTGCCCCAGAACCCAGATAGGGCCTGAAGCAATCCTACGGGTCTGTGGCAAGCTCAGGAAAAAAGGGAGTTAAAAAATGGAGCTCAGGGTCTCAGGAATTCACCAACTTTCAGAGTTATAATGGACAACTATCGTCCAAAAATCTGTTGAGGGAAGGAAACGAGGAGGACCGGAAATTGAGGCAGGACTGCAGGAAACATATTTGAAGAGGTAGATAGGAATCGCTTTTTAAGCACAGGAAATGTGGCACAACTTCGAAAATGATGCACTTGGCCAAAAGGGCGGATGCGATTTTTCCTCAATATATTCAAGAAAACACGAATACACACTTTTTGGCCAACGAATCAAGTGGGCAATGCAAAGACAGACTACAAATATGTCTCATTTGCCAATGGTCAAACAGAACATCCAAAAAAAATTGTAAAATCCAGAAATGCAGCACGGCCGAGTGGAACAGTGAGCCTTGTTATGCTGATGGGAGGGATGTAAATTGCCAAGAGCCGCTCTGGAGAAGTCCACTGTGTTCCCTCAAACATCTGAAAACTGAGCTAAAGAGTTTAGGGTCCTTCCACTCATGGGCGTATACATTGGGAAAACTGAAAATCAACAAGAAACAGCCACCCCAAAGTTTAGGGCTGCTTTGTTTACAAAGAAATCCACTTCAGTACACCTCAAATATCCCAGGAAAGACAAAAGTGGATTAAGAAGTTGTGGTACTTACGTACTAAGGGATATCCCTCAGCCATGGAATCAATGTCATAAAGCCAGTAGCAGCATAATGACTGGAGTAAGGTACGATGATTCTAAGGGAAATAAGTAACACAGAAAAAGAAACTTATCATAAGGTATCACTTATGAAGGGAATGTAAACATGGCTACACATGAGCTGAATTAGAAAACAGAACAGAGTCTCACATTTAGAAAAATAAAAATGAAACACTCTTATGCCTGCTTAAGGGGAAAGGTGAGGTGGGATGATGCATAAAACCAGAGTTTGATATTAGCACAGGTAGCGTTCCATAAAACAAATGTGTAGTAGACAAGACCTACTCCTTGCTCAGTGAACTGAACTCCAACATCCCCTATTCCCTGCAGATTAATATATCTGACTAGAAAGAATCTTAATACCTATGTATTGATATGTCTCCTTAAGGGAATCAAGAGTGTATAGAGGGGCATAAACACGGCAGTGAAAATCAGCTCAACCCCATTATAAAAATCAATTTCAAACTAAAACACAAGAACAGCGAAATCCTTACAGAATTCGTTAAGGGGCTCTGATGCAATTGGGACTGACCACATCTACACCCACAGCTGGATGAGACATAAGGCTGGACACTTGGGGCTGAGAGGATTGGTGAGGTTGTGTGAGCAAATGCAGACCATTTAAAGCAATAATGTGTGCAACCCATTCCTTGGGTCCCAACTCTCTGGGGTCCAGGGAATCTTATTACAGCTAAAACATGCATGGGAAACCCAGAGGATGGGACAATGTGTGACCCGGACATCTTTCTAAAATACACCTCCTTTATCCTCTCCTTGTGCTCGGGTTCACCATTCCAGCCACTTTACTATAAATCTCCCCGCTTAGAGAGTCAGTGCCTTTAACCTCCTGTTTCACACAGTTTGCACTTTGTGTGGAGATTAAATGGGAATAGGGGGAACCAATGAGAGACATGCTGTAAGCATTTGGACGGGCACACGCCCCTGTAATTTCCCATCACGAAGAATATTTAACCAAATGCTCAGCCTGCTGCAGCAGAGCATGGATATGGCCTGACACAATCCTGCGGGTTTGTGGCCAGCTCACAAAAAAAGCAAGTTGAAAAACTGAGCTCAGGTTCTCTGGAATTCACAAACCTGCAGAGTTATAATGGACAACTCTCGTCCAAAAATCTGTAGATGGAAGGAAACGAGGAGGACTTTAATTCGAGGCAGGATTACAGGAAACATATTTCAAGAAGTAGATTGGAATCGCATTTTAAGCACAGGAAATGCGGCCCAATTTTGACAATGATGCACTTGGCCACAAAGGGCGTATGTGGTTTCCCGCAATATATTCAAGGAAACACGCATATGCACTTTTTGGCCAACCAAGCAAGCGGGCAATGCAAATCCTCACTACAAAGTAGTCTCATGTCCAACCGGTTAAACAGAACATCCTAAAGAATTGTAAAAACTAGAAAGGCAGCACAGCTGTGTGGAACAGGGGGTCCTTTGACAATGACGGGCGGGATGTAAATTGACAAGAGCCACTCTGGAGAAGTCCATGGTGTTTCCTGAAACATCTAAAAACAGAGCTAAAGAGCCTAGGGTACTTCCACTCATGGGCTAATACATTGGGTAAACAGAAAATCAACAAGAAACAGCCCCACCAAAGTTTAGGGCTGCTCCATTTACAAGAAAATCGACTTCAGTACACCTTAAATATCCCAGGAAAAATAAAAAGTTGGGGTACTTACATACTATGGGATATCCCGCAGCCATGGAATCAATGTCATAAAGCCAGTAGCAGCATAATGGCTGGATTTAGGTACGATGTTTCTAAGTGAAATAAGTAACACAGAAAAAGAAACTTATCATAAGATATCACTTATGAAGGGTGTGTAAACATGGCTACACATGAGCTGAATTAGAAAACAGAACAGAGTCTCACATTTAGAAAAAAATACTTTATATCTGCTTAAAGCGAAAGGTGACTTGGGGTGATGCATAACACCCGAGTTTGATATTAGCACACATACAGTTCCATGAACCAAACGTGTAATAGACAAGACCTACTCCTTGCTCAGTGAACTGGACTCAACATCCCCTATTCCCTGCAGAGGAATATATCTGACTAGTATGAAGTTTAATTCCTATGTATTCAAATATGTCCGTAAGGGAATCAAACGTGTATAGAGTGGCATTAACACGGCAGTTGAAATCAGCTCAACCCCATTATAAAAATTAATTTCAAAAACAATACACAAAAACAACAAAATTCTTACGAAATTCATTCAGGGGCTCTGAAGCAACCTGGATTGACCTCATCTACACCCACAGGTGGATGAGACATAACGTTGGACACTTGGGGCTGAGAGCATTGGTGAGCTTGTGAACAAATGCAGACCATTTAAAGGAATAATGCATGCAACCCATTCCAAGGGTCCCAACACTCTTGATTCAAGGGACTCTTATGACAGCTAAAACACGCATGGGAAACCCAGAGAATGGGACAGCGTGTGATCTGGACAGCTTTCTAAAACGCTTCTCCTTTTTCGTCTCCTTGTGCTTCGGTTTGCCATTCCAGTCACTTTACTATAAATCTCCCATCTTGGAGAATCAGCACATTTGACCTCATGTTTCACACTGCTCACAAACTCTGTGAAGGATGAATGGGAAGAGGTGGAAGTAATAAGAGATTTGCTGTAAGCATTTGGACAGGCACATGGCACTCTCATTTCCCATCACGAAGAAGTGTTAACCCAAACCTCATTCTGCTGCCCCAGAACCCAGATAGGGCCTGAAGCAATCCTACGGGTCTGTGGCAAGCTCAGGAAAAAAGGGAGTTAAAAAATGGAGCTCAGGGTCTCAGGAATTCACCAACTTTCAGAGTTATAATGGACAACTATCGTCCAAAAATCTGTTGAGGGAAGGAAACGAGGAGGACCGGAAATTGAGGCAGGACTGCAGGAAACATATTTGAAGAGGTAGATAGGAATCGCTTTTTAAGCACAGGAAATGTGGCACAACTTCGAAAATGATGCACTTGGCCAAAAGGGCGGATGCGATTTTTCCTCAATATATTCAAGAAAACACGAATACACACTTTTTGGCCAACGAATCAAGTGGGCAATGCAAAGACAGACTACAAATATGTCTCATTTGCCAATGGTCAAACAGAACATCCAAAAAAAATTGTAAAATCCAGAAATGCAGCACGGCCGAGTGGAACAGTGAGCCTTGTTATGCTGATGGGAGGGATGTAAATTGCCAAGAGCCGCTCTGGAGAAGTCCACTGTGTTCCCTCAAACATCTGAAAACTGAGCTAAAGAGTTTAGGGTCCTTCCACTCATGGGCGTATACATTGGGAAAACTGAAAATCAACAAGAAACAGCCACCCCAAAGTTTAGGGCTGCTTTGTTTACAAAGAAATCCACTTCAGTACACCTCAAATATCCCAGGAAAGACAAAAGTGGATTAAGAAGTTGTGGTACTTACGTACTAAGGGATATCCCTCAGCCATGGAATCAATGTCATAAAGCCAGTAGCAGCATAATGACTGGAGTAAGGTACGATGATTCTAAGGGAAATAAGTAACACAGAAAAAGAAACTTATCATAAGGTATCACTTATGAAGGGAATGTAAACATGGCTACACATGAGCTGAATTAGAAAACAGAACAGAGTCTCACATTTAGAAAAATAAAAATGAAACACTCTTATGCCTGCTTAAGGGGAAAGGTGAGGTGGGATGATGCATAAAACCAGAGTTTGATATTAGCACAGGTAGCGTTCCATAAAACAAATGTGTAGTAGACAAGACCTACTCCTTGCTCAGTGAACTGAACTCCAACATCCCCTATTCCCTGCAGATTAATATATCTGACTAGAAAGAATCTTAATACCTATGTATTGATATGTCTCCTTAAGGGAATCAAGAGTGTATAGAGGGGCATAAACACGGCAGTGAAAATCAGCTCAACCCCATTATAAAAATCAATTTCAAACTAAAACACAAGAACAGCGAAATCCTTACAGAATTCGTTAAGGGGCTCTGATGCAATTGGGACTGACCACATCTACACCCACAGCTGGATGAGACATAAGGCTGGACACTTGGGGCTGAGAGCATTGGTGAGGTTGTGTGAGCAAATGCAGACCATTTAAAGCAATAATATGTGCAACCCATTCCTTGGGTCCCAACTCTCTGGGGTCCAGGGAATCTTATTACAGCTAAAACATGCATGGGAAACCCAGAGGATGGGACAATGTGTGACCCGGACATCTTTCTAAAATACACCTCCTTTATCCTCTCCTTGTGCTCGGGTTCACCATTCCAGCCACTTTACTATAAATCTCCCCGCTTAGAGAGTCACTGCCTTTAACCTCCTGATTCACACAGTTTGCAATTTGTGTGGAGATTAAATGGGAATAGGGGGAACCAATGAGAGACATGCTGTAAGCATTTGGACGGGCACACGCCCCTGTAATTTCCCATCACGAAGAAAATTTAACCAAATGCTCAGCCTGCTGCAGCAGAGCATGTATATGGCCTGACACAATCCTGCGGGTTTGTGGCCAGCTCACAAAAAAAGCAAGTTGAAAAACTGAGCTCAGGTTCTCTGGAATTCACAAACCTGCAGAGTTATAATGGACAACTCTCGTCCAAAAATCTGTAGATGGAAGGAAACGAGGAGGACTTTAATTCGAGGCAGGATTACAGGAAACATATTTCAAGAAGTAGATTGGAATCGCATTTTAAGCACAGGAAATGCGGCCCAATTTTGACAATGATGCACTTGGCCACAAAGGGCGTATGTGGTTTCCCGCAATATATTCAAGGAAACACGCATATGCACTTTTTGGCCAACCAAGCAAGCGGGCAATGCAAATCCTCACTACAAAGTAGTCTCATGTCCAACCGGTTAAACAGAACATCCTAAAGAATTGTAAAAACTAGAAAGGCAGCACAGCTGTGTGGAACAGGGGGTCCTTTGACAATGACGGGCGGGATGTAAATTGACAAGAGCCACTCTGGAGAAGTCCATGGTGTTTCCTGAAACATCTAAAAACAGAGCTAAAGAGCCTAGGGTACTTCCACTCATGGGCTAATACATTGGGTAAACAGAAAATCAACAAGAAACAGCCCCACCAAAGTTTAGGGCTGCTCCATTTACAAGAAAATCGACTTCAGTACACCTTAAATATCCCAGGAAAAATAAAAAGTTGGGGTACTTACATACTATGGGATATCCCGCAGCCATGGAATCAATGTCATAAAGCCAGTAGCAGCATAATGGCTGGATTTAGGTACGATGTTTCTAAGTGAAATAAGTAACACAGAAAAAGAAACTTATCATAAGATATCACTTATGAAGGGTGTGTAAACATGGCTACACATGAGCTGAATTAGAAAACAGAACAGAGTCTCACATTTAGAAAAAAATACTTTATATCTGCTTAAAGCGAAAGGTGACTTGGGGTGATGCATAACACCCGAGTTTGATATTAGCACACATACAGTTCCATGAACCAAACGTGTAATAGACAAGACCTACTCCTTGCTCAGTGAACTGGACTCAACATCCCCTATTCCCTGCAGAGGAATATATCTGACTAGTATGAAGTTTAATTCCTATGTATTCAAATATGTCCGTAAGGGAATCAAACGTGTATAGAGTGGCATTAACACGGCAGTTGAAATCAGCTCAACCCCATTATAAAAATTAATTTCAAAAACAATACACAAAAACAACAAAATTCTTACGAAATTCATTCAGGGGCTCTGAAGCAACCTGGATTGACCTCATCTACACCCACAGGTGGATGAGACATAACGTTGGACACTTGGGGCTGAGAGCATTGGTGAGCTTGTGAACAAATGCAGACCATTTAAAGGAATAATGCATGCAACCCATTCCAAGGGTCCCAACACTCTTGATTCAAGGGACTCTTATGACAGCTAAAACACGCATGGGAAACCCAGAGAATGGGACAGCGTGTGATCTGGACAGCTTTCTAAAACGCTTCTCCTTTTTCGTCTCCTTGTGCTTCGGTTTGCCATTCCAGTCACTTTACTATAAATCTCCCATCTTGGAGAATCAGCACATTTGACCTCATGTTTCACACTGCTCACAAACTCTGTGAAGGATGAATGGGAAGAGGTGGAAGTAATAAGAGATTTGCTGTAAGCATTTGGACAGGCACATGGCACTCTCATTTCCCATCACGAAGAAGTGTTAACCCAAACCTCATTCTGCTGCCCCAGAACCCAGATAGGGCCTGAAGCAATCCTACGGGTCTGTGGCAAGCTCAGGAAAAAAGGGAGTTAAAAAATGGAGCTCAGGGTCTCAGGAATTCACCAACTTTCAGAGTTATAATGGACAACTATCGTCCAAAAATCTGTTGAGGGAAGGAAACGAGGAGGACCGGAAATTGAGGCAGGACTGCAGGAAACATATTTGAAGAGGTAGATAGGAATCGCTTTTTAAGCACAGGAAATGTGGCACAACTTCGAAAATGATGCACTTGGCCAAAAGGGCGGATGCGATTTTTCCTCAATATATTCAAGAAAACACGAATACACACTTTTTGGCCAACGAATCAAGTGGGCAATGCAAAGACAGACTACAAATATGTCTCATTTGCCAATGGTCAAACAGAACATCCAAAAAAAATTGTAAAATCCAGAAATGCAGCACGGCCGAGTGGAACAGTGAGCCTTGTTATGCTGATGGGAGGGATGTAAATTGCCAAGAGCCGCTCTGGAGAAGTCCACTGTGTTCCCTCAAACATCTGAAAACTGAGCTAAAGAGTTTAGGGTCCTTCCACTCATGGGCGTATACATTGGGAAAACTGAAAATCAACAAGAAACAGCCACCCCAAAGTTTAGGGCTGCTTTGTTTACAAAGAAATCCACTTCAGTACACCTCAAATATCCCAGGAAAGACAAAAGTGGATTAAGAAGTTGTGGTACTTACGTACTAAGGGATATCCCTCAGCCATGGAATCAATGTCATAAAGCCAGTAGCAGCATAATGACTGGAGTAAGGTACGATGATTCTAAGGGAAATAAGTAACACAGAAAAAGAAACTTATCATAAGGTATCACTTATGAAGGGAATGTAAACATGGCTACACATGAGCTGAATTAGAAAACAGAACAGAGTCTCACATTTAGAAAAATAAAAATGAAACACTCTTATGCCTGCTTAAGGGGAAAGGTGAGGTGGGATGATGCATAAAACCAGAGTTTGATATTAGCACAGGTAGCGTTCCATAAAACAAATGTGTAGTAGACAAGACCTACTCCTTGCTCAGTGAACTGAACTCCAACATCCCCTATTCCCTGCAGATTAATATATCTGACTAGAAAGAATCTTAATACCTATGTATTGATATGTCTCCTTAAGGGAATCAAGAGTGTATAGAGGGGCATAAACACAGCAGTGAAAATCAGCTCAACCCCATTATAAAAATCAATTTCAAACTAAAACACAAGAACAGCGAAATCCTTACAGAATTCGTTAAGGGGCTCTGATGCAATTGGGACTGACCACATCTACACCCACAGCTGGATGAGACATAAGGCTGGACACTTGGGGCTGAGAGGATTGGTGAGGTTGTGTGAGCAAATGCAGACCATTTAAAGCAATAATGTGTGCAACCCATTCCTTGGGTCCCAACTCTCTGGGGTCCAGGGAATCTTATTACAGCTAAAACATGCATGGGAAACCCAGAGGATGGGACAATGTGTGACCCGGACATCTTTCTAAAATACACCTCCTTTATCCTCTCCTTGTGCTCGGGTTCACCATTCCAGCCACTTTACTATAAATCTCCCCGCTTAGAGAGTCAGTGCCTTTAACCTCCTGTTTCACACAGTTTGCACTTTGTGTGGAGATTAAATGGGAATAGGGGGAACCAATGAGAGACATGCTGTAAGCATTTGGACGGGCACACGCCCCTGTAATTTCCCATCACGAAGAATATTTAACCAAATGCTCAGCCTGCTGCAGCAGAGCATGGATATGGCCTGACACAATCCTGCGGGTTTGTGGCCAGCTCACAAAAAAAGCAAGTTGAAAAACTGAGCTCAGGTTCTCTGGAATTCACAAACCTGCAGAGTTATAATGGACAACTCTCGTCCAAAAATCTGTAGATGGAAGGAAACGAGGAGGACTTTAATTCGAGGCAGGATTACAGGAAACATATTTCAAGAAGTAGATTGGAATCGCATTTTAAGCACAGGAAATGCGGCCCAATTTTGACAATGATGCACTTGGCCACAAAGGGCGTATGTGGTTTCCCGCAATATATTCAAGGAAACACGCATATGCACTTTTTGGCCAACCAAGCAAGCGGGCAATGCAAATCCTCACTACAAAGTAGTCTCATGTCCAACCGGTTAAACAGAACATCCTAAAGAATTGTAAAAACTAGAAAGGCAGCACAGCTGTGTGGAACAGGGGGTCCTTTGACAATGACGGGCGGGATGTAAATTGACAAGAGCCACTCTGGAGAAGTCCATGGTGTTTCCTGAAACATCTAAAAACAGAGCTAAAGAGCCTAGGGTACTTCCACTCATGGGCTAATACATTGGGTAAACAGAAAATCAACAAGAAACAGCCCCACCAAAGTTTAGGGCTGCTCCATTTACAAGAAAATCGACTTCAGTACACCTTAAATATCCCAGGAAAAATAAAAAGTTGGGGTACTTACATACTATGGGATATCCCGCAGCCATGGAATCAATGTCATAAAGCCAGTAGCAGCATAATGGCTGGATTTAGGTACGATGTTTCTAAGTGAAATAAGTAACACAGAAAAAGAAACTTATCATAAGATATCACTTATGAAGGGTGTGTAAACATGGCTACACATGAGCTGAATTAGAAAACAGAACAGAGTCTCACATTTAGAAAAAAATACTTTATATCTGCTTAAAGCGAAAGGTGACTTGGGGTGATGCATAACACCCGAGTTTGATATTAGCACACATACAGTTCCATGAACCAAACGTGTAATAGACAAGACCTACTCCTTGCTCAGTGAACTGGACTCAACATCCCCTATTCCCTGCAGAGGAATATATCTGACTAGTATGAAGTTTAATTCCTATGTATTCAAATATGTCCGTAAGGGAATCAAACGTGTATAGAGTGGCATTAACACGGCAGTTGAAATCAGCTCAACCCCATTATAAAAATTAATTTCAAAAACAATACACAAAAACAACAAAATTCTTACGAAATTCATTCAGGGGCTCTGAAGCAACCTGGATTGACCTCATCTACACCCACAGGTGGATGAGACATAACGTTGGACACTTGGGGCTGAGAGCATTGGTGAGCTTGTGAACAAATGCAGACCATTTAAAGGAATAATGCATGCAACCCATTCCAAGGGTCCCAACACTCTTGATTCAAGGGACTCTTATGACAGCTAAAACACGCATGGGAAACCCAGAGAATGGGACAGCGTGTGATCTGGACAGCTTTCTAAAACGCTTCTCCTTTTTCGTCTCCTTGTGCTTCGGTTTGCCATTCCAGTCACTTTACTATAAATCTCCCATCTTGGAGAATCAGCACATTTGACCTCATGTTTCACACTGCTCACAAACTCTGTGAAGGATGAATGGGAAGAGGTGGAAGTAATAAGAGATTTGCTGTAAGCATTTGGACAGGCACATGGCACTCTCATTTCCCATCACGAAGAAGTGTTAACCCAAACCTCATTCTGCTGCCCCAGAACCCAGATAGGGCCTGAAGCAATCCTACGGGTCTGTGGCAAGCTCAGGAAAAAAGGGAGTTAAAAAATGGAGCTCAGGGTCTCAGGAATTCACCAACTTTCAGAGTTATAATGGACAACTATCGTCCAAAAATCTGTTGAGGGAAGGAAACGAGGAGGACCGGAAATTGAGGCAGGACTGCAGGAAACATATTTGAAGAGGTAGATAGGAATCGCTTTTTAAGCACAGGAAATGTGGCACAACTTCGAAAATGATGCACTTGGCCAAAAGGGCGGATGCGATTTTTCCTCAATATATTCAAGAAAACACGAATACACACTTTTTGGCCAACGAATCAAGTGGGCAATGCAAAGACAGACTACAAATATGTCTCATTTGCCAATGGTCAAACAGAACATCCAAAAAAAATTGTAAAATCCAGAAATGCAGCACGGCCGAGTGGAACAGTGAGCCTTGTTATGCTGATGGGAGGGATGTAAATTGCCAAGAGCCGCTCTGGAGAAGTCCACTGTGTTCCCTCAAACATCTGAAAACTGAGCTAAAGAGTTTAGGGTCCTTCCACTCATGGGCGTATACATTGGGAAAACTGAAAATCAACAAGAAACAGCCACCCCAAAGTTTAGGGCTGCTTTGTTTACAAAGAAATCCACTTCAGTACACCTCAAATATCCCAGGAAAGACAAAAGTGGATTAAGAAGTTGTGGTACTTACGTACTAAGGGATATCCCTCAGCCATGGAATCAATGTCATAAAGCCAGTAGCAGCATAATGACTGGAGTAAGGTACGATGATTCTAAGGGAAATAAGTAACACAGAAAAAGAAACTTATCATAAGGTATCACTTATGAAGGGAATGTAAACATGGCTACACATGAGCTGAATTAGAAAACAGAACAGAGTCTCACATTTAGAAAAATAAAAATGAAACACTCTTATGCCTGCTTAAGGGGAAAGGTGAGGTGGGATGATGCATAAAACCAGAGTTTGATATTAGCACAGGTAGCGTTCCATAAAACAAATGTGTAGTAGACAAGACCTACTCCTTGCTCAGTGAACTGAACTCCAACATCCCCTATTCCCTGCAGATTAATATATCTGACTAGAAAGAATCTTAATACCTATGTATTGATATGTCTCCTTAAGGGAATCAAGAGTGTATAGAGGGGCATAAACACAGCAGTGAAAATCAGCTCAACCCCATTATAAAAATCAATTTCAAACTAAAACACAAGAACAGCGAAATCCTTACAGAATTCGTTAAGGGGCTCTGATGCAATTGGGACTGACCACATCTACACCCACAGCTGGATGAGACATAAGGCTGGACACTTGGGGCTGAGAGGATTGGTGAGGTTGTGTGAGCAAATGCAGACCATTTAAAGCAATAATGTGTGCAACCCATTCCTTGGGTCCCAACTCTCTGGGGTCCAGGGAATCTTATTACAGCTAAAACATGCATGGGAAACCCAGAGGATGGGACAATGTGTGACCCGGACATCTTTCTAAAATACACCTCCTTTATCCTCTCCTTGTGCTCGGGTTCACCATTCCAGCCACTTTACTATAAATCTCCCCGCTTAGAGAGTCAGTGCCTTTAACCTCCTGTTTCACACAGTTTGCACTTTGTGTGGAGATTAAATGGGAATAGGGGGAACCAATGAGAGACATGCTGTAAGCATTTGGACGGGCACACGCCCCTGTAATTTCCCATCACGAAGAATATTTAACCAAATGCTCAGCCTGCTGCAGCAGAGCATGGATATGGCCTGACACAATCCTGCGGGTTTGTGGCCAGCTCACAAAAAAAGCAAGTTGAAAAACTGAGCTCAGGTTCTCTGGAATTCACAAACCTGCAGAGTTATAATGGACAACTCTCGTCCAAAAATCTGTAGATGGAAGGAAACGAGGAGGACTTTAATTCGAGGCAGGATTACAGGAAACATATTTCAAGAAGTAGATTGGAATCGCATTTTAAGCACAGGAAATGCGGCCCAATTTTGACAATGATGCACTTGGCCACAAAGGGCGTATGTGGTTTCCCGCAATATATTCAAGGAAACACGCATATGCACTTTTTGGCCAACCAAGCAAGCGGGCAATGCAAATCCTCACTACAAAGTAGTCTCATGTCCAACCGGTTAAACAGAACATCCTAAAGAATTGTAAAAACTAGAAAGGCAGCACAGCTGTGTGGAACAGGGGGTCCTTTGACAATGATGGGCGGGATGTAAATTGACAAGAGCCACTCTGGAGAAGTCCATGGTGTTTCCTGAAACATCTAAAAACAGAGCTAAAGAGCCTAGGGTACTTCCACTCATGGGCTAATACATTGGGTAAACAGAAAATCAACAAGAAACAGCCCCACCAAAGTTTAGGGCTGCTCCATTTACAAGAAAATCGACTTCAGTACACCTTAAATATCCCAGGAAAAATAAAAAGTTGGGGTACTTACATACTATGGGATATCCCGCAGCCATGGAATCAATGTCATAAAGCCAGTAGCAGCATAATGACTGGATTTAGGTACGATGTTTCTAAGTGAAATAAGTAACACAGAAAAAGAAACTTATCATAAGATATCACTTATGAAGGGTGTGTAAACATGGCTACACATGAGCTGAATTAGAAAACAGAACAGAGTCTCACATTTAGAAAAAAATACTTTATATCTGCTTAAAGCGAAAGGTGATTTGGGGTGATGCATAACACCCGAGTTTGATATTAGCACACATACAGTTCCATAAACCAAACGTGTAACAGACAAGACCTACTCCTTGCTCAGTGAACTAGACTCAACATCCCCTATTCCCTGCAGAGGAATATATCTGACTACTATGAAGGTTAATTCCTATGTATTCAAATATGTCCGTAAGGGAATCAAACGTGTATAGAGTGGCATTAACACTGCAGTTGAAATCAGCTCAACCGCATTATAAAAATTAATTTCAAAAACAATACACAAAAACAACAAAATTCTTACGAAATTCATTCAGGGGCTCTGAAGCAACCTGATTTGACCCCATCTACACCAACAGATGGATGAGACATAACGTTGTACACTTGGGGCTGAGAGCACTGGTGAGCTTGTGAACAAATGCAGACCATTTAAAGGAATAATGCATGCAACCCATTCCAAGGGTCCCAACACTCTAGATTCAAGCGAATCTTATGACAGCTAAAACACGCATGGGAAACCTAGAGAATGGGACAGCGTGTGATCTGGACATCTTTCTAAAACGCTTCTCCTTTTTCGTCTCCTTGTGCTTGGGTTTGCCATTCCAGTCACTTTACTATAAATCTCCCATCTTGGAGAATCAGCACATTTGACCTCATGTTTCACACTGCTCACAAACTCTGTGGAGGATGAATGGGAAGAGGTGGAAGTAATAAGAGATTTGCTGTAAGCATTTGGACAGGCACATGGCACTCTCATTTCCCATCACGAAGAAGAGTTAACCCAAACCTCATTCTGCCGCCCTAGAACCCAGATAGGGCCTGAAGCAATCCTATGGGTCTGTGGCAAGCTCAGAAAAAAAAGCGAGTTAAAAAATGGAGCTCAGGGTCTCAGGAATTCACAAACTTTCAGAGTTATAATGGACAACTATCGGCCTAAAATCTGTTGAGGGAAGGAAACGAGGAGGACCGGAAATTGAGGCAGGACTGAAGGAAACATATTTGAAGAGGTAGATAGGAATTGCCTTTTAGGCACAGGAAATGTGGCACAACTTCAACAATGATGCAATTGGCCAAAAGGGCGGATACGTTTTTTTCCTCAATATATTCAAGAAAACGCGCATTCACAATTTTTGGCAAATAAATCAAGTGGGCAATGCAAAGCCGGACTACAAATAACTCTCATTTGCCAATGGTCAAACAGAATATCCAAAAAAAAAAAAATGGTAAAATCTAGAAATGCAGCACAGCCGTGTGGAACAGTAAGCCATGTTACGCTGATGGGAGGGATGTAAATTGCCAAGAGCCACTCTGGAGAAGTCCACTGTGTTTCCTCAAACATCTGAAAACTGAGCTAAAGAGTTTAGCGTACTGCCACTCATGGGCGTATACATTGGGAAAACTGAAAGTCAACAGAAACAGCCACCCCAAAGTTTAGGGCTGCTTTGTTTACAAAGAAATCCACTTCAGTACACCTCAAATATCCCAGGAAAGACAAAAGTGGATTAAGAAGTTGTGGTAGTTACGTACTATGGGATATCCCTCAGCCATGGAATCAATGTCATAAAGCCAGTAGCAGCATAATGACTGGAGTAAGGTACGATGATTCTAAGGGAAATAAGTAACACAGAAAGAAACTTATTATAATCTATCACTCACTTATGAAGGGAATGTAAACATGGCTACACATGAGCTGAATTAGAAAACAGAACAGAGTCTCACATTTAGAAAAAAAATAAAACACTCTTATGCCTGCTTAAGGGGAAAGGTGAGGTGGGTTGATGCATAAAACCAGAGTTTGATATTAGCACAGGTAGCGTTCCATAAAACAAATGCGCAGTAGACAAGACCTACTCCTTGCTCAGTGAACTGAACTGAATAACCCCTATTCCGTGAAGATTAATATATCTGACTAGTAAGAATCTTAATACCTCTGTATTGATATGCCTCCGCAAGGGAATCAAGAGTGTATAGAGTGGCATAAACACGGCAGTGAAAATCAGCTCAACCCCATTATAAAAATCAATTTCAAACTAAAACACAAAAACAGCGAAATCCTTACAGAATTCGTTAAGGGGCTCTGATGCAATTGGGACTGACCACATCTACACCCACAGCTGGATGAGACATAAGGCTGGACACTTGGGGCTGAGAGCATTGGTGAGGTTGTGTGAGCAAATGCAGACCATTTAAAGCAATAATGTGTGCAACCCATTCCTTGGGTCCCAACTCTCTGGGGTCCAGGGAATCTTATTACAGCTAAAGCATGCATGGGAAACCCAGAGGATGGGACAATGTGTGACCCGGACATCTTTCTAAAATACACCTCCTTTATCCTCTCCTTGTGCTCGGGTTCACCATTCCAGCCACTTTACTATAAATCTCCCCGCTTAGAGAGTCAGTGCCTTTAACCTCCTGTTTCACACAGTTTGCACTTTGTGTGGAGATTAAATGGGAATAGGGGGAACCAATGAGAGACATGCTGTAAGCATTTGGATGGGCACACGCCCCTGTAATTTCCCATCACGAAGAATATTGAACCAAATGCTCAGCCTGCTGCAGCAGAACATGGATATGGCCTGACACAATCCTGCGGGTTTGTGGCCAGCTCACAAAAAAAGCAAGTTGAAAAACTGAGCTCAGGTTCTCTGGAATTCACAAACCTGCAGAGTTATAATGGACAACTATCGTCCAAAAATCTGTAGATGGAAGGAAACGAGGAGGACTTTAATTCGAGGCAGGATTACAGGAAACATATTTCAAGAAGTAGATTGGAATCGCATTTTAAGCACAGGAAATGCGGCCCAATTTTGACAATGATGCACTTGGCCAAAAAGGGCGTATGTGGTTTCCCGCAATATATTCAAGGAAACACGCATATGCACTTTTTGGCCAACCAAGCAAGCGGGCAATGCAAATCCTCACTATAAAGTAGTCTCATGTCCAACCGGTTAAACAGAACATCCTAAAGAATTGTAAAAACTAGAAAGGCAGCACAGCTGTGTGGAACAGGGGGTCCTTTGACAATGATGGGCGGGATGTAAATTGACAAGAGCCACTCTGGAGAAGTCCATGGTGTTTCCTGAAACATCTAAAAACAGAGCTAAAGAGCCTAGGGTACTTCCACTCATGGGCTAATACATTGGGCAAACAGAAAATCAACAAGAAACAGCCCCACCAAAGTTTAGGGCTGCTCCATTTACAAGAAAATCGACTTCAGTACACCTTAAATATCCCAGGAAAAATAAAAAGTTGGGGTACTTACATACTATGGGATATCCCGCAGCCATGGAATCAATGTCATAAAGCCAGTAGCAGCATAATGGCTGGATTTAGGTACGATGTTTCTAAGTGAAATAAGTAACACAGAAAAAGAAACTTATCATAAGATATCACTTATGAAGGGTGTGTAAACATAGCTCCACATGAGCTGAATTAGAAAACAGAACAGAGTCTCACATTTAGAAAAAAATACTTTATATCTGCTTAAAGCGAAAGGTGACTTGGGGTGATGCATAACACCCGAGTTTGATATTAGCACACATACAGTTCCATAAACCAAACGTGTAATAGACAAGACCTACTCCTTGCTCAGTGAACTGGACTCAACATCCCCTATTCCCTGCAGAGGAATATATCTGACTAGTATGAAGTTTAATTCCTATGTATTCAAATATGTCCGTAAGGGAATCAAACGTGTATAGAGTGGCATTAACACGGCAGTTGAAATCAGCTCAACCCCATTATAAAAATTAATTTCAAAAACAATACACAAAAACAACACAATTCTTACGAAATTCATTCAGGGGCTCTGAAGCAACCTGGATTGACCTCATCTACACCCACAGGTGGATGAGACATAACGTTGGACACTTGGGGCTGAGAGCATTGGTGACCTTGTGAACAAATGCAGACCATTTAAAGCAATAATGTATGCAACCCATTCCAAGGGTCCCAACACTCTTGATTCAAGGGAATCTTATGACAGCTAAAACACGCAAGGGAAACCCAGAGGATGGGACAGCATGTGATCCGGACAGCTTTCTAAAACGCTTCTCCTTTTTCGTCTCCTTGTGCTTGGCTTTGCCATTCCAGTCACTTTACTATAAATCTCCCATCTTGGAGAATCAGCACATTTGACCTCATGTTTCACACTGCTCACAAACTCTGTGGAGGATGAATGGGAAGAGGTGGAAGTAATAAGAGATTTGCTGTAAGCATTTGGACAGGCACATGGCACTCTAATTTCCCATCACGAAGAAGAGTTAACGCAAACCTCATTCTGCTGCCCCAGAACCCAGATAGGGCCTGAAGCAATCCTACGGGCCTGTGGCAAGCTCAGAAAAAAAAGCGAGTTAAAAAATGGAGCTCAGGGTCTCAGGAATTCACAAACTTTCAGAGTTATAATGGACAACTATCGGCCTAAAATCTGTTGAGGGAAGGAAACGAGGAGGACCGGAAATTGAGGCAGGACTGAAGGAAACATATTTGAAGAGGTAGATAGGAATTGCCTTTTAGGCACAGGAAATGTGGCACAACTTCAACAATGATGCAATTCGCCAAAAGGGCGGATACGTTTTTTTCCTCAATATATTCAAGAAAACGAGCATACACAATTTTTGGCAAATGAATCAAGTGGGCAATGCAAAGCCGGACTACAAATAACCTCATTTGCCAATGGTCAAACAGAATATCCCCCCAAAAAATGGTAAAATCTAGAAATGCAGCACAGCCGTGTGGAACAGTAAGCCATGTTACGCTGATGGGTGGGATGTAAATTGCCAAGAGCCACTCTGGAGAAGTCCTCTGTGTTTCCTCAAACATCTGAAAACTGAGATAAAGAGTTTAGGGTACTTCCACTCATGGGCGTATACATTGGGAAAACTGAAAGTCAACAGAAACAGCCACCCCAAAGTTTAGGGCTGCTTTGTTTACAAAGAAATCCACTTCAGTACACCTCAAATGTCCCAGGAAAGAAAAAAGTGGATAAAGAAGTTGTGGTACTTACGCACTATGGGATATCCCTCAGCCATGGAATCAATGTCATAAAGCCAGTAGCAGCATAATGACTGGAGTAAGGTACGATGATTCTAAGGGAAATAAGTAACACAGAAAAAGAAACTTATCATAAGCTATCACTCACTTATGAAGGGAATGTAAACATGGCTACACATGAGCTGAATTAGAAAACAGAACAGAGTCTCACATTTAGAAAAAAAATAAAACACTCTTATGCCTGCTTAAGGGGAAAGGTGAAGTGGATTGATGCATAAAACCAGAGTTTGATATTAGCACAGGTAGCGTTCCATAAAACAAATGCGCAGTAGACAAGACCTACTCCTTGCTCAGTGAACTGAACTCAATATCCCCTATTCCCTGAAGATTAATATATCTGACTAGTAAGAATCTTAATACCTCTGTATCGATATGCCTCTGCAAGGGAATCAAGAGTGTATAGAGTGGCCTAAACACGGCAGTGAAAATCAGCTCAACCCCGTTATAAAAATTAATTTCAAAAACAATACACAAAAACAACAAAATTCTTACGAAATTCATTCAGGGGCTCTGAAGCAACCTGTATTGACCCCATCTACACCCACAGATGGATGAGACATAACATTGGACACTTGGGGCTGAGAGCATTGGTGAGGTTGTGAGCAAATGCAGACCATTTAAAGCAATAATGCATGCAACCCATTCCAAGGGTCCCAACACTCTAGATTCAAGGGAATCTTAAGACAGCTAAAACACGCATGGGAAACCCAGAGGATGGGACAGCGTGTGATCTGGACAGCTTTCTAAAACGCTCCTCCTCTTTCGTCTCCTTGTGCTCGGGTTTGCCATTCCAGTCACTTTACTATAAATCTCCCATCTTGGAGAATCAGCACATTTGACCTCATGTTTCACACTGTTCACAAATTGTGTGGAGGATGAATGGGAAGAGGTGGAAGTAATAAGAGATTTGCTGTAAGCTTTCGGACAGGCACATGGCACTCTAATTTCCCATCATGAAGAAGAGTTGTCCCAAACCTCATTCTGCCACCCCAGAACCCAGATAGGGCCTGAAGCAATCCTACGGGTCTGTGGCAAGCTCAGGAAAAAAGGGACTTAAAAAATGGAGCTCAGGGGCTTCCCTGGTGGTGCAGTGGTTGAGAGTCCGCCTGCCGATGCAGGGGACACGGGTTCGTGCCCCGGTCTGGGAAGATCCCACATGCCGCGGAGTGGCTGGGCCCATGAGGCATGGCCGCCTAGCCTGCGTGTCCGGAGCCTGTGCTCCGCAACGGGAGAGGCCACAACAGTGAGAGGCCGACGTACCGCAAAAAAAAAAAAAAAAAAAAAAAAATGGAGCTCAGGGTCTCAGGAATTCACCAACTTTCAGAGTTATAATGGACAACTATCGTCCAAAAATCTGTTGAGGGAAGGAAACGAGGAGGACCGGAAATTGAGGCAGGACTGCAGGAAACATATTTGAAGAGGTAGATAGGAATCGCCTTTTAGCACAGGAAATGTGGCACAACTTCGACAATGATGCACTTGGCCAAAAGGGCGGATGCGATTTTTCCTCAATATATTCAAGAAAACACGAATACACACTTTTTGGCCAACGAATCAAGTGGGCAATGCAAAGACAGACTACAAATATGTCTCATTTGCCAATGGTCAAACAGAACATCCAAAAAAAATTGTAAAATCCAGAAATGCAGCACGGCCGAGTGGAACAGTGAGCCTTGTTATGCTGATGGGAGGCATGTAAATTGCCAACAGCCGCTCTGGAGAAGTCCACTGTGTTCCCTCAAACATCTGAAAACTGAGCTAAAGAGTTTAGGGTAGGGCCTCCCTGGTGGCGCAGTCTTTGAGAGTCCGCCTGCGGACGCAGGGGATACGGGTTCGTGCCCCGGTCTGGGAGGATCCCATATGCCGTGGAGCGGCTGGGCCCGTGAGCCATGGCCGCTGAGCCTGCGCATCCGGAGCCTGTGCTCCGCAACGGGAGAGGCCGCAGCAGTGAGAGGCCCGCATACGGAAAAAAAAAAAAAAAAAAAGAGTTTAGTGTCCTTCCACTCATGGGCGTATACATTGGGAAAACTGAAAATCAACAAGAAACAGCCACCCCAAAGTTTAGGGCTGCTTTGCTTACAAAGAAATCCACTTCAGTACACCTCAAATATCCCAGGAAAGACAAAAGTGGATTAAGAAGTTGTGGTACTTACGTACTAAGGGATATCCCTCAGCCATGGAATCAATGTCATAAAGCCAGTAGCAGCATAATGACTGGAGTAAGGTACGATGATTCTAAGGGAAATAAGTAACACAGAAAAAGAAACTTATCATAAGATATCACTTATGAAGGGAATGTAAACATGGCTACACATGAGCTGAATTAGAAAACAGAACAGAGTCTCACATTTAGAAAAATAAAAATGAAACACTCTTATGCCTGCTTAAGGGGAAAGGTGAGGTGGGATGATGCATAAAACCAGAGTTTGATATTAGCACAGGTAGCGTTCCATAAAACAAATGTGTAGTAGACAAGACCTACTCCTTGCTCAGTGAACTGAACTCCAACATCCCCTATTCCCTGCAGATTAATATATCTGACTAGAAAGAATCTTAATACCTATGTATTGATATGTCTCCTTAAGGGAATCAAGAGTGTATAGAGGGGCATAAACACGGCAGTGAAAATCAGCTCAACCCCATTATAAAAATCAATTTCAAACTAAAACACAAGAACAGCGAAATCCTTACAGAATTCGTTAAGGGGCTCTGATGCAATTGGGACTGACCACATCTACACCCACAGCTGGATGAGACATAAGGCTGGACACTTGGGGCTGAGAGGATTGGTGAGGTTGTGTGAGCAAATGCAGACCATTTAAAGCAATAATGTGTGCAACCCATTCCTTGGGTCCCAACTCTCTGGGGTCCAGGGAATCTTATTACAGCTAAAACATGCATGGGAAACCCAGAGGATGGGACAATGTGTGACCCGGACATCTTTCTAAAATACACCTCCTTTATCCTCTCCTTGTGCTCGGGTTCACCATTCCAGCCACTTTACTATAAATCTCCCCGCTTAGAGAGTCAGTGCCTTTAACCTCCTGTTTCACACAGTTTGCACTTTGTGTGGAGATTAAATGGGAATAGGGGGAACCAATGAGAGACATGCTGTAAGCATTTGGACGGGCACACGCCCCTGTAATTTCCCATCACGAAGAATATTTAACCAAATGCTCAGCCTGCTGCAGCAGAGCATGGATATGGCCTGACACAATCCTGCGGGTTTGTGGCCAGCTCACAAAAAAAGCAAGTTGAAAAACTGAGCTCAGGTTCTCTGGAATTCACAAACCTGCAGAGTTATAATGGACAACTCTCGTCCAAAAATCTGTAGATGGAAGGAAACGAGGAGGACTTTAATTCGAGGCAGGATTACAGGAAACATATTTCAAGAAGTAGATTGGAATCGCATTTTAAGCACAGGAAATGCGGCCCAATTTTGACAATGATGCACTTGGCCACAAAGGGCGTATGTGGTTTCCCGCAATATATTCAAGGAAACACGCATATGCACTTTTTGGCCAACCAAGCAAGCGGGCAATGCAAATCCTCACTACAAAGTAGTCTCATGTCCAACCGGTTAAACAGAACATCCTAAAGAATTGTAAAAACTAGAAAGGCAGCACAGCTGTGTGGAACAGGGGGTCCTTTGACAATGACGGGCGGGATGTAAATTGACAAGAGCCACTCTGGAGAAGTCCATGGTGTTTCCTGAAACATCTAAAAACAGAGCTAAAGAGCCTAGGGTACTTCCACTCATGGGCTAATACATTGGGTAAACAGAAAATCAACAAGAAACAGCCCCACCAAAGTTTAGGGCTGCTCCATTTACAAGAAAATCGACTTCAGTACACCTTAAATATCCCAGGAAAAATAAAAAGTTGGGGTACTTACATACTATGGGATATCCCGCAGCCATGGAATCAATGTCATAAAGCCAGTAGCAGCATAATGGCTGGATTTAGGTACGATGTTTCTAAGTGAAATAAGTAACACAGAAAAAGAAACTTATCATAAGATATCACTTATGAAGGGTGTGTAAACATGGCTACACATGAGCTGAATTAGAAAACAGAACAGAGTCTCACATTTAGAAAAAAATACTTTATATCTGCTTAAAGCGAAAGGTGACTTGGGGTGATGCATAACACCCGAGTTTGATATTAGCACACATACAGTTCCATGAACCAAACGTGTAATAGACAAGACCTACTCCTTGCTCAGTGAACTGGACTCAACATCCCCTATTCCCTGCAGAGGAATATATCTGACTAGTATGAAGTTTAATTCCTATGTATTCAAATATGTCCGTAAGGGAATCAAACGTGTATAGAGTGGCATTAACACGGCAGTTGAAATCAGCTCAACCCCATTATAAAAATTAATTTCAAAAACAATACACAAAAACAACAAAATTCTTACGAAATTCATTCAGGGGCTCTGAAGCAACCTGGATTGACCTCATCTACACCCACAGGTGGATGAGACATAACGTTGGACACTTGGGGCTGAGAGCATTGGTGAGCTTGTGAACAAATGCACACCATTTAAAGGAATAATAGGGCTTCCCTGGTGGCGCAGTGGTTGAGAGTCCGCCTGCCGATGCAGGGGACACGGGTTTGTGCCCCGGTCCGGGAAGATCCCACATGCCGCGGAGCGGCTGGGCCCCTGAGCCATGGCAGCTGAGCCTGCGCGTCTGGAGCCTGTGCTCCACAATGGGAGAGGCCACAGCAGTGAGAGGCCTGCGTACCACAAAAAAAATAAAGGAATAATGCATGCAACCCATTCCAAGGGTCCCAACACTCTTGATTCAAGGGACTCTTATGACAGCTAAAACACGCATGGGAAACCCAGAGAATGGGACAGCGTGTGATCTGGACAGCTTTCTAAAACGCTTCTCCTTTTTCGTCTCCTTGTGCTTCGGTTTGCCATTCCAGTCACTTTACTATAAATCTCCCATCTTGGAGAATCAGCACATTTGACCTCATGTTTCACACTGCTCACAAACTCTGTGAAGGATGAATGGGAAGAGGTGGAAGTAATAAGAGATTTGCTGTAAGCATTTGGACAGGCACATGGCACTCTCATTTCTCATCACGAAGAAGTGTTAACCCAAACCTCATTCTGCTGCCCCAGAACCCAGATAGGGCCTGAAGCAATCCTACGGGTCTGTGGCAAGCTCAGGAAAAAAGGGAGTTAAAAAATGGAGCTCAGGGTCTCAGGAATTCACCAACTTTCAGAGTTATAATGGACAACTATCGTCCAAAAATCTGTTGAGGGAAGGAAACGAGGAGGACCGGAAATTGAGGCAGGACTGCAGGAAACATATTTGAAGAGGTAGATAGGAATCGCTTTTTAAGCACAGGAAATGTGGCACAACTTCGAAAATGATGCACTTGGCCAAAAGGGCGGATGCGATTTTTCCTCAATATATTCAAGAAAACACGAATACACACTTTTTGGCCAACGAATCAAGTGGGCAATGCAAAGACAGACTACAAATATGTCTCATTTGCCAATGGTCAAACAGAACATCCAAAAAAAATTGTAAAATCCAGAAATGCAGCACGGCCGAGTGGAACAGTGAGCCTTGTTATGCTGATGGGAGGGATGTAAATTGCCAAGAGCCGCTCTGGAGAAGTCCACTGTGTTCCCTCAAACATCTGAAAACTGAGCTAAAGAGTTTAGGGTCCTTCCACTCATGGGCGTATACATTGGGAAAACTGAAAATCAACAAGAAACAGCCACCCCAAAGTTTAGGGCTGCTTTGTTTACAAAGAAATCCACTTCAGTACACCTCAAATATCCCAGGAAAGACAAAAGTGGATTAAGAAGTTGTGGTACTTACGTACTAAGGGATATCCCTCAGCCATGGAATCAATGTCATAAAGCCAGTAGCAGCATAATGACTGGAGTAAGGTACGATGATTCTAAGGGAAATAAGTAACACAGAAAAAGAAACTTATCATAAGGTATCACTTATGAAGGGAATGTAAACATGGCTACACGTGAGCTGAATTAGAAAACAGAACAGAGTCTCACATTTAGAAAAATAAAAATGAAACACTCTTATGCCTGCTTAAGGGGAAAGGTGAGGTGGGATGATGCATAAAACCAGAGTTTGATATTAGCACAGGTAGCGTTCCATAAAACAAATGTGTAGTAGACAAGACCTACTCCTTGCTCAGTGAACTGAACTCCAACATCCCCTATTCCCTGCAGATTAATATATCTGACTAGAAAGAATCTTAATACCTATGTATTGATATGTCTCCTTAAGGGAATCAAGAGTGTATAGAGGGGCATAAACACGGCAGTGAAAATCAGCTCAACCCCATTATAAAAATCAATTTCAAACTAAAACACAAGAACAGCGAAATCCTTACAGAATTCGTTAAGGGGCTCTGATGCAATTGGGACTGACCACATCTACACCCACAGCTGGATGAGACATAAGGCTGGACACTTGGGGCTGAGAGGATTGGTGAGGTTGTGTGAGCAAATGCAGACCATTTAAAGCAATAATGTGTGCAACCCATTCCTTGGGTCCCAACTCTCTGGGGTCCAGGGAATCTTATTACAGCTAAAACATGCATGGGAAACCCAGAGGATGGGACAATGTGTGACCCGGACATCTTTCTAAAATACACCTCCTTTATCCTCTCCTTGTGCTCGGGTTCACCATTCCAGCCACTTTACTATAAATCTCCCCGCTTAGAGAGTCAGTGCCTTTAACCTCCTGTTTCACACAGTTTGCACTTTGTGTGGAGATTAAATGGGAATAGGGGGAACCAATGAGAGACATGCTGTAAGCATTTGGACGGGCACACGCCCCTGTAATTTCCCATCACGAAGAATATTTAACCAAATGCTCAGCCTGCTGCAGCAGAGCATGGATATGGCCTGACACAATCCTGCGGGTTTGTGGCCAGCTCACAAAAAAAGCAAGTTGAAAAACTGAGCTCAGGTTCTCTGGAATTCACAAACCTGCAGAGTTATAATGGACAACTCTCGTCCAAAAATCTGTAGATGGAAGGAAACGAGGAGGACTTTAATTCGAGGCAGGATTACAGGAAACATATTTCAAGAAGTAGATTGGAATCGCATTTTAAGCACAGGAAATGCGGCCCAATTTTGACAATGATGCACTTGGCCACAAAGGGCGTATGTGGTTTCCCGCAATATATTCAAGGAAACACGCATATGCACTTTTTGGCCAACCAAGCAAGCGGGCAATGCAAATCCTCACTACAAAGTAGTCTCATGTCCAACCGGTTAAACAGAACATCCTAAAGAATTGTAAAAACTAGAAAGGCAGCACAGCTGTGTGGAACAGGGGGTCCTTTGACAATGACGGGCGGGATGTAAATTGACAAGAGCCACTCTGGAGAAGTCCATGGTGTTTCCTGAAACATCTAAAAACAGAGCTAAAGAGCCTAGGGTACTTCCACTCATGGGCTAATACATTGGGTAAACAGAAAATCAACAAGAAACAGCCCCACCAAAGTTTAGGGCTGCTCCATTTACAAGAAAATCGACTTCAGTACACCTTAAATATCCCAGGAAAAATAAAAAGTTGGGGTACTTACATACTATGGGATATCCCGCAGCCATGGAATCAATGTCATAAAGCCAGTAGCAGCATAATGGCTGGATTTAGGTACGATGTTTCTAAGTGAAATAAGTAACACAGAAAAAGAAACTTATCATAAGATATCACTTATGAAGGGTGTGTAAACATGGCTACACATGAGCTGAATTAGAAAACAGAACAGAGTCTCACATTTAGAAAAAAATACTTTATATCTGCTTAAAGCGAAAGGTGACTTGGGGTGATGCATAACACCCGAGTTTGATATTAGCACACATACAGTTCCATGAACCAAACGTGTAATAGACAAGACCTACTCCTTGCTCAGTGAACTGGACTCAACATCCCCTATTCCCTGCAGAGGAATATATCTGACTAGTATGAAGTTTAATTCCTATGTATTCAAATATGTCCGTAAGGGAATCAAACGTGTATAGAGTGGCATTAACACGGCAGTTGAAATCAGCTCAACCCCATTATAAAAATTAATTTCAAAAACAATACACAAAAACAACAAAATTCTTACGAAATTCATTCAGGGGCTCTGAAGCAACCTGGATTGACCTCATCTACACCCACAGGTGGATGAGACATAACGTTGGACACTTGGGGCTGAGAGCATTGGTGAGCTTGTGAACAAATGCAGACCATTTAAAGGAATAATGCATGCAACCCATTCCAAGGGTCCCAACACTCTTGATTCAAGGGACTCTTATGACAGCTAAAACACGCATGGGAAACCCAGAGAATGGGACAGCGTGTGATCTGGACAGCTTTCTAAAACGCTTCTCCTTTTTCGTCTCCTTGTGCTTCGGTTTGCCATTCCAGTCACTTTACTATAAATCTCCCATCTTGGAGAATCAGCACATTTGACCTCATGTTTCACACTGCTCACAAACTCTGTGAAGGATGAATGGGAAGAGGTGGAAGTAATAAGAGATTTGCTGTAAGCATTTGGACAGGCACATGGCACTCTCATTTCCCATCACGAAGAAGTGTTAACCCAAACCTCATTCTGCTGCCCCAGAACCCAGATAGGGCCTGAAGCAATCCTACGGGTCTGTGGCAAGCTCAGGAAAAAAGGGAGTTAAAAAATGGAGCTCAGGGTCTCAGGAATTCACCAACTTTCAGAGTTATAATGGACAACTATCGTCCAAAAATCTGTTGAGGGAAGGAAACGAGGAGGACCGGAAATTGAGGCAGGACTGCAGGAAACATATTTGAAGAGGTAGATAGGAATCGCCTTTTAAGCACAGGAAATGTGGCACAACTTCGACAATGATGCACTTGGCCAAAAGGGCGGATGCGATTTTTCCTCAATATATTCAAGAAAACACGAATACACACTTTTTGGCCAACGAATCAAGTGGGCAATGCAAAGACAGACTACAAATATGTCTCATTTGCCAATGGTCAAACAGAACATCCAAAAAAAATTGTAAAATCCAGAAATGCAGCACGGCCGAGTGGAACAGTGAGCCTTGTTATGCTGATGGGAGGGATGTAAATTGCCAAGAGCCGCTCTGGAGAAGTCCACTGTGTTCCCTCAAACATCTGAAAACTGAGCTAAAGAGTTTAGGGTCCTTCCACTCATGGGCGTATACATTGGGAAAACTGAAAATCAACAAGAAACAGCCACCCCAAAGTTTAGGGCTGCTTTGTTTACAAAGAAATCCACTTCAGTACACCTCAAATATCCCAGGAAAGACAAAAGTGGATTAAGAAGTTGTGGTACTTACGTACTAAGGGATATCCCTCAGCCATGGAATCAATGTCATAAAGCCAGTAGCAGCATAATGACTGGAGTAAGGTACGATGATTCTAAGGGAAATAAGTAACACAGAAAAAGAAACTTATCATAAGGTATCACTTATGAAGGGAATGTAAACATGGCTACACGTGAGCTGAATTAGAAAACAGAACAGAGTCTCACATTTAGAAAAATAAAAATGAAACACTCTTATGCCTGCTTAAGGGGAAAGGTGAGGTGGGATGATGCATAAAACCAGAGTTTGATATTAGCACAGGTAGCGTTCCATAAAACAAATGTGTAGTAGACAAGACCTACTCCTTGCTCAGTGAACTGAACTCCAACATCCCCTATTCCCTGCAGATTAATATATCTGACTAGAAAGAATCTTAATACCTATGTATTGATATGTCTCCTTAAGGGAATCAAGAGTGTATAGAGGGGCATAAACACGGCAGTGAAAATCAGCTCAACCCCATTATAAAAATCAATTTCAAACTAAAACACAAGAACAGCGAAATCCTTACAGAATTCGTTAAGGGGCTCTGATGCAATTGGGACTGACCACATCTACACCCACAGCTGGATGAGACATAAGGCTGGACACTTGGGGCTGAGAGGATTGGTGAGGTTGTGTGAGCAAATGCAGACCATTTAAAGCAATAATGTGTGCAACCCATTCCTTGGGTCCCAACTCTCTGGGGTCCAGGGAATCTTATTACAGCTAAAACATGCATGGGAAACCCAGAGGATGGGACAATGTGTGACCCGGACATCTTTCTAAAATACACCTCCTTTATCCTCTCCTTGTGCTCGGGTTCACCATTCCAGCCACTTTACTATAAATCTCCCCGCTTAGAGAGTCAGTGCCTTTAACCTCCTGTTTCACACAGTTTGCACTTTGTGTGGAGATTAAATGGGAATAGGGGGAACCAATGAGAGACATGCTGTAAGCATTTGGACGGGCACACGCCCCTGTAATTTCCCATCACGAAGAATATTTAACCAAATGCTCAGCCTGCTGCAGCAGAGCATGGATATGGCCTGACACAATCCTGCGGGTTTGTGGCCAGCTCACAAAAAAAGCAAGTTGAAAAACTGAGCTCAGGTTCTCTGGAATTCACAAACCTGCAGAGTTATAATGGACAACTCTCGTCCAAAAATCTGTAGATGGAAGGAAACGAGGAGGACTTTAATTCGAGGCAGGATTACAGGAAACATATTTCAAGAAGTAGATTGGAATCGCATTTTAAGCACAGGAAATGCGGCCCAATTTTGACAATGATGCACTTGGCCACAAAGGGCGTATGTGGTTTCCCGCAATATATTCAAGGAAACACGCATATGCACTTTTTGGCCAACCAAGCAAGCGGGCAATGCAAATCCTCACTACAAAGTAGTCTCATGTCCAACCGGTTAAACAGAACATCCTAAAGAATTGTAAAAACTAGAAAGGCAGCACAGCTGTGTGGAACAGGGGGTCCTTTGACAATGACGGGCGGGATGTAAATTGACAAGAGCCACTCTGGAGAAGTCCATGGTGTTTCCTGAAACATCTAAAAACAGAGCTAAAGAGCCTAGGGTACTTCCACTCATGGGCTAATACATTGGGTAAACAGAAAATCAACAAGAAACAGCCCCACCAAAGTTTAGGGCTGCTCCATTTACAAGAAAATCGACTTCAGTACACCTTAAATATCCCAGGAAAAATAAAAAGTTGGGGTACTTACATACTATGGGATATCCCGCAGCCATGGAATCAATGTCATAAAGCCAGTAGCAGCATAATGGCTGGATTTAGGTACGATGTTTCTAAGTGAAATAAGTAACACAGAAAAAGAAACTTATCATAAGATATCACTTATGAAGGGTGTGTAAACATGGCTACACATGAGCTGAATTAGAAAACAGAACAGAGTCTCACATTTAGAAAAAAATACTTTATATCTGCTTAAAGCGAAAGGTGACTTGGGGTGATGCATAACACCCGAGTTTGATATTAGCACACATACAGTTCCATGAACCAAACGTGTAATAGACAAGACCTACTCCTTGCTCAGTGAACTGGACTCAACATCCCCTATTCCCTGCAGAGGAATATATCTGACTAGTATGAAGTTTAATTCCTATGTATTCAAATATGTCCGTAAGGGAATCAAACGTGTATAGAGTGGCATTAACACGGCAGTTGAAATCAGCTCAACCCCATTATAAAAATTAATTTCAAAAACAATACACAAAAACAACACAATTCTTACGAAATTCATTCAGGGGCTCTGAAGCAACCTGGATTGACCTCATCTACACCCACAGGTGGATGAGACATAACGTTGGACACTTGGGGCTGAGAGCATTGGTGACCTTGTGAACAAATGCAGACCATTTAAAGCAATAATGTATGCAACCCATTCCAAGGGTCCCAACACTCTTGATTCAAGGGAATCTTATGACAGCTAAAACACGCAAGGGAAACCCAGAGGATGGGACAGCATGTGATCCGGACAGCTTTCTAAAACGCTTCTCCTTTTTCGTCTCCTTGTGCTTGGCTTTGCCATTCCAGTCACTTTACTATAAATCTCCCATCTTGGAGAATCAGCACATTTGACCTCATGTTTCACACTGCTCACAAACTCTGTGGAGGATGAATGGGAAGAGGTGGAAGTAATAAGAGATTTGCTGTAAGCATTTGGACAGGCACATGGCACTCTAATTTCCCATCACGAAGAAGAGTTAACGCAAACCTCATTCTGCTGCCCCAGAACCCAGATAGGGCCTGAAGCAATCCTACGGGCCTGTGGCAAGCTCAGAAAAAAAAGCGAGTTAAAAAATGGAGCTCAGGGTCTCAGGAATTCACAAACTTTCAGAGTTATAATGGACAACTATCGGCCTAAAATCTGTTGAGGGAAGGAAACGAGGAGGACCGGAAATTGAGGCAGGACTGAAGGAAACATATTTGAAGAGGTAGATAGGAATTGCCTTTTAGGCACAGGAAATGTGGCACAACTTCAACAATGATGCAATTCGCCAAAAGGGCGGATACGTTTTTTTCCTCAATATATTCAAGAAAACGAGCATACACAATTTTTGGCAAATGAATCAAGTGGGCAATGCAAAGCCGGACTACAAATAACCTCATTTGCCAATGGTCAAACAGAATATCCCCCCAAAAAATGGTAAAATCTAGAAATGCAGCACAGCCGTGTGGAACAGTAAGCCATGTTACGCTGATGGGTGGGATGTAAATTGCCAAGAGCCACTCTGGAGAAGTCCTCTGTGTTTCCTCAAACATCTGAAAACTGAGATAAAGAGTTTAGGGTACTTCCACTCATGGGCGTATACATTGGGAAAACTGAAAGTCAACAGAAACAGCCACCCCAAAGTTTAGGGCTGCTTTGTTTACAAAGAAATCCACTTCAGTACACCTCAAATGTCCCAGGAAAGAAAAAAGTGGATAAAGAAGTTGTGGTACTTACGCACTATGGGATATCCCTCAGCCATGGAATCAATGTCATAAAGCCAGTAGCAGCATAATGACTGGAGTAAGGTACGATGATTCTAAGGGAAATAAGTAACACAGAAAAAGAAACTTATCATAAGCTATCACTCACTTATGAAGGGAATGTAAACATGGCTACACATGAGCTGAATTAGAAAACAGAACAGAGTCTCACATTTAGAAAAAAAATAAAACACTCTTATGCCTGCTTAAGGGGAAAGGTGAAGTGGATTGATGCATAAAACCAGAGTTTGATATTAGCACAGGTAGCGTTCCATAAAACAAATGCGCAGTAGACAAGACCTACTCCTTGCTCAGTGAACTGAACTCAATATCCCCTATTCCCTGAAGATTAATATATCTGACTAGTAAGAATCTTAATACCTCTGTATCGATATGCCTCTGCAAGGGAATCAAGAGTGTATAGAGTGGCCTAAACACGGCAGTGAAAATCAGCTCAACCCCGTTATAAAAATTAATTTCAAAAACAATACACAAAAACAACAAAATTCTTACGAAATTCATTCAGGGGCTCTGAAGCAACCTGTATTGACCCCATCTACACCCACAGATGGATGAGACATAACATTGGACACTTGGGGCTGAGAGCATTGGTGAGGTTGTGAGCAAATGCAGACCATTTAAAGCAATAATGCATGCAACCCATTCCAAGGGTCCCAACACTCTAGATTCAAGGGAATCTTAAGACAGCTAAAACACGCATGGGAAACCCAGAGGATGGGACAGCGTGTGATCTGGACAGCTTTCTAAAACGCTCCTCCTCTTTCGTCTCCTTGTGCTCGGGTTTGCCATTCCAGTCACTTTACTATAAATCTCCCATCTTGGAGAATCAGCACATTTGACCTCATGTTTCACACTGTTCACAAATTGTGTGGAGGATGAATGGGAAGAGGTGGAAGTAATAAGAGATTTGCTGTAAGCTTTCGGACAGGCACATGGCACTCTAATTTCCCATCATGAAGAAGAGTTGTCCCAAACCTCATTCTGCCACCCCAGAACCCAGATAGGGCCTGAAGCAATCCTACGGGTCTGTGGCAAGCTCAGGAAAAAAGGGACTTAAAAAATGGAGCTCAGGGGCTTCCCTGGTGGTGCAGTGGTTGAGAGTCCGCCTGCCGATGCAGGGGACACGGGTTCGTGCCCCGGTCTGGGAAGATCCCACATGCCGCGGAGTGGCTGGGCCCATGAGGCATGGCCGCCTAGCCTGCGTGTCCGGAGCCTGTGCTCCGCAACGGGAGAGGCCACAACAGTGAGAGGCCGACGTACCGCAAAAAAAAAAAAAAAAAAAAAAAAATGGAGCTCAGGGTCTCAGGAATTCACCAACTTTCAGAGTTATAATGGACAACTATCGTCCAAAAATCTGTTGAGGGAAGGAAACGAGGAGGACCGGAAATTGAGGCAGGACTGCAGGAAACATATTTGAAGAGGTAGATAGGAATCGCCTTTTAGCACAGGAAATGTGGCACAACTTCGACAATGATGCACTTGGCCAAAAGGGCGGATGCGATTTTTCCTCAATATATTCAAGAAAACACGAATACACACTTTTTGGCCAACGAATCAAGTGGGCAATGCAAAGACAGACTACAAATATGTCTCATTTGCCAATGGTCAAACAGAACATCCAAAAAAAATTGTAAAATCCAGAAATGCAGCACGGCCGAGTGGAACAGTGAGCCTTGTTATGCTGATGGGAGGCATGTAAATTGCCAACAGCCGCTCTGGAGAAGTCCACTGTGTTCCCTCAAACATCTGAAAACTGAGCTAAAGAGTTTAGGGTAGGGCCTCCCTGGTGGCGCAGTCTTTGAGAGTCCGCCTGCGGACGCAGGGGATACGGGTTCGTGCCCCGGTCTGGGAGGATCCCATATGCCGTGGAGCGGCTGGGCCCGTGAGCCATGGCCGCTGAGCCTGCGCATCCGGAGCCTGTGCTCCGCAACGGGAGAGGCCGCAGCAGTGAGAGGCCCGCATACGGAAAAAAAAAAAAAAAAAAAGAGTTTAGTGTCCTTCCACTCATGGGCGTATACATTGGGAAAACTGAAAATCAACAAGAAACAGCCACCCCAAAGTTTAGGGCTGCTTTGCTTACAAAGAAATCCACTTCAGTACACCTCAAATATCCCAGGAAAGACAAAAGTGGATTAAGAAGTTGTGGTACTTACGTACTAAGGGATATCCCTCAGCCATGGAATCAATGTCATAAAGCCAGTAGCAGCATAATGACTGGAGTAAGGTACGATGATTCTAAGGGAAATAAGTAACACAGAAAAAGAAACTTATCATAAGATATCACTTATGAAGGGAATGTAAACATGGCTACACATGAGCTGAATTAGAAAACAGAACAGAGTCTCACATTTAGAAAAATAAAAATGAAACACTCTTATGCCTGCTTAAGGGGAAAGGTGAGGTGGGATGATGCATAAAACCAGAGTTTGATATTAGCACAGGTAGCGTTCCATAAAACAAATGTGTAGTAGACAAGACCTACTCCTTGCTCAGTGAACTGAACTCCAACATCCCCTATTCCCTGCAGATTAATATATCTGACTAGAAAGAATCTTAATACCTATGTATTGATATGTCTCCTTAAGGGAATCAAGAGTGTATAGAGGGGCATAAACACGGCAGTGAAAATCAGCTCAACCCCATTATAAAAATCAATTTCAAACTAAAACACAAGAACAGCGAAATCCTTACAGAATTCGTTAAGGGGCTCTGATGCAATTGGGACTGACCACATCTACACCCACAGCTGGATGAGACATAAGGCTGGACACTTGGGGCTGAGAGGATTGGTGAGGTTGTGTGAGCAAATGCAGACCATTTAAAGCAATAATGTGTGCAACCCATTCCTTGGGTCCCAACTCTCTGGGGTCCAGGGAATCTTATTACAGCTAAAACATGCATGGGAAACCCAGAGGATGGGACAATGTGTGACCCGGACATCTTTCTAAAATACACCTCCTTTATCCTCTCCTTGTGCTCGGGTTCACCATTCCAGCCACTTTACTATAAATCTCCCCGCTTAGAGAGTCAGTGCCTTTAACCTCCTGTTTCACACAGTTTGCACTTTGTGTGGAGATTAAATGGGAATAGGGGGAACCAATGAGAGACATGCTGTAAGCATTTGGACGGGCACACGCCCCTGTAATTTCCCATCACGAAGAATATTTAACCAAATGCTCAGCCTGCTGCAGCAGAGCATGGATATGGCCTGACACAATCCTGCGGGTTTGTGGCCAGCTCACAAAAAAAGCAAGTTGAAAAACTGAGCTCAGGTTCTCTGGAATTCACAAACCTGCAGAGTTATAATGGACAACTCTCGTCCAAAAATCTGTAGATGGAAGGAAACGAGGAGGACTTTAATTCGAGGCAGGATTACAGGAAACATATTTCAAGAAGTAGATTGGAATCGCATTTTAAGCACAGGAAATGCGGCCCAATTTTGACAATGATGCACTTGGCCACAAAGGGCGTATGTGGTTTCCCGCAATATATTCAAGGAAACACGCATATGCACTTTTTGGCCAACCAAGCAAGCGGGCAATGCAAATCCTCACTACAAAGTAGTCTCATGTCCAACCGGTTAAACAGAACATCCTAAAGAATTGTAAAAACTAGAAAGGCAGCACAGCTGTGTGGAACAGGGGGTCCTTTGACAATGACGGGCGGGATGTAAATTGACAAGAGCCACTCTGGAGAAGTCCATGGTGTTTCCTGAAACATCTAAAAACAGAGCTAAAGAGCCTAGGGTACTTCCACTCATGGGCTAATACATTGGGTAAACAGAAAATCAACAAGAAACAGCCCCACCAAAGTTTAGGGCTGCTCCATTTACAAGAAAATCGACTTCAGTACACCTTAAATATCCCAGGAAAAATAAAAAGTTGGGGTACTTACATACTATGGGATATCCCGCAGCCATGGAATCAATGTCATAAAGCCAGTAGCAGCATAATGGCTGGATTTAGGTACGATGTTTCTAAGTGAAATAAGTAACACAGAAAAAGAAACTTATCATAAGATATCACTTATGAAGGGTGTGTAAACATGGCTACACATGAGCTGAATTAGAAAACAGAACAGAGTCTCACATTTAGAAAAAAATACTTTATATCTGCTTAAAGCGAAAGGTGACTTGGGGTGATGCATAACACCCGAGTTTGATATTAGCACACATACAGTTCCATGAACCAAACGTGTAATAGACAAGACCTACTCCTTGCTCAGTGAACTGGACTCAACATCCCCTATTCCCTGCAGAGGAATATATCTGACTAGTATGAAGTTTAATTCCTATGTATTCAAATATGTCCGTAAGGGAATCAAACGTGTATAGAGTGGCATTAACACGGCAGTTGAAATCAGCTCAACCCCATTATAAAAATTAATTTCAAAAACAATACACAAAAACAACAAAATTCTTACGAAATTCATTCAGGGGCTCTGAAGCAACCTGGATTGACCTCATCTACACCCACAGGTGGATGAGACATAACGTTGGACACTTGGGGCTGAGAGCATTGGTGAGCTTGTGAACAAATGCACACCATTTAAAGGAATAATAGGGCTTCCCTGGTGGCGCAGTGGTTGAGAGTCCGCCTGCCGATGCAGGGGACACGGGTTTGTGCCCCGGTCCGGGAAGATCCCACATGCCGCGGAGCGGCTGGGCCCCTGAGCCATGGCAGCTGAGCCTGCGCGTCTGGAGCCTGTGCTCCACAATGGGAGAGGCCACAGCAGTGAGAGGCCTGCGTACCACAAAAAAAATAAAGGAATAATGCATGCAACCCATTCCAAGGGTCCCAACACTCTTGATTCAAGGGACTCTTATGACAGCTAAAACACGCATGGGAAACCCAGAGAATGGGACAGCGTGTGATCTGGACAGCTTTCTAAAACGCTTCTCCTTTTTCGTCTCCTTGTGCTTCGGTTTGCCATTCCAGTCACTTTACTATAAATCTCCCATCTTGGAGAATCAGCACATTTGACCTCATGTTTCACACTGCTCACAAACTCTGTGAAGGATGAATGGGAAGAGGTGGAAGTAATAAGAGATTTGCTGTAAGCATTTGGACAGGCACATGGCACTCTCATTTCTCATCACGAAGAAGTGTTAACCCAAACCTCATTCTGCTGCCCCAGAACCCAGATAGGGCCTGAAGCAATCCTACGGGTCTGTGGCAAGCTCAGGAAAAAAGGGAGTTAAAAAATGGAGCTCAGGGTCTCAGGAATTCACCAACTTTCAGAGTTATAATGGACAACTATCGTCCAAAAATCTGTTGAGGGAAGGAAACGAGGAGGACCGGAAATTGAGGCAGGACTGCAGGAAACATATTTGAAGAGGTAGATAGGAATCGCTTTTTAAGCACAGGAAATGTGGCACAACTTCGAAAATGATGCACTTGGCCAAAAGGGCGGATGCGATTTTTCCTCAATATATTCAAGAAAACACGAATACACACTTTTTGGCCAACGAATCAAGTGGGCAATGCAAAGACAGACTACAAATATGTCTCATTTGCCAATGGTCAAACAGAACATCCAAAAAAAATTGTAAAATCCAGAAATGCAGCACGGCCGAGTGGAACAGTGAGCCTTGTTATGCTGATGGGAGGGATGTAAATTGCCAAGAGCCGCTCTGGAGAAGTCCACTGTGTTCCCTCAAACATCTGAAAACTGAGCTAAAGAGTTTAGGGTCCTTCCACTCATGGGCGTATACATTGGGAAAACTGAAAATCAACAAGAAACAGCCACCCCAAAGTTTAGGGCTGCTTTGTTTACAAAGAAATCCACTTCAGTACACCTCAAATATCCCAGGAAAGACAAAAGTGGATTAAGAAGTTGTGGTACTTACGTACTAAGGGATATCCCTCAGCCATGGAATCAATGTCATAAAGCCAGTAGCAGCATAATGACTGGAGTAAGGTACGATGATTCTAAGGGAAATAAGTAACACAGAAAAAGAAACTTATCATAAGGTATCACTTATGAAGGGAATGTAAACATGGCTACACGTGAGCTGAATTAGAAAACAGAACAGAGTCTCACATTTAGAAAAATAAAAATGAAACACTCTTATGCCTGCTTAAGGGGAAAGGTGAGGTGGGATGATGCATAAAACCAGAGTTTGATATTAGCACAGGTAGCGTTCCATAAAACAAATGTGTAGTAGACAAGACCTACTCCTTGCTCAGTGAACTGAACTCCAACATCCCCTATTCCCTGCAGATTAATATATCTGACTAGAAAGAATCTTAATACCTATGTATTGATATGTCTCCTTAAGGGAATCAAGAGTGTATAGAGGGGCATAAACACGGCAGTGAAAATCAGCTCAACCCCATTATAAAAATCAATTTCAAACTAAAACACAAGAACAGCGAAATCCTTACAGAATTCGTTAAGGGGCTCTGATGCAATTGGGACTGACCACATCTACACCCACAGCTGGATGAGACATAAGGCTGGACACTTGGGGCTGAGAGGATTGGTGAGGTTGTGTGAGCAAATGCAGACCATTTAAAGCAATAATGTGTGCAACCCATTCCTTGGGTCCCAACTCTCTGGGGTCCAGGGAATCTTATTACAGCTAAAACATGCATGGGAAACCCAGAGGATGGGACAATGTGTGACCCGGACATCTTTCTAAAATACACCTCCTTTATCCTCTCCTTGTGCTCGGGTTCACCATTCCAGCCACTTTACTATAAATCTCCCCGCTTAGAGAGTCAGTGCCTTTAACCTCCTGTTTCACACAGTTTGCACTTTGTGTGGAGATTAAATGGGAATAGGGGGAACCAATGAGAGACATGCTGTAAGCATTTGGACGGGCACACGCCCCTGTAATTTCCCATCACGAAGAATATTTAACCAAATGCTCAGCCTGCTGCAGCAGAGCATGGATATGGCCTGACACAATCCTGCGGGTTTGTGGCCAGCTCACAAAAAAAGCAAGTTGAAAAACTGAGCTCAGGTTCTCTGGAATTCACAAACCTGCAGAGTTATAATGGACAACTCTCGTCCAAAAATCTGTAGATGGAAGGAAACGAGGAGGACTTTAATTCGAGGCAGGATTACAGGAAACATATTTCAAGAAGTAGATTGGAATCGCATTTTAAGCACAGGAAATGCGGCCCAATTTTGACAATGATGCACTTGGCCACAAAGGGCGTATGTGGTTTCCCGCAATATATTCAAGGAAACACGCATATGCACTTTTTGGCCAACCAAGCAAGCGGGCAATGCAAATCCTCACTACAAAGTAGTCTCATGTCCAACCGGTTAAACAGAACATCCTAAAGAATTGTAAAAACTAGAAAGGCAGCACAGCTGTGTGGAACAGGGGGTCCTTTGACAATGACGGGCGGGATGTAAATTGACAAGAGCCACTCTGGAGAAGTCCATGGTGTTTCCTGAAACATCTAAAAACAGAGCTAAAGAGCCTAGGGTACTTCCACTCATGGGCTAATACATTGGGTAAACAGAAAATCAACAAGAAACAGCCCCACCAAAGTTTAGGGCTGCTCCATTTACAAGAAAATCGACTTCAGTACACCTTAAATATCCCAGGAAAAATAAAAAGTTGGGGTACTTACATACTATGGGATATCCCGCAGCCATGGAATCAATGTCATAAAGCCAGTAGCAGCATAATGGCTGGATTTAGGTACGATGTTTCTAAGTGAAATAAGTAACACAGAAAAAGAAACTTATCATAAGATATCACTTATGAAGGGTGTGTAAACATGGCTACACATGAGCTGAATTAGAAAACAGAACAGAGTCTCACATTTAGAAAAAAATACTTTATATCTGCTTAAAGCGAAAGGTGACTTGGGGTGATGCATAACACCCGAGTTTGATATTAGCACACATACAGTTCCATGAACCAAACGTGTAATAGACAAGACCTACTCCTTGCTCAGTGAACTGGACTCAACATCCCCTATTCCCTGCAGAGGAATATATCTGACTAGTATGAAGTTTAATTCCTATGTATTCAAATATGTCCGTAAGGGAATCAAACGTGTATAGAGTGGCATTAACACGGCAGTTGAAATCAGCTCAACCCCATTATAAAAATTAATTTCAAAAACAATACACAAAAACAACAAAATTCTTACGAAATTCATTCAGGGGCTCTGAAGCAACCTGGATTGACCTCATCTACACCCACAGGTGGATGAGACATAACGTTGGACACTTGGGGCTGAGAGCATTGGTGAGCTTGTGAACAAATGCAGACCATTTAAAGGAATAATGCATGCAACCCATTCCAAGGGTCCCAACACTCTTGATTCAAGGGACTCTTATGACAGCTAAAACACGCATGGGAAACCCAGAGAATGGGACAGCGTGTGATCTGGACAGCTTTCTAAAACGCTTCTCCTTTTTCGTCTCCTTGTGCTTCGGTTTGCCATTCCAGTCACTTTACTATAAATCTCCCATCTTGGAGAATCAGCACATTTGACCTCATGTTTCACACTGCTCACAAACTCTGTGAAGGATGAATGGGAAGAGGTGGAAGTAATAAGAGATTTGCTGTAAGCATTTGGACAGGCACATGGCACTCTCATTTCCCATCACGAAGAAGTGTTAACCCAAACCTCATTCTGCTGCCCCAGAACCCAGATAGGGCCTGAAGCAATCCTACGGGTCTGTGGCAAGCTCAGGAAAAAAGGGAGTTAAAAAATGGAGCTCAGGGTCTCAGGAATTCACCAACTTTCAGAGTTATAATGGACAACTATCGTCCAAAAATCTGTTGAGGGAAGGAAACGAGGAGGACCGGAAATTGAGGCAGGACTGCAGGAAACATATTTGAAGAGGTAGATAGGAATCGCCTTTTAAGCACAGGAAATGTGGCACAACTTCGACAATGATGCACTTGGCCAAAAGGGCGGATGCGATTTTTCCTCAATATATTCAAGAAAACACGAATACACACTTTTTGGCCAACGAATCAAGTGGGCAATGCAAAGACAGACTACAAATATGTCTCATTTGCCAATGGTCAAACAGAACATCCAAAAAAAATTGTAAAATCCAGAAATGCAGCACGGCCGAGTGGAACAGTGAGCCTTGTTATGCTGATGGGAGGGATGTAAATTGCCAAGAGCCGCTCTGGAGAAGTCCACTGTGTTCCCTCAAACATCTGAAAACTGAGCTAAAGAGTTTAGGGTCCTTCCACTCATGGGCGTATACATTGGGAAAACTGAAAATCAACAAGAAACAGCCACCCCAAAGTTTAGGGCTGCTTTGTTTACAAAGAAATCCACTTCAGTACACCTCAAATATCCCAGGAAAGACAAAAGTGGATTAAGAAGTTGTGGTACTTACGTACTAAGGGATATCCCTCAGCCATGGAATCAATGTCATAAAGCCAGTAGCAGCATAATGACTGGAGTAAGGTACGATGATTCTAAGGGAAATAAGTAACACAGAAAAAGAAACTTATCATAAGGTATCACTTATGAAGGGAATGTAAACATGGCTACACGTGAGCTGAATTAGAAAACAGAACAGAGTCTCACATTTAGAAAAATAAAAATGAAACACTCTTATGCCTGCTTAAGGGGAAAGGTGAGGTGGGATGATGCATAAAACCAGAGTTTGATATTAGCACAGGTAGCGTTCCATAAAACAAATGTGTAGTAGACAAGACCTACTCCTTGCTCAGTGAACTGAACTCCAACATCCCCTATTCCCTGCAGATTAATATATCTGACTAGAAAGAATCTTAATACCTATGTATTGATATGTCTCCTTAAGGGAATCAAGAGTGTATAGAGGGGCATAAACACGGCAGTGAAAATCAGCTCAACCCCATTATAAAAATCAATTTCAAACTAAAACACAAGAACAGCGAAATCCTTACAGAATTCGTTAAGGGGCTCTGATGCAATTGGGACTGACCACATCTACACCCACAGCTGGATGAGACATAAGGCTGGACACTTGGGGCTGAGAGGATTGGTGAGGTTGTGTGAGCAAATGCAGACCATTTAAAGCAATAATGTGTGCAACCCATTCCTTGGGTCCCAACTCTCTGGGGTCCAGGGAATCTTATTACAGCTAAAACATGCATGGGAAACCCAGAGGATGGGACAATGTGTGACCCGGACATCTTTCTAAAATACACCTCCTTTATCCTCTCCTTGTGCTCGGGTTCACCATTCCAGCCACTTTACTATAAATCTCCCCGCTTAGAGAGTCAGTGCCTTTAACCTCCTGTTTCACACAGTTTGCACTTTGTGTGGAGATTAAATGGGAATAGGGGGAACCAATGAGAGACATGCTGTAAGCATTTGGACGGGCACACGCCCCTGTAATTTCCCATCACGAAGAATATTTAACCAAATGCTCAGCCTGCTGCAGCAGAGCATGGATATGGCCTGACACAATCCTGCGGGTTTGTGGCCAGCTCACAAAAAAAGCAAGTTGAAAAACTGAGCTCAGGTTCTCTGGAATTCACAAACCTGCAGAGTTATAATGGACAACTCTCGTCCAAAAATCTGTAGATGGAAGGAAACGAGGAGGACTTTAATTCGAGGCAGGATTACAGGAAACATATTTCAAGAAGTAGATTGGAATCGCATTTTAAGCACAGGAAATGCGGCCCAATTTTGACAATGATGCACTTGGCCACAAAGGGCGTATGTGGTTTCCCGCAATATATTCAAGGAAACACGCATATGCACTTTTTGGCCAACCAAGCAAGCGGGCAATGCAAATCCTCACTACAAAGTAGTCTCATGTCCAACCGGTTAAACAGAACATCCTAAAGAATTGTAAAAACTAGAAAGGCAGCACAGCTGTGTGGAACAGGGGGTCCTTTGACAATGACGGGCGGGATGTAAATTGACAAGAGCCACTCTGGAGAAGTCCATGGTGTTTCCTGAAACATCTAAAAACAGAGCTAAAGAGCCTAGGGTACTTCCACTCATGGGCTAATACATTGGGTAAACAGAAAATCAACAAGAAACAGCCCCACCAAAGTTTAGGGCTGCTCCATTTACAAGAAAATCGACTTCAGTACACCTTAAATATCCCAGGAAAAATAAAAAGTTGGGGTACTTACATACTATGGGATATCCCGCAGCCATGGAATCAATGTCATAAAGCCAGTAGCAGCATAATGGCTGGATTTAGGTACGATGTTTCTAAGTGAAATAAGTAACACAGAAAAAGAAACTTATCATAAGATATCACTTATGAAGGGTGTGTAAACATGGCTACACATGAGCTGAATTAGAAAACAGAACAGAGTCTCACATTTAGAAAAAAATACTTTATATCTGCTTAAAGCGAAAGGTGACTTGGGGTGATGCATAACACCCGAGTTTGATATTAGCACACATACAGTTCCATGAACCAAACGTGTAATAGACAAGACCTACTCCTTGCTCAGTGAACTGGACTCAACATCCCCTATTCCCTGCAGAGGAATATATCTGACTAGTATGAAGTTTAATTCCTATGTATTCAAATATGTCCGTAAGGGAATCAAACGTGTATAGAGTGGCATTAACACGGCAGTTGAAATCAGCTCAACCCCATTATAAAAATTAATTTCAAAAACAATACACAAAAACAACAAAATTCTTACGAAATTCATTCAGGGGCTCTGAAGCAACCTGGATTGACCTCATCTACACCCACAGGTGGATGAGACATAACGTTGGACACTTGGGGCTGAGAGCATTGGTGAGCTTGTGAACAAATGCAGACCATTTAAAGGAATAATGCATGCAACCCATTCCAAGGGTCCCAACACTCTTGATTCAAGGGACTCTTATGACAGCTAAAACACGCATGGGAAACCCAGAGAATGGGACAGCGTGTGATCTGGACAGCTTTCTAAAACGCTTCTCCTTTTTCGTCTCCTTGTGCTTCGGTTTGCCATTCCAGTCACTTTACTATAAATCTCCCATCTTGGAGAATCAGCACATTTGACCTCATGTTTCACACTGCTCACAAACTCTGTGAAGGATGAATGGGAAGAGGTGGAAGTAATAAGAGATTTGCTGTAAGCATTTGGACAGGCACATGGCACTCTCATTTCCCATCACGAAGAAGTGTTAACCCAAACCTCATTCTGCTGCCCCAGAACCCAGATAGGGCCTGAAGCAATCCTACGGGTCTGTGGCAAGCTCAGGAAAAAAGGGAGTTAAAAAATGGAGCTCAGGGTCTCAGGAATTCACCAACTTTCAGAGTTATAATGGACAACTATCGTCCAAAAATCTGTTGAGGGAAGGAAACGAGGAGGACCGGAAATTGAGGCAGGACTGCAGGAAACATATTTGAAGAGGTAGATAGGAATCGCCTTTTAAGCACAGGAAATGTGGCACAACTTCGACAATGATGCACTTGGCCAAAAGGGCGGATGCGATTTTTCCTCAATATATTCAAGAAAACACGAATACACACTTTTTGGCCAACGAATCAAGTGGGCAATGCAAAGACAGACTACAAATATGTCTCATTTGCCAATGGTCAAACAGAACATCCAAAAAAAATTGTAAAATCCAGAAATGCAGCACGGCCGAGTGGAACAGTGAGCCTTGTTATGCTGATGGGAGGGATGTAAATTGCCAAGAGCCGCTCTGGAGAAGTCCACTGTGTTCCCTCAAACATCTGAAAACTGAGCTAAAGAGTTTAGGGTCCTTCCACTCATGGGCGTATACATTGGGAAAACTGAAAATCAACAAGAAACAGCCACCCCAAAGTTTAGGGCTGCTTTGTTTACAAAGAAATCCACTTCAGTACACCTCAAATATCCCAGGAAAGACAAAAGTGGATTAAGAAGTTGTGGTACTTACGTACTAAGGGATATCCCTCAGCCATGGAATCAATGTCATAAAGCCAGTAGCAGCATAATGACTGGAGTAAGGTACGATGATTCTAAGGGAAATAAGTAACACAGAAAAAGAAACTTATCATAAGGTATCACTTATGAAGGGAATGTAAACATGGCTACACGTGAGCTGAATTAGAAAACAGAACAGAGTCTCACATTTAGAAAAATAAAAATGAAACACTCTTATGCCTGCTTAAGGGGAAAGGTGAGGTGGGATGATGCATAAAACCAGAGTTTGATATTAGCACAGGTAGCGTTCCATAAAACAAATGTGTAGTAGACAAGACCTACTCCTTGCTCAGTGAACTGAACTCCAACATCCCCTATTCCCTGCAGATTAATATATCTGACTAGAAAGAATCTTAATACCTATGTATTGATATGTCTCCTTAAGGGAATCAAGAGTGTATAGAGGGGCATAAACACGGCAGTGAAAATCAGCTCAACCCCATTATAAAAATCAATTTCAAACTAAAACACAAGAACAGCGAAATCCTTACAGAATTCGTTAAGGGGCTCTGATGCAATTGGGACTGACCACATCTACACCCACAGCTGGATGAGACATAAGGCTGGACACTTGGGGCTGAGAGGATTGGTGAGGTTGTGTGAGCAAATGCAGACCATTTAAAGCAATAATGTGTGCAACCCATTCCTTGGGTCCCAACTCTCTGGGGTCCAGGGAATCTTATTACAGCTAAAACATGCATGGGAAACCCAGAGGATGGGACAATGTGTGACCCGGACATCTTTCTAAAATACACCTCCTTTATCCTCTCCTTGTGCTCGGGTTCACCATTCCAGCCACTTTACTATAAATCTCCCCGCTTAGAGAGTCAGTGCCTTTAACCTCCTGTTTCACACAGTTTGCACTTTGTGTGGAGATTAAATGGGAATAGGGGGAACCAATGAGAGACATGCTGTAAGCATTTGGACGGGCACACGCCCCTGTAATTTCCCATCACGAAGAATATTTAACCAAATGCTCAGCCTGCTGCAGCAGAGCATGGATATGGCCTGACACAATCCTGCGGGTTTGTGGCCAGCTCACAAAAAAAGCAAGTTGAAAAACTGAGCTCAGGTTCTCTGGAATTCACAAACCTGCAGAGTTATAATGGACAACTCTCGTCCAAAAATCTGTAGATGGAAGGAAACGAGGAGGACTTTAATTCGAGGCAGGATTACAGGAAACATATTTCAAGAAGTAGATTGGAATCGCATTTTAAGCACAGGAAATGCGGCCCAATTTTGACAATGATGCACTTGGCCACAAAGGGCGTATGTGGTTTCCCGCAATATATTCAAGGAAACACGCATATGCACTTTTTGGCCAACCAAGCAAGCGGGCAATGCAAATCCTCACTACAAAGTAGTCTCATGTCCAACCGGTTAAACAGAACATCCTAAAGAATTGTAAAAACTAGAAAGGCAGCACAGCTGTGTGGAACAGGGGGTCCTTTGACAATGACGGGCGGGATGTAAATTGACAAGAGCCACTCTGGAGAAGTCCATGGTGTTTCCTGAAACATCTAAAAACAGAGCTAAAGAGCCTAGGGTACTTCCACTCATGGGCTAATACATTGGGTAAACAGAAAATCAACAAGAAACAGCCCCACCAAAGTTTAGGGCTGCTCCATTTACAAGAAAATCGACTTCAGTACACCTTAAATATCCCAGGAAAAATAAAAAGTTGGGGTACTTACATACTATGGGATATCCCGCAGCCATGGAATCAATGTCATAAAGCCAGTAGCAGCATAATGGCTGGATTTAGGTACGATGTTTCTAAGTGAAATAAGTAACACAGAAAAAGAAACTTATCATAAGATATCACTTATGAAGGGTGTGTAAACATGGCTACACATGAGCTGAATTAGAAAACAGAACAGAGTCTCACATTTAGAAAAAAATACTTTATATCTGCTTAAAGCGAAAGGTGACTTGGGGTGATGCATAACACCCGAGTTTGATATTAGCACACATACAGTTCCATGAACCAAACGTGTAATAGACAAGACCTACTCCTTGCTCAGTGAACTGGACTCAACATCCCCTATTCCCTGCAGAGGAATATATCTGACTAGTATGAAGTTTAATTCCTATGTATTCAAATATGTCCGTAAGGGAATCAAACGTGTATAGAGTGGCATTAACACGGCAGTTGAAATCAGCTCAACCCCATTATAAAAATTAATTTCAAAAACAATACACAAAAACAACAAAATTCTTACGAAATTCATTCAGGGGCTCTGAAGCAACCTGGATTGACCTCATCTACACCCACAGGTGGATGAGACATAACGTTGGACACTTGGGGCTGAGAGCATTGGTGAGCTTGTGAACAAATGCAGACCATTTAAAGGAATAATGCATGCAACCCATTCCAAGGGTCCCAACACTCTTGATTCAAGGGACTCTTATGACAGCTAAAACACGCATGGGAAACCCAGAGAATGGGACAGCGTGTGATCTGGACAGCTTTCTAAAACGCTTCTCCTTTTTCGTCTCCTTGTGCTTCGGTTTGCCATTCCAGTCACTTTACTATAAATCTCCCATCTTGGAGAATCAGCACATTTGACCTCATGTTTCACACTGCTCACAAACTCTGTGAAGGATGAATGGGAAGAGGTGGAAGTAATAAGAGATTTGCTGTAAGCATTTGGACAGGCACATGGCACTCTCATTTCCCATCACGAAGAAGTGTTAACCCAAACCTCATTCTGCTGCCCCAGAACCCAGATAGGGCCTGAAGCAATCCTACGGGTCTGTGGCAAGCTCAGGAAAAAAGGGAGTTAAAAAATGGAGCTCAGGGTCTCAGGAATTCACCAACTTTCAGAGTTATAATGGACAACTATCGTCCAAAAATCTGTTGAGGGAAGGAAACGAGGAGGACCGGAAATTGAGGCAGGACTGCAGGAAACATATTTGAAGAGGTAGATAGGAATCGCTTTTTAAGCACAGGAAATGTGGCACAACTTCGACAATGATGCACTTGGCCAAAAGGGCGGATGCGATTTTTCCTCAATATATTCAAGAAAACACGAATACACACTTTTTGGCCAACGAATCAAGTGGGCAATGCAAAGACAGACTACAAATATGTCTCATTTGCCAATGGTCAAACAGAACATCCAAAAAAAATTGTAAAATCCAGAAATGCAGCACGGCCGAGTGGAACAGTGAGCCTTGTTATGCTGATGGGAGGGATGTAAATTGCCAAGAGCCGCTCTGGAGAAGTCCACTGTGTTCCCTCAAACATCTGAAAACTGAGCTAAAGAGTTTAGGGTCCTTCCACTCATGGGCGTATACATTGGGAAAACTGAAAATCAACAAGAAACAGCCACCCCAAAGTTTAGGGCTGCTTTGTTTACAAAGAAATCCACTTCAGTACACCTCAAATATCCCAGGAAAGACAAAAGTGGATTAAGAAGTTGTGGTACTTACGTACTAAGGGATATCCCTCAGCCATGGAATCAATGTCATAAAGCCAGTAGCAGCATAATGACTGGAGTAAGGTACGATGATTCTAAGGGAAATAAGTAACACAGAAAAAGAAACTTATCATAAGGTATCACTTATGAAGGGAATGTAAACATGGCTACACATGAGCTGAATTAGAAAACAGAACAGAGTCTCACATTTAGAAAAATAAAAATGAAACACTCTTATGCCTGCTTAAGGGGAAAGGTGAGGTGGGATGATGCATAAAACCAGAGTTTGATATTAGCACAGGTAGCGTTCCATAAAACAAATGTGTAGTAGACAAGACCTACTCCTTGCTCAGTGAACTGAACTCCAACATCCCCTATTCCCTGCAGATTAATATATCTGACTAGAAAGAATCTTAATACCTATGTATTGATATGTCTCCTTAAGGGAATCAAGAGTGTATAGAGGGGCATAAACACGGCAGTGAAAATCAGCTCAACCCCATTATAAAAATCAATTTCAAACTAAAACACAAGAACAGCGAAATCCTTACAGAATTCGTTAAGGGGCTCTGATGCAATTGGGACTGACCACATCTACACCCACAGCTGGATGAGACATAAGGCTGGACACTTGGGGCTGAGAGGATTGGTGAGGTTGTGTGAGCAAATGCAGACCATTTAAAGCAATAATGTGTGCAACCCATTCCTTGGGTCCCAACTCTCTGGGGTCCAGGGAATCTTATTACAGCTAAAACATGCATGGGAAACCCAGAGGATGGGACAATGTGTGACCCGGACATCTTTCTAAAATACACCTCCTTTATCCTCTCCTTGTGCTCGGGTTCACCATTCCAGCCACTTTACTATAAATCTCCCCGCTTAGAGAGTCAGTGCCTTTAACCTCCTGTTTCACACAGTTTGCACTTTGTGTGGAGATTAAATGGGAATAGGGGGAACCAATGAGAGACATGCTGTAAGCATTTGGACGGGCACACGCCCCTGTAATTTCCCATCACGAAGAATATTTAACCAAATGCTCAGCCTGCTGCAGCAGAGCATGGATATGGCCTGACACAATCCTGCGGGTTTGTGGCCAGCTCACAAAAAAAGCAAGTTGAAAAACTGAGCTCAGGTTCTCTGGAATTCACAAACCTGCAGAGTTATAATGGACAACTCTCGTCCAAAAATCTGTAGATGGAAGGAAACGAGGAGGACTTTAATTCGAGGCAGGATTACAGGAAACATATTTCAAGAAGTAGATTGGAATCGCATTTTAAGCACAGGAAATGCGGCCCAATTTTGACAATGATGCACTTGGCCACAAAGGGCGTATGTGGTTTCCCGCAATATATTCAAGGAAACACGCATATGCACTTTTTGGCCAACCAAGCAAGCGGGCAATGCAAATCCTCACTACAAAGTAGTCTCATGTCCAACCGGTTAAACAGAACATCCTAAAGAATTGTAAAAACTAGAAAGGCAGCACAGCTGTGTGGAACAGGGGGTCCTTTGACAATGACGGGCGGGATGTAAATTGACAAGAGCCACTCTGGAGAAGTCCATGGTGTTTCCTGAAACATCTAAAAACAGAGCTAAAGAGCCTAGGGTACTTCCACTCATGGGCTAATACATTGGGTAAACAGAAAATCAACAAGAAACAGCCCCACCAAAGTTTAGGGCTGCTCCATTTACAAGAAAATCGACTTCAGTACACCTTAAATATCCCAGGAAAAATAAAAAGTTGGGGTACTTACATACTATGGGATATCCCGCAGCCATGGAATCAATGTCATAAAGCCAGTAGCAGCATAATGGCTGGATTTAGGTACGATGTTTCTAAGTGAAATAAGTAACACAGAAAAAGAAACTTATCATAAGATATCACTTATGAAGGGTGTGTAAACATGGCTACACATGAGCTGAATTAGAAAACAGAACAGAGTCTCACATTTAGAAAAAAATACTTTATATCTGCTTAAAGCGAAAGGTGACTTGGGGTGATGCATAACACCCGAGTTTGATATTAGCACACATACAGTTCCATGAACCAAACGTGTAATAGACAAGACCTACTCCTTGCTCAGTGAACTGGACTCAACATCCCCTATTCCCTGCAGAGGAATATATCTGACTAGTATGAAGTTTAATTCCTATGTATTCAAATATGTCCGTAAGGGAATCAAACGTGTATAGAGTGGCATTAACACGGCAGTTGAAATCAGCTCAACCCCATTATAAAAATTAATTTCAAAAACAATACACAAAAACAACAAAATTCTTACGAAATTCATTCAGGGGCTCTGAAGCAACCTGGATTGACCTCATCTACACCCACAGGTGGATGAGACATAACGTTGGACACTTGGGGCTGAGAGCATTGGTGAGCTTGTGAACAAATGCAGACCATTTAAAGGAATAATGCATGCAACCCATTCCAAGGGTCCCAACACTCTTGATTCAAGGGACTCTTATGACAGCTAAAACACGCATGGGAAACCCAGAGAATGGGACAGCGTGTGATCTGGACAGCTTTCTAAAACGCTTCTCCTTTTTCGTCTCCTTGTGCTTCGGTTTGCCATTCCAGTCACTTTACTATAAATCTCCCATCTTGGAGAATCAGCACATTTGACCTCATGTTTCACACTGCTCACAAACTCTGTGAAGGATGAATGGGAAGAGGTGGAAGTAATAAGAGATTTGCTGTAAGCATTTGGACAGGCACATGGCACTCTCATTTCCCATCACGAAGAAGTGTTAACCCAAACCTCATTCTGCTGCCCCAGAACCCAGATAGGGCCTGAAGCAATCCTACGGGTCTGTGGCAAGCTCAGGAAAAAAGGGAGTTAAAAAATGGAGCTCAGGGTCTCAGGAATTCACCAACTTTCAGAGTTATAATGGACAACTATCGTCCAAAAATCTGTTGAGGGAAGGAAACGAGGAGGACCGGAAATTGAGGCAGGACTGCAGGAAACATATTTGAAGAGGTAGATAGGAATCGCTTTTTAAGCACAGGAAATGTGGCACAACTTCGACAATGATGCACTTGGCCAAAAGGGCGGATGCGATTTTTCCTCAATATATTCAAGAAAACACGAATACACACTTTTTGGCCAACGAATCAAGTGGGCAATGCAAAGACAGACTACAAATATGTCTCATTTGCCAATGGTCAAACAGAACATCCAAAAAAAATTGTAAAATCCAGAAATGCAGCACGGCCGAGTGGAACAGTGAGCCTTGTTATGCTGATGGGAGGGATGTAAATTGCCAAGAGCCGCTCTGGAGAAGTCCACTGTGTTCCCTCAAACATCTGAAAACTGAGCTAAAGAGTTTAGGGTCCTTCCACTCATGGGCGTATACATTGGGAAAACTGAAAATCAACAAGAAACAGCCACCCCAAAGTTTAGGGCTGCTTTGTTTACAAAGAAATCCACTTCAGTACACCTCAAATATCCCAGGAAAGACAAAAGTGGATTAAGAAGTTGTGGTACTTACGTACTAAGGGATATCCCTCAGCCATGGAATCAATGTCATAAAGCCAGTAGCAGCATAATGACTGGAGTAAGGTACGATGATTCTAAGGGAAATAAGTAACACAGAAAAAGAAACTTATCATAAGGTATCACTTATGAAGGGAATGTAAACATGGCTACACGTGAGCTGAATTAGAAAACAGAACAGAGTCTCACATTTAGAAAAATAAAAATGAAACACTCTTATGCCTGCTTAAGGGGAAAGGTGAGGTGGGATGATGCATAAAACCAGAGTTTGATATTAGCACAGGTAGCGTTCCATAAAACAAATGTGTAGTAGACAAGACCTACTCCTTGCTCAGTGAACTGAACTCCAACATCCCCTATTCCCTGCAGATTAATATATCTGACTAGAAAGAATCTTAATACCTATGTATTGATATGTCTCCTTAAGGGAATCAAGAGTGTATAGAGGGGCATAAACACGGCAGTGAAAATCAGCTCAACCCCATTATAAAAATCAATTTCAAACTAAAACACAAGAACAGCGAAATCCTTACAGAATTCGTTAAGGGGCTCTGATGCAATTGGGACTGACCACATCTACACCCACAGCTGGATGAGACATAAGGCTGGACACTTGGGGCTGAGAGGATTGGTGAGGTTGTGTGAGCAAATGCAGACCATTTAAAGCAATAATGTGTGCAACCCATTCCTTGGGTCCCAACTCTCTGGGGTCCAGGGAATCTTATTACAGCTAAAACATGCATGGGAAACCCAGAGGATGGGACAATGTGTGACCCGGACATCTTTCTAAAATACACCTCCTTTATCCTCTCCTTGTGCTCGGGTTCACCATTCCAGCCACTTTACTATAAATCTCCCCGCTTAGAGAGTCAGTGCCTTTAACCTCCTGTTTCACACAGTTTGCACTTTGTGTGGAGATTAAATGGGAATAGGGGGAACCAATGAGAGACATGCTGTAAGCATTTGGACGGGCACACGCCCCTGTAATTTCCCATCACGAAGAATATTTAACCAAATGCTCAGCCTGCTGCAGCAGAGCATGGATATGGCCTGACACAATCCTGCGGGTTTGTGGCCAGCTCACAAAAAAAGCAAGTTGAAAAACTGAGCTCAGGTTCTCTGGAATTCACAAACCTGCAGAGTTATAATGGACAACTCTCGTCCAAAAATCTGTAGATGGAAGGAAACGAGGAGGACTTTAATTCGAGGCAGGATTACAGGAAACATATTTCAAGAAGTAGATTGGAATCGCATTTTAAGCACAGGAAATGCGGCCCAATTTTGACAATGATGCACTTGGCCACAAAGGGCGTATGTGGTTTCCCGCAATATATTCAAGGAAACACGCATATGCACTTTTTGGCCAACCAAGCAAGCGGGCAATGCAAATCCTCACTACAAAGTAGTCTCATGTCCAACCGGTTAAACAGAACATCCTAAAGAATTGTAAAAACTAGAAAGGCAGCAGAGCTGTGTGGAACAGGGGGTCCTTTGACAATGACGGGCGGGATGTAAATTGACAAGAGCCACTCTGGAGAAGTCCATGGTGTTTCCTGAAACATCTAAAAACAGAGCTAAAGAGCCTAGGGTACTTCCACTCATGGGCTAATACATTGGGTAAACAGAAAATCAACAAGAAACAGCCCCACCAAAGTTTAGGGCTGCTCCATTTACAAGAAAATCGACTTCAGTACACCTTAAATATCCCAGGAAAAATAAAAAGTTGGGGTACTTACATACTATGGGATATCCCGCAGCCATGGAATCAATGTCATAAAGCCAGTAGCAGCATAATGGCTGGATTTAGGTACGATGTTTCTAAGTGAAATAAGTAACACAGAAAAAGAAACTTATCATAAGATATCACTTATGAAGGGTGTGTAAACATGGCTACACATGAGCTGAATTAGAAAACAGAACAGAGTCTCACATTTAGAAAAAAATACTTTATATCTGCTTAAAGCGAAAGGTGACTTGGGGTGATGCATAACACCCGAGTTTGATATTAGCACACATACAGTTCCATGAACCAAACGTGTAATAGACAAGACCTACTCCTTGCTCAGTGAACTGGACTCAACATCCCCTATTCCCTGCAGAGGAATATATCTGACTAGTATGAAGTTTAATTCCTATGTATTCAAATATGTCCGTAAGGGAATCAAACGTGTATAGAGTGGCATTAACACGGCAGTTGAAATCAGCTCAACCCCATTATAAAAATTAATTTCAAAAACAATACACAAAAACAACAAAATTCTTACGAAATTCATTCAGGGGCTCTGAAGCAACCTGGATTGACCTCATCTACACCCACAGGTGGATGAGACATAACGTTGGACACTTGGGGCTGAGAGCATTGGTGAGCTTGTGAACAAATGCAGACCATTTAAAGGAATAATGCATGCAACCCATTCCAAGGGTCCCAACACTCTTGATTCAAGGGACTCTTATGACAGCTAAAACACGCATGGGAAACCCAGAGAATGGGACAGCGTGTGATCTGGACAGCTTTCTAAAACGCTTCTCCTTTTTCGTCTCCTTGTGCTTCGGTTTGCCATTCCAGTCACTTTACTATAAATCTCCCATCTTGGAGAATCAGCACATTTGACCTCATGTTTCACACTGCTCACAAACTCTGTGAAGGATGAATGGGAAGAGGTGGAAGTAATAAGAGATTTGCTGTAAGCATTTGGACAGGCACATGGCACTCTCATTTCCCATCACGAAGAAGTGTTAACCCAAACCTCATTCTGCTGCCCCAGAACCCAGATAGGGCCTGAAGCAATCCTACGGGTCTGTGGCAAGCTCAGGAAAAAAGGGAGTTAAAAAATGGAGCTCAGGGTCTCAGGAATTCACCAACTTTCAGAGTTATAATGGACAACTATCGTCCAAAAATCTGTTGAGGGAAGGAAACGAGGAGGACCGGAAATTGAGGCAGGACTGCAGGAAACATATTTGAAGAGGTAGATAGGAATCGCTTTTTAAGCACAGGAAATGTGGCACAACTTCGAAAATGATGCACTTGGCCAAAAGGGCGGATGCGATTTTTCCTCAATATATTCAAGAAAACACGAATACACACTTTTTGGCCAACGAATCAAGTGGGCAATGCAAAGACAGACTACAAATATGTCTCATTTGCCAATGGTCAAACAGAACATCCAAAAAAAATTGTAAAATCCAGAAATGCAGCACGGCCGAGTGGAACAGTGAGCCTTGTTATGCTGATGGGAGGGATGTAAATTGCCAAGAGCCGCTCTGGAGAAGTCCACTGTGTTCCCTCAAACATCTGAAAACTGAGCTAAAGAGTTTAGGGTAGGGCCTCCCTGGTGGCGCAGTCTTTGAGAGTCCGCCTGCCGATGCAGGGGATACGGGTTCGTGCCCCGGTCTGGGAGGATCCCATATGCCGCGGAGCAGCTGGGCCCGTGAGCCATGGCCGCTGAGCCTGCGCATCCAGAGCCTGTGCTCCGCAACGGGAGAGGCCGCAGCAGTGAGAGGCCCGCATACGAAAAAAAAAAAAAAAAGTGTTTAGGGTACTTCCACTCATGGGCGTATACATTGGGAAAACTGAAAATCAACAAGAAACAGCCACCCCAAAGTTTAGGGCTGCTTTGCTTACAAAGAAATCCACTTCAGTACACCTCAAATATCCCAGGAAAGACAAAAGTGGATTAAGAAGTTGTGGTACTTACGTACTAAGGGATATCCCTCAGCCATGGAATCAATGTCATAAAGCCAGTAGCAGCATAATGACTGGAGTAAGGTACGATGATTCTAAGGGAAATAAGTAACACAGAAAAAGAAACTTATCATAAGGTATCACTTATGAAGGGAATGTAAACATGGCTACACATGAGCTGAATTAGAAAACAGAACAGAGTCTCACATTTAGAAAAATAAAAATGAAACACTCTTATGCCTGCTTAAGGGGAAAGGTGAGGTGGGATGATGCATAAAACCAGAGTTTGATATTAGCACAGGTAGCGTTCCATAAAACAAATGTGTAGTAGACAAGACCTACTCCTTGCTCAGTGAACTGAACTCCAACATCCCCTATTCCCTGCAGATTAATATATCTGACTAGAAAGAATCTTAATACCTATGTATTGATATGTCTCCTTAAGGGAATCAAGAGTGTATAGAGGGGCATAAACACGGCAGTGAAAATCAGCTCAACCCCATTATAAAAATCAATTTCAAACTAAAACACAAGAACAGCGAAATCCTTACAGAATTCGTTAAGGGGCTCTGATGCAATTGGGACTGACCACATCTACACCCACAGCTGGATGAGACATAAGGCTGGACACTTGGGGCTGAGAGGATTGGTGAGGTTGTGTGAGCAAATGCAGACCATTTAAAGCAATAATATGTGCAACCCATTCCTTGGGTCCCAACTCTCTGGGGTCCAGGGAATCTTATTACAGCTAAAACATGCATGGGAAACCCAGAGGATGGGACAATGTGTGACCCGGACATCTTTCTAAAATACACCTCCTTTATCCTCTCCTTGTGCTCGGGTTCACCATTCCAGCCACTTTACTATAAATCTCCCCGCTTAGAGAGTCACTGCCTTTAACCTCCTGATTCACACAGTTTGCAATTTGTGTGGAGATTAAATGGGAATAGGGGGAACCAATGAGAGACATGCTGTAAGCATTTGGACGGGCACACGCCCCTGTAATTTCCCATCACGAAGAAAATTTAACCAAATGCTCAGCCTGCTGCAGCAGAGCATGTATATGGCCTGACACAATCCTGCGGGTTTGTGGCCAGCTCACAAAAAAAGCAAGTTGAAAAACTGAGCTCAGGTTCTCTGGAATTCACAAACCTGCAGAGTTATAATGGACAACTCTCGTCCAAAAATCTGTAGATGGAAGGAAACGAGGAGGACTTTAATTCGAGGCAGGATTACAGGAAACATATTTCAAGAAGTAGATTGGAATCGCATTTTAAGCACAGGAAATGCGGCCCAATTTTGACAATGATGCACTTGGCCACAAAGGGCGTATGTGGTTTCCCGCAATATATTCAAGGAAACACGCATATGCACTTTTTGGCCAACCAAGCAAGCGGGCAATGCAAATCCTCACTACAAAGTAGTCTCATGTCCAACCGGTTAAACAGAACATCCTAAAGAATTGTAAAAACTAGAAAGGCAGCACAGCTGTGTGGAACAGGGGGTCCTTTGACAATGACGGGCGGGATGTAAATTGACAAGAGCCACTCTGGAGAAGTCCATGGTGTTTCCTGAAACATCTAAAAACAGAGCTAAAGAGCCTAGGGTACTTCCACTCATGGGCTAATACATTGGGTAAACAGAAAATCAACAAGAAACAGCCCCACCAAAGTTTAGGGCTGCTCCATTTACAAGAAAATCGACTTCAGTACACCTTAAATATCCCAGGAAAAATAAAAAGTTGGGGTACTTACATACTATGGGATATCCCGCAGCCATGGAATCAATGTCATAAAGCCAGTAGCAGCATAATGGCTGGATTTAGGTACGATGTTTCTAAGTGAAATAAGTAACACAGAAAAAGAAACTTATCATAAGATATCACTTATGAAGGGTGTGTAAACATGGCTACACATGAGCTGAATTAGAAAACAGAACAGAGTCTCACATTTAGAAAAAAATACTTTATATCTGCTTAAAGCGAAAGGTGACTTGGGGTGATGCATAACACCCGAGTTTGATATTAGCACACATACAGTTCCATGAACCAAACGTGTAATAGACAAGACCTACTCCTTGCTCAGTGAACTGGACTCAACATCCCCTATTCCCTGCAGAGGAATATATCTGACTAGTATGAAGTTTAATTCCTATGTATTCAAATATGTCCGTAAGGGAATCAAACGTGTATAGAGTGGCATTAACACGGCAGTTGAAATCAGCTCAACCCCATTATAAAAATTAATTTCAAAAACAATACACAAAAACAACAAAATTCTTACGAAATTCATTCAGGGGCTCTGAAGCAACCTGGATTGACCTCATCTACACCCACAGGTGGATGAGACATAACGTTGGACACTTGGGGCTGAGAGCATTGGTGAGCTTGTGAACAAATGCAGACCATTTAAAGGAATAATGCATGCAACCCATTCCAAGGGTCCCAACACTCTTGATTCAAGGGACTCTTATGACAGCTAAAACACGCATGGGAAACCCAGAGAATGGGACAGCGTGTGATCTGGACAGCTTTCTAAAACGCTTCTCCTTTTTCGTCTCCTTGTGCTTCGGTTTGCCATTCAAGTCACTTTACTATAAATCTCCCATCTTGGAGAATCAGCACATTTGACCTCATGTTTCACACTGCTCACAAACTCTGTGAAGGATGAATGGGAAGAGGTGGAAGTAATAAGAGATTTGCTGTAAGCATTTGGACAGGCACATGGCACTCTCATTTCCCATCACGAAGAAGTGTTAACCCAAACCTCATTCTGCTGCCCCAGAACCCAGATAGGGCCTGAAGCAATCCTACGGGTCTGTGGCAAGCTCAGGAAAAAAGGGAGTTAAAAAATGGAGCTCAGGGTCTCAGGAATTCACCAACTTTCAGAGTTATAATGGACAACTATCGTCCAAAAATCTGTTGAGGGAAGGAAACGAGGAGGACCGGAAATTGAGGCAGGACTGCAGGAAACATATTTGAAGAGGTAGATAGGAATCGCTTTTTAAGCACAGGAAATGTGGCACAACTTCGAAAATGATGCACTTGGCCAAAAGGGCGGATGCGATTTTTCCTCAATATATTCAAGAAAACACGAATACACACTTTTTGGCCAACGAATCAAGTGGGCAATGCAAAGACAGACTACAAATATGTCTCATTTGCCAATGGCCAAACAGAACATCCAAAAAAAATTGTAAAATCCAGAAATGCAGCACGGCCGAGTGGAACAGTGAGCCTTGTTATGCTGATGGGAGGGATGTAAATTGCCAAGAGCCGCTCTGGAGAAGTCCACTGTGTTCCCTCAAACATCTGAAAACTGAGCTAAAGAGTTTAGGGTCCTTCCACTCATGGGCGTATACATTGGGAAAACTGAAAATCAACAAGAAACAGCCACCCCAAAGTTTAGGGCTGCTTTGTTTACAAAGAAATCCACTTCAGTACACCTCAAATATCCCAGGAAAGACAAAAGTGGATTAAGAAGTTGTGGTACTTACGTACTAAGGGATATCCCTCAGCCATGGAATCAATGTCATAAAGCCAGTAGCAGCATAATGACTGGAGTAAGGTACGATGATTCTAAGGGAAATAAGTAACACAGAAAAAGAAACTTATCATAAGGTATCACTTATGAAGGGAATGTAAACATGGCTACACATGAGCTGAATTAGAAAACAGAACAGAGTCTCACATTTAGAAAAATAAAAATGAAACACTCTTATGCCTGCTTAAGGGGAAAGGTGAGGTGGGATGATGCATAAAACCAGAGTTTGATATTAGCACAGGTAGCGTTCCATAAAACAAATGTGTAGTAGACAAGACCTACTCCTTGCTCAGTGAACTGAACTCCAACATCCCCTATTCCCTGCAGATTAATATATCTGACTAGAAAGAATCTTAATACCTATGTATTGATATGTCTCCTTAAGGGAATCAAGAGTGTATAGAGGGGCATAAACACGGCAGTGAAAATCAGCTCAACCCCATTATAAAAATCAATTTCAAACTAAAACACAAGAACAGCGAAATCCTTACAGAATTCGTTAAGGGGCTCTGATGCAATTGGGACTGACCACATCTACACCCACAGCTGGATGAGACATAAGGCTGGACACTTGGGGCTGAGAGGATTGGTGAGGTTGTGTGAGCAAATGCAGACCATTTAAAGCAATAATGTGTGCAACCCATTCCTTGGGTCCCAACTCTCTGGGGTCCAGGGAATCTTATTACAGCTAAAACATGCATGGGAAACCCAGAGGATGGGACAATGTGTGACCCGGACATCTTTCTAAAATACACCTCCTTTATCCTCTCCTTGTGCTCGGGTTCACCATTCCAACCACTTTACTATAAATCTCCCCGCTTAGAGAGTCAGTGCCTTTAACCTCCTGTTTCACACAGTTTGCACTTTGTGTGGAGATTAAATGGGAATAGGGGGAACCAATGAGAGACATGCTGTAAGCATTTGGACGGGCACACGCCCCTGTAATTTCCCATCACGAAGAATATTTAACCAAATGCTCAGCCTGCTGCAGCAGAGCATGGATATGGCCTGACACAATCCTGCGGGTTTGTGGCCAGCTCACAAAAAAAGCAAGTTGAAAAACTGAGCTCAGGTTCTCTGGAATTCACAAACCTGCAGAGTTATAATGGACAACTCTCGTCCAAAAATCTGTAGATGGAAGGAAACGAGGAGGACTTTAATTCGAGGCAGGATTACAGGAAACATATTTCAAGAAGTAGATTGGAATCGCATTTTAAGCACAGGAAATGCGGCCCAATTTTGACAATGATGCACTTGGCCACAAAGGGCGTATGTGGTTTCCCGCAATATATTCAAGGAAACACGCATATGCACTTTTTGGCCAACCAAGCAAGCGGGCAATGCAAATCCTCACTACAAAGTAGTCTCATGTCCAACCGGTTAAACAGAACATCCTAAAGAATTGTAAAAACTAGAAAGGCAGCAGAGCTGTGTGGAACAGGGGGTCCTTTGACAATGATGGGCGGGATGTAAATTGACAAGAGCCACTCTGGAGAAGTCCATGGTGTTTCCTGAAACATCTAAAAACAGAGCTAAAGAGCCTAGGGTACTTCCACTCATGGGCTAATACATTGGGTAAACAGAAAATCAACAAGAAACAGCCCCACCAAAGTTTAGGGCTGCTCCATTTACAAGAAAATCGACTTCAGTACACCTTAAATATCCCAGGAAAAATAAAAAGTTGGGGTACTTACATACTATGGGATATCCCGCAGCCATGGAATCAATGTCATAAAGCCAGTAGCAGCATAATGGCTGGATTTAGGTACGATGTTTCTAAGTGAAATAAGTAACACAGAAAAAGAAACTTATCATAAGATATCACTTATGAAGGGTGTGTAAACATGGCTACACATGAGCTGAATTAGAAAACAGAACAGAGTCTCACATTTAGAAAAAAATACTTTATATCTGCTTAAAGCGAAAGGTGACTTGGGGTGATGCATAACACCCGAGTTTGATATTAGCACACATACAGTTCCATGAACCAAACGTGTAATAGACAAGACCTACTCCTTGCTCAGTGAACTGGACTCAACATCCCCTATTCCCTGCAGAGGAATATATCTGACTAGTATGAAGTTTAATTCCTATGTATTCAAATATGTCCGTAAGGGAATCAAACGTGTATAGAGTGGCATTAACACGGCAGTTGAAATCAGCTCAACCCCATTATAAAAATTAATTTCAAAAACAATACACAAAAACAACAAAATTCTTACGAAATTCATTCAGGGGCTCTGAAGCAACCTGGATTGACCTCATCTACACCCACAGGTGGATGAGACATAACGTTGGACACTTGGGGCTGAGAGCATTGGTGAGCTTGTGAACAAATGCAGACCATTTAAAGGAATAATGCATGCAACCCATTCCAAGGGTCCCAACACTCTTGATTCAAGGGAATCTTATGACAGCTAAAACACGCATGGGAAACCCAGAGAATGGGACAGCGTGTGATCTGGACAGCTTTCTAAAACGCTTCTCCTTTTTCGTCTCCTTGTGCTTCGGTTTGCCATTCCAGTCACTTTACTATAAATCTCCCATCTTGGAGAATCAGCACATTTGACCTCATGTTTCACACTGCTCACAAACTCTGTGAAGGATGAATGGGAAGAGGTGGAAGTAATAAGAGATTTGCTGTAAGCATTTGGACAGGCACATGGCACTCTCATTTCCCATCACGAAGAAGTGTTAACCCAAACCTCATTCTGCTGCCCCAGAACCCAGATAGGGCCTGAAGCAATCCTACGGGTCTGTGGCAAGCTCAGTAAAAAAGGGAGTTAAAAAATGGAGCTCAGGGTCTCAGGAATTCACCAACTTTCAGAGTTATAATGGACAACTATCGTCCAAAAATCTGTTGAGGGAAGGAAACGAGGAGGACCGGAAATTGAGGCAGGACTGCAGGAAACATATTTGAAGAGGTAGATAGGAATCGCCTTTTAAGCACAGGAAATGTGGCACAACTTCGACAATGATGCACTTGGCCAAAAGGGCGGATGCGATTTTTCCTCAATATATTCAAGAAAACACGAATACACACTTTTTGGCCAACGAATCAAGTGGGCAATGCAAAGACAGACTACAAATATGTCTCATTTGCCAATGGTCAAACAGAACATCCAAAAAAAATTGTAAAATCCAGAAATGCAGCACGGCCGAGTGGAACAGTGAGCCTTGTTATGCTGATGGGAGGCATGTAAATTGCCAAGAGCCGCTCTGGAGAAGTCCACTGTGTTCCCACAAACATCTGAAAACTGAGCTAAAGAGTTTAGGGTAGGGCCTCCCTGGTGGCGCAGTCTTTGAGAGTCCGCCTGCCGATGCAGGGGATACGGGTTCGTGCCCCGGTCTGGGAGGATCCCATATGCCGCGGAGCAGCTGGGCCCGTGAGCCATGGCCGCTGAGCCTGCGCATCCAGAGCCTGTGCTCCGCAACGGGAGAGGCCGCAGCAGTGAGAGGCCCGCATACGGAAAAAAAAAAAAAAAAGTGTTTAGGGTACTTCCACTCATGGGCGTATACATTGGGAAAACTGAAAATCAACAAGAAACAGCCACCCCAAAGTTTAGGGCTGCTTTGCTTACAAAGAAATCCACTTCAGTACACCTCAAATATCCCAGGAAAGACAAAAGTGGATTAAGAAGTTGTGGTACTTACGTACTAAGGGATATCCCTCAGCCATGGAATCAATGTCATAAAGCCAGTAGCAGCATAATGACTGGAGTAAGGTACGATGATTCTAAGGGAAATAAGTAACACAGAAAAAGAAACTTATCATAAGGTATCACTTATGAAGGGAATGTAAACATGGCTACACATGAGCTGAATTAGAAAACAGAACAGAGTCTCACATTTAGAAAAATAAAAATGAAACACTCTTATGCCTGCTTAAGGGGAAAGGTGAGGTGGGATGATGCATAAAACCAGAGTTTGATATTAGCACAGGTAGCGTTCCATAAAACAAATGTGTAGTAGACAAGACCTACTCCTTGCTCAGTGAACTGAACTCCAACATCCCCTATTCCCTGCAGATTAATATATCTGACTAGAAAGAATCTTAATACCTATGTATTGATATGTCTCCTTAAGGGAATCAAGAGTGTATAGAGGGGCATAAACACGGCAGTGAAAATCAGCTCAACCCCATTATAAAAATCAATTTCAAACTAAAACACAAGAACAGCGAAATCCTTACAGAATTCGTTAAGGGGCTCTGATGCAATTGGGACTGACCACATCTACACCCACAGCTGGATGAGACATAAGGCTGGACACTTGGGGCTGAGAGGATTGGTGAGGTTGTGTGAGCAAATGCAGACCATTTAAAGCAATAATATGTGCAACCCATTCCTTGGGTCCCAACTCTCTGGGGTCCAGGGAATCTTATTACAGCTAAAACATGCATGGGAAACCCAGAGGATGGGACAATGTGTGACCCGGACATCTTTCTAAAATACACCTCCTTTATCCTCTCCTTGTGCTCGGGTTCACCATTCCAGCCACTTTACTATAAATCTCCCCGCTTAGAGAGTCACTGCCTTTAACCTCCTGATTCACACAGTTTGCAATTTGTGTGGAGATTAAATGGGAATAGGGGGAACCAATGAGAGACATGCTGTAAGCATTTGGACGGGCACACGCCCCTGTAATTTCCCATCACGAAGAAAATTTAACCAAATGCTCAGCCTGCTGCAGCAGAGCATGTATATGGCCTGACACAATCCTGCGGGTTTGTGGCCAGCTCACAAAAAAAGCAAGTTGAAAAACTGAGCTCAGGTTCTCTGGAATTCACAAACCTGCAGAGTTATAATGGACAACTCTCGTCCAAAAATCTGTAGATGGAAGGAAACGAGGAGGACTTTAATTCGAGGCAGGATTACAGGAAACATATTTCAAGAAGTAGATTGGAATCGCATTTTAAGCACAGGAAATGCGGCCCAATTTTGACAATGATGCACTTGGCCACAAAGGGCGTATGTGGTTTCCCGCAATATATTCAAGGAAACACGCATATGCACTTTTTGGCCAACCAAGCAAGCGGGCAATGCAAATCCTCACTACAAAGTAGTCTCATGTCCAACCGGTTAAACAGAACATCCTAAAGAATTGTAAAAACTAGAAAGGCAGCAGAGCTGTGTGGAACAGGGGGTCCTTTGACAATGATGGGCGGGATGTAAATTGACAAGAGCCACTCTGGAGAAGTCCATGGTGTTTCCTGAAACATCTAAAAACAGAGCTAAAGAGCCTAGGGTACTTCCACTCATGGGCTAATACATTGGGTAAACAGAAAATCAACAAGAAACAGCCCCACCAAAGTTTAGGGCTGCTCCATTTACAAGAAAATCGACTTCAGTACACCTTAAATATCCCAGGAAAAATAAAAAGTTGGGGTACTTACATACTATGGGATATCCCGCAGCCATGGAATCAATGTCATAAAGCCAGTAGCAGCATAATGGCTGGATTTAGGTACGATGTTTCTAAGTGAAATAAGTAACACAGAAAAAGAAACTTATCATAAGATATCACTTATGAAGGGTGTGTAAACATGGCTACACATGAGCTGAATTAGAAAACAGAACAGAGTCTCACATTTAGAAAAAAATACTTGATATCTGCTTAAAGCGAAAGGTGACTTGGGGTGATGCATAACACCCGAGTTTGATATTAGCACACATACAGTTCCATGAACCAAACGTGTAATAGACAAGACCTACTCCTTGCTCAGTGAACTGGACTCAACATCCCCTATTCCCTGCAGAGGAATATATCTGACTAGTATGAAGTTTAATTCCTATGTATTCAAATATGTCCGTAAGGGAATCAAACGTGTATAGAGTGGCATTAACACGGCAGTTGAAATCAGCTCAACCCCATTATAAAAATTAATTTCAAAAACAATACACAAAAACAACAAAATTCTTACGAAATTCATTCAGGGGCTCTGAAGCAACCTGGATTGACCTCATCTACACCCACAGGTGGATGAGACATAACGTTGGACACTTGGGGCTGAGAGCATTGGTGAGCTTGTGAACAAATGCAGACCATTTAAAGGAATAATGCATGCAACCCATTCCAAGGGTCCCAACACTCTTGATTCAAGGGAATCTTATGACAGCTAAAACACGCATGGGAAACCCAGAGAATGGGACAGCGTGTGATCTGGACAGCTTTCTAAAACGCTTCTCCTTTTTCGTCTCCTTGTGCTTCGGTTTGCCATTCCAGTCACTTTACTATAAATCTCCCATCTTGGAGAATCAGCACATTTGACCTCATGTTTCACACTGCTCACAAACTCTGTGAAGGATGAATGGGAAGAGGTGGAAGTAATAAGAGATTTGCTGTAAGCATTTGGACAGGCACATGGCACTCTCATTTCCCATCACGAAGAAGTGTTAACCCAAACCTCATTCTGCTGCCCCAGAACCCAGATAGGGCCTGAAGCAATCCTACGGGTCTGTGGCAAGCTCAGGAAAAAAGGGAGTTAAAAAATGGAGCTCAGGGTCTCAGGAATTCACCAACTTTCAGAGTTATAATGGACAACTATCGTCCAAAAATCTGTTGAGGGAAGGAAACGAGGAGGACCGGAAATTGAGGCAGGACTGCAGGAAACATATTTGAAGAGGTAGATAGGAATCGCTTTTTAAGCACAGGAAATGTGGCACAACTTCGAAAATGATGCACTTGGCCAAAAGGGCGGATGCGATTTTTCCTCAATATATTCAAGAAAACACGAATACACACTTTTTGGCCAACGAATCAAGTGGGCAATGCAAAGACAGACTACAAATATGTCTCATTTGCCAATGGCCAAACAGAACATCCAAAAAAAATTGTAAAATCCAGAAATGCAGCACGGCCGAGTGGAACAGTGAGCCTTGTTATGCTGATGGGAGGGATGTAAATTGCCAAGAGCCGCTCTGGAGAAGTCCACTGTGTTCCCTCAAACATCTGAAAACTGAGCTAAAGAGTTTAGGGTCCTTCCACTCATGGGCGTATACATTGGGAAAACTGAAAATCAACAAGAAACAGCCACCCCAAAGTTTAGGGCTGCTTTGTTTACAAAGAAATCCACTTCAGTACACCTCAAATATCCCAGGAAAGACAAAAGTGGATTAAGAAGTTGTGGTACTTACGTACTAAGGGATATCCCTCAGCCATGGAATCAATGTCATAAAGCCAGTAGCAGCATAATGACTGGAGTAAGGTACGATGATTCTAAGGGAAATAAGTAACACAGAAAAAGAAACTTATCATAAGGTATCACTTATGAAGGGAATGTAAACATGGCTACACATGAGCTGAATTAGAAAACAGAACAGAGTCTCACATTTAGAAAAATAAAAATGAAACACTCTTATGCCTGCTTAAGGGGAAAGGTGAGGTGGGATGATGCATAAAACCAGAGTTTGATATTAGCACAGGTAGCGTTCCATAAAACAAATGTGTAGTAGACAAGACCTACTCCTTGCTCAGTGAACTGAACTCCAACATCCCCTATTCCCTGCAGATTAATATATCTGACTAGAAAGAATCTTAATACCTATGTATTGATATGTCTCCTTAAGGGAATCAAGAGTGTATAGAGGGGCATAAACACGGCAGTGAAAATCAGCTCAACCCCATTATAAAAATCAATTTCAAACTAAAACACAAGAACAGCGAAATCCTTACAGAATTCGTTAAGGGGCTCTGATGCAATTGGGACTGACCACATCTACACCCACAGCTGGATGAGACATAAGGCTGGACACTTGGGGCTGAGAGGATTGGTGAGGTTGTGTGAGCAAATGCAGACCATTTAAAGCAATAATGTGTGCAACCCATTCCTTGGGTCCCAACTCTCTGGGGTCCAGGGAATCTTATTACAGCTAAAACATGCATGGGAAACCCAGAGGATGGGACAATGTGTGACCCGGACATCTTTCTAAAATACACCTCCTTTATCCTCTCCTTGTGCTCGGGTTCACCATTCCAACCACTTTACTATAAATCTCCCCGCTTAGAGAGTCAGTGCCTTTAACCTCCTGTTTCACACAGTTTGCACTTTGTGTGGAGATTAAATGGGAATAGGGGGAACCAATGAGAGACATGCTGTAAGCATTTGGACGGGCACACGCCCCTGTAATTTCCCATCACGAAGAATATTTAACCAAATGCTCAGCCTGCTGCAGCAGAGCATGGATATGGCCTGACACAATCCTGCGGGTTTGTGGCCAGCTCACAAAAAAAGCAAGTTGAAAAACTGAGCTCAGGTTCTCTGGAATTCACAAACCTGCAGAGTTATAATGGACAACTCTCGTCCAAAAATCTGTAGATGGAAGGAAACGAGGAGGACTTTAATTCGAGGCAGGATTACAGGAAACATATTTCAAGAAGTAGATTGGAATCGCATTTTAAGCACAGGAAATGCGGCCCAATTTTGACAATGATGCACTTGGCCACAAAGGGCGTATGTGGTTTCCCGCAATATATTCAAGGAAACACGCATATGCACTTTTTGGCCAACCAAGCAAGCGGGCAATGCAAATCCTCACTACAAAGTAGTCTCATGTCCAACCGGTTAAACAGAACATCCTAAAGAATTGTAAAAACTAGAAAGGCAGCAGAGCTGTGTGGAACAGGGGGTCCTTTGACAATGATGGGCGGGATGTAAATTGACAAGAGCCACTCTGGAGAAGTCCATGGTGTTTCCTGAAACATCTAAAAACAGAGCTAAAGAGCCTAGGGTACTTCCACTCATGGGCTAATACATTGGGTAAACAGAAAATCAACAAGAAACAGCCCCACCAAAGTTTAGGGCTGCTCCATTTACAAGAAAATCGACTTCAGTACACCTTAAATATCCCAGGAAAAATAAAAAGTTGGGGTACTTACATACTATGGGATATCCCGCAGCCATGGAATCAATGTCATAAAGCCAGTAGCAGCATAATGGCTGGATTTAGGTACGATGTTTCTAAGTGAAATAAGTAACACAGAAAAAGAAACTTATCATAAGATATCACTTATGAAGGGTGTGTAAACATGGCTACACATGAGCTGAATTAGAAAACAGAACAGAGTCTCACATTTAGAAAAAAATACTTGATATCTGCTTAAAGCGAAAGGTGACTTGGGGTGATGCATAACACCCGAGTTTGATATTAGCACACATACAGTTCCATGAACCAAACGTGTAATAGACAAGACCTACTCCTTGCTCAGTGAACTGGACTCAACATCCCCTATTCCCTGCAGAGGAATATATCTGACTAGTATGAAGTTTAATTCCTATGTATTCAAATATGTCCGTAAGGGAATCAAACGTGTATAGAGTGGCATTAACACGGCAGTTGAAATCAGCTCAACCCCATTATAAAAATTAATTTCAAAAACAATACACAAAAACAACAAAATTCTTACGAAATTCATTCAGGGGCTCTGAAGCAACCTGGATTGACCTCATCTACACCCACAGGTGGATGAGACATAACGTTGGACACTTGGGGCTGAGAGCATTGGTGAGCTTGTGAACAAATGCAGACCATTTAAAGGAATAATGCATGCAACCCATTCCAAGGGTCCCAACACTCTTGATTCAAGGGAATCTTATGACAGCTAAAACACGCATGGGAAACCCAGAGAATGGGACAGCGTGTGATCTGGACAGCTTTCTAAAACGCTTCTCCTTTTTCGTCTCCTTGTGCTTCGGTTTGCCATTCCAGTCACTTTACTATAAATCTCCCATCTTGGAGAATCAGCACATTTGACCTCATGTTTCACACTGCTCACAAACTCTGTGAAGGATGAATGGGAAGAGGTGGAAGTAATAAGAGATTTGCTGTAAGCATTTGGACAGGCACATGGCACTCTCATTTCCCATCACGAAGAAGTGTTAACCCAAACCTCATTCTGCTGCCCCAGAACCCAGATAGGGCCTGAAGCAATCCTACGGGTCTGTGGCAAGCTCAGGAAAAAAGGGAGTTAAAAAATGGAGCTCAGTGTCTCAGGAATTCACAAACTTTCAGAGTTATAATGGACAACTATCGTCCAAAAATCTGTTGAGGGAAGGAAACGAGGAGGACCGGAAATTGAGGCAGGACTGCAGGAAACATATTTGAAGAGGTAGATAGGAATCGCCTTTTAAGCACAGGAAATGTGGCACAACTTCGACAATGATGCACTTGGCCAAAAGGGCGGATGCGATTTTTCCTCAATATATTCAAGAAAACACGAATACACACTTTTTGGCCAACGAATCAAGTGGGCAATGCAAAGACAGACTACAAATATGTCTCATTTGCCAATGGTCAAACAGAACATCCAAAAAAAATTGTAAAATCCAGAAATGCAGCACGGCCGAGTGGAACAGTGAGCCTTGTTATGCTGATGGGAGGCATGTAAATTGCCAAGAGCCGCTCTGGAGAAGTCCACTGTGTTCCCACAAACATCTGAAAACTGAGCTAAAGAGTTTAGGGTAGGGCCTCCCTGGTGGCGCAGTCTTTGAGAGTCCGCCTGCCGATGCAGGGGATACGGGTTCGTGCCCCGGTCTGGGAGGATCCCATATGCCGCGGAGCAGCTGGGCCCATGAGCCATGGCCACTGAGCCTGCGCATCCAGAGCCTGTGCTCCGCAACGGGAGAGGCCGCAGCAGTGAGAGGCCCGCATACGGAAAAAAAAAAAAAAAAGTGTTTAGGGTACTTCCACTCATGGGCGTATACATTGGGAAAACTGAAAATCAACAAGAAACAGCCACCCCAAAGTTTAGGGCTGCTTTGCTTACAAAGAAATCCACTTCAGTACACCTCAAATATCCCAGGAAAGACAAAAGTGGATTAAGAAGTTGTGGTACTTACGTACTAAGGGATATCCCTCAGCCATGGAATCAATGTCATAAAGCCAGTAGCAGCATAATGACTGGAGTAAGGTACGATGATTCTAAGGGAAATAAGTAACACAGAAAAAGAAACTTATCATAAGGTATCACTTATGAAGGGAATGTAAACATGGCTACACATGAGCTGAATTAGAAAACAGAACAGAGTCTCACATTTAGAAAAATAAAAATGAAACACTCTTATGCCTGCTTAAGGGGAAAGGTGAGGTGGGATGATGCATAAAACCAGAGTTTGATATTAGCACAGGTAGCGTTCCATAAAACAAATGTGTAGTAGACAAGACCTACTCCTTGCTCAGTGAACTGAACTCCAACATCCCCTATTCCCTGCAGATTAATATATCTGACTAGAAAGAATCTTAATACCTATGTATTGATATGTCTCCTTAAGGGAATCAAGAGTGTATAGAGGGGCATAAACACGGCAGTGAAAATCAGCTCAACCCCATTATAAAAATCAATTTCAAACTAAAACACAAGAACAGCGAAATCCTTACAGAATTCGTTAAGGGGCTCTGATGCAATTGGGACTGACCACATCTACACCCACAGCTGGATGAGACATAAGGCTGGACACTTGGGGCTGAGAGGATTGGTGAGGTTGTGTGAGCAAATGCAGACCATTTAAAGCAATAATGTGTGCAACCCATTCCTTGGGTCCCAAATCTCTGGGGTCCAGGGAATCTTATTACAGCTAAAACATGCATGGGAAACCCAGAGGATGGGACAATGTGTGACCCGGACATCTTTCTAAAATACACCTCCTTTATCCTCTCCTTGTGCTCGGGTTCACCATTCCAACCACTTTACTATAAATCTCCCCGCTTAGAGAGTCAGTGCCTTTAACCTCCTGTTTCACACAGTTTGCACTTTGTGTGGAGATTAAATGGGAATAGGGGGAACCAATGAGAGACATGCTGTAAGCATTTGGACGGGCACACGCCCCTGTAATTTCCCATCACGAAGAATATTTAACCAAATGCTCAGCCTGCTGCAGCAGAGCATGGATATGGCCTGACACAATCCTGCGGGTTTGTGGCCAGCTCACAAAAAAAGCAAGTTGAAAAACTGAGCTCAGGTTCTCTGGAATTCACAAACCTGCAGAGTTATAATGGACAACTCTCGTCCAAAAATCTGTAGATGGAAGGAAACGAGGAGGACTTTAATTCGAGGCAGGATTACAGGAAACATATTTCAAGAAGTAGATTGGAATCGCATTTTAAGCACAGGAAATGCGGCCCAATTTTGACAATGATGCACTTGGCCACAAAGGGCGTATGTGGTTTCCCGCAATATATTCAAGGAAACACGCATATGCACTTTTTGGCCAACCAAGCAAGCGGGCAATGCAAATCCTCACTACAAAGTAGTCTCATGTCCAACCGGTTAAACAGAACATCCTAAAGAATTGTAAAAACTAGAAAGGCAGCAGAGCTGTGTGGAACAGGGGGTCCTTTGACAATGATGGGCGGGATGTAAATTGACAAGAGCCACTCTGGAGAAGTCCATGGTGTTTCCTGAAACATCTAAAAACAGAGCTAAAGAGCCTAGGGTACTTCCACTCATGGGCTAATACATTGGGTAAACAGAAAATCAACAAGAAACAGCCCCACCAAAGTTTAGGGCTGCTCCATTTACAAGAAAATCGACTTCAGTACACCTTAAATATCCCAGGAAAAATAAAAAGTTGGGGTACTTACATACTATGGGATATCCCGCAGCCATGGAATCAATGTCATAAAGCCAGTAGCAGCATAATGGCTGGATTTAGGTACGATGTTTCTAAGTGAAATAAGTAACACAGAAAAAGAAACTTATCATAAGATATCACTTATGAAGGGTGTGTAAACATGGCTACACATGAGCTGAATTAGAAAACAGAACAGAGTCTCACATTTAGAAAAAAATACTTGATATCTGCTTAAAGCGAAAGGTGACTTGGGGTGATGCATAACACCCGAGTTTGATATTAGCACACATACAGTTCCATGAACCAAACGTGTAATAGACAAGACCTACTCCTTGCTCAGTGAACTGGACTCAACATCCCCTATTCCCTGCAGAGGAATATATCTGACTAGTATGAAGTTTAATTCCTATGTATTCAAATATGTCCGTAAGGGAATCAAACGTGTATAGAGTGGCATTAACACGGCAGTTGAAATCAGCTCAACCCCATTATAAAAATTAATTTCAAAAACAATACACAAAAACAACAAAATTCTTACGAAATTCATTCAGGGGCTCTGAAGCAACCTGGATTGACCTCATCTACACCCACAGGTGGATGAGACATAACGTTGGACACTTGGGGCTGAGAGCATTGGTGAGCTTGTGAACAAATGCAGACCATTTAAAGGAATAATGCATGCAACCCATTCCAAGGGTCCCAACACTCTTGATTCAAGGGAATCTTATGACAGCTAAAACACGCATGGGAAACCCAGAGAATGGGACAGCGTGTGATCTGGACAGCTTTCTAAAACGCTTCTCCTTTTTCGTCTCCTTGTGCTTCGGTTTGCCATTCCAGTCACTTTACTATAAATCTCCCATCTTGGAGAATCAGCACATTTGACCTCATGTTTCACACTGCTCACAAACTCTGTGAAGGATGAATGGGAAGAGGTGGAAGTAATAAGAGATTTGCTGTAAGCATTTGGACAGGCACATGGCACTCTCATTTCCCATCACGAAGAAGTGTTAACCCAAACCTCATTCTGCTGCCCCAGAACCCAGATAGGGCCTGAAGCAATCCTACGGGTCTGTGGCAAGCTCAGTAAAAAAGGGAGTTAAAAAATGGAGCTCAGGGTCTCAGGAATTCACAAACTTTCAGAGTTATAATGGACAACTATCGTCCAAAAATCTGTTGAGGGAAGGAAACGAGGAGGACCGGAAATTGAGGCAGGACTGCAGGAAACATATTTGAAGAGGTAGATAGGAATCGCCTTTTAAGCACAGGAAATGTGGCACAACTTCGACAATGATGCACTTGGCCAAAAGGGCGGATGCGATTTTTCCTCAATATATTCAAGAAAACACGAATACACACTTTTTGGCCAACGAATCAAGTGGGCAATGCAAAGACAGACTACAAATATGTCTCATTTGCCAATGGTCAAACAGAACATCCAAAAAAAATTGTAAAATCCAGAAATGCAGCACGGCCGAGTGGAACAGTGAGCCTTGTTATGCTGATGGGAGGCATGTAAATTGCCAAGAGCCGCTCTGGAGAAGTCCACTGTGTTCCCACAAACATCTGAAAACTGAGCTAAAGAGTTTAGGGTAGGGCCTCCCTGGTGGCGCAGTCTTTGAGAGTCCGCCTGCCGATGCAGGGGATACGGGTTCGTGCCCCGGTCTGGGAGGATCCCATATGCCGCGGAGCAGCTGGGCCCGTGAGCCATGGCCGCTGAGCCTGCGCATCCAGAGCCTGTGCTCCGCAACGGGAGAGGCCGCAGCAGTGAGAGGCCCGCATACGGAAAAAAAAAAAAAAAAAGTGTTTAGGGTACTTCCACTCATGGGCGTATACATTGGGAAAACTGAAAATCAACAAGAAACAGCCACCCCAAAGTTTAGGGCTGCTTTGCTTACAAAGAAATCCACTTCAGTACACCTCAAATATCCCAGGAAAGACAAAAGTGGATTAAGAAGTTGTGGTACTTACGTACTAAGGGATATCCCTCAGCCATGGAATCAATGTCATAAAGCCAGTAGCAGCATAATGACTGGAGTAAGGTACGATGATTCTAAGGGAAATAAGTAACACAGAAAAAGAAACTTATCATAAGGTATCAATTATGAAGGGAATGTAAACATGGCTACACATGAGCTGAATTAGAAAACAGAACAGAGTCTCACATTTAGAAAAATAAAAATGAAACACTCTTATGCCTGCTTAAGGGGAAAGGTGAGGTGGGATGATGCATAAAACCAGAGTTTGATATTAGCACAGGTAGCGTTCCATAAAACAAATGTGTAGTAGACAAGACCTACTCCTTGCTCAGTGAACTGAACTCCAACATCCCCTATTCCCTGCAGATTAATATATCTGACTAGAAAGAATCTTAATACCTATGTATTGATATGTCTCCTTAAGGGAATCAAGAGTGTATAGAGGGGCATAAACACGGCAGTGAAAATCAGCTCAACCCCATTATAAAAATCAATTTCAAACTAAAACACAAGAACAGCGAAATCCTTACAGAATTCGTTAAGGGGCTCTGATGCAATTGGGACTGACCACATCTACACCCACAGCTGGATGAGACATAAGGCTGGACACTTGGGGCTGAGAGGATTGGTGAGGTTGTGTGAGCAAATGCAGACCATTTAAAGCAATAATGTGTGCAACCCATTCCTTGGGTCCCAACTCTCTGGGGTCCAGGGAATCTTATTACAGCTAAAACATGCATGGGAAACCCAGAGGATGGGACAATGTGTGACCCGGACATCTTTCTAAAATACACCTCCTTTATCCTCTCCTTGTGCTCGGGTTCACCATTCCAGCCACTTTACTATAAATCTCCCCGCTTAGAGAGTCACTGCCTTTAACCTCCTGATTCACACAGTTTGCAATTTGTGTGGAGATTAAATGGGAATAGGGGGAACCAATGAGAGACATGCTGTAAGCATTTGGACGGGCACACGCCCCTGTAATTTCCCATCACGAAGAAAATTTAACCAAATGCTCAGCCTGCTGCAGCAGAGCATGTATATGGCCTGACACAATCCTGCGGGTTTGTGGCCAGCTCACAAAAAAAGCAAGTTGAAAAACTGAGCTCAGGTTCTCTGGAATTCACAAACCTGCAGAGTTATAATGGACAACTCTCGTCCAAAAATCTGTAGATGGAAGGAAACGAGGAGGACTTTAATTCGAGGCAGGATTACAGGAAACATATTTCAAGAAGTAGATTGGAATCGCATTTTAAGCACAGGAAATGCGGCCCAATTTTGACAATGATGCACTTGGCCACAAAGGGCGTATGTGGTTTCCCGCAATATATTCAAGGAAACACGCATATGCACTTTTTGGCCAACCAAGCAAGCGGGCAATGCAAATCCTCACTACAAAGTAGTCTCATGTCCAACCGGTTAAACAGAACATCCTAAAGAATTGTAAAAACTAGAAAGGCAGCACAGCTGTGTGGAACAGGGGGTCCTTTGACAATGACGGGCGGGATGTAAATTGACAAGAGCCACTCTGGAGAAGTCCATGGTGTTTCCTGAAACATCTAAAAACAGAGCTAAAGAGCCTAGGGTACTTCCACTCATGGGCTAATACATTGGGTAAACAGAAAATCAACAAGAAACAGCCCCACCAAAGTTTAGGGCTGCTCCATTTACAAGAAAATCGACTTCAGTACACCTTAAATATCCCAGGAAAAATAAAAAGTTGGGGTACTTACATACTATGGGATATCCCGCAGCCATGGAATCAATGTCATAAAGCCAGTAGCAGCATAATGGCTGGATTTAGGTACGATGTTTCTAAGTGAAATAAGTAACACAGAAAAAGAAACTTATCATAAGATATCACTTATGAAGGGTGTGTAAACATGGCTACACATGAGCTGAATTAGAAAACAGAACAGAGTCTCACATTTAGAAAAAAATACTTTATATCTGCTTAAAGCGAAAGGTGACTTGGGGTGATGCATAACACCCGAGTTTGATATTAGCACACATACAGTTCCATGAACCAAACGTGTAATAGACAAGACCTACTCCTTGCTCAGTGAACTGGACTCAACATCCCCTATTCCCTGCAGAGGAATATATCTGACTAGTATGAAGTTTAATTCCTATGTATTCAAATATGTCCGTAAGGGAATCAAACGTGTATAGAGTGGCATTAACACGGCAGTTGAAATCAGCTCAACCCCATTATAAAAATTAATTTCAAAAACAATACACAAAAACAACAAAATTCTTACGAAATTCATTCAGGGGCTCTGAAGCAACCTGGATTGACCTCATCTACACCCACAGGTGGATGAGACATAACGTTGGACACTTGGGGCTGAGAGCATTGGTGAGCTTGTGAACAAATGCAGACCATTTAAAGGAATAATGCATGCAACCCATTCCAAGGGTCCCAACACTCTTGATTCAAGGGAATCTTATGACAGCTAAAACACGCATGGGAAACCCAGAGAATGGGACAGCGTGTGATCTGGACAGCTTTCTAAAACGCTTCTCCTTTTTCGTCTCCTTGTGCTTCGGTTTGCCATTCCAGTCACTTTACTATAAATCTCCCATCTTGGAGAATCAGCACATTTGACCTCATGTTTCACACTGCTCACAAACTCTGTGAAGGATGAATGGGAAGAGGTGGAAGTAATAAGAGATTTGCTGTAAGCATTTGGACAGGCACATGGCACTCTCATTTCCCATCACGAAGAAGTGTTAACCCAAACCTCATTCTGCTGCCCCAGAACCCAGATAGGGCCTGAAGCAATCCTACGGGTCTGTGGCAAGCTCAGGAAAAAAGGGAGTTAAAAAATGGAGCTCAGGGTCTCAGGAATTCACCAACTTTCAGAGTTATAATGGACAACTATCGTCCAAAAATCTGTTGAGGGAAGGAAACGAGGAGGACCGGAAATTGAGGCAGGACTGCAGGAAACATATTTGAAGAGGTAGATAGGAATCGCTTTTTAAGCACAGGAAATGTGGCACAACTTCGAAAATGATGCACTTGGCCAAAAGGGCGGATGCGATTTTTCCTCAATATATTCAAGAAAACACGAATACACACTTTTTGGCCAACGAATCAAGTGGGCAATGCAAAGACAGACTACAAATATGTCTCATTTGCCAATGGCCAAACAGAACATCCAAAAAAAATTGTAAAATCCAGAAATGCAGCACGGCCGAGTGGAACAGTGAGCCTTGTTATGCTGATGGGAGGGATGTAAATTGCCAAGAGCCGCTCTGGAGAAGTCCACTGTGTTCCCTCAAACATCTGAAAACTGAGCTAAAGAGTTTAGGGTCCTTCCACTCATGGGCGTATACATTGGGAAAACTGAAAATCAACAAGAAACAGCCACCCCAAAATTTAGGGCTGCTTTGTTTACAAAGAAATCCACTTCAGTACACCTCAAATATCCCAGGAAAGACAAAAGTGGATTAAGAAGTTGTGGTACTTACGTACTAAGGGATATCCCTCAGCCATGGAATCAATGTCATAAAGCCAGTAGCAGCATAATGACTGGAGTAAGGTACGATGATTCTAAGGGAAATAAGTAACACAGAAAAAGAAACTTATCATAAGGTATCACTTATGAAGGGAATGTAAACATGGCTACACATGAGCTGAATTAGAAAACAGAACAGAGTCTCACATTTAGAAAAATAAAAATGAAACACTCTTATGCCTGCTTAAGGGGAAAGGTGAGGTGGGATGATGCATAAAACCAGAGTTTGATATTAGCACAGGTAGCGTTCCATAAAACAAATGTGTAGTAGACAAGACCTACTCCTTGCTCAGTGAACTGAACTCCAACATCCCCTATTCCCTGCAGATTAATATATCTGACTAGAAAGAATCTTAATACCTATGTATTGATATGTCTCCTTAAGGGAATCAAGAGTGTATAGAGGGGCATAAACACGGCAGTGAAAATCAGCTCAACCCCATTATAAAAATCAATTTCAAACTAAAACACAAGAACAGCGAAATCCTTACAGAATTCGTTAAGGGGCTCTGATGCAATTGGGACTGACCACATCTACACCCACAGCTGGATGAGACATAAGGCTGGACACTTGGGGCTGAGAGGATTGGTGAGGTTGTGTGAGCAAATGCAGACCATTTAAAGCAATAATGTGTGCAACCCATTCCTTGGGTCCCAACTCTCTGGGGTCCAGGGAATCTTATTACAGCTAAAACATGCATGGGAAACCCAGAGGATGGGACAATGTGTGACCCGGACATCTTTCTAAAATACACCTCCTTTATCCTCTCCTTGTGCTCGGGTTCACCATTCCAGCCACTTTACTATAAATCTCCCCGCTTAGAGAGTCAGTGCCTTTAACCTCCTGTTTCACACAGTTTGCACTTTGTGTGGAGATTAAATGGGAATAGGGGGAACCAATGAGAGACATGCTGTAAGCATTTGGACGGGCACACGCCCCTGTAATTTCCCATCACGAAGAATATTTAACCAAATGCTCAGCCTGCTGCAGCAGAGCATGGATATGGCCTGACACAATCCTGCGGGTTTGTGGCCAGCTCACAAAAAAAGCAAGTTGAAAAACTGAGCTCAGGTTCTCTGGAATTCACAAAGCTGCAGAGTTATAATGGACAACTCTCGTCCAAAAATCTGTAGATGGAAGGAAACGAGGAGGACTTTAATTCGAGGCAGGATTACAGGAAACATATTTCAAGAAGTAGATTGGAATCGCATTTTAAGCACAGGAAATGCGGCCCAATTTTGACAATGATGCACTTGGCCACAAAGGGCGTATGTGGTTTCCCGCAATATATTCAAGGAAACACGCATATGCACTTTTTGGCCAACCAAGCAAGCGGGCAATGCAAATCCTCACTACAAAGTAGTCTCATGTCCAACCGGTTAAACAGAACATCCTAAAGAATTGTAAAAACTAGAAAGGCAGCACAGCTGTGTGGAACAGGGGGTCCTTTGACAATGACGGGCGGGATGTAAATTGACAAGAGCCACTCTGGAGAAGTCCATGGTGTTTCCTGAAACATCTAAAAACAGAGCTAAAGAGCCTAGGGTACTTCCACTCATGGGCTAATACATTGGGTAAACAGAAAATCAACAAGAAACAGCCCCACCAAAGTTTAGGGCTGCTCCATTTACAAGAAAATCGACTTCAGTACACCTTAAATATCCCAGGAAAAATAAAAAGTTGGGGTACTTACATACTATGGGATATCCCGCAGCCATGGAATCAATGTCATAAAGCCAGTAGCAGCATAATGGCTGGATTTAGGTACGATGTTTCTAAGTGAAATAAGTAACACAGAAAAAGAAACTTATCATAAGATATCACTTATGAAGGGTGTGTAAACATGGCTACACATGAGCTGAATTAGAAAACAGAACAGAGTCTCACATTTAGAAAAAAATACTTTATATCTGCTTAAAGCGAAAGGTGACTTGGGGTGATGCATAACACCCGAGTTTGATATTAGCACACATACAGTTCCATGAACCAAACGTGTAATAGACAAGACCTACTCCTTGCTCAGTGAACTGGACTCAACATCCCCTATTCCCTGCAGAGGAATATATCTGACTAGTATGAAGTTTAATTCCTATGTATTCAAATATGTCCGTAAGGGAATCAAACGTGTATAGAGTGGCATTAACACGGCAGTTGAAATCAGCTCAACCCCATTATAAAAATTAATTTCAAAAACAATACACAAAAACAACAAAATTCTTACGAAATTCATTCAGGGGCTCTGAAGCAACCTGGATTGACCTCATCTACACCCACAGGTGGATGAGACATAACGTTGGACACTTGGGGCTGAGAGCATTGGTGAGCTTGTGAACAAATGCAGACCATTTAAAGGAATAATGCATGCAACCCATTCCAAGGGTCCCAACACTCTTGATTCAAGGGACTCTTATGACAGCTAAAACACGCATGGGAAACCCAGAGAATGGGACAGCGTGTGATCTGGACAGCTTTCTAAAACGCTTCTCCTTTTTCGTCTCCTTGTGCTTCGGTTTGCCATTCCAGTCACTTTACTATAAATCTCCCATCTTGGAGAATCAGCACATTTGACCTCATGTTTCACACTGCTCACAAACTCTGTGAAGGATGAATGGGAAGAGGTGGAAGTAATAAGAGATTTGCTGTAAGCATTTGGACAGGCACATGGCACTCTCATTTCCCATCACGAAGAAGTGTTAACCCAAACCTCATTCTGCTGCCCCAGAACCCAGATAGGGCCTGAAGCAATCCTACGGGTCTGTGGCAAGCTCAGGAAAAAAGGGAGTTAAAAAATGGAGCTCAGGGTCTCAGGAATTCACAAACTTTCAGAGTTATAATGGACAACTATCGTCCAAAAATCTGTTGAGGGAAGGAAACGAGGAGGACCGGAAATTGAGGCAGGACTGCAGGAAACATATTTGAAGAGGTAGATAGGAATCGCTTTTTAAGCACAGGAAATGTGGCACAACTTCGAAAATGATGCACTTGGCCAAAAGGGCGGATGCGATTTTTCCTCAATATATTCAAGAAAACACGAATACACACTTTTTGGCCAACGAATCAAGTGGGCAATGCAAAGACAGACTACAAATATGTCTCATTTGCCAATGGTCAAACAGAACATCCAAAAAAAATTGTAAAATCCAGAAATGCAGCACGGCCGAGTGGAACAGTGAGCCTTGTTATGCTGATGGGAGGGATGTAAATTGCCAAGAGCCGCTCTGGAGAAGTCCACTGTGTTCCCTCAAACATCTGAAAACTGAGCTAAAGAGTTTAGGGTCCTTCCACTCATGGGCGTATACATTGGGAAAACTGAAAATCAACAAGAAACAGCCACCCCAAAGTTTAGGGCTGCTTTGCTTACAAAGAAATCCACTTCAGTACACCTCAAATATCCCAGGAAAGACAAACGTGGATTAAGAAGTTGTGGTACTTACGTACTAAGGGATATCCCTCAGCCATGGAATCAATGTCATAAAGCCAGTAGCAGCATAATGACTGGAGTAAGGTACGATGATTCTAAGGGAAATAAGTAACACAGAAAAAGAAACTTATCATAAGGTATCACTTATGAAGGGAATGTAAACATGGCTACACATGAGCTGAATTAGAAAACAGAACAGAGTCTCACATTTAGAAAAATAAAAATGAAACACTCTTATGCCTGCTTAAGGGGAAAGGTGAGGTGGGATGATGCATAAAACCAGAGTTTGATATTAGCACAGGTAGCGTTCCATAAAACAAATGTGTAGTAGACAAGACCTACTCCTTGCTCAGTGAACTGAACTCCAACATCCCCTATTCCCTGCAGATTAATATATCTGACTAGAAAGAATCTTAATACCTATGTATTGATATGTCTCCTTAAGGGAATCAAGAGTGTATAGAGGGGCATAAACACGGCAGTGAAAATCAGCTCAACCCCATTATAAAAATCAATTTCAAACTAAAACACAAGAACAGCGAAATCCTTACAGAATTCGTTAAGGGGCTCTGATGCAATTGGGACTGACCACATCTACACCCACAGCTGGATGAGACATAAGGCTGGACACTTGGGGCTGAGAGGATTGGTGAGGTTGTGTGAGCAAATGCAGACCATTTAAAGCAATAATGTGTGCAACCCATTCCTTGGGTCCCAACTCTCTGGGGTCCAGGGAATCTTATTACAGCTAAAACATGCATGGGAAACCCAGAGGATGGGACAATGTGTGACCCGGACATCTTTCTAAAATACACCTCCTTTATCCTCTCCTTGTGCTCGGGTTCACCATTCCAGCCACTTTACTATAAATCTCCCCGCTTAGAGAGTCAGTGCCTTTAACCTCCTGTTTCACACAGTTTGCACTTTGTGTGGAGATTAAATGGGAATAGGGGGAACCAATGAGAGACATGCTGTAAGCATTTGGACGGGCACACGCCCCTGTAATTTCCCATCACGAAGAATATTTAACCAAATGCTCAGCCTGCTGCAGCAGAGCATGGATATGGCCTGACACAATCCTGCGGGTTTGTGGCCAGCTCACAAAAAAAGCAAGTTGAAAAACTGAGCTGAGGTTCTCTGGAATTCACAAAGCTGCAGAGTTATAATGGACAACTCTCGTCCAAAAATCTGTAGATGGAAGGAAACGAGGAGGACTTTAATTCGAGGCAGGATTACAGGAAACATATTTCAAGAAGTAGATTGGAATCACATTTTTTTTTTCTTTTTTTGCGGTATGCGGGCCTCTCACTGCTGTGGCCTCTCCCGTTGCGGAGCACAGGCTCCGGATGCGCAGGCCCAGCGGCCATGGCTCACGGGCCCAGCCGCTCCGCGGCACATGGGATCCTCCCAGACCGGGGCACGAACCCGCATCCCCTGCATCGGCAGGCGGACTCTCAACCACTGCGCCACCAGGGAGGCCCTGGAATCACATTTTAAGCACAGGAAATGCGGCCCAATTTTGACAATGATGCACTTGGCCACAAAGGGCGTATGTGGTTTCCCGCAATATATTCAAGGAAACACGCATATGCACTTTTTGGCCAACCAAGCAAGCGGGCAATGCAAATCCTCACTACAAAGTAGTCTCATGTCCAACCGGTTAAACAGAACATCCTAAAGAATTGTAAAAACTAGAAAGGCAGCACAGCTGTGTGGAACAGGGGGTCCTTTGACAATGACGGGCGGGATGTAAATTGACAAGAGCCACTCTGGAGAAGTCCATGGTGTTTCCTGAAACATCTAAAAACAGAGCTAAAGAGCCTAGGGTACTTCCACTCATGGGCTAATACATTGGGTAAACAGAAAATCAACAAGAAACAGCCCCACCAAAGTTTAGGGCTGCTCCATTTACAAGAAAATCGACTTCAGTACACCTTAAATATCCCAGGAAAAATAAAAAGTTGGGGTACTTACATACTATGGGATATCCCGCAGCCATGGAATCAATGTCATAAAGCCAGTAGCAGCATAATGGCTGGATTTAGGTACGATGTTTCTAAGTGAAATAAGTAACACAGAAAAAGAAACTTATCATAAGATATCACTTATGAAGGGTGTGTAAACATGGCTACACATGAGCTGAATTAGAAAACAGAACAGAGTCTCACATTTAGAAAAAAATACTTTATATCTGCTTAAAGCGAAAGGTGACTTGGGGTGATGCATAACACCCGAGTTTGATATTAGCACACATACAGTTCCATGAACCAAACGTGTAATAGACAAGACCTACTCCTTGCTCAGTGAACTGGACTCAACATCCCCTATTCCCTGCAGAGGAATATATCTGACTAGTATGAAGTTTAATTCCTATGTATTCAAATATGTCCGTAAGGGAATCAAACGTGTATAGAGTGGCATTAACACGGCAGTTGAAATCAGCTCAACCCCATTATAAAAATTAATTTCAAAAACAATACACAAAAACAACAAAATTCTTACGAAATTCATTCAGGGGCTCTGAAGCAACCTGGATTGACCTCATCTACACCCACAGGTGGATGAGACATAACGTTGGACACTTGGGGCTGAGAGCATTGGTGAGCTTGTGAACAAATGCAGACCATTTAAAGGAATAATGCATGCAACCCATTCCAAGGGTCCCAACACTCTTGATTCAAGGGACTCTTATGACAGCTAAAACACGCATGGGAAACCCAGAGAATGGGACAGCGTGTGATCTGGACAGCTTTCTAAAACGCTTCTCCTTTTTCGTCTCCTTGTGCTTCGGTTTGCCATTCCAGTCACTTTACTATAAATCTCCCATCTTGGAGAATCAGCACATTTGACCTCATGTTTCACACTGCTCACAAACTCTGTGAAGGATGAATGGGAAGAGGTGGAAGTAATAAGAGATTTGCTGTAAGCATTTGGACAGGCACATGACACTCTCATTTCCCATCACGAAGAAGTGTTAACCCAAACCTCATTCTGCTGCCCCAGAACCCAGATAGGGCCTGAAGCAATCCTACGGGTCTGTGGCAAGCTCAGGAAAAAAGGGAGTTAAAAAATGGAGCTCAGGGTCTCAGGAATTCACCAACTTTCAGAGTTATAATGGACAACTATCGTCCAAAAATCTGTTGAGGGAAGGAAACGAGGAGGACCGGAAATTGAGGCAGGACTGCAGGAAACATATTTGAAGAGGTAGATAGGAATCGCTTTTTAAGCACAGGAAATGTGGCACAACTTCGAAAATGATGCACTTGGCCAAAAGGGCGGATGCGATTTTTCCTCAATATATTCAAGAAAACACGAATACACACTTTTTGGCCAACGAATCAAGTGGGCAATGCAAAGACAGACTACAAATATGTCTCATTTGCCAATGGTCAAACAGAACATCCAAAAAAAATTGTAAAATCCAGAAATGCAGCACGGCCGAGTGGAACAGTGAGCCTTGTTATGCTGATGGGAGGGATGTAAATTGCCAAGAGCCGCTCTGGAGAAGTCCACTGTGTTCCCTCAAACATCTGAAAACTGAGCTAAAGAGTTTAGGGTCCTTCCACTCATGGGCGTATACATTGGGAAAACTGAAAATCAACAAGAAACAGCCACCCCAAAGTTTAGGGCTGCTTTGTTTACAAAGAAATCCACTTCAGTACACCTCAAATACCCCAGGAAAGACAAAAGTGGATTAAGAAGTTGTGGTACTTACGTACTAAGGGATATCCCTCAGCCATGGAATCAATGTCATAAAGCCAGTAGCAGCATAATGACTGGAGTAAGGTACGATGATTCTAAGGGAAATAAGTAACACAGAAAAAGAAACTTATCATAAGGTATCACTTATGAAGGGAATGTAAACATGGCTACACATGAGCTGAATTAGAAAACAGAACAGAGTCTCACATTTAGAAAAATAAAAATGAAACACTCTTATGCCTGCTTAAGGGGAAAGGTGAGGTGGGATGATGCATAAAACCAGAGTTTGATATTAGCACAGGTAGCGTTCCATAAAACAAATGTGTAGTAGACAAGACCTACTCCTTGCTCAGTGAACTGAACTCCAACATCCCCTATTCCCTGCAGATTAATATATCTGACTAGAAAGAATCTTAATACCTATGTATTGATATGTCTCCTTAAGGGAATCAAGAGTGTATAGAGGGGCATAAACACGGCAGTGAAAATCAGCTCAACCCCATTATAAAAATCAATTTCAAACTAAAACACAAGAACAGCGAAATCCTTACAGAATTCGTTAAGGGGCTCTGATGCAATTGGGACTGACCACATCTACACCCACAGCTGGATGAGACATAAGGCTGGACACTTGGGGCTGAGAGGATTGGTGAGGTTGTGTGAGCAAATGCAGACCATTTAAAGCAATAATGTGTGCAACCCATTCCTTGGGTCCCAACTCTCTGGGGTCCAGGGAATCTTATTACAGCTAAAACATGCATGGGAAACCCAGAGGATGGGACAATGTGTGACCCGGACATCTTTCTAAAATACACCTCCTTTATCCTCTCCTTGTGCTCGGGTTCACCATTCCAGCCACTTTACTATAAATCTCCCCGCTTAGAGAGTCAGTGCCTTTAACCTCCTGTTTCACACAGTTTGCACTTTGTGTGGAGATTAAATGGGAATAGGGGGAACCAATGAGAGACATGCTGTAAGCATTTGGACGGGCACACGCCCCTGTAATTTCCCATCACGAAGAATATTTAACCAAATGCTCAGCCTGCTGCAGCAGAGCATGGATATGGCCTGACACAATCCTGCGGGTTTGTGGCCAGCTCACAAAAAAAGCAAGTTGAAAAACTGAGCTGAGGTTCTCTGGAATTCACAAAGCTGCAGAGTTATAATGGACAACTCTCGTCCAAAAATCTGTAGATGGAAGGAAACGAGGAGGACTTTAATTCGAGGCAGGATTACAGGAAACATATTTCAAGAAGTAGATTGGAATCGCATTTTAAGCACAGGAAATGCGGCCCAATTTTGACAATGATGCACTTGGCCACAAAGGGCGTATGTGGTTTCCCGCAATATATTCAAGGAAACACGCATATGCACTTTTTGGCCAACCAAGCAAGCGGGCAATGCAAATCCTCACTACAAAGTAGTCTCATGTCCAACCGGTTAAACAGAACATCCTAAAGAATTGTATAAACTAGAAAGGCAGCAGAGCTGTGTGGAACAGGGGGTCCTTTGACAATGATGGGCGGGATGTAAATTGACAAGAGCCACTCTGGAGAAGTCCATGGTGTTTCCTGAAACATCTAAAAACAGAGCTAAAGAGCCTAGGGTACTTCCACTCATGGGCTAATACATTGGGTAAACAGAAAATCAACAAGAAACAGCCCCACCAAAGTTTAGGGCTGCTCCATTTACAACAAAATCGACTTCAGTACACCTTAAATATCCCAGGAAAAATAAAAAGTTGGGGTACTTACATACTATGGGATATCCCGCAGCCATGGAATCAATGTCATAAAGCCAGTAGCAGCATAATGGCTGGATTTAGGTACGATGTTTCTAAGTGAAATAAGTAACACAGAAAAAGAAACTTATCATAAGATATCACTTATGAAGGGTGTGTAAACATGGCTACACATGAGCTGAATTAGAAAACAGAACAGAGTCTCACATTTAGAAAAAAATACTTAATATCTGCTTAAAGCGAAAGGTGACTTGGGGTGATGCATAACACCCGAGTTTGATATTAGCACACATACAGTTCCATGAACCAAACGTGTAATAGACAAGACCTACTCCTTGCTCAGTGAACTGGACTCAACATCCCCTATTCCCTGCAGAGGAATATATCTGACTAGTATGAAGTTTAATTCCTATGTATTCAAATATGTCCGTAAGGGAATCAAACGTGTATAGAGTGGCACTAACACGGCAGTTGAAATCAGCTCAACCCCATTATAAAAATTAATTTCAAAAACAATACACAAAAACAACAAAATTCTTACGAAATTCATTCAGGGGCTCTGAAGCAACCTGGATTGACCTCATCTACACCCACAGGTGGATGAGACATAACGTTGGACACTTGGGGCTGAGAGCATTGGTGAGCTTGTGAACAAATGCAGACCATTTAAAGGAATAATGCATGCAACCCATTCCAAGGGTCCCAACACTCTTGATTCAAGGGACTCTTATGACAGCTAAAACACGCATGGGAAACCCAGAGAATGGGACAGCGTGTGATCTGGACAGCTTTCTAAAACGCTTCTCCTTTTTCGTCTCCTTGTGCTTCGGTTTGCCATTCCAGTCACTTTACTATAAATCTCCCATCTTGGAGAATCAGCACATTTGACCTCATGTTTCACACTGCTCACAAACTCTGTGAAGGATGAATGGGAAGAGGTGGAAGTAATAAGAGATTTGCTGTAAGCATTTGGACAGGCACATGGCACTCTCATTTCCCATCACGAAGAAGTGTTAACCCAAACCTCATTCTGCTGCCCCAGAACCCAGATAGGGCCTGAAGCAATCCTACGGGTCTGTGGCAAGCTCAGGAAAAAAGGGAGTTAAAAAATGGAGCTCAGGGTCTCAGGAATTCACCAACTTTCAGAGTTATAATGGACAACTATCGTCCAAAAATCTGTTGAGGGAAGGAAACGAGGAGGACCGGAAATTGAGGCAGGACTGCAGGAAACATATTTGAAGAGGTAGATAGGAATCGCTTTTTAAGCACAGGAAATGTGGCACAACTTCGAAAATGATGCACTTGGCCAAAAGGGCGGATGCGATTTTTCCTCAATATATTCAAGAAAACACGAATACACACTTTTTGGCCAACGAATCAAGTGGGCAATGCAAAGACAGACTACAAATATGTCTCATTTGCCAATGGTCAAACAGAACATCCAAAAAAAATTGTAAAATCCAGAAATGCAGCACGGCCGAGTGGAACAGTGAGCCTTGTTATGCTGATGGGAGGGATGTAAATTGCCAAGAGCCGCTCTGGAGAAGTCCACTGTGTTCCCTCAAACATCTGAAAACTGAGCTAAAGAGTTTAGGGTCCTTCCACTCATGGGCGTATACATTGGGAAAACTGAAAATCAACAAGAAACAGCCACCCCAAAGTTTAGGGCTGCTTTGTTTACAAAGAAATCCACTTCAGTACACCTCAAATACCCCAGGAAAGACAAAAGTGGATTAAGAAGTTGTGGTACTTACGTACTAAGGGATATCCCTCAGCCATGGAATCAATGTCATAAAGCCAGTAGCAGCATAATGACTGGAGTAAGGTACGATGATTCTAAGGGAAATAAGTAACACAGAAAAAGAAACTTATCATAAGGTATCACTTATGAAGGGAATGTAAACATGGCTACACATGAGCTGAATTAGAAAACAGAACAGAGTCTCACATTTAGAAAAATAAAAATGAAACACTCTTATGCCTGCTTAAGGGGAAAGGTGAGGTGGGATGATGCATAAAACCAGAGTTTGATATTAGCACAGGTAGCGTTCCATAAAACAAATGTGTAGTAGACAAGACCTACTCCTTGCTCAGTGAACTGAACTCCAACATCCCCTATTCCCTGCAGATTAATATATCTGACTAGAAAGAATCTTAATACCTATGTATTGATATGTCTCCTTAAGGGAATCAAGAGTGTATAGAGGGGCATAAACACGGCAGTGAAAATCAGCTCAACCCCATTATAAAAATCAATTTCAAACTAAAACACAAGAACAGCGAAATCCTTACAGAATTCGTTAAGGGGCTCTGATGCAATTGGGACTGACCACATCTACACCCACAGCTGGATGAGACATAAGGCTGGACACTTGGGGCTGAGAGGATTGGTGAGGTTGTGTGAGCAAATGCAGACCATTTAAAGCAATAATGTGTGCAACCCATTCCTTGGGTCCCAACTCTCTGGGGTCCAGGGAATCTTATTACAGCTAAAACATGCATGGGAAACCCAGAGGATGGGACAATGTGTGACCCGGACATCTTTCTAAAATACACCTCCTTTATCCTCTCCTTGTGCTCGGGTTCACCATTCCAGCCACTTTACTATAAATCTCCCCGCTTAGAGAGTCAGTGCCTTTAACCTCCTGTTTCACACAGTTTGCACTTTGTGTGGAGATTAAATGGGAATAGGGGGAACCAATGAGAGACATGCTGTAAGCATTTGGACGGGCACACGCCCCTGTAATTTCCCATCACGAAGAATATTTAACCAAATGCTCAGCCTGCTGCAGCAGAGCATGGATATGGCCTGACACAATCCTGCGGGTTTGTGGCCAGCTCACAAAAAAAGCAAGTTGAAAAACTGAGCTCAGGTTCTCTGGAATTCACAAACCTGCAGAGTTATAATGGACAACTCTCGTCCAAAAATCTGTAGATGGAAGGAAACGAGGAGGACTTTAATTCGAGGCAGGATTACAGGAAACATATTTCAAGAAGTAGATTGGAATCGCATTTTAAGCACAGGAAATGCGGCCCAATTTTGACAATGATGCACTTGGCCACAAAGGGCGTATGTGGTTTCCCGCAATATATTCAAGGAAACACGCATATGCACTTTTTGGCCAACCAAGCAAGCGGGCAATGCAAATCCTCACTACAAAGTAGTCTCATGTCCAACCGGTTAAACAGAACATCCTAAAGAATTGTAAAAACTAGAAAGGCAGCACAGCTGTGTGGAACAGGGGGTCCTTTGACAATGACGGGCGGGATGTAAATTGACAAGAGCCACTCTGGAGAAGTCCATGGTGTTTCCTGAAACATCTAAAAACAGAGCTAAAGAGCCTAGGGTACTTCCACTCATGGGCTAATACATTGGGTAAACAGAAAATCAACAAGAAACAGCCCCACCAAAGTTTAGGGCTGCTCCATTTACAAGAAAATCGACTTCAGTACACCTTAAATATCCCAGGAAAAATAAAAAGTTGGGGTACTTACATACTATGGGATATCCCGCAGCCATGGAATCAATGTCATAAAGCCAGTAGCAGCATAATGGCTGGATTTAGGTACGATGTTTCTAAGTGAAATAAGTAACACAGAAAAAGAAACTTATCATAAGATATCACTTATGAAGGGTGTGTAAACATGGCTACACATGAGCTGAATTAGAAAACAGAACAGAGTCTCACATTTAGAAAAAAATACTTTATATCTGCTTAAAGCGAAAGGTGACTTGGGGTGATGCATAACACCCGAGTTTGATATTAGCACACATACAGTTCCATGAACCAAACGTGTAATAGACAAGACCTACTCCTTGCTCAGTGAACTGGACTCAACATCCCCTATTCCCTGCAGAGGAATATATCTGACTAGTATGAAGTTTAATTCCTATGTATTCAAATATGTCCGTAAGGGAATCAAACGTGTATAGAGTGGCATTAACACGGCAGTTGAAATCAGCTCAACCCCATTATAAAAATTAATTTCAAAAACAATACACAAAAACAACAAAATTCTTACGAAATTCATTCAGGGGCTCTGAAGCAACCTGGATTGACCTCATCTACACCCACAGGTGGATGAGACATAACGTTGGACACTTGGGGCTGAGAGCATTGGTGAGCTTGTGAACAAATGCAGACCATTTAAAGGAATAATGCATGCAACCCATTCCAAGGGTCCCAACACTCTTGATTCAAGGGAATCTTATGACAGCTAAAACACGCATGGGAAACCCAGAGAATGGGACAGCGTGTGATCTGGACAGCTTTCTAAAACGCTTCTCCTTTTTCGTCTCCTTGTGCTTCGGTTTGCCATTCCAGTCACTTTACTATAAATCTCCCATCTTGGAGAATCAGCACATTTGACCTCATGTTTCACACTGCTCACAAACTCTGTGAAGGATGAATGGGAAGAGGTGGAAGTAATAAGAGATTTGCTGTAAGCATTTGGACAGGCACATGGCACTCTCATTTCCCATCACGAAGAAGTGTTAACCCAAACCTCATTCTGCTGCCCCAGAACCCAGATAGGGCCTGAAGCAATCCTACGGGTCTGTGGCAAGCTCAGGAAAAAAGGGAGTTAAAAAATGGAGCTCAGGGTCTCAGGAATTCACCAACTTTCAGAGTTATAATGGACAACTATCGTCCAAAAATCTGTTGAGGGAAGGAAACGAGGAGGACCGGAAATTGAGGCAGGACTGCAGGAAACATATTTGAAGAGGTAGATAGGAATCGCCTTTTAAGCACAGGAAATGTGGCACAACTTCGACAATGATGCACTTGGCCAAAAGGGCGGATGCGATTTTTCCTCAATATATTCAAGAAAACACGAATACACACTTTTTGGCCAACGAATCAAGTGGGCAATGCAAAGACAGACTACAAATATGTCTCATTTGCCAATGGTCAAACAGAACATCCAAAAAAAATTGTAAAATCCAGAAATGCAGCACGGCCGAGTGGAACAGTGAGCCTTGTTATGCTGATGGGAGGCATGTAAATTGCCAAGAGCCGCTCTGGAGAAGTCCACTGTGTTCCCACAAACATCTGAAAACTGAGCTAAAGAGTTTAGGGTAGGGCCTCCCTGGTGGCGCAGTCTTTGAGAGTCCGCCTGCCGATGCAGGGGATACGGGTTCGTGCCCCGGTCTGGGAGGATCCCATATGCCGCGGAGCAGCTGGGCCCGTGAGCCATGGCCGCTGAGCCTGCGCATCCAGAGCCTGTGCTCCACAACGGGAGAGGCCGCAGCAGTGAGAGGCCCGCATACGGAAAAAAAAAAAAAAAGTGTTTAGGGTACTTCCACTCATGGGCGTATACATTGGGAAAACTGAAAATCAACAAGAAACAGCCACCCCAAAGTTTAGGGCTGCTTTGCTTACAAAGAAATCCACTTCAGTACACCTCAAATATCCCAGGAAAGACAAAAGTGGATTAAGAAGTTGTGGTACTTACGTACTAAGGGATATCCCTCAGCCATGGAATCAATGTCATAAAGCCAGTAGCAGCATAATGACTGGAGTAAGGTACGATGATTCTAAGGGAAATAAGTAACACAGAAAAAGAAACTTATCATAAGGTATCACTTATGAAGGGAATGTAAACATGGCTACACATGAGCTGAATTAGAAAACAGAACAGAGTCTCACATTTAGAAAAATAAAAATGAAACACTCTTATGCCTGCTTAAGGGGAAAGGTGAGGTGGGATGATGCATAAAACCAGAGTTTGATATTAGCACAGGTAGCGTTCCATAAAACAAATGTGTAGTAGACAAGACCTACTCCTTGCTCAGTGAACTGAACTCCAACATCCCCTATTCCCTGCAGATTAATATATCTGACTAGAAAGAATCTTAATACCTATGTATTGATATGTCTCCTTAAGGGAATCAAGAGTGTATAGAGGGGCATAAACACGGCAGTGAAAATCAGCTCAACCCCATTATAAAAATCAATTTCAAACTAAAACACAAGAACAGCGAAATCCTTACAGAATTCGTTAAGGGGCTCTGATGCAATTGGGACTGACCACATCTACACCCACAGCTGGATGAGACATAAGGCTGGACACTTGGGGCTGAGAGGATTGGTGAGGTTGTGTGAGCAAATGCAGACCATTTAAAGCAATAATATGTGCAACCCATTCCTTGGGTCCCAACTCTCTGGGGTCCAGGGAATCTTATTACAGCTAAAACATGCATGGGAAACCCAGAGGATGGGACAATGTGTGACCCGGACATCTTTCTAAAATACACCTCCTTTATCCTCTCCTTGTGCTCGGGTTCACCATTCCAGCCACTTTACTATAAATCTCCCCGCTTAGAGAGTCAGTGCCTTTAACCTCCTGTTTCACACAGTTTGCACTTTGTGTGGAGATTAAATGGGAATAGGGGGAACCAATGAGAGACATGCTGTAAGCATTTGGACGGGCACACGCCCCTGTAATTTCCCATCACGAAGAATATTTAACCAAATGCTCAGCCTGCTGCAGCAGAGCATGGATATGGCCTGACACAATCCTGCGGGTTTGTGGCCAGCTCACAAAAAAAGCAAGTTGAAAAACTGAGCTCAGGTTCTCTGGAATTCACAAACCTGCAGAGTTATAATGGACAACTCTCGTCCAAAAATCTGTAGATGGAAGGAAACGAGGAGGACTTTAATTCGAGGCAGGATTACAGGAAACATATTTCAAGAAGTAGATTGGAATCGCATTTTAAGCACAGGAAATGCGGCCCAATTTTGACAATGATGCACTTGGCCACAAAGGGCGTATGTGGTTTCCCGCAATATATTCAAGGAAACACGCATATGCACTTTTTGGCCAACCAAGCAAGCGGGCAATGCAAATCCTCACTACAAAGTAGTCTCATGTCCAACCGGTTAAACAGAACATCCTAAAGAATTGTAAAAACTAGAAAGGCAGCACAGCTGTGTGGAACAGGGGGTCCTTTGACAATGACGGGCGGGATGTAAATTGACAAGAGCCACTCTGGAGAAGTCCATGGTGTTTCCTGAAACATCTAAAAACAGAGCTAAAGAGCCTAGGGTACTTCCACTCATGGGCTAATACATTGGGTAAACAGAAAATCAACAAGAAACAGCCCCACCAAAGTTTAGGGCTGCTCCATTTACAAGAAAATCGACTTCAGTACACCTTAAATATCCCAGGAAAAATAAAAAGTTGGGGTACTTACATACTATGGGATATCCCGCAGCCATGGAATCAATGTCATAAAGCCAGTAGCAGCATAATGGCTGGATTTAGGTACGATGTTTCTAAGTGAAATAAGTAACACAGAAAAAGAAACTTATCATAAGATATCACTTATGAAGGGTGTGTAAACATGGCTACACATGAGCTGAATTAGAAAACAGAACAGAGTCTCACATTTAGAAAAAAATACTTTATATCTGCTTAAAGCGAAAGGTGACTTGGGGTGATGCATAACACCCGAGTTTGATATTAGCACACATACAGTTCCATGAACCAAACGTGTAATAGACAAGACCTACTCCTTGCTCAGTGAACTGGACTCAACATCCCCTATTCCCTGCAGAGGAATATATCTGACTAGTATGAAGTTTAATTCCTATGTATTCAAATATGTCCGTAAGGGAATCAAACGTGTATAGAGTGGCATTAACACGGCAGTTGAAATCAGCTCAACCCCATTATAAAAATTAATTTCAAAAACAATACACAAAAACAACAAAATTCTTACGAAATTCATTCAGGGGCTCTGAAGCAACCTGGATTGACCTCATCTACACCCACAGGTGGATGAGACATAACGTTGGACACTTGGGGCTGAGAGCATTGGTGAGCTTGTGAACAAATGCAGACCATTTAAAAGAATAATGCATGCAACCCATTCCAAGGGTCCCAACACTCTTGATTCAAGGGACTCTTATGACAGCTAAAACACGCATGGGAAACCCAGAGAATGGGACAGCGTGTGATCTGGACAGCTTTCTAAAACGCTTCTCCTTTTTCGTCTCCTTGTGCTTCGGTTTGCCATTCCAGTCACTTTACTATAAATCTCCCATCTTGGAGAATCAGCACATTTGACCTCATGTTTCACACTGCTCACAAACTCTGTGAAGGATGAATGGGAAGAGGTGGAAGTAATAAGAGATTTGCTGTAAGCATTTGGACAGGCACATGGCACTCTCATTTCCCATCACGAAGAAGTGTTAACCCAAACCTCATTCTGCTGCCCCAGAACCCAGATAGGGCCTGAAGCAATCCTACGGGTCTGTGGCAAGCTCAGGAAAAAAGGGAGTTAAAAAATGGAGCTCAGGGTCTCAGGAATTCACCAACTTTCAGAGTTATAATGGACAACTATCGTCCAAAAATCTGTTGAGGGAAGGAAACGAGGAGGACCGGAAATTGAGGCAGGACTGCAGGAAACATATTTGAAGAGGTAGATAGGAATCGCTTTTTAAGCACAGGAAATGTGGCACAACTTCGAAAATGATGCACTTGGCCAAAAGGGCGGATGCGATTTTTCCTCAATATATTCAAGAAAACACGAATACACACTTTTTGGCCAACGAATCAAGTGGGCAATGCAAAGACAGACTACAAATATGTCTCATTTGCCAATGGTCAAACAGAACATCCAAAAAAAATTGTAAAATCCAGAAATGCAGCACGGCCGAGTGGAACAGTGAGCCTTGTTATGCTGATGGGAGGGATGTAAATTGCCAAGAGCCGCTCTGGAGAAGTCCACTGTGTTCCCTCAAACATCTGAAAACTGAGCTAAAGAGTTTAGGGTCCTTCCACTCATGGGCGTATACATTGGGAAAACTGAAAATCAACAAGAAACAGCCACCCCAAAGTTTAGGGCTGCTTTGTTTACAAAGAAATCCACTTCAGTACACCTCAAATATCCCAGGAAAGACAAAAGTGGATTAAGAAGTTGTGGTACTTACGTACTAAGGGATATCCCTCAGCCATGGAATCAATGTCATAAAGCCAGTAGCAGCATAATGACTGGAGTAAGGTACGATGATTCTAAGGGAAATAAGTAACACAGAAAAAGAAACTTATCATAAGGTATCACTTATGAAGGGAATGTAAACATGGCTAAACATGAGCTGAATTAGAAAACAGAACAGAGTCTCACATTTAGAAAAATAAAAATGAAACACTCTTATGCCTGCTTAAGGGGAAAGGTGAGGTGGGATGATGCATAAAACCAGAGTTTGATATTAGCACAGGTAGCGTTCCATAAAACAAATGTGTAGTAGACAAGACCTACTCCTTGCTCAGTGAACTGAACTCCAACATCCCCTATTCCCTGCAGATTAATATATCTGACTAGAAAGAATCTTAATACCTATGTATTGATATGTCTCCTTAAGGGAATCAAGAGTGTATAGAGGGGCATAAACACGGCAGTGAAAATCAGCTCAACCCCATTATAAAAATCAATTTCAAACTAAAACACAAGAACAGCGAAATCCTTACAGAATTCGTTAAGGGGCTCTGATGCAATTGGGACTGACCACATCTACACCCACAGCTGGATGAGACATAAGGCTGGACACTTGGGGCTGAGAGGATTGGTGAGGTTGTGTGAGCAAATGCAGACCATTTAAAGCAATAATGTGTGCAACCCATTCCTTGGGTCCCAACTCTCTGGGGTCCAGGGAATCTTATTACAGCTAAAACATGCATGGGAAACCCAGAGGATGGGACAATGTGTGACCCGGACATCTTTCTAAAATACACCTCCTTTATCCTCTCCTTGTGCTCGGGTTCACCATTCCAGCCACTTTACTATAAATCTCCCCGCTTAGAGAGTCACTGCCTTTAACCTCCTGTTTCACACAGTTTGCACTTTGTGTGGAGATTAAATGGGAATAGGGGGAACCAATGAGAGACATGCTGTAAGCATTTGGACGGGCACACGCCCCTGTAATTTCCCATCACGAAGAAAATTTAACCAAATGCTCAGCCTGCTGCAGCAGAGCATGGATATGGCCTGACACAATCCTGCGGGTTTGTGGCCAGCTCACAAAAAAAGCAAGTTGAAAAACTGAGCTCAGGTTCTCTGGAATTCACAAACCTGCAGAGTTATAATGGACAACTCTCGTCCAAAAATCTGTAGATGGAAGGAAACGAGGAGGACTTTAATTCGAGGCAGGATTACAGGAAACATATTTCAAGAAGTAGATTGGAATCACATTTTTTTTTCTTTTCTTTTTTTGCGGTATGCGGGCCTCTCACTGCTGTGGCCTCTCCCGTTGCGGAGCACAGGCTCCGGATGCGCAGGCCCAGCGGCCATGGCTCACGGGCCCAGCCGCTCCGCGGCACATGGGATCCTCCCAGACCGGGGCACGAACCCGCATCCCCTGCATCGGCAGGCGGACTCTCAACCACTGCGCCACCAGGGAGGCCCTGGAATCACATTTTAAGAACAGGAAATGCGGCCCAATTTTGACAATGATGCACTTGGCCACAAAGGGCGTATGTGGTTTCCCGCAATATATTCAAGGAAACACGCATATGCACTTTTTGGCCAACCAAGCAAGCGGGCAATGCAAATCCTCACTACAAAGTAGTCTCATGTCCAACCGGTTAAACAGAACATCCTAAAGAATTGTAAAAACTAGAAAGGCAGCAGAGCTGTGTGGAACAGGGGGTGCTTTGACAATGATGGGCGGGATGTAAATTGACAAGAGCCACTCTGGAGAAGTCCATGGTGTTTCCTGAAACATCTAAAAACAGAGCTAAAGAGCCTAGGGTACTTCCACTCATGGGCTAATACATTGGGTAAACAGAAAATCAACAAGAAACAGCCCCACCAAAGTTTAGGGCTGCTCCATTTACAAGAAAATCGACTTCAGTACACCTTAAATATCCCAGGAAAAATAAAAAGTTGGGGTACTTACATACTATGGGATATCCCGCAGCCATGGAATCAATGTCATAAAGCCAGTAGCAGCATAATGGCTGGATTTAGGTACGATGTTTCTAAGTGAAATAAGTAACACAGAAAAAGAAACTTATCATAAGATATCACTTATGAAGGGTGTGTAAACATGGCTACACATGAGCTGAATTAGAAAACAGAACAGAGTCTCACATTTAGAAAAAAATACTTTATATCTGCTTAAAGCGAAAGGTGACTTGGGGTGATGCATAACACCCGAGTTTGATATTAGCACACATACAGTTCCATGAACCAAACGTGTAATAGACAAGACCTACTCCTTGCTCAGTGAACTGGACTCAACATCCCCTATTCCCTGCAGAGGAATATATCTGACTAGTATGAAGTTTAATTCCTATGTATTCAAATATGTCCGTAAGGGAATCAAACGTGTATAGAGTGGCATTAACACGGCAGTTGAAATCAGCTCAACCCCATTATAAAAATTAATTTCAAAAACAATACACAAAAACAACAAAATTCTTACGAAATTCATTCAGGGGCTCTGAAGCAACCTGGATTGACCTCATCTACACCCACAGGTGGATGAGACATAACGTTGGACACTTGGGGCTGAGAGCATTGGTGAGCTTGTGAACAAATGCAGACCATTTAAAGGAATAATGCATGCAACCCATTCCAAGGGTCCCAACACTCTTGATTCAAGGGAATCTTATGACAGCTAAAACACGCATGGGAAACCCAGAGAATGGGACAGCGTGTGATCTGGACAGCTTTCTAAAACGCTTCTCCTTTTTCGTCTCCTTGTGCTTCGGTTTGCCATTCCAGTCACTTTACTATAAATCTCCCATCTTGGAGAATCAGCACATTTGACCTCATGTTTCACACTGCTCACAAACTCTGTGAAGGATGAATGGGAAGAGGTGGAAGTAATAAGAGATTTGCTGTAAGCATTTGGACAGGCACATGGCACTCTCATTTCCCATCACGAAGAAGTGTTAACCCAAACCTCATTCTGCTGCCCCAGAACCCAGATAGGGCCTGAAGCAATCCTACGGGTCTGTGGCAAGCTCAGGAAAAAAGGGAGTTAAAAAATGGAGCTCAGGGTCTCAGGAATTCACCAACTTTCAGAGTTATAATGGACAACTATCGTCCAAAAATCTGTTGAGGGAAGGAAACGAGGAGGACCGGAAATTGAGGCAGGACTGCAGGAAACATATTTGAAGAGGTAGATAGGAATCGCCTTTTAAGCACAGGAAATGTGGCACAACTTCGACAATGATGCACTTGGCCAAAAGGGCGGATGCGATTTTTCCTCAATATATTCAAGAAAACACGAATACACACTTTTTGGCCAACGAATCAAGTGGGCAATGCAAAGACAGACTACAAATATGTCTCATTTGCCAATGGTCAAACAGAACATCCAAAAAAAATTGTAAAATCCAGAAATGCAGCACGGCCGAGTGGAACAGTGAGCCTTGTTATGCTGATGGGAGGCATGTAAATTGCCAAGAGCCGCTCTGGAGAAGTCCACTGTGTTCCCTCAAACATCTGAAAACTGAGCTAAAGAGTTTAGGGTCCTTCCACTCATGGGCGTATACATTGGGAAAACTGAAAATCAACAAGAAACAGCCACCCCAAAGTTTAGGGCTGCTTTGTTTACAAAGAAATCCACTTCAGTACACCTCAAATATCCCAGGAAAGACAAAAGTGGATTAAGAAGTTGTGGTACTTACGTACTAAGGGATATCCCTCAGCCATGGAATCAATGTCATAAAGCCAGTAGCAGCATAATGACTGGAGTAAGGTACGATGATTCTAAGGGAAATAAGTAACACAGAAAAAGAAACTTATCATAAGGTATCACTTATGAAGGGAATGTAAACATGGCTACACATGAGCTGAATTAGAAAACAGAACAGAGTCTCACATTTAGAAAAATAAAAATGAAACACTCTTATGCCTGCTTAAGGGGAAAGGTGAGGTGGGATGATGCATAAAACCAGAGTTTGATATTAGCACAGGTAGCGTTCCATAAAACAAATGTGTAGTAGACAAGACCTACTCCTTGCTCAGTGAACTGAACTCCAACATCCCCTATTCCCTGCAGATTAATATATCTGACTAGAAAGAATCTTAATACCTATGTATTGATATGTCTCCTTAAGGGAATCAAGAGTGTATAGAGGGGCATAAACACGGCAGTGAAAATCAGCTCAACCCCATTATAAAAATCAATTTCAAACTAAAACACAAGAACAGCGAAATCCTTACAGAATTCGTTAAGGGGCTCTGATGCAATTGGGACTGACCACATCTACACCCACAGCTGGATGAGACATAAGGCTGGACACTTGGGGCTGAGAGGATTGGTGAGGTTGTGTGAGCAAATGCAGACCATTTAAAGCAATAATGTGTGCAACCCATTCCTTGGGTCCCAACTCTCTGGGGTCCAGGGAATCTTATTACAGCTAAAACATGCATGGGAAACCCAGAGGATGGGACAATGTGTGACCCGGACATCTTTCTAAAATACACCTCCTTTATCCTCTCCTTGTGCTCGGGTTCACCATTCCAGCCACTTTACTATAAATCTCCCCGCTTAAAGAGTCAGTGCCTTTAACCTCCTGTTTCACACAGTTTGCACTTTGTGTGGAGATTAAATGGGAATAGGGGGAACCAATGAGAGACATGCTGTAAGCATTTGGACGGGCACACGCCCCTGTAATTTCCCATCACGAAGAATATTTAACCAAATGCTCAGCCTGCTGCAGCAGAGCATGGATATGGCCTGACACAATCCTGCGGGTTTGTGGCCAGCTCACAAAAAAAGCAAGTTGAAAAACTGAGCTCAGGTTCTCTGGAATTCACAAACCTGCAGAGTTATAATGGACAACTCTCGTCCAAAAATCTGTAGATGGAAGGAAACGAGGAGGACTTTAATTCGAGGCAGGATTACAGGAAACATATTTCAAGAAGTAGATTGGAATCGCATTTTAAGCACAGGAAATGCGGCCCAATTTTGACAATGATGCACTTGGCCACAAAGGGCGTATGTGGTTTCCCGCAATATATTCAAGGAAACACGCATATGCACTTTTTGGCCAACCAAGCAAGCGGGCAATGCAAATCCTCACTACAAAGTAGTCTCATGTCCAACCGGTTAAACAGAACATCCTAAAGAATTGTAAAAACTAGAAAGGCAGCACAGCTGTGTGGAACAGGGGGTCCTTTGACAATGACGGGCGGGATGTAAATTGACAAGAGCCACTCTGGAGAAGTCCATGGTGTTTCCTGAAACATCTAAAAACAGAGCTAAAGAGCCTAGGGTACTTCCACTCATGGGCTAATACATTGGGTAAACAGAAAATCAACAAGAAACAGCCCCACCAAAGTTTAGGGCTGCTCCATTTACAAGAAAATCGACTTCAGTACACCTTAAATATCCCAGGAAAAATAAAAAGTTGGGGTACTTACATACTATGGGATATCCCGCAGCCATGGAATCAATGTCATAAAGCCAGTAGCAGCATAATGGCTGGATTTAGGTACGATGTTTCTAAGTGAAATAAGTAACACAGAAAAAGAAACTTATCATAAGATATCACTTATGAAGGGTGTGTAAACATGGCTACACATGAGCTGAATTAGAAAACAGAACAGAGTCTCACATTTAGAAAAAAATACTTTATATCTGCTTAAAGCGAAAGGTGACTTGGGGTGATGCATAACACCCGAGTTTGATATTAGCACACATACAGTTCCATGAACCAAACGTGTAATAGACAAGACCTACTCCTTGCTCAGTGAACTAGACTCAACATCCCCTATTCCCTGCAGAGGAATATATCTGACTAGTATGAAGTTTAATTCCTATGTATTCAAATATGTCCGTAAGGGAATCAAACGTGTATAGAGTGGCATTAACACGGCAGTTGAAATCAGCTCAACCCCATTATAAAAATTAATTTCAAAAACAATACACAAAAACAACAAAATTCTTACGAAATTCATTCAGGGGCTCTGAAGCAACCTGGATTGACCTCATCTACACCCACAGGTGGATGAGACATAACGTTGGACACTTGGGGCTGAGAGCATTGGTGAGCTTGTGAACAAATGCAGACCATTTAAAGGAATAATGCATGCAACCCATTCCAAGGGTCCCAACACTCTTGATTCAAGGGACTCTTATGACAGCTAAAACACGCATGGGAAACCCAGAGAATGGGACAGCGTGTGATCTGGACAGCTTTCTAAAACGCTTCTCCTTTTTCGTCTCCTTGTGCTTCGGTTTGCCATTCCAGTCACTTTACTATAAATCTCCCATCTTGGAGAATCAGCACATTTGACCTCATGTTTCACACTGCTCACAAACTCTGTGAAGGATGAATGGGAAGAGGTGGAAGTAATAAGAGATTTGCTGTAAGCATTTGGACAGGCACATGGCACTCTCATTTCCCATCACGAAGAAGTGTTAACCCAAACCTCATTCTGCTGCCCCAGAACCCAGATAGGGCCTGAAGCAATCCTACGGGTCTGTGGCAAGCTCAGGAAAAAAGGGAGTTAAAAAATGGAGCTCAGGGTCTCAGGAATTCACCAACTTTCAGAGTTATAATGGACAACTATCGTCCAAAAATCTGTTGAGGGAAGGAAACGAGGAGGACCGGAAATTGAGGCAGGACTGCAGGAAACATATTTGAAGAGGTAGATAGGAATCGCCTTTTAAGCACAGGAAATGTGGCACAACTTCGACAATGATGCACTTGGCCAAAAGGGCGGATGCGATTTTTCCTCAATATATTCAAGAAAACACGAATACACACTTTTTGGCCAACGAATCAAGTGGGCAATGCAAAGACAGACTACAAATATGTCTCATTTGCCAATGGTCAAACAGAACATCCAAAAAAAATTGTAAAATCCAGAAATGCAGCTCGGCCGAGTGGAACAGTGAGCCTTGTTATGCTGATGGGAGGCATGTAAATTGCCAAGAGCCGCTCTGGAGAAGTCCACTGTGTTCCCACAAACATCTGAAAACTGAGCTAAAGAGTTTAGGGTAGGGCCTCCCTGGTGGCGCAGTCTTTGAGAGTCCGCCTGCCGATGCAGGGGATACGGGTTCGTGCCCCGGTCTGGGAGGATCCCATATGCCGCGGAGCAGCTGGGCCCGTGAGCCATGGCCGCTGAGCCTGCGCATCCAGAGCCTGTGCTCCGCAACGGGAGAGGCCGCAGCAGTGAGAGGCCCGCATACGGAAAAAAAAAAAAAAAAAGTGTTTAGGGTACTTCCACTCATGGGCGTATACATTGGGAAAACTGAAAATCAACAAGAAACAGCCACCCCAAAGTTTAGGGCTGCTTTGCTTACAAAGAAATCCACTTCAGTACACCTCAAATATCCCAGGAAAGACAAAAGTGGATTAAGAAGTTGTGGTACTTACGTACTAAGGGATATCCCTCAGCCATGGAATCAATGTCATAAAGCCAGTAGCAGCATAATGACTGGAGTAAGGTACGATGATTCTAAGGGAAATAAGTAACACAGAAAAAGAAACTTATCATAAGGTATCACTTATGAAGGGAATGTAAACATGGCTACACATGAGCTGAATTAGAAAACAGAACAGAGTCTCACATTTAGAAAAATAAAAATGAAACACTCTTATGCCTGCTTAAGGGGAAAGGTGAGGTGGGATGATGCATAAAACCAGAGTTTGATATTAGCACAGGTAGCGTTCCATAAAACAAATGTGTAGTAGACAAGACCTACTCCTTGCTCAGTGAACTGAACTCCAACATCCCCTATTCCCTGCAGATTAATATATCTGACTAGAAAGAATCTTAATACCTATGTATTGATATGTCTCCTTAAGGGAATCAAGAGTGTATAGAGGGGCATAAACACGGCAGTGAAAATCAGCTCAACCCCATTATAAAAATCAATTTCAAACTAAAACACAAGAACAGCGAAATCCTTACAGAATTCGTTAAGGGGCTCTGATGCAATTGGGACTGACCACATCTACACCCACAGCTGGATGAGACATAAGGCTGGACACTTGGGGCTGAGAGGATTGGTGAGGTTGTGTGAGCAAATGCAGACCATTTAAAGCAATAATGTGTGCAACCCATTCCTTGGGTCCCAACTCTCTGGGGTCCAGGGAATCTTATTACAGCTAAAACATGCATGGGAAACCCAGAGGATGGGACAATGTGTGACCCGGACATCTTTCTAAAATACACCTCCTTTATCCTCTCCTTGTGCTCGGGTTCACCATTCCAGCCACTTTACTATAAATCTCCCCGCTTAGAGAGTCAGTGCCTTTAACCTCCTGTTTCACACAGTTTGCACTTTGTGTGGAGATTAAATGGGAATAGGGGGAACCAATGAGAGACATGCTGTAAGCATTTGGACGGGCACACGCCCCTGTAATTTCCCATCACGAAGAATATTTAACCAAATGCTCAGCCTGCTGCAGCAGAGCATGGATATGGCCTGACACAATCCTGCGGGTTTGTGGCCAGCTCACAAAAAAAGCAAGTTGAAAAACTGAGCTCAGGTTCTCTGGAATTCACAAACCTGCAGAGTTATAATGGACAACTCTCGTCCAAAAATCTGTAGATGGAAGGAAACGAGGAGGACTTTAATTCGAGGCAGGATTACAGGAAACATATTTCAAGAAGTAGATTGGAATCGCATTTTAAGCACAGGAAATGCGGCCCAATTTTGACAATGATGCACTTGGCCACAAAGGGCGTATGTGGTTTCCCGCAATATATTCAAGGAAACACGCATATGCACTTTTTGGCCAACCAAGCAAGCGGGCAATGCAAATCCTCACTACAAAGTAGTCTCATGTCCAACCGGTTAAACAGAACATCCTAAAGAATTGTAAAAACTAGAAAGGCAGCACAGCTGTGTGGAACAGGGGGTCCTTTGACAATGACGGGCGGGATGTAAATTGACAAGAGCCACTCTGGAGAAGTCCATGGTGTTTCCTGAAACATCTAAAAACAGAGCTAAAGAGCCTAGGGTACTTCCACTCATGGGCTAATACATTGGGTAAACAGAAAATCAACAAGAAACAGCCCCACCAAAGTTTAGGGCTGCTCCATTTACAAGAAAATCGACTTCAGTACACCTTAAATATCCCAGGAAAAATAAAAAGTTGGGGTACTTACATACTATGGGATATCCCGCAGCCATGGAATCAATGTCATAAAGCCAGTAGCAGCATAATGGCTGGATTTAGGTACGATGTTTCTAAGTGAAATAAGTAACACAGAAAAAGAAACTTATCATAAGATATCACTTATGAAGGGTGTGTAAACATGGCTACACATGAGCTGAATTAGAAAACAGAACAGAGTCTCACATTTAGAAAAAAATACTTTATATCTGCTTAAAGCGAAAGGTGACTTGGGGTGATGCATAACACCCGAGTTTGATATTAGCACACATACAGTTCCATGAACCAAACGTGTAATAGACAAGACCTACTCCTTGCTCAGTGAACTGGACTCAACATCCCCTATTCCCTGCAGAGGAATATATCTGACTAGTATGAAGTTTAATTCCTATGTATTCAAATATGTCCGTAAGGGAATCAAACGTGTATAGAGTGGCATTAACACGGCAGTTGAAATCAGCTCAACCCCATTATAAAAATTAATTTCAAAAACAATACACAAAAACAACAAAATTCTTACGAAATTCATTCAGGGGCTCTGAAGCAACCTGGATTGACCTCATCTACACCCACAGGTGGATGAGACATAACGTTGGACACTTGGGGCTGAGAGCATTGGTGAGCTTGTGAACAAATGCAGACCATTTAAAGGAATAATGCATGCAACCCATTCCAAGGGTCCCAACACTCTTGATTCAAGGGAATCTTATGACAGCTAAAACACGCATGGGAAACCCAGAGAATGGGACAGCGTGTGATCTGGACAGCTTTCTAAAACGCTTCTCCTTTTTCGTCTCCTTGTGCTTCGGTTTGCCATTCCAGTCACTTTACTATAAATCTCCCATCTTGGAGAATCAGCACATTTGACCTCATGTTTCACACTGCTCACAAACTCTGTGAAGGATGAATGGGAAGAGGTGGAAGTAATAAGAGATTTGCTGTAAGCATTTGGACAGGCACATGGCACTCTCATTTCCCATCACGAAGAAGTGTTAACCCAAACCTCATTCTGCTGCCCCAGAACCCAGATAGGGCCTGAAGCAATCCTACGGGTCTGTGGCAAGCTCAGGAAAAAAGGGAGTTAAAAAATGGAGCTCAGGGTCTCAGGAATTCACCAACTTTCAGAGTTATAATGGACAACTATCGTCCAAAAATCTGTTGAGGGAAGGAAACGAGGAGGACCGGAAATTGAGGCAGGACTGCAGGAAACATATTTGAAGAGGTAGATAGGAATCGCCTTTTAAGCACAGGAAATGTGGCACAACTTCGACAATGATGCACTTGGCCAAAAGGGCGGATGCGATTTTTCCTCAATATATTCAAGAAAACACGAATACACACTTTTTGGCCAACGAATCAAGTGGGCAATGCAAAGACAGACTACAAATATGTCTCATTTGCCAATGGTCAAACAGAACATCCAAAAAAAATTGTAAAATCCAGAAATGCAGCACGGCCGAGTGGAACAGTGAGCCTTGTTATGCTGATGGGAGGCATGTAAATTGCCAAGAGCCGCTCTGGAGAAGTCCACTGTGTTCCCACAAACATCTGAAAACTGAGCTAAAGAGTTTAGGGTAGGGCCTCCCTGGTGGCGCAGTCTTTGAGAGTCCGCCTGCCGATGCAGGGGATACGGGTTCGTGCCCCGGTCTGGGAGGATCCCATATGCCGCGGAGCAGCTGGGCCCGTGAGCCATGGCCGCTGAGCCTGCGCATCCAGAGCCTGTGCTCCACAACGGGAGAGGCCGCAGCAGTGAGAGGCCCGCATACGGAAAAAAAAAAAAAAAGTGTTTAGGGTACTTCCACTCATGGGCGTATACATTGGGAAAACTGAAAATCAACAAGAAACAGCCACCCCAAAGTTTAGGGCTGCTTTGCTTACAAAGAAATCCACTTCAGTACACCTCAAATATCCCAGGAAAGACAAAAGTGGATTAAGAAGTTGTGGTACTTACGTACTAAGGGATATCCCTCAGCCATGGAATCAATGTCATAAAGCCAGTAGCAGCATAATGACTGGAGTAAGGTACGATGATTCTAAGGGAAATAAGTAACACAGAAAAAGAAACTTATCATAAGGTATCACTTATGAAGGGAATGTAAACATGGCTACACATGAGCTGAATTAGAAAACAGAACAGAGTCTCACATTTAGAAAAATAAAAATGAAACACTCTTATGCCTGCTTAAGGGGAAAGGTGAGGTGGGATGATGCATAAAACCAGAGTTTGATATTAGCACAGGTAGCGTTCCATAAAACAAATGTGTAGTAGACAAGACCTACTCCTTGCTCAGTGAACTGAACTCCAACATCCCCTATTCCCTGCAGATTAATATATCTGACTAGAAAGAATCTTAATACCTATGTATTGATATGTCTCCTTAAGGGAATCAAGAGTGTATAGAGGGGCATAAACACGGCAGTGAAAATCAGCTCAACCCCATTATAAAAATCAATTTCAAACTAAAACACAAGAACAGCGAAATCCTTACAGAATTCGTTAAGGGGCTCTGATGCAATTGGGACTGACCACATCTACACCCACAGCTGGATGAGACATAAGGCTGGACACTTGGGGCTGAGAGGATTGGTGAGGTTGTGTGAGCAAATGCAGACCATTTAAAGCAATAATATGTGCAACCCATTCCTTGGGTCCCAACTCTCTGGGGTCCAGGGAATCTTATTACAGCTAAAACATGCATGGGAAACCCAGAGGATGGGACAATGTGTGACCCGGACATCTTTCTAAAATACACCTCCTTTATCCTCTCCTTGTGCTCGGGTTCACCATTCCAGCCACTTTACTATAAATCTCCCCGCTTAGAGAGTCAGTGCCTTTAACCTCCTGTTTCACACAGTTTGCACTTTGTGTGGAGATTAAATGGGAATAGGGGGAACCAATGAGAGACATGCTGTAAGCATTTGGACGGGCACACGCCCCTGTAATTTCCCATCACGAAGAATATTTAACCAAATGCTCAGCCTGCTGCAGCAGAGCATGGATATGGCCTGACACAATCCTGCGGGTTTGTGGCCAGCTCACAAAAAAAGCAAGTTGAAAAACTGAGCTCAGGTTCTCTGGAATTCACAAACCTGCAGAGTTATAATGGACAACTCTCGTCCAAAAATCTGTAGATGGAAGGAAACGAGGAGGACTTTAATTCGAGGCAGGATTACAGGAAACATATTTCAAGAAGTAGATTGGAATCGCATTTTAAGCACAGGAAATGCGGCCCAATTTTGACAATGATGCACTTGGCCACAAAGGGCGTATGTGGTTTCCCGCAATATATTCAAGGAAACACGCATATGCACTTTTTGGCCAACCAAGCAAGCGGGCAATGCAAATCCTCACTACAAAGTAGTCTCATGTCCAACCGGTTAAACAGAACATCCTAAAGAATTGTAAAAACTAGAAAGGCAGCACAGCTGTGTGGAACAGGGGGTCCTTTGACAATGACGGGCGGGATGTAAATTGACAAGAGCCACTCTGGAGAAGTCCATGGTGTTTCCTGAAACATCTAAAAACAGAGCTAAAGAGCCTAGGGTACTTCCACTCATGGGCTAATACATTGGGTAAACAGAAAATCAACAAGAAACAGCCCCACCAAAGTTTAGGGCTGCTCCATTTACAAGAAAATCGACTTCAGTACACCTTAAATATCCCAGGAAAAATAAAAAGTTGGGGTACTTACATACTATGGGATATCCCGCAGCCATGGAATCAATGTCATAAAGCCAGTAGCAGCATAATGGCTGGATTTAGGTACGATGTTTCTAAGTGAAATAAGTAACACAGAAAAAGAAACTTATCATAAGATATCACTTATGAAGGGTGTGTAAACATGGCTACACATGAGCTGAATTAGAAAACAGAACAGAGTCTCACATTTAGAAAAAAATACTTTATATCTGCTTAAAGCGAAAGGTGACTTGGGGTGATGCATAACACCCGAGTTTGATATTAGCACACATACAGTTCCATGAACCAAACGTGTAATAGACAAGACCTACTCCTTGCTCAGTGAACTGGACTCAACATCCCCTATTCCCTGCAGAGGAATATATCTGACTAGTATGAAGTTTAATTCCTATGTATTCAAATATGTCCGTAAGGGAATCAAACGTGTATAGAGTGGCATTAACACGGCAGTTGAAATCAGCTCAACCCCATTATAAAAATTAATTTCAAAAACAATACACAAAAACAACAAAATTCTTACGAAATTCATTCAGGGGCTCTGAAGCAACCTGGATTGACCTCATCTACACCCACAGGTGGATGAGACATAACGTTGGACACTTGGGGCTGAGAGCATTGGTGAGCTTGTGAACAAATGCAGACCATTTAAAAGAATAATGCATGCAACCCATTCCAAGGGTCCCAACACTCTTGATTCAAGGGACTCTTATGACAGCTAAAACACGCATGGGAAACCCAGAGAATGGGACAGCGTGTGATCTGGACAGCTTTCTAAAACGCTTCTCCTTTTTCGTCTCCTTGTGCTTCGGTTTGCCATTCCAGTCACTTTACTATAAATCTCCCATCTTGGAGAATCAGCACATTTGACCTCATGTTTCACACTGCTCACAAACTCTGTGAAGGATGAATGGGAAGAGGTGGAAGTAATAAGAGATTTGCTGTAAGCATTTGGACAGGCACATGGCACTCTCATTTCCCATCACGAAGAAGTGTTAACCCAAACCTCATTCTGCTGCCCCAGAACCCAGATAGGGCCTGAAGCAATCCTACGGGTCTGTGGCAAGCTCAGGAAAAAAGGGAGTTAAAAAATGGAGCTCAGGGTCTCAGGAATTCACCAACTTTCAGAGTTATAATGGACAACTATCGTCCAAAAATCTGTTGAGGGAAGGAAACGAGGAGGACCGGAAATTGAGGCAGGACTGCAGGAAACATATTTGAAGAGGTAGATAGGAATCGCTTTTTAAGCACAGGAAATGTGGCACAACTTCGAAAATGATGCACTTGGCCAAAAGGGCGGATGCGATTTTTCCTCAATATATTCAAGAAAACACGAATACACACTTTTTGGCCAACGAATCAAGTGGGCAATGCAAAGACAGACTACAAATATGTCTCATTTGCCAATGGTCAAACAGAACATCCAAAAAAAATTGTAAAATCCAGAAATGCAGCACGGCCGAGTGGAACAGTGAGCCTTGTTATGCTGATGGGAGGGATGTAAATTGCCAAGAGCCGCTCTGGAGAAGTCCACTGTGTTCCCTCAAACATCTGAAAACTGAGCTAAAGAGTTTAGGGTCCTTCCACTCATGGGCGTATACATTGGGAAAACTGAAAATCAACAAGAAACAGCCACCCCAAAGTTTAGGGCTGCTTTGTTTACAAAGAAATCCACTTCAGTACACCTCAAATATCCCAGGAAAGACAAAAGTGGATTAAGAAGTTGTGGTACTTACGTACTAAGGGATATCCCTCAGCCATGGAATCAATGTCATAAAGCCAGTAGCAGCATAATGACTGGAGTAAGGTACGATGATTCTAAGGGAAATAAGTAACACAGAAAAAGAAACTTATCATAAGGTATCACTTATGAAGGGAATGTAAACATGGCTAAACATGAGCTGAATTAGAAAACAGAACAGAGTCTCACATTTAGAAAAATAAAAATGAAACACTCTTATGCCTGCTTAAGGGGAAAGGTGAGGTGGGATGATGCATAAAACCAGAGTTTGATATTAGCACAGGTAGCGTTCCATAAAACAAATGTGTAGTAGACAAGACCTACTCCTTGCTCAGTGAACTGAACTCCAACATCCCCTATTCCCTGCAGATTAATATATCTGACTAGAAAGAATCTTAATACCTATGTATTGATATGTCTCCTTAAGGGAATCAAGAGTGTATAGAGGGGCATAAACACGGCAGTGAAAATCAGCTCAACCCCATTATAAAAATCAATTTCAAACTAAAACACAAGAACAGCGAAATCCTTACAGAATTCGTTAAGGGGCTCTGATGCAATTGGGACTGACCACATCTACACCCACAGCTGGATGAGACATAAGGCTGGACACTTGGGGCTGAGAGGATTGGTGAGGTTGTGTGAGCAAATGCAGACCATTTAAAGCAATAATGTGTGCAACCCATTCCTTGGGTCCCAACTCTCTGGGGTCCAGGGAATCTTATTACAGCTAAAACATGCATGGGAAACCCAGAGGATGGGACAATGTGTGACCCGGACATCTTTCTAAAATACACCTCCTTTATCCTCTCCTTGTGCTCGGGTTCACCATTCCAGCCACTTTACTATAAATCTCCCCGCTTAGAGAGTCACTGCCTTTAACCTCCTGTTTCACACAGTTTGCACTTTGTGTGGAGATTAAATGGGAATAGGGGGAACCAATGAGAGACATGCTGTAAGCATTTGGACGGGCACACGCCCCTGTAATTTCCCATCACGAAGAAAATTTAACCAAATGCTCAGCCTGCTGCAGCAGAGCATGGATATGGCCTGACACAATCCTGCGGGTTTGTGGCCAGCTCACAAAAAAAGCAAGTTGAAAAACTGAGCTCAGGTTCTCTGGAATTCACAAACCTGCAGAGTTATAATGGACAACTCTCGTCCAAAAATCTGTAGATGGAAGGAAACGAGGAGGACTTTAATTCGAGGCAGGATTACAGGAAACATATTTCAAGAAGTAGATTGGAATCACATTTTTTTTTCTTTTCTTTTTTTGCGGTATGCGGGCCTCTCACTGCTGTGGCCTCTCCCGTTGCGGAGCACAGGCTCCGGATGCGCAGGCCCAGCGGCCATGGCTCACGGGCCCAGCCGCTCCGCGGCACATGGGATCCTCCCAGACCGGGGCACGAACCCGCATCCCCTGCATCGGCAGGCGGACTCTCAACCACTGCGCCACCAGGGAGGCCCTGGAATCACATTTTAAGCACAGGAAATGCGGCCCAATTTTGACAATGATGCACTTGGCCACAAAGGGCGTATGTGGTTTCCCGCAATATATTCAAGGAAACACGCATATGCACTTTTTGGCCAACCAAGCAAGCGGGCAATGCAAATCCTCACTACAAAGTAGTCTCATGTCCAACCGGTTAAACAGAACATCCTAAAGAATTGTAAAAACTAGAAAGGCAGCAGAGCTGTGTGGAACAGGGGGTGCTTTGACAATGATGGGCGGGATGTAAATTGACAAGAGCCACTCTGGAGAAGTCCATGGTGTTTCCTGAAACATCTAAAAACAGAGCTAAAGAGCCTAGGGTACTTCCACTCATGGGCTAATACATTGGGTAAACAGAAAATCAACAAGAAACAGCCCCACCAAAGTTTAGGGCTGCTCCATTTACAAGAAAATCGACTTCAGTACACCTTAAATATCCCAGGAAAAATAAAAAGTTGGGGTACTTACATACTATGGGATATCCCGCAGCCATGGAATCAATGTCATAAAGCCAGTAGCAGCATAATGGCTGGATTTAGGTACGATGTTTCTAAGTGAAATAAGTAACACAGAAAAAGAAACTTATCATAAGATATCACTTATGAAGGGTGTGTAAACATGGCTACACATGAGCTGAATTAGAAAACAGAACAGAGTCTCACATTTAGAAAAAAATACTTTATATCTGCTTAAAGCGAAAGGTGACTTGGGGTGATGCATAACACCCGAGTTTGATATTAGCACACATACAGTTCCATGAACCAAACGTGTAATAGACAAGACCTACTCCTTGCTCAGTGAACTGGACTCAACATCCCCTATTCCCTGCAGAGGAATATATCTGACTAGTATGAAGTTTAATTCCTATGTATTCAAATATGTCCGTAAGGGAATCAAACGTGTATAGAGTGGCATTAACACGGCAGTTGAAATCAGCTCAACCCCATTATAAAAATTAATTTCAAAAACAATACACAAAAACAACAAAATTCTTACGAAATTCATTCAGGGGCTCTGAAGCAACCTGGATTGACCTCATCTACACCCACAGGTGGATGAGACATAACGTTGGACACTTGGGGCTGAGAGCATTGGTGAGCTTGTGAACAAATGCAGACCATTTAAAGGAATAATGCATGCAACCCATTCCAAGGGTCCCAACACTCTTGATTCAAGGGAATCTTATGACAGCTAAAACACGCATGGGAAACCCAGAGAATGGGACAGCGTGTGATCTGGACAGCTTTCTAAAACGCTTCTCCTTTTTCGTCTCCTTGTGCTTCGGTTTGCCATTCCAGTCACTTTACTATAAATCTCCCATCTTGGAGAATCAGCACATTTGACCTCATGTTTCACACTGCTCACAAACTCTGTGAAGGATGAATGGGAAGAGGTGGAAGTAATAAGAGATTTGCTGTAAGCATTTGGACAGGCACATGGCACTCTCATTTCCCATCACGAAGAAGTGTTAACCCAAACCTCATTCTGCTGCCCCAGAACCCAGATAGGGCCTGAAGCAATCCTACGGGTCTGTGGCAAGCTCAGGAAAAAAGGGAGTTAAAAAATGGAGCTCAGGGTCTCAGGAATTCACCAACTTTCAGAGTTATAATGGACAACTATCGTCCAAAAATCTGTTGAGGGAAGGAAACGAGGAGGACCGGAAATTGAGGCAGGACTGCAGGAAACATATTTGAAGAGGTAGATAGGAATCGCCTTTTAAGCACAGGAAATGTGGCACAACTTCGACAATGATGCACTTGGCCAAAAGGGCGGATGCGATTTTTCCTCAATATATTCAAGAAAACACGAATACACACTTTTTGGCCAACGAATCAAGTGGGCAATGCAAAGACAGACTACAAATATGTCTCATTTGCCAATGGTCAAACAGAACATCCAAAAAAAATTGTAAAATCCAGAAATGCAGCACGGCCGAGTGGAACAGTGAGCCTTGTTATGCTGATGGGAGGCATGTAAATTGCCAAGAGCCGCTCTGGAGAAGTCCACTGTGTTCCCTCAAACATCTGAAAACTGAGCTAAAGAGTTTAGGGTCCTTCCACTCATGGGCGTATACATTGGGAAAACTGAAAATCAACAAGAAACAGCCACCCCAAAGTTTAGGGCTGCTTTGTTTACAAAGAAATCCACTTCAGTACACCTCAAATATCCCAGGAAAGACAAAAGTGGATTAAGAAGTTGTGGTACTTACGTACTAAGGGATATCCCTCAGCCATGGAATCAATGTCATAAAGCCAGTAGCAGCATAATGACTGGAGTAAGGTACAATGATTCTAAGGGAAATAAGTAACACAGAAAAAGAAACTTATCATAAGGTATCACTTATGAAGGGAATGTAAACATGGCTACACATGAGCTGAATTAGAAAACAGAACAGAGTCTCACATTTAGAAAAATAAAAATGAAACACTCTTATGCCTGCTTAAGGGGAAAGGTGAGGTGGGATGATGCATAAAACCAGAGTTTGATATTAGCACAGGTAGCGTTCCATAAAACAAATGTGTAGTAGACAAGACCTACTCCTTGCTCAGTGAACTGAACTCCAACATCCCCTATTCCCTGCAGATTAATATATCTGACTAGAAAGAATCTTAATACCTATGTATTGATATGTCTCCTTAAGGGAATCAAGAGTGTATAGAGGGGCATAAACACGGCAGTGAAAATCAGCTCAACCCCATTATAAAAATCAATTTCAAACTAAAACACAAGAACAGCGAAATCCTTACAGAATTCGTTAAGGGGCTCTGATGCAATTGGGACTGACCACATCTACACCCACAGCTGGATGAGACATAAGGCTGGACACTTGGGGCTGAGAGGATTGGTGAGGTTGTGTGAGCAAATGCAGACCATTTAAAGCAATAATGTGTGCAACCCATTCCTTGGGTCCCAACTCTCTGGGGTCCAGGGAATCTTATTACAGCTAAAACATGCATGGGAAACCCAGAGGATGGGACAATGTGTGACCCGGACATCTTTCTAAAATACACCTCCTTTATCCTCTCCTTGTGCTCGGGTTCACCATTCCAGCCACTTTACTATAAATCTCCCCGCTTAAAGAGTCAGTGCCTTTAACCTCCTGTTTCACACAGTTTGCACTTTGTGTGGAGATTAAATGGGAATAGGGGGAACCAATGAGAGACATGCTGTAAGCATTTGGACGGGCACACGCCCCTGTAATTTCCCATCACGAAGAATATTTAACCAAATGCTCAGCCTGCTGCAGCAGAGCATGGATATGGCCTGACACAATCCTGCGGGTTTGTGGCCAGCTCACAAAAAAAGCAAGTTGAAAAACTGAGCTCAGGTTCTCTGGAATTCACAAACCTGCAGAGTTATAATGGACAACTCTCGTCCAAAAATCTGTAGATGGAAGGAAACGAGGAGGACTTTAATTCGAGGCAGGATTACAGGAAACATATTTCAAGAAGTAGATTGGAATCGCATTTTAAGCACAGGAAATGCGGCCCAATTTTGACAATGATGCACTTGGCCACAAAGGGCGTATGTGGTTTCCCGCAATATATTCAAGGAAACACGCATATGCACTTTTTGGCCAACCAAGCAAGCGGGCAATGCAAATCCTCACTACAAAGTAGTCTCATGTCCAACCGGTTAAACAGAACATCCTAAAGAATTGTAAAAACTAGAAAGGCAGCACAGCTGTGTGGAACAGGGGGTCCTTTGACAATGACGGGCGGGATGTAAATTGACAAGAGCCACTCTGGAGAAGTCCATGGTGTTTCCTGAAACATCTAAAAACAGAGCTAAAGAGCCTAGGGTACTTCCACTCATGGGCTAATACATTGGGTAAACAGAAAATCAACAAGAAACAGCCCCACCAAAGTTTAGGGCTGCTCCATTTACAAGAAAATCGACTTCAGTACACCTTAAATATCCCAGGAAAAATAAAAAGTTGGGGTACTTACATACTATGGGATATCCCGCAGCCATGGAATCAATGTCATAAAGCCAGTAGCAGCATAATGGCTGGATTTAGGTACGATGTTTCTAAGTGAAATAAGTAACACAGAAAAAGAAACTTATCATAAGATATCACTTATGAAGGGTGTGTAAACATGGCTACACATGAGCTGAATTAGAAAACAGAACAGAGTCTCACATTTAGAAAAAAATACTTTATATCTGCTTAAAGCGAAAGGTGACTTGGGGTGATGCATAACACCCGAGTTTGATATTAGCACACATACAGTTCCATGAACCAAACGTGTAATAGACAAGACCTACTCCTTGCTCAGTGAACTAGACTCAACATCCCCTATTCCCTGCAGAGGAATATATCTGACTAGTATGAAGTTTAATTCCTATGTATTCAAATATGTCCGTAAGGGAATCAAACGTGTATAGAGTGGCATTAACACGGCAGTTGAAATCAGCTCAACCCCATTATAAAAATTAATTTCAAAAACAATACACAAAAACAACAAAATTCTTACGAAATTCATTCAGGGGCTCTGAAGCAACCTGGATTGACCTCATCTACACCCACAGGTGGATGAGACATAACGTTGGACACTTGGGGCTGAGAGCATTGGTGAGCTTGTGAACAAATGCAGACCATTTAAAGGAATAATGCATGCAACCCATTCCAAGGGTCCCAACACTCTTGATTCAAGGGACTCTTATGACAGCTAAAACACGCATGGGAAACCCAGAGAATGGGACAGCGTGTGATCTGGACAGCTTTCTAAAACGCTTCTCCTTTTTCGTCTCCTTGTGCTTCGGTTTGCCATTCCAGTCACTTTACTATAAATCTCCCATCTTGGAGAATCAGCACATTTGACCTCATGTTTCACACTGCTCACAAACTCTGTGAAGGATGAATGGGAAGAGGTGGAAGTAATAAGAGATTTGCTGTAAGCATTTGGACAGGCACATGGCACTCTCATTTCCCATCACGAAGAAGTGTTAACCCAAACCTCATTCTGCTGCCCCAGAACCCAGATAGGGCCTGAAGCAATCCTACGGGTCTGTGGCAAGCTCAGGAAAAAAGGGAGTTAAAAAATGGAGCTCAGGGTCTCAGGAATTCACCAACTTTCAGAGTTATAATGGACAACTATCGTCCAAAAATCTGTTGAGGGAAGGAAACGAGGAGGACCGGAAATTGAGGCAGGACTGCAGGAAACATATTTGAAGAGGTAGATAGGAATCGCCTTTTAAGCACAGGAAATGTGGCACAACTTCGACAATGATGCACTTGGCCAAAAGGGCGGATGCGATTTTTCCTCAATATATTCAAGAAAACACGAATACACACTTTTTGGCCAACGAATCAAGTGGGCAATGCAAAGACAGACTACAAATATGTCTCATTTGCCAATGGTCAAACAGAACATCCAAAAAAAATTGTAAAATCCAGAAATGCAGCTCGGCCGAGTGGAACAGTGAGCCTTGTTATGCTGATGGGAGGCATGTAAATTGCCAAGAGCCGCTCTGGAGAAGTCCACTGTGTTCCCACAAACATCTGAAAACTGAGCTAAAGAGTTTAGGGTAGGGCCTCCCTGGTGGCGCAGTCTTTGAGAGTCCGCCTGCCGATGCAGGGGATACGGGTTCGTGCCCCGGTCTGGGAGGATCCCATATGCCGCGGAGCAGCTGGGCCCGTGAGCCATGGCCGCTGAGCCTGCGCATCCAGAGCCTGTGCTCCGCAACGGGAGAGGCCGCAGCAGTGAGAGGCCCGCATACGGAAAAAAAAAAAAAAAAAGTGTTTAGGGTACTTCCACTCATGGGCGTATACATTGGGAAAACTGAAAATCAACAAGAAACAGCCACCCCAAAGTTTAGGGCTGCTTTGCTTACAAAGAAATCCACTTCAGTACACCTCAAATATCCCAGGAAAGACAAAAGTGGATTAAGAAGTTGTGGTACTTACGTACTAAGGGATATCCCTCAGCCATGGAATCAATGTCATAAAGCCAGTAGCAGCATAATGACTGGAGTAAGGTACGATGATTCTAAGGGAAATAAGTAACACAGAAAAAGAAACTTATCATAAGGTATCACTTATGAAGGGAATGTAAACATGGCTACACATGAGCTGAATTAGAAAACAGAACAGAGTCTCACATTTAGAAAAATAAAAATGAAACACTCTTATGCCTGCTTAAGGGGAAAGGTGAGGTGGGATGATGCATAAAACCAGAGTTTGATATTAGCACAGGTAGCGTTCCATAAAACAAATGTGTAGTAGACAAGACCTACTCCTTGCTCAGTGAACTGAACTCCAACATCCCCTATTCCCTGCAGATTAATATATCTGACTAGAAAGAATCTTAATACCTATGTATTGATATGTCTCCTTAAGGGAATCAAGAGTGTATAGAGGGGCATAAACACGGCAGTGAAAATCAGCTCAACCCCATTATAAAAATCAATTTCAAACTAAAACACAAGAACAGCGAAATCCTTACAGAATTCGTTAAGGGGCTCTGATGCAATTGGGACTGACCACATCTACACCCACAGCTGGATGAGACATAAGGCTGGACACTTGGGGCTGAGAGGATTGGTGAGGTTGTGTGAGCAAATGCAGACCATTTAAAGCAATAATGTGTGCAACCCATTCCTTGGGTCCCAACTCTCTGGGGTCCAGGGAATCTTATTACAGCTAAAACATGCATGGGAAACCCAGAGGATGGGACAATGTGTGACCCGGACATCTTTCTAAAATACACCTCCTTTATCCTCTCCTTGTGCTCGGGTTCACCATTCCAGCCACTTTACTATAAATCTCCCCGCTTAGAGAGTCAGTGCCTTTAACCTCCTGTTTCACACAGTTTGCACTTTGTGTGGAGATTAAATGGGAATAGGGGGAACCAATGAGAGACATGCTGTAAGCATTTGGACGGGCACACGCCCCTGTAATTTCCCATCACGAAGAATATTTAACCAAATGCTCAGCCTGCTGCAGCAGAGCATGGATATGGCCTGACACAATCCTGCGGGTTTGTGGCCAGCTCACAAAAAAAGCAAGTTGAAAAACTGAGCTCAGGTTCTCTGGAATTCACAAACCTGCAGAGTTATAATGGACAACTATCGTCCAAAAATCTGTAGATGGAAGGAAACGAGGAGGACTTTAATTCGAGGCAGGATTACAGGAAACATATTTCAAGAAGTAGATTGGAATCGCATTTTAAGCACAGGAAATGCGGCCCAATTTTGACAATGATGCACTTGGCCACAAAGGGCGTATGTGGTTTCCCGCAATATATTCAAGGAAACACGCATATGCACTTTTTGGCCAACCAAGCAAGCGGGCAATGCAAATCCTCACTACAAAGTAGTCTCATGTCCAACCGGTTAAACAGAACATCCTAAAGAATTGTAAAAACTAGAAAGGCAGCAGAGCTGTGTGGAACAGGGGGTCCTTTGACAATGATGGGCGGGATGTAAATTGACAAGAGCCACTCTGGAGAAGTCCATGGTGTTTCCTGAAACATCTAAAAACAGAGCTAAAGAGCCTAGGGTACTTCCACTCATGGGCTAATACATTGGGTAAACAGAAAATCAACAAGAAACAGCCCCACCAAAGTTTAGGGCTGCTCCATTTACAAGAAAATCGACTTCAGTACACCTTAAATATCCCAGGAAAAATAAAAAGTTGGGGTACTTACATACTATGGGATATCCCGCAGCCATGGAATCAATGTCATAAAGCCAGTAGCAGCATAATGGCTGGATTTAGGTACGATGTTTCTAAGTGAAATAAGTAACACAGAAAAAGAAACTTATCATAAGATATCACTTATGAAGGGTGTGTAAACATGGCTACACATGAGCTGAATTAGAAAACAGAACAGAGTCTCACATTTAGAAAAAAATACTTTATATCTGCTTAAAGCGAAAGGTGACTTGGGGTGATGCATAACACCCGAGTTTGATATTAGCACACATACAGTTCCATGAACCAAACGTGTAATAGACAAGACCTACTCCTTGCTCAGTGAACTGGACTCAACATCCCCTATTCCCTGCAGAGGAATATATCTGACTAGTATGAAGTTTAATTCCTATGTATTCAAATATGTCCGTAAGGGAATCAAACGTGTATAGAGTGGCATTAACACGGCAGTTGAAATCAGCTCAACCCCATTATAAAAATTAATTTCAAAAACAATACACAAAAACAACAAAATTCTTACGAAATTCATTCAGGGGCTCTGAAGCAACCTGGATTGACCTCATCTACACCCACAGGTGGATGAGACATAACGTTGGACACTTGGGGCTGAGAGCATTGGTGAGCTTGTGAACAAATGCAGACCATTTAAAGGAATAATGCATGCAACCCATTCCAAGGGTCCCAACACTCTTGATTCAAGGGACTCTTATGACAGCTAAAACACGCATGGGAAACCCAGAGAATGGGACAGCGTGTGATCTGGACAGCTTTCTAAAACGCTTCTCCTTTTTCGTCTCCTTGTGCTTCGGTTTGCCATTCCAGTCACTTTACTATAAATCTCCCATCTTGGAGAATCAGCACATTTGACCTCATGTTTCACACTGCTCACAAACTCTGTGAAGGATGAATGGGAAGAGGTGGAAGTAATAAGAGATTTGCTGTAAGCATTTGGACAGGCACATGGCACTCTCATTTCCCATCACGAAGAAGTGTTAACCCAAACCTCATTCTGCTGCCCCAGAACCCAGATAGGGCCTGAAGCAATCCTACGGGTCTGTGGCAAGCTCAGGAAAAAAGGGAGTTAAAAAATGGAGCTCAGGGTCTCAGGAATTCACCAACTTTCAGAGTTATAATGGACAACTATCGTCCAAAAATCTGTTGAGGGAAGGAAACGAGGAGGACCGGAAATTGAGGCAGGACTGCAGGAAACATATTTGAAGAGGTAGATAGGAATCGCCTTTTAAGCACAGGAAATGTGGCACAACTTCGACAATGATGCACTTGGCCAAAAGGGCGGATGCGATTTTTCCTCAATATATTCAAGAAAACACGAATACACACTTTTTGGCCAACGAATCAAGTGGGCAATGCAAAGACAGACTACAAATATGTCTCATTTGCCAATGGTCAAACAGAACATCCAAAAAAAATTGTAAAATCCAGAAATGCAGCACGGCCGAGTGGAACAGTGAGCCTTGTTATGCTGATGGGAGGTATGTAAGTTGCCAAGAGCCGCTCTGGAGAAGTCCACTGTGTTCCCACAAACATCTGAAAACTGAGCTAAAGAGTTTAGGGTAGGGCCTCCCTGGTGGCGCAGTCTTTGAGAGTCCGCCTGCCGATGCAGGGGATACGGGTTCGTGCCCCGGTCTGGGAGGATCCCATATGCCGCGGAGCAGCTGGGCCCGTGAGCCATGGCCGCTGAGCCTGCGCATCCAGAGCCTGTGCTCCGCAACGGGAGAGGCCGCAGCAGTGAGAGGCCCGCATACGGAAAAAAAAAAAAAAAAAGTGTTTAGGGTACTTCCACTCATGGGCGTATACATTGGGAAAACTGAAAATCAACAAGAAACAGCCACCCCAAAGTTTAGGGCTGCTTTGCTTACAAAGAAATCCACTTCAGTACACCTCAAATATCCCAGGAAAGACAAAAGTGGATTAAGAAGTTGTGGTACTTACGTACTAAGGGATATCCCTCAGCCATGGAATCAATGTCATAAAGCCAGTAGCAGCATAATGACTGGAGTAAGGTACGATGATTCTAAGGGAAATAAGTAACACAGAAAAAGAAACTTATCATAAGGTATCACTTATGAAGGGAATGTAAACATGGCTACACATGAGCTGAATTAGAAAACAGAACAGAGTCTCACATTTAGAAAAATAAAAATGAAACACTCTTATGCCTGCTTAAGGGGAAAGGTGAGGTGGGATGATGCATAAAACCAGAGTTTGATATTAGCACAGGTAGCGTTCCATAAAACAAATGTGTAGTAGACAAGACCTACTCCTTGCTCAGTGAACTGAACTCCAACATCCCCTATTCCCTGCAGATTAATATATCTGACTAGAAAGAATCTTAATACCTATGTATTGATATGTCTCCTTAAGGGAATCAAGAGTGTATAGAGGGGCATAAACACGGCAGTGAAAATCAGCTCAACCCCATTATAAAAATCAATTTCAAACTAAAACACAAGAACAGCGAAATCCTTACAGAATTCGTTAAGGGGCTCTGATGCAATTGGGACTGACCACATCTACACCCACAGCTGGATGAGACATAAGGCTGGACACTTGGGGCTGAGAGGATTGGTGAGGTTGTGTGAGCAAATGCAGACCATTTAAAGCAATAATATGTGCAACCCATTCCTTGGGTCCCAACTCTGTGTGGTCCAGGGAATCTTATTACAGCTAAAACATGCATGGGAAACCCAGAGGATGGGACAATGTGTGACCCGGACATCTTTCTAAAATACACCTCCTTTATCCTCTCCTTGTGCTCGGGTTCACCATTCCAGCCACTTTACTATAAATCTCCCCGCTTAGAGAGTCACTGCCTTTAACCTCCTGATTCACACAGTTTGCAATTTGTGTGGAGATTAAATGGGAATAGGGGGAACCAATGAGAGACATGCTGTAAGCATTTGGACGGGCACACGCCCCTGTAATTTCCCATCACGAAGAAAATTTAACCAAATGCTCAGCCTGCTGCAGCAGAGCATGTATATGGCCTGACACAATCCTGCGGGTTTGTGGCCAGCTCACAAAAAAAGCAAGTTGAAAAACTGAGCTCAGGTTCTCTGGAATTCACAAACCTGCAGAGTTATAATGGACAACTCTCGTCCAAAAATCTGTAGATGGAAGGAAACGAGGAGGACTTTAATTCGAGACAGGATTACAGGAAACATATTTCAAGAAGTAGATTGGAATCGCATTTTAAGCACAGGAAATGCGGCCCAATTTTGACAATGATGCACTTGGCCACAAAGGGCGTATGTGGTTTCCCGCAATATATTCAAGGAAACACGCATATGCACTTTTTGGCCAACCAAGCAAGCGGGCAATGCAAATCCTCACTACAAAGTAGTCTCATGTCCAACCGGTTAAACAGAACATCCTAAAGAATTGTAAAAACTAGAAAGGCAGCACAGCTGTGTGGAACAGGGGGTCCTTTGACAATGACGGGCGGGATGTAAATTGACAAGAGCCACTCTGGAGAAGTCCATGGTGTTTCCTGAAACATCTAAAAACAGAGCTAAAGAGCCTAGGGTACTTCCACTCATGGGCTAATACATTGGGTAAACAGAAAATCAACAAGAAACAGCCCCACCAAAGTTTAGGGCTGCTCCATTTACAAGAAAATCGACTTCAGTACACCTTAAATATCCCAGGAAAAATAAAAAGTTGGGGTACTTACATACTATGGGATATCCCGCAGCCATGGAATCAATGTCATAAAGCCAGTAGCAGCATAATGGCTGGATTTAGGTACGATGTTTCTAAGTGAAATAAGTAACACAGAAAAAGAAACTTATCATAAGATATCACTTATGAAGGGTGTGTAAACATGGCTACACATGAGCTGAATTAGAAAACAGAACAGAGTCTCACATTTAGAAAAAAATACTTTATATCTGCTTAAAGCGAAAGGTGACTTGGGGTGATGCATAACACCCGAGTTTGATATTAGCACACATACAGTTCCATGAACCAAACGTGTAATAGACAAGACCTACTCCTTGCTCAGTGAACTGGACTCAACATCCCCTATTCCCTGCAGAGGAATATATCTGACTAGTATGAAGTTTAATTCCTATGTATTCAAATATGTCCGTAAGGGAATCAAACGTGTATAGAGTGGCATTAACACGGCAGTTGAAATCAGCTCAACCCCATTATAAAAATTAATTTCAAAAACAATACACAAAAACAACAAAATTCTTACGAAATTCATTCAGGGGCTCTGAAGCAACCTGGATTGACCTCATCTACACCCACAGGTGGATGAGACATAACGTTGGACACTTGGGGCTGAGAGCATTGGTGAGCTTGTGAACAAATGCAGACCATTTAAAGGAATAATGCATGCAACCCATTCCAAGGGTCCCAACACTCTTGATTCAAGGGACTCTTATGACAGCTAAAACACGCATGGGAAACCCAGAGAATGGGACAGCGTGTGATCTGGACAGCTTTCTAAAACGCTTCTCCTTTTTCGTCTCCTTGTGCTTCGGTTTGCCATTCCAGTCACTTTACTATAAATCTCCCATCTTGGAGAATCAGCACATTTGACCTCATGTTTCACACTGCTCACAAACTCTGTGAAGGATGAATGGGAAGAGGTGGAAGTAATAAGAGATTTGCTGTAAGCATTTGGACAGGCACATGGCACTCTCATTTCCCATCACGAAGAAGTGTTAACCCAAACCTCATTCTGCTGCCCCAGAACCCAGATAGGGCCTGAAGCAATCCTACGGGTCTGTGGCAAGCTCAGGAAAAAAGGGAGTTAAAAAATGGAGCTCAGGGTCTCAGGAATTCACCAACTTTCAGAGTTATAATGGACAACTATCGTCCAAAAATCTGTTGAGGGAAGGAAACGAGGAGGACCGGAAATTGAGGCAGGACTGCAGGAAACATATTTGAAGAGGTAGATAGGAATCGCCTTTTAAGCACAGGAAATGTGGCACAACTTCGACAATGATGCACTTGGCCAAAAGGGCGGATGCGATTTTTCCTCAATATATTCAAGAAAACACGAATACACACTTTTTGGCCAACGAATCAAGTGGGCAATGCAAAGACAGACTACAAATATGTCTCATTTGCCAATGGTCAAACAGAACATCCAAAAAAAATTGTAAAATCCAGAAATGCAGCACGGCCGAGTGGAACAGTGAGCCTTGTTATGCTGATGGGAGGTATGTAAGTTGCCAAGAGCCGCTCTGGAGAAGTCCACTGTGTTCCCACAAACATCTGAAAACTGAGCTAAAGAGTTTAGGGTAGGGCCTCCCTGGTGGCGCAGTCTTTGAGAGTCCGCCTGCCGATGCAGGGGATACGGGTTCGTGCCCCGGTCTGGGAGGATCCCATATGCCGCGGAGCAGCTGGGCCCGTGAGCCATGGCCGCTGAGCCTGCGCATCCAGAGCCTGTGCTCCGCAACGGGAGAGGCCGCAGCAGTGAGAGGCCCGCATACGGAAAAAAAAAAAAAAAAGTGTTTAGGGTACTTCCACTCATGGGCGTATACATTGGGAAAACTGAAAATCAACAAGAAACAGCCACCCCAAAGTTTAGGGCTGCTTTGCTTACAAAGAAATCCACTTCAGTACACCTCAAATATCCCAGGAAAGACAAAAGTGGATTAAGAAGTTGTGGTACTTACGTACTAAGGGATATCCCTCAGCCATGGAATCAATGTCATAAAGCCAGTAGCAGCATAATGACTGGAGTAAGGTACGATGATTCTAAGGGAAATAAGTAACACAGAAAAAGAAACTTATCATAAGGTATCACTTATGAAGGGAATGTAAACATGGCTACACATGAGCTGAATTAGAAAACAGAACAGAGTCTCACATTTAGAAAAATAAAAATGAAACACTCTTATGCCTGCTTAAGGGGAAAGGTGAGGTGGGATGATGCATAAAACCAGAGTTTGATATTAGCACAGGTAGCGTTCCATAAAACAAATGTGTAGTAGACAAGACCTACTCCTTGCTCAGTGAACTGAACTCCAACATCCCCTATTCCCTGCAGATTAATATATCTGACTAGAAAGAATCTTAATACCTATGTATTGATATGTCTCCTTAAGGGAATCAAGAGTGTATAGAGGGGCATAAACACGGCAGTGAAAATCAGCTCAACCCCATTATAAAAATCAATTTCAAACTAAAACACAAGAACAGCGAAATCCTTACAGAATTCGTTAAGGGGCTCTGATGCAATTGGGACTGACCACATCTACACCCACAGCTGGATGAGACATAAGGCTGGACACTTGGGGCTGAGAGGATTGGTGAGGTTGTGTGAGCAAATGCAGACCATTTAAAGCAATAATATGTGCAACCCATTCCTTGGGTCCCAACTCTCTGGGGTCCAGGGAATCTTATTACAGCTAAAACATGCATGGGAAACCCAGAGGATGGGACAATGTGTGACCCGGACATCTTTCTAAAATACACCTCCTTTATCCTCTCCTTGTGCTCGGGTTCACCATTCCAGCCACTTTACTATAAATCTCCCCGCTTAGAGAGTCACTGCCTTTAACCTCCTGATTCACACAGTTTGCAATTTGTGTGGAGATTAAATGGGAATAGGGGGAACCAATGAGAGACATGCTGTAAGCATTTCGACGGGCACACGCCCCTGTAATTTCCCATCACGAAGAAAATTTAACCAAATGCTCAGCCTGCTGCAGCAGAGCATGTATATGGCCTGACACAATCCTGCGGGTTTGTGGCCAGCTCACAAAAAAAGCAAGTTGAAAAACTGAGCTCAGGTTCTCTGGAATTCACAAACCTGCAGAGTTATAATGGACAACTCTCGTCCAAAAATCTGTAGATGGAAGGAAACGAGGAGGACTTTAATTCGAGGCAGGATTACAGGAAACATATTTCAAGAAGTAGATTGGAATCGCATTTTAAGCACAGGAAATGCGGCCCAATTTTGACAATGATGCACTTGGCCACAAAGGGCGTATGTGGTTTCCCGCAATATATTCAAGGAAACACGCATATGCACTTTTTGGCCAACCAAGCAAGCGGGCAATGCAAATCCTCACTACAAAGTAGTCTCATGTCCAACCGGTTAAACAGAACATCCTAAAGAATTGTAAAAACTAGAAAGGCAGCACAGCTGTGTGGAACAGGGGGTCCTTTGACAATGACGGGCGGGATGTAAATTGACAAGAGCCACTCTGGAGAAGTCCATGGTGTTTCCTGAAACATCTAAAAACAGAGCTAAAGAGCCTAGGGTACTTCCACTCATGGGCTAATACATTGGGTAAACAGAAAATCAACAAGAAACAGCCCCACCAAAGTTTAGGGCTGCTCCATTTACAAGAAAATCGACTTCAGTACACCTTAAATATCCCAGGAAAAATAAAAAGTTGGGGTACTTACATACTATGGGATATCCCGCAGCCATGGAATCAATGTCATAAAGACAGTAGCAGCATAATGGCTGGATTTAGGTACGATGTTTCTAAGTGAAATAAGTAACACAGAAAAAGAAACTTATCATAAGATATCACTTATGAAGGGTGTGTAAACATGGCTACACATGAGCTGAATTAGAAAACAGAACAGAGTCTCACATTTAGAAAAAAATACTTTATATCTGCTTAAAGCGAAAGGTGACTTGGGGTGATGCATAACACCCGAGTTTGATATTAGCACACATACAGTTCCATGAACCAAACGTGTAATAGACAAGACCTACTCCTTGCTCAGTGAACTGGACTCAACATCCCCTATTCCCTGCAGAGGAATATATCTGACTAGTATGAAGTTTAATTCCTATGTATTCAAATATGTCCGTAAGGGAATCAAACGTGTATAGAGTGGCATTAACACGGCAGTTGAAATCAGCTCAACCCCATTATAAAAATTAATTTCAAAAACAATACACAAAAACAACAAAATTCTTACGAAATTCATTCAGGGGCTCTGAAGCAACCTGGATTGACCTCATCTACACCCACAGGTGGATGAGACATAACGTTGGACACTTGGGGCTGAGAGCATTGGTGAGCTTGTGAACAAATGCAGACCATTTAAAGGAATAATGCATGCAACCCATTCCAAGGGTCCCAACACTCTTGATTCAAGGGAATCTTATGACAGCTAAAACACGCATGGGAAACCCAGAGAATGGGACAGCGTGTGATCTGGACAGCTTTCTAAAACGCTTCTCCTTTTTCGTCTCCTTGTGCTTCGGTTTGCCATTCCAGTCACTTTACTATAAATCTCCCATCTTGGAGAATCAGCACATTTGACCTCATGTTTCACACTGCTCACAAACTCTGTGAAGGATGAATGGGAAGAGGTGGAAGTAATAAGAGATTTGCTGTAAGCATTTGGACAGGCACATGGCACTCTCATTTCCCATCACGAAGAAGTGTTAACCCAAACCTCATTCTGCTGCCCCAGAACCCAGATAGGGCCTGAAGCAATCCTACGGGTCTGTGGCAAGCTCAGTAAAAAAGGGAGTTAAAAAATGGAGCTCAGGGTCTCAGGAATTCACAAACTTTCAGAGTTATAATGGACAACTATCGTCCAAAAATCTGTTGAGGGAAGGAAACGAGGAGGACCGGAAATTGAGGCAGGACTGCAGGAAACATATTTGAAGAGGTAGATAGGAATCGCCTTTTAAGCACAGGAAATGTGGCACAACTTCGACAATGATGCACTTGGCCAAAAGGGCGGATGCGATTTTTCCTCAATATATTCAAGAAAACACGAATACACACTTTTTGGCCAACGAATCAAGTGGGCAATGCAAAGACAGACTACAAATATGTCTCATTTGCCAATGGTCAAACAGAACATCCAAAAAAAATTGTAAAATCCAGAAATGCAGCACGGCCGAGTGGAACAGTGAGCCTTGTTATGCTGATGGGAGGCATGTAAATTGCCAAGAGCCGCTCTGGAGAAGTCCACTGTGTTCCCACAAACATCTGAAAACTGAGCTAAAGAGTTTAGGGTAGGGCCTCCCTGGTGGCGCAGTCTTTGAGAGTCCGCCTGCCGATGCAGGGGATACGGGTTCGTGCCCCGGTCTGGGAGGATCCCATATGCCGCGGAGCAGCTGGGCCCGTGAGCCATGGCCGCTGAGCCTGCGCATCCAGAGCCTGTGCTCCGCAACGGGAGAGGCCGCAGCAGTGAGAGGCCCGCATACGGAAAAAAAAAAAAAAAAGTGTTTAGGGTACTTCCACTCATGGGCGTATACATTGGGAAAACTGAAAATCAACAAGAAACAGCCACCCCAAAGTTTAGGGCTGCTTTGCTTACAAAGAAATCCACTTCAGTACACCTCAAATATCCCAGGAAAGACAAAAGTGGATTAAGAAGTTGTGGTACTTACGTACTAAGGGATATCCCTCAGCCATGGAATCAATGTCATAAAGCCAGTAGCAGCATAATGACTGGAGTAAGGTACGATGATTCTAAGGGAAATAAGTAACACAGAAAAAGAAACTTATCATAAGGTATCACTTATGAAGGGAATGTAAACATGGCTACACATGAGCTGAATTAGAAAACAGAACAGAGTCTCACATTTAGAAAAATAAAAATGAAACACTCTTATGCCTGCTTAAGGGGAAAGGTGAGGTGGGATGATGCATAAAACCAGAGTTTGATATTAGCACAGGTAGCGTTCCATAAAACAAATGTGTAGTAGACAAGACCTACTCCTTGCTCAGTGAACTGAACTCCAACATCCCCTATTCCCTGCAGATTAATATATCTGACTAGAAAGAATCTTAATACCTATGTATTGATATGTCTCCTTAAGGGAATCAAGAGTGTATAGAGGGGCATAAACACGGCAGTGAAAATCAGCTCAACCCCATTATAAAAATCAATTTCAAACTAAAACACAAGAACAGCGAAATCCTTACAGAATTCGTTAAGGGGCTCTGATGCAATTGGGACTGACCACATCTACACCCACAGCTGGATGAGACATAAGGCTGGACACTTGGGGCTGAGAGGATTGGTGAGGTTGTGTGAGCAAATGCAGACCATTTAAAGCAATAATATGTGCAACCCATTCCTTGGGTCCCAACTCTCTGGGGTCCAGGGAATCTTATTACAGCTAAAACATGCATGGGAAACCCAGAGGATGGGACAATGTGTGACCCGGACATCTTTCTAAAATACACCTCCTTTATCCTCTCCTTGTGCTCGGGTTCACCATTCCAGCCACTTTACTATAAATCTCCCCGCTTAGAGAGTCACTGCCTTTAACCTCCTGATTCACACAGTTTGCAATTTGTGTGGAGATTAAATGGGAATAGGGGGAACCAATGAGAGACATGCTGTAAGCATTTGGACGGGCACACGCCCCTGTAATTTCCCATCACGAAGAAAATTTAACCAAATGCTCAGCCTGCTGCAGCAGAGCATGTATATGGCCTGACACAATCCTGCGGGTTTGTGGCCAGCTCACAAAAAAAGCAAGTTGAAAAACTGAGCTCAGGTTCTCTGGAATTCACAAACCTGCAGAGTTATAATGGACAACTCTCGTCCAAAAATCTGTAGATGGAAGGAAACGAGGAGGACTTTAATTCGAGGCAGGATTACAGGAAACATATTTCAAGAAGTAGATTGGAATCGCATTTTAAGCACAGGAAATGCGGCCCAATTTTGACAATGATGCACTTGGCCACAAAGGGCGTATGTGGTTTCCCGCAATATATTCAAGGAAACACGCATATGCACTTTTTGGCCAACCAAGCAAGCGGGCAATGCAAATCCTCACTACAAAGTAGTCTCATGTCCAACCGGTTAAACAGAACATCCTAAAGAATTGTAAAAACTAGAAAGGCAGCAGAGCTGTGTGGAACAGGGGGTCCTTTGACAATGATGGGCGGGATGTAAATTGACAAGAGCCACTCTGGAGAAGTCCATGGTGTTTCCTGAAACATCTAAAAACAGAGCTAAAGAGCCTAGGGTACTTCCACTCATGGGCTAATACATTGGGTAAACAGAAAATCAACAAGAAACAGCCCCACCAAAGTTTAGGGCTGCTCCATTTACAAGAAAATCGACTTCAGTACACCTTAAATATCCCAGGAAAAATAAAAAGTTGGGGTACTTACATACTATGGGATATCCCGCAGCCATGGAATCAATGTCATAAAGCCAGTAGCAGCATAATGGCTGGATTTAGGTACGATGTTTCTAAGTGAAATAAGTAACACAGAAAAAGAAACTTATCATAAGATATCACTTATGAAGGGTGTGTAAACATGGCTACACATGAGCTGAATTAGAAAACAGAACAGAGTCTCACATTTAGAAAAAAATACTTGATATCTGCTTAAAGCGAAAGGTGACTTGGGGTGATGCATAACACCCGAGTTTGATATTAGCACACATACAGTTCCATGAACCAAACGTGTAATAGACAAGACCTACTCCTTGCTCAGTGAACTGGACTCAACATCCCCTATTCCCTGCAGAGGAATATATCTGACTAGTATGAAGTTTAATTCCTATGTATTCAAATATGTCCGTAAGGGAATCAAACGTGTATAGAGTGGCATTAACACGGCAGTTGAAATCAGCTCAACCCCATTATAAAAATTAATTTCAAAAACAATACACAAAAACAACAAAATTCTTACGAAATTCATTCAGGGGCTCTGAAGCAACCTGGATTGACCTCATCTACACCCACAGGTGGATGAGACATAACGTTGGACACTTGGGGCTGAGAGCATTGGTGAGCTTGTGAACAAATGCAGACCATTTAAAGGAATAATGCATGCAACCCATTCCAAGGGTCCCAACACTCTTGATTCAAGGGAATCTTATGACAGCTAAAACACGCATGGGAAACCCAGAGAATGGGACAGCGTGTGATCTGGACAGCTTTCTAAAACGCTTCTCCTTTTTCGTCTCCTTGTGCTTCGGTTTGCCATTCCAGTCACTTTACTATAAATCTCCCATCTTGGAGAATCAGCACATTTGACCTCATGTTTCACACTGCTCACAAACTCTGTGAAGGATGAATGGGAAGAGGTGGAAGTAATAAGAGATTTGCTGTAAGCATTTGGACAGGCACATGGCACTCTCATTTCCCATCACGAAGAAGTGTTAACCCAAACCTCATTCTGCTGCCCCAGAACCCAGATAGGGCCTGAAGCAATCCTACGGGTCTGTGGCAAGCTCAGGAAAAAAGGGAGTTAAAAAATGGAGCTCAGGGTCTCAGGAATTCACCAACTTTCAGAGTTATAATGGACAACTATCGTCCAAAAATCTGTTGAGGGAAGGAAACGAGGAGGACCGGAAATTGAGGCAGGACTGCAGGAAACATATTTGAAGAGGTAGATAGGAATCGCTTTTTAAGCACAGGAAATGTGGCACAACTTCGAAAATGATGCACTTGGCCAAAAGGGCGGATGCGATTTTTCCTCAATATATTCAAGAAAACACGAATACACACTTTTTGGCCAACGAATCAAGTGGGCAATGCAAAGACAGACTACAAATATGTCTCATTTGCCAATGGCCAAACAGAACATCCAAAAAAAATTGTAAAATCCAGAAATGCAGCACGGCCGAGTGGAACAGTGAGCCTTGTTATGCTGATGGGAGGGATGTAAATTGCCAAGAGCCGCTCTGGAGAAGTCCACTGTGTTCCCTCAAACATCTGAAAACTGAGCTAAAGAGTTTAGGGTCCTTCCACTCATGGGCGTATACATTGGGAAAACTGAAAATCAACAAGAAACAGCCACCCCAAAGTTTAGGGCTGCTTTGTTTACAAAGAAATCCACTTCAGTACACCTCAAATATCCCAGGAAAGACAAAAGTGGATTAAGAAGTTGTGGTACTTACGTACTAAGGGATATCCCTCAGCCATGGAATCAATGTCATAAAGCCAGTAGCAGCATAATGACTGGAGTAAGGTACGATGATTCTAAGGGAAATAAGTAACACAGAAAAAGAAACTTATCATAAGGTATCACTTATGAAGGGAATGTAAACATGGCTACACATGAGCTGAATTAGAAAACAGAACAGAGTCTCACATTTAGAAAAATAAAAATGAAACACTCTTATGCCTGCTTAAGGGGAAAGGTGAGGTGGGATGATGCATAAAACCAGAGTTTGATATTAGCACAGGTAGCGTTCCATAAAACAAATGTGTAGTAGACAAGACCTACTCCTTGCTCAGTGAACTGAACTCCAACATCCCCTATTCCCTGCAGATTAATATATCTGACTAGAAAGAATCTTAATACCTATGTATTGATATGTCTCCTTAAGGGAATCAAGAGTGTATAGAGGGGCATAAACACGGCAGTGAAAATCAGCTCAACCCCATTATAAAAATCAATTTCAAACTAAAACACAAGAACAGCGAAATCCTTACAGAATTCGTTAAGGGGCTCTGATGCAATTGGGACTGACCACATCTACACCCACAGCTGGATGAGACATAAGGCTGGACACTTGGGGCTGAGAGGATTGGTGAGGTTGTGTGAGCAAATGCAGACCATTTAAAGCAATAATGTGTGCAACCCATTCCTTGGGTCCCAACTCTCTGGGGTCCAGGGAATCTTATTACAGCTAAAACATGCATGGGAAACCCAGAGGATGGGACAATGTGTGACCCGGACATCTTTCTAAAATACACCTCCTTTATCCTCTCCTTGTGCTCGGGTTCACCATTCCAACCACTTTACTATAAATCTCCCCGCTTAGAGAGTCAGTGCCTTTAACCTCCTGTTTCACACAGTTTGCACTTTGTGTGGAGATTAAATGGGAATAGGGGGAACCAATGAGAGACATGCTGTAAGCATTTGGACGGGCACACGCCCCTGTAATTTCCCATCACGAAGAATATTTAACCAAATGCTCAGCCTGCTGCAGCAGAGCATGGATATGGCCTGACACAATCCTGCGGGTTTGTGGCCAGCTCACAAAAAAAGCAAGTTGAAAAACTGAGCTCAGGTTCTCTGGAATTCACAAACCTGCAGAGTTATAATGGACAACTCTCGTCCAAAAATCTGTAGATGGAAGGAAACGAGGAGGACTTTAATTCGAGGCAGGATTACAGGAAACATATTTCAAGAAGTAGATTGGAATCGCATTTTAAGCACAGGAAATGCGGCCCAATTTTGACAATGATGCACTTGGCCACAAAGGGCGTATGTGGTTTCCCGCAATATATTCAAGGAAACACGCATATGCACTTTTTGGCCAACCAAGCAAGCGGGCAATGCAAATCCTCACTACAAAGTAGTCTCATGTCCAACCGGTTAAACAGAACATCCTAAAGAATTGTAAAAACTAGAAAGGCAGCACAGCTGTGTGGAACAGGGGGTCCTTTGACAATGACGGGCGGGATGTAAATTGACAAGAGCCACTCTGGAGAAGTCCATGGTGTTTCCTGAAACATCTAAAAACAGAGCTAAAGAGCCTAGGGTACTTCCACTCATGGGCTAATACATTGGGTAAACAGAAAATCAACAAGAAACAGCCCCACCAAAGTTTAGGGCTGCTCCATTTACAAGAAAATCGACTTCAGTACACCTTAAATATCCCAGGAAAAATAAAAAGTTGGGGTACTTACATACTATGGGATATCCCGCAGCCATGGAATCAATGTCATAAAGCCAGTAGCAGCATAATGGCTGGATTTAGGTACGATGTTTCTAAGTGAAATAAGTAACACAGAAAAAGAAACTTATCATAAGATATCACTTATGAAGGGTGTGTAAACATGGCTACACATGAGCTGAATTAGAAAACAGAACAGAGTCTCACATTTAGAAAAAAATACTTTATATCTGCTTAAAGCGAAAGGTGACTTGGGGTGATGCATAACACCCGAGTTTGATATTAGCACACATACAGTTCCATGAACCAAACGTGTAATAGACAAGACCTACTCCTTGCTCAGTGAACTGGACTCAACATCCCCTATTCCCTGCAGAGGAATATATCTGACTAGTATGAAGTTTAATTCCTATGTATTCAAATATGTCCGTAAGGGAATCAAACGTGTATAGAGTGGCATTAACACGGCAGTTGAAATCAGCTCAACCCCATTATAAAAATTAATTTCAAAAACAATACACAAAAACAACAAAATTCTTACGAAATTCATTCAGGGGCTCTGAAGCAACCTGGATTGACCTCATCTACACCCACAGGTGGATGAGACATAACGTTGGACACTTGGGGCTGAGAGCATTGGTGAGCTTGTGAACAAATGCAGACCATTTAAAGGAATAATGCATGCAACCCATTCCAAGGGTCCCAACACTCTTGATTCAAGGGAATCTTATGACAGCTAAAACACGCATGGGAAACCCAGAGAATGGGACAGCGTGTGATCTGGACAGCTTTCTAAAACGCTTCTCCTTTTTCGTCTCCTTGTGCTTCGGTTTGCCATTCCAGTCACTTTACTATAAATCTCCCATCTTGGAGAATCAGCACATTTGACCTCATGTTTCACACTGCTCACAAACTCTGTGGAGGATGAATGGGAAGAGGTGGAAGTAATAAGAGATTTGCTGTAAGCATTTGGACAGGCACATGGCACTCTCATTTCCCATCACGAAGAAGAGTTAACCCAAACCTCATTCTGCCGCCCTAGAACCCAGATAGGGCCTGAAGCAATCCTATGGGTCTGTGGCAAGCTCAGAAAAAAAAGCGAGTTAAAAAATGGAGCTCAGGGTCTCAGGAATTCACAAACTTTCAGAGTTATAATGGACAACTATCGTCCAAAAATCTGTTGAGGGAAGGAAACGAGGAGGACCGGAAATTTAGGCAGGACTGAAGGAAACATATTTGAAGAGGTAGATAGGAATTGCCTTTTAGGCACAGGAAATGTGGCACAACTTCAACAATGATGCAATTGGCCAAAAGGGCGGATACGTTTTTTTCCTCAATATATTCAAGAAAACGCGCATACACAATTTTTGGCAAATAAATCAAGTGGGCAATGCAAAGCCGGACTACAAATAACTCTCATTTGCCAATGGTCAAACAGAATTTCCAAAAAAAAAAAAATGGTAAAATCTAGAAATGCAGCACAGCCGTGTGGAACAGTAAGACATGTTACGCTGATGGGAGGGATGTAAATTGCCAAGAGCCACTCTGGAGAAGTCCACTGTGTTTCCTCAAACATCTGAAAACTGAGCTAAAGAGTTTAGCGTACTTCCACTCATGGGCGTATACATTGGGAAAACTGAAAGTCAACAGAAACAGCCACCCCAAAGTTTAGGGCTGCTTTGTTTACAAAGAAATCCACTTCAGTACACCTCAAATGTCCCAGGAAAGAAAAAAGTGGATAAAGAAGTTGTGGTACTTACGCACTATGGGATATCCCTCAGCCATGGAATCAATGTCATAAAGCCAGTAGAAGCATAATGACTGGAGTAAGGTACGATGATTCTAAGGGAAATAAGTAACACAGAAAAAGAAACTTATCATAAGCTATCACTCACTTATGAAGGGAATGTAAACATGGCTACACATGAGCTGAATTAGAAAACAGAACAGAGTCTCACATTTAGAAAAAAAATAAAACACTCTTATGCCTGCTTAAGGGGAAAGGTGAAGTGGGTTGATGCATAAAACCAGAGTTTGATATTAGCACAGGTAGCGTTCCATAAAACAAATGCGCAGTAGACAAGACCTACTCCTTGCTCAGTGAACTGAACTCAATATCCCCTATTCCCTGAAGATTAATATATCTGACTAGTAAGAATCTTAATACCTCTGTATCGATATGCCTCTGCAAGGGAATCAAGAGTGTATAGAGTGGCCTAAACACGGCAGTGAAAATCAGCTCAACCCCGTTATAAAAATTAATTTCAAAAACAATACACAAAAACAACAAAATTCTTACGAAATTCATTCACGGGCTCTGAAGCAACCTGTATTGACCCCATCTACACCCACAGATGGATGAGACATAACATTGGACACTTGGGGCTGAGAGCATTGGTGAGGTTGTGAGCAAATGCAGACCATTTAAAGCAATAATGCATGCAACCCATTCCAAGGGTCCCAACACTCTAGATTCAAGGGAATCTTAAGACAGCTAAAACACGCATGGGAAACCCAGAGGATGGGACAGCGTGTGATCTGGACAGCTTTCTAAAACGCTCCTCCTCTTTCGTCTCCTTGTGCTCGGGTTTGCCATTCCAGTCACTTTACTATAAATCTCCCATCTTGGAGAATCAGCACATTTGACCTCATGTTTCACACTGTTCACAAATTGTGTGGAGGATGAATGGGAAGAGGTGGAAGTAATAAGAGATATGCTGTAAGCTTTCGGACAGGCACATGGCACTCTAATTTCCCATCACGAAGAAGAGTTGTCCCAAACCTCATTCTGCCACCCCAGAACCCAGATAGGGCCTGAAGCAATCCTACGGGTCTGTGGCAAGCTCAGGAAAAAAGGGACTTAAAAAATGGAGCTCAGGGGCTTCCCTGGTGGTGCAGTGGTTGAGAGTCCGCCTGCCGATGCAGGGGACACGGGTTCGTGCCCCGGTCTGGGAAGATCCCACATGCCGCGGAGTGGCTGGGCCCATGAGGCATGGCCGCTGAGCCTGCGCGTCCGGAGCCTGTGCTCCGCAACGGGAGAGGCCACAACAGTGAGAGGCCGACGTACCGCAAAAAAAAAAAAAAAAAAAAAAAAAATATGGAGCTCAGGGTCTCAGGAATTCACCAACTTTCAGAGTTATAATGGACAACTATCGTCCAAAAATCTGTTGAGGGAAGGAAACGAGGAGGACCGGAAATTGAGGCAGGACTGCAGGAAACATATTTGAAGAGGTAGATAGGAATCGCCTTTTAGCACAGGAAATGTGGCACAACTTCGACAATGATGCACTTGGCCAAAAGGGCGGATGCGATTTTTCCTCAATATATTCAAGAAAACACGAATACACACTTTTTGGCCAACGAATCAAGTGGGCAATGCAAAGACAGACTACAAATATGTCTCATTTGCCAATGGTCAAACAGAACATCCAAAAAAAATTGTAAAATCCAGAAATGCAGCACGGCCGAGTGGAACAGTGAGCCTTGTTATGCTGATGGGAGGCATGTAAATTGCCAAGAGCCGCTCTGGAGAAGTCCACTGTGTTCCCTCAAACATCTGAAAACTGAGCTAAAGAGTTTAGGGTAGGGCCTCCCTGGTGGCGCAGTCTTTGAGAGTCCGCCTGCCGACGCAGGGGATACGGGTTCGTGCCCCGGTCTGGGAGGATCCCATATGCCGTGGAGCGGCTGGGCCCGTGAGCCATGGCCGCTGAGCCTGCGCATCCGGAGCCTCTGCTCCGCAACGGGAGAGGCCGCAGCAGTGAGAGGCCCGCATAAGGAAAAAAAAAAAAAAAAAAAAAGAGTTTAGGGTACTTCCACTCATGGGCGTATACATTGGGAAAACTGAAAATCAACAAGAAACAGCCACCCCAAAGTTTAGGGCTGCTTTGCTTACAAAGAAATCCACTTCAGTACACCTCAAATATCCCAGGAAAGACAAAAGTGGATTAAGAAGTTGTGGTACTTACGTACTAAGGGATATCCCTCAGCCATGGAATCAATGTCATAAAGCCAGTAGCAGCATAATGACTGGAGTAAGGTACGATGATTCTAAGGGAAATAAGTAACACAGAAAAAGAAACTTATCATAAGATATCACTTATGAAGGGAATGTAAACATGGCTACACATGAGCTGAATTAGAAAACAGAACAGAGTCTCACATTTAGAAAAATAAAAATGAAACACTCTTATGCCTGCTTAAGGGGAAAGGTGAGGTGGGATGATGCATAAAACCAGAGTTTGATATTAGCACAGGTAGCGTTCCATAAAACAAATGTGTAGTAGACAAGACCTACTCCTTGCTCAGTGAACTGAACTCCAACATCCCCTATTCCCTGCAGATTAATATATCTGACTAGTAAGAATCTTAATACCTATGTATTGATATGTCTCCTTAAGGGAATCAAGAGTGTATAGAGGGGCATAAACATGGCAGTGAAAATCAGCTCAACCCCATTATAAAAATCAATTTCAAACTAAAACACAAGAACAGCGAAATCCTTACAGAATTCGTTAAGGGGCTCTGATGCAATTGGGACTGACCACATCTACACCCACAGCTGGATGAGACATAAGGCTGGACACTTGGGGCTGAGAGGATTGGTGAGGTTGTGTGAGCAAATGCAGACCATTTAAAGCAATAATATGTGCAACCCATTGCTTGGGTCCCAACTCTCTGGGGTCCAGGGAATCTTATTACAGCTAAAACATGCATGGGAAACCCAGAGGATGGGACAATGTGTGACCCGGACATCTTTCTAAAATACACCTCCTTTATCCTCTCCTTGTGCTCGGGTTCACCATTCCAGCCACTTTACTATAAATCTCCCCGCTTAGAGAGTCACTGCCTTTTACCTCCTGATTCACACAGTTTGCAATTTGTGTGGAGATTAAATGGGAATAGGGGGAACCAATGAGAGACATGCTGTAAGCATTTGGACGGGCACACGCCCCTGTAATTTCCCATCACGAAGAAAATTTAACCAAATGCTCAGCCTGCTGCAGCAGAGCATGGATATGGCCTGACACAATCCTGCGGGTTTGTGGCCAGCTCACAAAAAAAGCAAGTTGAAAAACTGAGCTCAGGTTCTCTGGAATTCACAAACCTGCAGAGTTATAATGGACAACTCTCGTCCAAAAATCTGTAGATGGAAGGAAACGAGGAGGACTTTAATTCGAGGCAGGATTACAGGAAACATATTTCAAGAAGTAGATTGGAATCGCATTTTAAGCACAGGAAATGCGGCCCAATTTTGACAATGATGCACTTGGCCACAAAGGGCGTATGTGGTTTCCCGCAATATATTCAAGGAAACACGCATATGCACTTTTTGGCCAACCAAGCAAGCGGGCAATGCAAATCCTCACTACAAAGTAGTCTCATGTCCAACCGGTTAAACAGAACATCCTAAAGAATTGTAAAAACTAGAAAGGCAGCACAGCTGTGTGGAACAGGGGGTCCTTTGACAATGATGGGCGGGATGTAAATTGACAAGAGCCACTCTGGAGAAGTCCATGGTGTTTCCTGAAACATCTAAAAACAGAGCTAAAGAGCCTAGGGTACTTCCACTCATGGGCTAATACATTGGGTAAACAGAAAATCAACAAGAAACAGCCCCACCAAAGTTTAGGGCTGCTCCATTTACAAGAAAATCGACTTCAGTACACCTTAAATATCCCAGGAAAAATAAAAAGTTGGGGTACTTACATACTATGGGATATCCCGCAGCCATGGAATCAATGTCATAAAGCCAGTAGCAGCATAATGGCTGGATTTAGGTACGATGTTTCTAAGTGAAATAAGTAACACAGAAAAAGAAACTTATCATAAGATATCACTTATGAAGGGTGTGTAAACATGGCTCCACATGAGCTGAATTAGAAAACAGAACAGAGTCTCACATTTAGAAAAAAATACTTTATATCTGCTTAAAGCGAAAGGTGACTTGGGGTGATGCATAACACCCGAGTTTGATATTAGCACACATACAGTTCCATAAACCAAACGTGTAATAGACAAGACCTACTCCTTGCTCAGTGAACTGGACTCAACATCCCCTATTCCCTGCAGAGGAATATATCTGACTAGTATGAAGTTTAATTCCTATGTATTCAAATATGTCCGTAAGGGAATCAAACGTGTATAGAGTGGCATTAACACGGCAGTTGAAATCAGCTCAACCCCATTATAAAAATTAATTTCAAAAACAATACACAAAAACAACAAAATTCTTACGAAATTCATTCAGGGGCTCTGAAGCAACCTGGATTGACCTCATCTACACCCACAGGTGGATGAGACATAACGTTGGACACTTGGGGCTGAGAGCATTGGTGAGCTTGTGAACAAATGCAGACCATTTAAAGGAATAATGCATGCAACCCATTCCAAGGGTCCCAACACTCTTGATTCAAGGGACTCTTATGACAGCTAAAACACGCATGGGAAACCCAGAGAATGGGACAGCGTGTGATCTGGACAGCTTTCTAAAACGCTTCTCCTTTTTCGTCTCCTTGTGCTTCGGTTTGCCATTCCAGTCACTTTACTATAAATCTCCCATCTTGGAGAATCAGCACATTTGACCTCATGTTTCACACTGCTCACAAACTCTGTGAAGGATGAATGGGAAGAGGTGGAAGTAATAAGAGATTTGCTGTAAGCATTTGGACAGGCACATGGCACTCTCATTTCCCATCACGAAGAAGTGTTAACCCAAACCTCATTCTGCTGCCCCAGAACCCAGATAGGGCCTGAAGCAATCCTACGGGTCTGTGGCAAGCTCAGGAAAAAAGGGAGTTAAAAAATGGAGCTCAGGGTCTCAGGAATTCACCAACTTTCAGAGTTATAATGGACAACTATCGTCCAAAAATCTGTTGAGGGAAGGAAACGAGGAGGACCGGAAATTGAGGCAGGACTGCAGGAAACATATTTGAAGAGGTAGATAGGAATCGCCTTTTAAGCACAGGAAATGTGGCACAACTTCGACAATGATGCACTTGGCCAAAAGGGCGGATGCGATTTTTCCTCAATATATTCAAGAAAACACGAATACACACTTTTTGGCCAACGAATCAAGTGGGCAATGCAAAGACAGACTACAAATATGTCTCATTTGCCAATGGTCAAACAGAACATCCAAAAAAAATTGTAAAATCCAGAAATGCAGCACGGCCGAGTGGAACAGTGAGCCTTGTTATGCTGATGGGAGGGATGTAAATTGCCAAGAGCCGCTCTGGAGAAGTCCACTGTGTTCCCTCAAACATCTGAAAACTGAGCTAAAGAGTTTAGGGTAGGGCCTCCCTGGTGGCGCAGTCTTTGAGAGTCCGCCTGCCGATGCAGGGGATACGGGTTCGTGCCCCGGTCTGGGAGGATCCCATATGCCGCGGAGCAGCTGGGCCCGTGAGCCATGGCCGCTGAGCCTGCGCATCCAGAGCCTGTGCTCCGCAACGGGAGAGGCCGCAGCAGTGAGAGGCCCGCATACGGAAAAAAAAAAAAAAAGTGTTTAGGGTACTTCCACTCATGGGCGTATACATTGGGAAAACTGAAAATCAACAAGAAACAGCCACCCCAAAGTTTAGGGCTGCTTTGCTTACAAAGAAATCCACTTCAGTACACCTCAAATATCCCAGGAAAGACAAAAGTGGATTAAGAAGTTGTGGTACTTACGTACTAAGGGATATCCCTCAGCCATGGAATCAATGTCATAAAGCCAGTAGCAGCATAATGACTGGAGTAAGGTACAATGATTCTAAGGGAAATAAGTAACACAGAAAAAGAAACTTATCATAAGGTATCACTTATGAAGGGAATGTAAACATGGCTACACATGAGCTGAATTAGAAAACAGAACAGAGTCTCACATTTAGAAAAATAAAAATGAAACACTCTTATGCCTGCTTAAGGGGAAAGGTGAGGTGGGATGATGCATAAAACCAGAGTTTGATATTAGCACAGGTAGCGTTCCATAAAACAAATGTGTAGTAGACAAGACCTACTCCTTGCTCAGTGAACTGAACTCCAACATCCCCTATTCCCTGCAGATTAATATATCTGACTAGAAAGAATCTTAATACCTATGTATTGATATGTCTCCTTAAGGGAATCAAGAGTGTATAGAGGGGCATAAACACGGCAGTGAAAATCAGCTCAACCCCATTATAAAAATCAATTTCAAACTAAAACACAAGAACAGCGAAATCCTTACAGAATTCGTTAAGGGGCTCTGATGCAATTGGGACTGACCACATCTACACCCACAGCTGGATGAGACATAAGGCTGGACACTTGGGGCTGAGAGGATTGGTGAGGTTGTGTGAGCAAATGCAGACCATTTAAAGCAATAATATGTGCAACCCATTGCTTGGGTCCCAACTCTCTGGGGTCCAGGGAATCTTATTACAGCTAAAACATGCATGGGAAACCCAGAGGATGGGACAATGTGTGACCCGGACATCTTTCTAAAATACACCTCCTTTATCCTCTCCTTGTGCTCGGGTTCACCATTCCAGCCACTTTACTATAAATCTCCCCGCTTAGAGAGTCACTGCCTTTAACCTCCTGATTCACACAGTTTGCAATTTGTGTGGAGATTAAATGGGAATAGGGGGAACCAATGAGAGACATGCTGTAAGCATTTCGACGGGCACACGCCCCTGTAATTTCCCATCACGAAGAAAATTTAACCAAATGCTCAGCCTGCTGCAGCAGAGCATGTATATGGCCTGACACAATCCTGCGGGTTTGTGGCCAGCTCACAAAAAAAGCAAGTTGAAAAACTGAGCTCAGGTTCTCTGGAATTCACAAACCTGCAGAGTTATAATGGACAACTCTCGTCCAAAAATCTGTAGATGGAAGGAAACGAGGAGGACTTTAATTCGAGGCAGGATTACAGGAAACATATTTCAAGAAGTAGATTGGAATCGCATTTTAAGCACAGGAAATGCGGCCCAATTTTGACAATGATGCACTTGGCCAAAAAGGGCATATGTGGTTTCCCGCAATATATTCAAGGAAACACGCATATGCACTTTTTGGCCAACCAAGCAAGCGGGCAATGCAAATCCTCACTACAAAGTAGTCTCATGTCCAACCGGTTAAACAGAACATCCTAAAGAATTGTAAAAACTAGAAAGGCAGCAGAGCTGTGTGGAACAGGGGGTCCTTTGACAATGATGGGCGGGATGTAAATTGACAAGAGCCACTCTGGAGAAGTCCATGGTGTTTCCTGAAACATCTAAAAACAGAGCTAAAGAGCCTAGGGTACTTCCACTCATGGGCTAATACATTGGGTAAACAGAAAATCAACAAGAAACAGCCCCACCAAAGTTTAGGGCTGCTCCATTTACAAGAAAATCGACTTCAGTACACCTTAAATATCCCAGGAAAAATAAAAAGTTGGGGTACTTACATACTATGGGATATCCCGCAGCCATGGAATCAATGTCATAAAGCCAGTAGCAGCATAATGACTGGATTTAGGTACGATGTTTCTAAGTGAAATAAGTAACACAGAAAAAGAAACTTATCATAAGATATCACTTATGAAGGGTGTGTAAACATGGCTACACATGAGCTGAATTAGAAAACAGAACAGAGTCTCACATTTAGAAAAAAATACTTTATATCTGCTTAAAGCGAAAGGTGATTTGGGGTGATGCATAACACCCGAGTTTGATATTAGCACACATACAGTTCCATAAACCAAACGTTTAACAGACAAGACCTACTCCTTGCTCAGTGAACTAGACTCAACATCCCCTATTCCCTGCAGAGGAATATATCTGACTAGTATGAAGGTTAATTCCTATGTATTCAAATATGTCCGTAAGGGAATCAAACGTGTATAGAGTGGCATTAACACTGCAGTTGAAATCAGCTCAACCCCATTATAAAAATTAATTTCAAAAACAATACACAAAAACAACAAAATTCTTACGAAATTCATTCAGGGGCTCTGAAGCAACCTGATTTGACCCCATCTACACCCACAGATGGATGAGACATAACGTTGTACACTTGGGGCTGAGAGCACTGGTGAGCTTGTGAACAAATGCAGACCATTTAAAGGAATAATGCATGCAACCCATTCCAAGGGTCCCAACACTCTAGATTCAAGGGAATCTTATGACAGCTAAAACACGCATGGGAAACCTAGAGAATGGGACAGCGTGTGATCTGGACAGCTTTCTAAAACGCTTCTCCTTTTTCATCTCCTTGTGCTTGGGTTTGCCATTCCAGTCACTTTACTATAAATCTCCCATCTTGGAGAATCAGCACATTTGACCTCATGTTTCACACTGCTGACAAACTCTGTGGAGGATGAATGGGAAGAGGTGGAAGTAATAAGAGATTTGCTGTAAGCATTTGGACAGGCACATGGCACTCTCATTTCCCATCACGAAGAAGAGTTAACCCAAACCTCATTCTGCCGCCCTAGAACCCAGATAGGGCCTGAAGCAATCCTATGGGTCTGTGGCAAGCTCAGAAAAAAGAGCGAGTTAAAAAATGGAGCTCAGGGTCTCAGTAATTCACAAACTTTCAGAGTTATAATGGACAACTATCGTCCAAAAATCTGTTGAGGGAAGGAAACGAGGAGGACCGGAAATTTAGGCAGGACTGAAGGAAACATATTTGAAGAGGTAGATAGGAATTGCCTTTTAGGCACAGGAAATGTGGCACAACTTCAACAATGATGCAATTGGCCAAAAGGGCGGATACGTTTTTTTCCTCAATATATTCAAGAAAACGCGCATACACAATTTTTGGCAAATAAATCAAGTGGGCAATGCAAAGCCGGACTACAAATAACTCTCATTTGCCAATGGTCAAACAGAATATCCAAAAAAAAAAAAATGGTAAAATCTAGAAATGCAGCACAGCCGTGTGGAACAGTAAGACATGTTACGCTGATGGGAGGGATGTAAATTGCCAAGAGCCACTCTGGAGAAGTCCACTGTGTTTCCTCAAACATCTGAAAACTGAGCTAAAGAGTTTAGCGTACTTCCACTCATGGGCGTATACATTGGGAAAACTGAAAGTCAACAGAAACAGCCACCCCAAAGTTTAGGGCTGCTTTGTTTACAAAGAAATCCACTTCAGTACACCTCAAATATCCCAGGAAAGACAAAAGTGGATTAAGAAGTTGTGGTACTTATGTACTAAGGGATATCCCTCAGCCATGGAATCAATGTCATAAAGCCAGTAGCAGCATAATGACTGGAGTAAGGTACGATGATTCTAAGGGAAATAAGTAACACAGAAAGAAACTTATTATAATCTATCACTCACTTATGAAGGGAATGTAAACATGGCTACACATGAGCTGAATTAGAAAACAGAACAGAGTCTCACATTTAGAAAAAAAATAAAACACTCTTATGCCTGCTTAAGGGGAAAGGTGAGGTGGGATGATGCATAAAACCAGAGTTTGATATTAGCACAGGTAGCGTTGCATAAAACAAATGCGCAGTAGACAAGACCTACTCCTTGCTCAGTGAACTGAACTCAATAACCCCTATTCCGTGAAGATTAATATATCTGACTAGTAAGAATCTTAATACCTCTGTATTGATATGCCTCCGCAAGGGAATCAAGAGTGTATAGAGTGGCATAAACACGGCAGTGAAAATCAGCTCAACCCCATTATAAAAATCAATTTCAAACTAAAACACAAGAACAGCGAAATCCTTACAGAATTCGTTAAGGGGCTCTGATGCAATTGGGACTGACCACATCTACACCCACAGCTGGATGAGACATAAGGCTGGACACTTGGGGCTGAGAGGATTGGTGAGGTTGTGTGAGCAAATGCAGACCATTTAAAGCAATAATGTGTGCAACCCATTCCTTGGGTCCCAACTCTCTGGGGTCCAGGGAATCTTATTACAGCTAAAGCATGCATGGGAAACCCAGAGGATGGGACAATGTGTGACCCGGACATCTTTCTAAAATACACCTCCTTTATCCTCTCCTTGTGCTCGGGTTCACCATTCCAGCCACTTTACTATAAATCTCCCCGCTTAGAGAGTCAGTGCCTTTAACCTCCTGTTTCACACAGTTTGCACTTTGTGTGGAGATTAAATGGGAATAGGGGGAACCAATGAGAGACATGCTGTAAGCATTTGGATGGGCACACGCCCCTGTAATTTCCCATCACGAAGAATATTTAACCAAATGCTCAGCCTGCTGCAGCAGAACATGGATATGGCCTGACACAATCCTGCGGGTTTGTGGCCAGCTCACAAAAAAAGCAAGTTGAAAAACTGAGCTCAGGTTCTCTGGAATTCACAAACCTGCAGAGTTATAATGGACAACTATCGTCCAAAAATCTGTAGATGGAAGGAAACGAGGAGGACTTTAATTCGAGGCAGGATTACAGGAAACATATTTCAAGAAGTAGATTGGAATCGCATTTTAAGCACAGGAAATGCGGCCCAATTTTGACAATGATGCACTTGGCCAAAAAGGGCGTATGTGGTTTCCTGCAATATATTCAAGGAAACACGCATATGCACTTTTTGGCCAACCAAGCAAGCGGGCAATGCAAATCCTCACTATAAAGTAGTCTCATGTCCAACCGGTTAAACAGAACATCCTAAAGAATTGTAAAAACTAGAAAGGCAGCACAGCTGTGTGGAACAGGGGGTCCTTTGACAATGATGGGCGGGATGTAAATTGACAAGAGCCACTCTGGAGAAGTCCATGGTGTTTCCTGAAACATCTAAAAACAGAGCTAAAGAGCCTAGGGTACTTCCACTCATGGGCTAATACATTGGGTAAACAGAAAATCAACAAGAAACAGCCCCACCAAAGTTTAGGGCTGCTCCATTTACAAGAAAATCGACTTCAGTACACCTTAAATATCCCAGGAAAAATAAAAAGTTGGGGTACTTACATACTATGGGATATCCCGCAGCCATGGAATCAATGTCATAAAGCCAGTAGCAGCATAATGGCTGGATTTAGGTACGATGTTTCTAAGTGAAATAAGTAACACAGAAAAAGAAACTTATCATAAGATATCACTTATGAAGGGTGTGTAAACATGGCTCCACATGAGCTGAATTAGAAAACAGAACAGAGTCTCACATTTAGAAAAAAATACTTTATATCTGCTTAAAGCGAAAGGTGACTTGGGGTGATGCATAACACCCGAGTTTGATATTAGCGCACATACAGTTCCATAAACCAAACGTGTAATAGACAAGACCTACTCCTTGCTCAGTGAACTGGACTCAACATCCCCTATTCCCTGCAGAGGAATATATCTGACTAGTATGAAGTTTAATTCCTATGTATTCAAATATGTCCGTAAGGGAATCAAACGTGTATAGAGTGGCATTAACACGGCAGTTGAAATCAGCTCAACCCCATTATAAAAATTAATTTCAAAAACAATACACAAAAACAACACAATTCTTACGAAATTCATTCAGGGGCTCTGAAGCAACCTGGATTGACCTCATCTACACCCACAGGTGGATGAGACATAACGTTGGACACTTGGGGCTGAGAGCATTGGTGACCTTGTGAACAAATGCAGACCATTTAAAGCAATAATGTATGCAACCCATTCCAAGGGTCCCAACACTCTTGATTCAAGGGAATCTTATGACAGCTAAAACACGCAAGGGAAACCCAGAGGATGGGACAGCATGTGATCCGGACAGCTTTCTAAAACGCTTCTCCTTTTTCGTCTCCTTGTGCTTGGCTTTGCCATTCCAGTCACTTTACTATAAATCTCCCATCTTGGAGAATCAGCACATTTGACCTCATGTTTCACACTGCTCACAAACTCTGTGGAGGATGAATGGGAAGAGGTGGAAGTAATAAGAGATTTGCTGTAAGCATTTGGACAGGCACATGGCACTCTAATTTCCCATCACGAAGAAGAGTTAACCCAAACCTCATTCTGCTGCCCCAGAACCCAGATAGGGCCTGAAGCAATCCTACGGGCCTGTGGCAAGCTCAGAAAAAAAAGCGAGTTAAAAAATGGAGCTCAGGGTCTCAGGAATTCACAAACTTTCAGAGTTATAATGGACAACTATCGGCCTAAAATCTGTTGAGGGAAGGAAACGAGGAGGACCGGAAATTGAGGCAGGACTGAAGGAAACATATTTGAAGAGGTAGATAGGAATTGCCTTTTAGGCACAAGAAATGTGGCACAACTTCAACAATGATGCAATTGGCCAAAAGGGCGGATACGTTTTTTTCCTCAATATATTCAAGAAAACGAGCATACACAATTTTTGGCAAATGAATCAAGTGGGCAATGCAAAGCCGGACTACAAATAACCTCATTTGCCAATGGTCAAACAGAATATCCCCCCAAAAAATGGTAAAATCTAGAAATGCAGCACAGCCGTGTGGAACAGTAAGCCATGTTACGCTGATGGGTGGGATGTAAATTGCCAAGAGCCACTCTGGAGAAGTCCTCTGTGTTTCCTCAAACATCTGAAAACTGAGATAAAGAGTTTAGGGTACTTCCACTCATGGGCGTATACATTGGGAAAACTGAAAGTCAACAGAAACAGCCACCCCAAAGTTTAGGGCTGCTTTGTTTACAAAGAAATCCACTTCAGTACACCTCAAATGTCCCAGGAAAGAAAAAAGTGGATAAAGAAGTTGTGGTACTTACGCACTATGGGATATCCCTCAGCCATGGAATCAATGTCATAAAGCCAGTAGAAGCATAATGACTGGAGTAAGGTACGATGATTCTAAGGGAAATAAGTAACACAGAAAAAGAAACTTATCATAAGCTATCACTCACTTATGAAGGGAATGTAAACATGGCTACACATGAGCTGAATTAGAAAACAGAACAGAGTCTCACATTTAGAAAAAAAATAAAACACTCTTATGCCTGCTTAAGGGGAAAGGTGAAGTGGGTTGATGCATAAAACCAGAGTTTGATATTAGCACAGGTAGCGTTCCATAAAACAAATGCGCAGTAGACAAGACCTACTCCTTGCTCAGTGAACTGAACTCAATATCCCCTATTCCCTGAAGATTAATATATCTGACTAGTAAGAATCTTAATACCTCTGTATCGATATGCCTCTGCAAGGGAATCAAGAGTGTATAGAGTGGCCTAAACACGGCAGTGAAAATCAGCTCAACCCCGTTATAAAAATTAATTTCAAAAACAATACACAAAAACAACAAAATTCTTACGAAATTCATTCAGGGGCTCTGAAGCAACCTGTATTGACCCCATCTACACCCACAGATGGATGAGACATAACATTGGACACTTGGGGCTGAGAGCATTGGTGAGGTTGTGAGCAAATGCAGACCATTTAAAGCAATAATGCATGCAACCCATTCCAAGGGTCCCAACACTCTAGATTCAAGGGAATCTTAAGACAGCTAAAACACGCATGGGAAACCCAGAGGATGGGACAGCGTGTGATCTGGACAGCTTTCTAAAACGCTCCTCCTCTTTCGTCTCCTTGTGCTCGGGTTTGCCATTCCAGTCACTTTACTATAAATCTCCCATCTTGGAGAATCAGCACATTTGACCTCATGTTTCACACTGTTCACAAATTGTGTGGAGGATGAATGGGAAGAGGTGGAAGTAATAAGAGATTTGCTGTAAGCTTTCGGACAGGCACATGGCACTCTAATTTCCCATCACGAAGAAGAGTTGTCCCAAACCTCATTCTGCCACCCCAGAACCCAGATAGGGCCTGAAGCAATCCTACGGGTCTGTGGCAAGCTCAGGAAAAAAGGGACTTAAAAAATGGAGCTCAGGGGCTTCCCTGGTGGTGCAGTGGTTGAGAGTCCGCCTGCCGATGCAGGGGACACGGGTTCGTGCCCCGGTCTGGGAAGATCCCACATGCCGCGGAGTGGCTGGGCCCATGAGGCATGGCCGCTGAGCCTGCGCGTCCGGAGCCTGTGCTCCGCAACGGGAGAGGCCACAACAGTGAGAGGCCGACGTACCGCAAAAAAAAAAAAAAAAAAAAAAAAAAAATGGAGCTTAGGGTCTCAGGAATTCACCAACTTTCAGAGTTATAATGGACAACTATCGTCCAAAAATCTGTTGAGGGAAGGAAACGAGGAGGACCGGAAATTGAGGCAGGACTGCAGGAAACATATTTGAAGAGGTAGATAGGAATCGCCTTTTAGCACAGGAAATGTGGCACAACTTCGACAATGATGCACTTGGCCAAAAGGGCGGATGCGATTTTTCTTCAATATATTCAAGAAAACACGAATACACACTTTTTGGCCAACGAATCAAGTGGGCAATGCAAAGACAGACTACAAATATGTCTCATTTGCCAATGGTCAAACAGAACATCCAAAAAAAATTGTAAAATCCAGAAATGCAGCACGGCCGAGTGGAACAGTGAGCCTTGTTATGCTGATGGGAGGCATGTAAATTGCCAAGAGCCGCTCTGGAGAAGTCCACTGTGTTCCCTCAAACATCTGAAAACTGAGCTAAAGAGTTTAGGGTAGGGCCTCCCTGGTGGCGCAGTCTTTGAGAGTCCGCCTGCCGACGCAGGGGATACGGGTTCGTGCCCCGGTCTGGGAGGATCCCATATGCCGTGGAGCGGCTGGGCCCGTGAGCCATGGCCGCTGAGCCTGCGCATCCGGAGCCTGTGCTCCGCAACGGGAGAGGCCGCAGCAGTGAGAGGCCCGCATACGGAAAAAAAAAAAAAAAAAAAAAGAGTTTAGGGTACTTCCACTCATGGGCGTATACATTGGGAAAACTGAAAATCAACAAGAAACAGCCACCCCAAAGTTTAGGGCTGCTTTGCTTACAAAGAAATCCACTTCAGTACACCTCAAATATCCCAGGAAAGACAAAAGTGGATTAAGAAGTTGTGGTACTTACGTACTAAGGGATATCCCTCAGCCATGGAATCAATGTCATAAAGCCAGTAGCAGCATAATGACTGGAGTAAGGTACGATGATTCTAAGGGAAATAAGTAACACAGAAAAAGAAACTTATCATAAGATATCACTTATGAAGGGAATGTAAACATGGCTACACATGAGCTGAATTAGAAAACAGAACAGAGTCTCACATTTAGAAAAATAAAAATGAAACACTCTTATGCCTGCTTAAGGGGAAAGGTGAGGTGGGATGATGCATAAAACCAGAGTTTGATATTAGCACAGGTAGCGTTCCATAAAACAAATGTGTAGTAGACAAGACCTACTCCTTGCTCAGTGAACTGAACTCCAACATCCCCTATTCCCTGCAGATTAATATATCTGACTAGTAAGAATCTTAATACCTATGTATTGATATGTCTCCTTAAGGGAATCAAGAGTGTATAGAGGGGCATAAACATGGCAGTGAAAATCAGCTCAACCCCATTATAAAAATCAATTTCAAACTAAAACACAAGAACAGCGAAATCCTTACAGAATTCGTTAAGGGGCTCTGATGCAATTGGGACTGACCACATCTACACCCACAGCTGGATGAGACATAAGGCTGGACACTTGGGGCTGAGAGGATTGGTGAGGTTGTGTGAGCAAATGCAGACCATTTAAAGCAATAATATGTGCAACCCATTGCTTGGGTCCCAACTCTCTGGGGTCCAGGGAATCTTATTACAGCTAAAACATGCATGGGAAACCCAGAGGATGGGACAATGTGTGACCCGGACATCTTTCTAAAATACACCTCCTTTATCCTCTCCTTGTGCTCGGGTTCACCATTCCAGCCACTTTACTATAAATCTCCCCGCTTAGAGAGTCACTGCCTTTTACCTCCTGATTCACACAGTTTGCAATTTGTGTGGAGATTAAATGGGAATAGGGGGAACCAATGAGAGACATGCTGTAAGCATTTGGACGGGCACACGCCCCTGTAATTTCCCATCACGAAGAAAATTTAACCAAATGCTCAGCCTGCTGCAGCAGAGCATGGATATGGCCTGACACAATCCTGCGGGTTTGTGGCCAGCTCACAAAAAAAGCAAGTTGAAAAACTGAGCTCAGGTTCTCTGGAATTCACAAACCTGCAGAGTTATAATGGACAACTATCGTCCAAAAATCTGTAGATGGAAGGAAACGAGGAGGACTTTAATTCGAGGCAGGATTACAGGAAACATATTTCAAGAAGTAGATTGGAATCGCATTTTAAGCACAGGAAATGCGGCCCAATTTTGACAATGATGCACTTGGCCACAAAGGGCGTATGTGGTTTCCCGCAATATATTCAAGGAAACACGCATATGCACTTTTTGGCCAACCAAGCAAGCGGGCAATGCAAATCCTCACTACAAAGTAGTCTCATGTCCAACCGGTTAAACAGAACATCCTAAAGAATTGTAAAAACTAGAAAGGCAGCACAGCTGTGTGGAACAGGGGGTCCTTTGACAATGATGGGCGGGATGTAAATTGACAAGAGCCACTCTGGAGAAGTCCATGGTGTTTCCTGAAACATCTAAAAACAGAGCTAAAGAGCCTAGGGTACTTCCACTCATGGGCTAATACATTGGGTAAACAGAAAATCAACAAGAAACAGCCCCACCAAAGTTTAGGGCTGCTCCATTTACAAGAAAATCGACTTCAGTACACCTTAAATATCCCAGGAAAAATAAAAAGTTGGGGTACTTACATACTATGGGATATCCCGCAGCCATGGAATCAATGTCATAAAGCCAGTAGCAGCATAATGGCTGGATTTAGGTACGATGTTTCTAAGTGAAATAAGTAACACAGAAAAAGAAACTTAACATAAGATATCACTTATGAAGGGTGTGTAAACATGGCTACACATGAGCTGAATTAGAAAACAGAACAGAGTCTCACATTTAGAAAAAAATACTTTATATCTGCTTAAAGCGAAAGGTGACTTGGGGTGATGCATAACACCCGAGTTTGATATTAGCACACATACAGTTCCATGAACCAAACGTGTAATAGACAAGACCTACTCCTTGCTCAGTGAACTGGACTCAACATCCCCTATTCCCTGCAGAGGAATATATCTGACTAGTATGAAGTTTAATTCCTATGTATTCAAATATGTCCGTAAGGGAATCAAACGTGTATAGAGTGGCATTAACACGGCAGTTGAAATCAGCTCAACCCCATTATAAAAATTAATTTCAAAAACAATACACAAAAACAACAAAATTCTTACGAAATTCATTCAGGGGCTCTGAAGCAACCTGGATTGACCTCATCTACACCCACAGGTGGATGAGACATAACGTTGGACACTTGGGGCTGAGAGCATTGGTGAGCTTGTGAACAAATGCAGACCATTTAAAGGAATAATGCATGCAACCCATTCCAAGGGTCCCAACACTCTTGATTCAAGGGACTCTTATGACAGCTAAAACACGCATGGGAAACCCAGAGAATGGGACAGCGTGTGATCTGGACAGCTTTCTAAAACGCTTCTCCTTTTTCGTCTCCTTGTGCTTCGGTTTGCCATTCCAGTCACTTTACTATAAATCTCCCATCTTGGAGAATCAGCACATTTGACCTCATGTTTCACACTGCTCACAAACTCTGTGAAGGATGAATGGGAAGAGGTGGAAGTAATAAGAGATTTGCTGTAAGCATTTGGACAGGCACATGGCACTCTCATTTCCCATCACGAAGAAGTGTTAACCCAAACCTCATTCTGCTGCCCCAGAACCCAGATAGGGCCTGAAGCAATCCTACGGGTCTGTGGCAAGCTCAGGAAAAAAGGGAGTTAAAAAATGGAGCTCAGGGTCTCAGGAATTCACCAACTTTCAGAGTTATAATGGACAACTATCGTCCAAAAATCTGTTGAGGGAAGGAAACGAGGAGGACCGGAAATTGAGGCAGGACTGCAGGAAACATATTTGAAGAGGTAGATAGGAATCGCCTTTTAAGCACAGGAAATGTGGCACAACTTCGACAATGATGCACTTGGCCAAAAGGGCGGATGCGATTTTTCCTCAATATATTCAAGAAAACACGAATACACACTTTTTGGCCAACGAATCAAGTGGGCAATGCAAAGACAGACTACAAATATGTCTCATTTGCCAATGGTCAAACAGAACATCCAAAAAAAATTGTAAAATCCAGAAATGCAGCACGGCCGAGTGGAACAGTGAGCCTTGTTATGCTGATGGGAGGGATGTAAATTGCCAAGAGCCGCTCTGGAGAAGTCCACTGTGTTCCCTCAAACATCTGAAAACTGAGTTAAAGAGTTTAGGGTCCTTCCACTCATGGGCGTATACATTGGGAAAACTGAAAATCAACAAGAAACAGCCACCCCAAAGTTTAGGGCTGCTTTGTTTACAAAGAAATCCACTTCAGTACACCTCAAATATCCCAGGAAAGACAAAAGTGGATTAAGAAGTTGTGGTACTTACGTACTAAGGGATATCCCTCAGCCATGGAATCAATGTCATAAAGCCAGTAGCAGCATAATGACTGGAGTAAGGTACGATGATTCTAAGGGAAATAAGTAACACAGAAAAAGAAACTTATCATAAGGTATCACTTATGAAGGGAATGTAAACATGGCTACACATGAGCTCAATTAGAAAACAGAACAGAGTCTCACATTTAGAAAAATAAAAATGAAACACTCTTATGCCTGCTTAAGGGGAAAGGTGAGGTGGGATGATGCATAAAACCAGAGTTTGATATTAGCACAGGTAGCGTTCCATAAAACAAATGTGTAGTAGACAAGACCTACTCCTTGCTCAGTGAACTGAACTCCAACATCCCCTATTCCCTGCAGATTAATATATCTGACTAGAAAGAATCTTAATACCTATGTATTGATATGTCTCCTTAAGGGAATCAAGAGTGTATAGAGGGGCATAAACACGGCAGTGAAAATCAGCTCAACCCCATTATAAAAATCAATTTCAAACTAAAACACAAGAACAGCGAAATCCTTACAGAATTCGTTAAGGGGCTCTGATGCAATTGGGACTGACCACATCTACACCCACAGCTGGATGAGACATAAGGCTGGACACTTGGGGCTGAGAGGATTGGTGAGGTTGTGTGAGCAAATGCAGACCATTTAAAGCAATAATGTGTGCAACCCATTCCTTGGGTCCCAACTCTCTGGGGTCCAGGGAATCTTATTACAGCTAAAACATGCATGGGAAACCCAGAGGATGGGACAATGTGTGACCCGGACATCTTTCTAAAATACACCTCCTTTATCCTCTCCTTGTGCTCGGGTTCACCATTCCAGCCACTTTACTATAAATCTCCCCGCTTAGAGAGTCAGTGCCTTTAACCTCCTGTTTCACACAGTTTGCACTTTGTGTGGAGATTAAATGGGAATAGGGGGAACCAATGAGAGACATGCTGTAAGCATTTGGACGGGCACACGCCCCTGTAATTTCCCATCACGAAGAATATTTAACCAAATGCTCAGCCTGCTGCAGCAGAGCATGGATATGGCCTGACACAATCCTGCGGGTTTGTGGCCAGCTCACAAAAAAAGCAAGTTGAAAAACTGAGCTCAGGTTCTCTGGAATTCACAAACCTGCAGAGTTATAATGGACAACTCTCGTCCAAAAATCTGTAGATGGAAGGAAACGAGGAGGACTTTAATTCGAGGCAGGATTACAGGAAACATATTTCAAGAAGTAGATTGGAATCGCATTTTAAGCACAGGAAATGCGGCCCAATTTTGACAATGATGCACTTGGCCACAAAGGGCGTATGTGGTTTCCCGCAATATATTCAAGGAAACACGCATATGCACTTTTTGGCCAACCAAGCAAGCGGGCAATGCAAATCCTCACTACAAAGTAGTCTCATGTCCAACCGGTTAAACAGAACATCCTAAAGAATTGTAAAAACTAGAAAGGCAGCACAGCTGTGTGGAACAGGGGGTCCTTTGACAATGACGGGCGGGATGTAAATTGACAAGAGCCACTCTGGAGAAGTCCATGGTGTTTCCTGAAACATCTAAAAACAGAGCTAAAGAGCCTAGGGTACTTCCACTCATGGGCTAATACATTGGGTAAACAGAAAATCAACAAGAAACAGCCCCACCAAAGTTTAGGGCTGCTCCATTTACAAGAAAATCGACTTCAGTACACCTTAAATATCCCAGGAAAAATAAAAAGTTGGGGTACTTACATACTATGGGATATCCCGCAGCCATGGAATCAATGTCATAAAGCCAGTAGCAGCATAATGGCTGGATTTAGGTACGATGTTTCTAAGTGAAATAAGTAACACAGAAAAAGAAACTTATCATAAGATATCACTTATGAAGGGTGTGTAAACATGGCTACACATGAGCTGAATTAGAAAACAGAACAGAGTCTCACATTTAGAAAAAAATACTTTATATCTGCTTAAAGCGAAAGGTGACTTGGGGTGATGCATAACACCCGAGTTTGATATTAGCACACATACAGTTCCATGAACCAAACGTGTAATAGACAAGACCTACTCCTTGCTCAGTGAACTGGACTCAACATCCCCTATTCCCTGCAGAGGAATATATCTGACTAGTATGAAGTTTAATTCCTATGTATTCAAATATGTCCGTAAGGGAATCAAACGTGTATAGAGTGGCATTAACACGGCAGTTGAAATCAGCTCAACCCCATTATAAAAATTAATTTCAAAAACAATACACAAAAACAACAAAATTCTTACGAAATTCATTCAGGGGCTCTGAAGCAACCTGGATTGACCTCATCTACACCCACAGGTGGATGAGACATAACGTTGGACACTTGGGGCTGAGAGCATTGGTGAGCTTGTGAACAAATGCAGACCATTTAAAGGAATAATGCATGCAACCCATTCCAAGCGTCTCAACACTCTTGATTCAAGGGACTCTTATGACAGCTAAAACACGCATGGGAAACCCAGAGAATGGGACAGCGTGTGATCTGGACAGCTTTCTAAAACGCTTCTCCTTTTTTGTCTCCTTGTGCTTCGGTTTGCCATTCCAGTCACTTTACTATAAATCTCCCATCTTGGAGAATCAGCACATTTGACCTCATGTTTCACACTGCTCACAAACTCTGTGAAGGATGAATGGGAAGAGGTGGAAGTAATAAGAGATTTGCTGTAAGCATTTGGACAGGCACATGACACTCTCATTTCCCATCACGAAGAAGTGTTAACCCAAACCTCATTCTGCTGCCCCAGAACCCAGATAGGGCCTGAAGCAATCCTACGGGTCTGTGGCAAGCTCAGGAAAAAAGGGAGTTAAAAAATGGAGCTCAGGGTCTCAGGAATTCACCAACTTTCAGAGTTATAATGGACAACTATCGTCCAAAAATCTGTTGAGGGAAGGAAACGAGGAGGACCGGAAATTGAGGCAGGACTGCAGGAAACATATTTGAAGAGGTAGATAGGAATCGCCTTTTAAGCACAGGAAATGTGGCACAACTTCGACAATGATGCACTTGGCCAAAAGGGCGGATGCGATTTTTCCTCAATATATTCAAGAAAACACGAATACACACTTTTTGGCCAACGAATCAAGTGGGCAATGCAAAGACAGACTACAAATATGTCTCATTTGCCAATGGTCAAACAGAACATCCAAAAAAAATTGTAAAATCCAGAAATGCAGCACGGCCGAGTGGAACAGTGAGCCTTGTTATGCTGATGGGAGGGATGTAAATTGCCAAGAGCCGCTCTGGAGAAGTCCACTGTGTTCCCTCAAACATCTGAAAACTGAGCTAAAGAGTTTAGGGTCCTTCCACTCATGGGCGTATACATTGGGAAAACTGAAAATCAACAAGAAACAGCCACCCCAAAGTTTAGGGCTGCTTTGTTTACAAAGAAATCCACTTCAGTACACCTCAAATATCCCAGGAAAGACAAAAGTGGATTAAGAAGTTGTGGTACTTACGTACTAAGGGATATCCCTCAGCCATGGAATCAATGTCATAAAGCCAGTAGCAGCATAATGACTGGAGTAAGGTACGATGATTCTAAGGGAAATAAGTAACACAGAAAAAGAAACTTATCATAAGGTATCACTTATGAAGGGAATGTAAACATGGCTACACATGAGCTGAATTAGAAAACAGAACAGAGTCTCACATTTAGAAAAATAAAAATGAAACACTCTTATGCCTGCTTAAGGGGAAAGGTGAGGTGGGATGATGCATAAAACCAGAGTTTGATATTAGCACAGGTAGCGTTCCATAAAACAAATGTGTAGTAGACAAGACCTACTCCTTGCTCAGTGAACTGAACTCCAACATCCCCTATTCCCTGCAGATTAATATATCTGACTAGAAAGAATCTTAATACCTATGTATTGATATGTCTCCTTAAGGGAATCAAGAGTGTATAGAGGGGCATAAACACGGCAGTGAAAATCAGCTCAACCCCATTATAAAAATCAATTTCAAACTAAAACACAAGAACAGCGAAATCCTTACAGAATTCGTTAAGGGGCTCTGATGCAATTGGGACTGACCACATCTACACCCACAGCTGGATGAGACATAAGGCTGGACACTTGGGGCTGAGAGGATTGGTGAGGTTGTGTGAGCAAATGCAGACCATTTAAAGCAATAATGTGTGCAACCCATTCCTTGGGTCCCAACTCTCTGGGGTCCAGGGAATCTTATTACAGCTAAAACATGCATGGGAAACCCAGAGGATGGGACAATGTGTGACCCGGACATCTTTCTAAAATACACCTCCTTTATCCTCTCCTTGTGCTCGGGTTCACCATTCCAGCCACTTTACTATAAATCTCCCCGCTTAGAGAGTCAGTGCCTTTAACCTCCTGTTTCACACAGTTTGCACTTTGTGTGGAGATTAAATGGGAATAGGGGGAACCAATGAGAGACATGCTGTAAGCATTTGGACGGGCACACGCCCCTGTAATTTCCCATCACGAAGAATATTTAACCAAATGCTCAGCCTGCTGCAGCAGAGCATGGATATGGCCTGACACAATCCTGCGGGTTTGTGGCCAGCTCACAAAAAAAGCAAGTTGAAAAACTGAGCTCAGGTTCTCTGGAATTCACAAACCTGCAGAGTTATAATGGACAACTCTCGTCCAAAAATCTGTAAATGGAAGGAAACGAGGAGGACTTTAATTCGAGGCAGGATTACAGGAAACATATTTCAAGAAGTAGATTGGAATCGCATTTTAAGCACAGGAAATGCGGCCCAATTTTGACAATGATGCACTTGGCCACAAAGGGCGTATGTGGTTTCCCGCAATATATTCAAGGAAACACGCATATGCACTTTTTGGCCAACCAAGCAAGCGGGCAATGCAAATCCTCACTACAAAGTAGTCTCATGTCCAACCGGTTAAACAGAACATCCTAAAGAATTGTAAAAACTAGAAAGGCAGCACAGCTGTGTGGAACAGGGGGTCCTTTGACAATGACGGGCGGGATGTAAATTGACAAGAGCCACTCTGGAGAAGTCCATGGTGTTTCCTGAAACATCTAAAAACAGAGCTAAAGAGCCTAGGGTACTTCCACTCATGGGCTAATACATTGGGTAAACAGAAAATCAACAAGAAACAGCCCCACCAAAGTTTAGGGCTGCTCCATTTACAAGAAAATCGACTTCAGTACACCTTAAATATCCCAGGAAAAATAAAAAGTTGGGGTACTTACATACTATGGGATATCCCGCAGCCATGGAATCAATGTCATAAAGCCAGTAGCAGCATAATGGCTGGATTTAGGTACGATGTTTCTAAGTGAAATAAGTAACACAGAAAAAGAAACTTATCATAAGATATCACTTATGAAGGGTGTGTAAACATGGCTACACATGAGCTGAATTAGAAAACAGAACAGAGTCTCACATTTAGAAAAAAATACTTTATATCTGCTTAAAGCGAAAGGTGACTTGGGGTGATGCATAACACCCGAGTTTGATATTAGCACACATACAGTTCCATGAACCAAACGTGTAATAGACAAGACCTACTCCTTGCTCAGTGAACTGGACTCAACATCCCCTATTCCCTGCAGAGGAATATATCTGACTAGTATGAAGTTTAATTCCTATGTATTCAAATATGTCCGTAAGGGAATCAAACGTGTATAGAGTGGCATTAACACGGCAGTTGAAATCAGCTCAACCCCATTATAAAAATTAATTTCAAAAACAATACACAAAAACAACAAAATTCTTACGAAATTCATTCAGGGGCTCTGAAGCAACCTGGATTGACCTCATCTACACCCACAGGTGGATGAGACATAACGTTGGACACTTGGGGCTGAGAGCATTGGTGAGCTTGTGAACAAATGCAGACCATTTAAAGGAATAATGCATGCAACCCATTCCAAGGGTCCCAACACTCTTGATTCAAGGGACTCTTATGACAGCTAAAACACGCATGGGAAACCCAGAGAATGGGACAGCGTGTGATCTGGACAGCTTTCTAAAACGCTTCTCCTTTTTCGTCTCCTTGTGCTTCGGTTTGCCATTCCAGTCACTTTACTATAAATCTCCCATCTTGGAGAATCAGCACATTTGACCTCATGTTTCACACTGCTCACAAACTCTGTGAAGGATGAATGGGAAGAGGTGGAAGTAATAAGAGATTTGCTGTAAGCATTTGGACAGGCACATGGCACTCTCATTTCCCATCACGAAGAAGTGTTAACCCAAACCTCATTCTGCTGCCCCAGAACCCAGATAGGGCCTGAAGCAATCCTACGGGTCTGTGGCAAGCTCAGGAAAAAAGGGAGTTAAAAAATGGAGCTCAGGGTCTCAGGAATTCACCAACTTTCAGAGTTATAATGGACAACTATCGTCCAAAAATCTGTTGAGGGAAGGAAACGAGGAGGACCGGAAATTGAGGCAGGACTGCAGGAAACATATTTGAAGAGGTAGATAGGAATCGCTTTTTAAGCACAGGAAATGTGGCACAACTTCGAAAATGATGCACTTGGCCAAAAGGGCGGATGCGATTTTTCCTCAATATATTCAAGAAAACACGAATACACACTTTTTGGCCAACGAATCAAGTGGGCAATGCAAAGACAGACTACAAATATGTCTCATTTGCCAATGATCAAACAGAACATCCAAAAAAAATTGTAAAATCCAGAAATGCAGCACGGCCGAGTGGAACAGTGAGCCTTGTTATGCTGATGGGAGGGATGTAAATTGCCAAGAGCCGCTCTGGAGAAGTCCACTGTGTTCCCTCAAACATCTGAAAACTGAGCTAAAGAGTTTAGGGTCCTTCCACTCATGGGCGTATACATTGGGAAAACTGAAAATCAACAAGAAACAGCCACCCCAAAGTTTAGGGCTGCTTTGTTTACAAAGAAATCCACTTCAGTACACCTCAAATATCCCAGGAAAGACAAAAGTGGATTAAGAAGTTGTGGTACTTACGTACTAAGGGATATCCCTCAGCCATGGAATCAATGTCATAAAGCCAGTAGCAGCATAATGACTGGAGTAAGGTACGATGATTCTAAGGGAAATAAGTAACACAGAAAAAGAAACTTATCATAAGGTATCACTTATGAAGGGAATGTAAACATGGCTACACATGAGCTGAATTAGAAAACAGAACAGAGTCTCACATTTAGAAAAATAAAAATGAAACACTCTTATGCCTGCTTAAGGGGAAAGGTGAGGTGGGATGATGCATAAAACCAGAGTTTGATATTAGCACAGGTAGCGTTCCATAAAACAAATGTGTAGTAGACAAGACCTACTCCTTGCTCAGTGAACTGAACTCCAACATCCCCTATTCCCTGCAGATTAATATATCTGACTAGAAAGAATCTTAATACCTATGTATTGATATGTCTCCTTAAGGGAATCAAGAGTGTATAGAGGGGCATAAACACGGCAGTGAAAATCAGCTCAACCCCATTATAAAAATCAATTTCAAACTAAAACACAAGAACAGCGAAATCCTTACAGAATTCGTTAAGGGGCTCTGATGCAATTGGGACTGACCACATCTACACCCACAGCTGGATGAGACATAAGGCTGGACACTTGGGGCTGAGAGCATTGGTGAGGTTGTGTGAGCAAATGCAGACCATTTAAAGCAATAATGTGTGCAACCCATTCCTTGGGTCCCAACTCTCTGGGGTCCAGGGAATCTTATTACAGCTAAAACATGCATGGGAAACCCAGAGGATGGGACAATGTGTGACCCGGACATCTTTCTAAAATACACCTCCTTTATCCTCTCCTTGTGCTCGGGTTCACCATTCCAGCCACTTTACTATAAATCTCCCCGCTTAGAGAGTCAGTGCCTTTAACCTCCTGTTTCACACAGTTTGCACTTTGTGTGGAGATTAAATGGGAATAGGGGGAACCAATGAGAGACATGCTGTAAGCATTTGGACGGGCACACGCCCCTGTAATTTCCCATCACGAAGAATATTTAACCAAATGCTCAGCCTGCTGCAGCAGAGCATGGATATGGCCTGACACAATCCTGCGGGTTTGTGGCCAGCTCACAAAAAAAGCAAGTTGAAAAACTGAGCTCAGGTTCTCTGGAATTCACAAACCTGCAGAGTTATAATGGACAACTCTCGTCCAAAAATCTGTAGATGGAAGGAAACGAGGAGGACTTTAATTCGAGGCAGGATTACAGGAAACATATTTCAAGAAGTAGATTGGAATCGCATTTTAAGCACAGGAAATGCGGCCCAATTTTGACAATGATGCACTTGGCCACAAAGGGCGTATGTGGTTTCCCGCAATATATTCAAGGAAACACGCATATGCACTTTTTGGCCAACCAAGCAAGCGGGCAATGCAAATCCTCACTACAAAGTAGTCTCATGTCCAACCGGTTAAACAGAACATCCTAAAGAATTGTAAAAACTAGAAAGGCAGCACAGCTGTGTGGAACAGGGGGTCCTTTGACAATGACGGGCGGGATGTAAATTGACAAGAGCCACTCTGGAGAAGTCCATGGTGTTTCCTGAAACATCTAAAAACAGAGCTAAAGAGCCTAGGGTACTTCCACTCATGGGCTAATACATTGGGTAAACAGAAAATCAACAAGAAACAGCCCCACCAAAGTTTAGGGCTGCTCCATTTACAAGAAAATCGACTTCAGTACACCTTAAATATCCCAGGAAAAATAAAAAGTTGGGGTACTTACATACTATGGGATATCCCGCAGCCATGGAATCAATGTCATAAAGCCAGTAGCAGCATAATGGCTGGATTTAGGTACGATGTTTCTAAGTGAAATAAGTAACACAGAAAAAGAAACTTATCATAAGATATCACTTATGAAGGGTGTGTAAACATGGCTACACATGAGCTGAATTAGAAAACAGAACAGAGTCTCACATTTAGAAAAAAATACTTTATATCTGCTTAAAGCGAAAGGTGACTTGGGGTGATGCATAACACCCGAGTTTGATATTAGCACACATACAGTTCCATGAACCAAACGTGTAATAGACAAGACCTACTCCTTGCTCAGTGAACTGGACTCAACATCCCCTATTCCCTGCAGAGGAATATATCTGACTAGTATGAAGTTTAATTCCTATGTATTCAAATATGTCCGTAAGGGAATCAAACGTGTATAGAGTGGCATTAACACGGCAGTTGAAATCAGCTCAACCCCATTATAAAAATTAATTTCAAAAACAATACACAAAAACAACAAAATTCTTACGAAATTCATTCAGGGGCTCTGAAGCAACCTGGATTGACCTCATCTACACCCACAGGTGGATGAGACATAACGTTGGACACTTGGGGCTGAGAGCATTGGTGAGCTTGTGAACAAATGCAGACCATTTAAAGGAATAATGCATGCAACCCATTCCAAGGGTCCCAACACTCTTGATTCAAGGGACTCTTATGACAGCTAAAACACGCATGGGAAACCCAGAGAATGGGACAGCGTGTGATCTGGACAGCTTTCTAAAACGCTTCTCCTTTTTCGTCTCCTTGTGCTTCGGTTTGCCATTCCAGTCACTTTACTATAAATCTCCCATCTTGGAGAATCAGCACATTTGACCTCATGTTTCACACTGCTCACAAACTCTGTGAAGGATGAATGGGAAGAGGTGGAAGTAATAAGAGATTTGCTGTAAGCATTTGGACAGGCACATGGCACTCTCATTTCCCATCACGAAGAAGTGTTAACCCAAACCTCATTCTGCTGCCCCAGAACCCAGATAGGGCCTGAAGCAATCCTACGGGTCTGTGGCAAGCTCAGGAAAAAAGGGAGTTAAAAAATGGAGCTCAGGGTCTCAGGAATTCACCAACTTTCAGAGTTATAATGGACAACTATCGTCCAAAAATCTGTTGAGGGAAGGAAACGAGGAGGACCGGAAATTGAGGCAGGACTGCAGGAAACATATTTGAAGAGGTAGATAGGAATCGCTTTTTAAGCACAGGAAATGTGGCACAACTTCGAAAATGATGCACTTGGCCAAAAGGGCGGATGCGATTTTTCCTCAATATATTCAAGAAAACACGAATACACACTTTTTGGCCAACGAATCAAGTGGGCAATGCAAAGACAGACTACAAATATGTCTCATTTGCCAATGGTCAAACAGAACATCCAAAAAAAATTGTAAAATCCAGAAATGCAGCACGGCCGAGTGGAACAGTGAGCCTTGTTATGCTGATGGGAGGGATGTAAATTGCCAAGAGCCGCTCTGGGGAAGTCCACTGTGTTCCCTCAAACATCTGAAAACTGAGCTAAAGAGTTTAGGGTCCTTCCACTCATGGGCGTATACATTGGGAAAACTGAAAATCAACAAGAAACAGCCACCCCAAAGTTTAGGGCTGCTTTGTTTACAAAGAAATCCACTTCAGTACACCTCAAATATCCCAGGAAAGACAAAAGTGGATTAAGAAGTTGTGGTACTTACGTACTAAGGGATATCCCTCAGCCATGGAATCAATGTCATAAAGCCAGTAGCAGCATAATGACTGGAGTAAGGTACGATGATTCTAAGGGAAATAAGTAACACAGAAAAAGAAACTTATCATAAGGTATCACTTATGAAGGGAATGTAAACATGGCTACACATGAGCTGAATTAGAAAACAGAACAGAGTCTCACATTTAGAAAAATAAAAATGAAACACTCTTATGCCTGCTTAAGGGGAAAGGTGAGGTGGGATGATGCATAAAACCAGAGTTTGATATTAGCACAGGTAGCGTTCCATAAAACAAATGTGTAGTAGACAAGACCTACTCCTTGCTCAGTGAACTGAACTCCAACATCCCCTATTCCCTGCAGATTAATATATCTGACTAGAAAGAATCTTAATACCTATGTATTGATATGTCTCCTTAAGGGAATCAAGAGTGTATAGAGGGGCATAAACACGGCAGTGAAAATCAGCTCAACCCCATTATAAAAATCAATTTCAAACTAAAACACAAGAACAGCGAAATCCTTACAGAATTCGTTAAGGGGCTCTGATGCAATTGGGACTGACCACATCTACACCCACAGCTGGATGAGACATAAGGCTGGACACTTGGGGCTGAGAGCATTGGTGAGGTTGTGTGAGCAAATGCAGACCATTTAAAGCAATAATGTGTGCAACCCATTCCTTGGGTCCCAACTCTCTGGGGTCCAGGGAATCTTATTACAGCTAAAACATGCATGGGAAACCCAGAGGATGGGACAATGTGTGACCCGGACATCTTTCTAAAATACACCTCCTTTATCCTCTCCTTGTGCTCGGGTTCACCATTCCAGCCACTTTACTATAAATCTCCCCGCTTAGAGAGTCAGTGCCTTTAACCTCCTGTTTCACACAGTTTGCACTTTGTGTGGAGATTAAATGAGAATAGGGGGAACCAATGAGAGACATGCTGTAAGCATTTGGACGGGCACACGCCCCTGTAATTTCCCATCACGAAGAATATTTAACCAAATGCTCAGCCTGCTGCAGCAGAGCATGGATATGGCCTGACACAATCCTGCGGGTTTGTGGCCAGCTCACAAAAAAAGCAAGTTGAAAAACTGAGCTCAGGTTCTCTGGAATTCACAAACCTGCAGAGTTATAATGGACAACTCTCGTCCAAAAATCTGTAGATGGAAGGAAACGAGGAGGACTTTAATTCGAGGCAGGATTACAGGAAACATATTTCAAGAAGTAGATTGGAATCGCATTTTAAGCACAGGAAATGCGGCCCAATTTTGACAATGATGCACTTGGCCACAAAGGGCGTATGTGGTTTCCCGCAATATATTCAAGGAAACACGCATATGCACTTTTTGGCCAACCAAGCAAGCGGGCAATGCAAATCCTCACTACAAAGTAGTCTCATGTCCAACCGGTTAAACAGAACATCCTAAAGAATTGTAAAAACTAGAAAGGCAGCAGAGCTGTGTGGAACAGGGGGTCCTTTGACAATGACGGGCGGGATGTAAATTGACAAGAGCCACTCTGGAGAAGTCCATGGTGTTTCCTGAAACATCTAAAAACAGAGCTAAAGAGCCTAGGGTACTTCCACTCATGGGCTAATACATTGGGTAAACAGAAAATCAACAAGAAACAGTCCCACCAAAGTTTAGGGCTGCTCCATTTACAAGAAAATCGACTTCAGTACACCTTAAATATCCCAGGAAAAATAAAAAGTTGGGGTACTTACATACTATGGGATATCCCGCAGCCATGGAATCAATGTCATAAAGCCAGTAGCAGCATAATGGCTGGATTTAGGTACGATGTTTCTAAGTGAAATAAGTAACACAGAAAAAGAAACTTATCATAAGATATCACTTATGAAGGGTGTGTAAACATGGCTACACATGAGCTGAATTAGAAAACAGAACAGAGTCTCACATTTAGAAAAAAATACTTTATATCTGCTTAAAGCGAAAGGTGACTTGGGGTGATGCATAACACCCGAGTTTGATATTAGCACACATACAGTTCCATGAACCAAACGTGTAATAGACAAGACCTACTCCTTGCTCAGTGAACTGGACTCAACATCCCCTATTCCCTGCAGAGGAATATATCTGACTAGTATGAAGTTTAATTCCTATGTATTCAAATATGTCCGTAAGGGAATCAAACGTGTATAGAGTGGCATTAACACGGCAGTTGAAATCAGCTCAACCCCATTATAAAAATTAATTTCAAAAACAATACACAAAAACAACAAAATTCTTACGAAATTCATTCAGGGGCTCTGAAGCAACCTGGATTGACCTCATCTACACCCACAGGTGGATGAGACATAACGTTGGACACTTGGGGCTGAGAGCATTGGTGAGCTTGTGAACAAATGCAGACCATTTAAAGGAATAATGCATGCAACCCATTCCAAGGGTCCCAACACTCTTGATTCAAGGGACTCTTATGACAGCTAAAACACGCATGGGAAACCCAGAGAATGGGACAGCGTGTGATCAGGACAGCTTTCTAAAACGCTTCTCCTTTTTCGTCTCCTTGTGCTTCGGTTTGCCATTCCAGTCACTTTACTATAAATCTCCCATCTTGGAGAATCAGCACATTTGACCTCATGTTTCACACTGCTCACAAACTCTGTGAAGGATGAATGGGAAGAGGTGGAAGTAATAAGAGATTTGCTGTAAGCATTTGGACAGGCACATGGCACTCTCATTTCCCATCACGAAGAAGTGTTAACCCAAACCTCATTCTGCTGCCCCAGAACCCAGATAGGGCCTGAAGCAATCCTACGGGTTTGTGGCAAGCTCAGGAAAAAAGGGAGTTAAAAAATGGAGCTCAGGGTCTCAGGAATTCACCAACTTTCAGAGTTATAATGGACAACTATCGTCCAAAAATCTGTTGAGGGAAGGAAACGAGGAGGACCGGAAATTGAGGCAGGACTGCAGGAAACATATTTGAAGAGGTAGATAGGAATCGCTTTTTAAGCACAGGAAATGTGGCACAACTTCGAAAATGATGCACTTGGCCAAAAGGGCGGATGCGATTTTTCCTCAATATATTCAAGAAAACACGAATACACACTTTTTGGCCAACGAATCAAGTGGGCAATGCAAAGACAGACTACAAATATGTCTCATTTGCCAATGGTCAAACAGAACATCCAAAAAAAATTGTAAAATCCAGAAATGCAGCACGGCCGAGTGGAACAGTGAGCCTTGTTATGCTGATGGGAGGGATGTAAATTGCCAAGAGCCGCTCTGGAGAAGTCCACTGTGTTCCCTCAAACATCTGAAAACTGAGCTAAAGAGTTTAGGGTCCTTCCACTCATGGGCGTATACATTGGGAAAACTGAAAATCAACAAGAAACAGCCACCCCAAAGTTTAGGGCTGCTTTGTTTACAAAGAAATCCACTTCAGTACACCTCAAATATCCCAGGAAAGACAAAAGTGGATTAAGAAGTTGTGGTACTTACGTACTAAGGGATATCCCTCAGCCATGGAATCAATGTCATAAAGCCAGTAGCAGCATAATGACTGGAGTAAGGTACGATGATTCTAAGGGAAATAAGTAACACAGAAAAAGAAACTTATCATAAGGTATCACTTATGAAGGGAATGTAAACATGGCTACACATGAGCTGAATTAGAAAACAGAACAGAGTCTCACATTTAGAAAAATAAAAATGAAACACTCTTATGCCTGCTTAAGGGGAAAGGTGAGGTGGGATGATGCATAAAACCAGAGTTTGATATTAGCACAGGTAGCGTTCCATAAAACAAATGTGTAGTAGACAAGACCTACTCCTTGCTCAGTGAACTGAACTCCAACATCCCCTATTCCCTGCAGATTAATATATCTGACTAGAAAGAATCTTAATACCTAAGTATTGATATGTCTCCTTAAGGGAATCAAGAGTGTATAGAGGGGCATAAACACGGCAGTGAAAATCAGCTCAACCCCATTATAAAAATCAATTTCAAACTAAAACACAAGAACAGCGAAATCCTTACAGAATTCGTTAAGGGGCTCTGATGCAATTGGGACTGACCACATCTACACCCACAGCTGGATGAGACATAAGGCTGGACACTTGGGGCTGAGAGGATTGGTGAGGTTGTGTGAGCAAATGCAGACCATTTAAAGCAATAATGTGTGCAACCCATTCCTTGGGTCCCAACTCTCTGGGGTCCAGGGAATCTTATTACAGCTAAAACATGCATGGGAAACCCAGAGGATGGGACAATGTGTGACCCGGACATCTTTCTAAAATACACCTCCTTTATCCTCTCCTTGTGCTCGGGTTCACCATTCCAGCCACTTTACTATAAATCTCCCCGCTTAGAGAGTCACTGCCTTTAACCTCCTGATTCACACAGTTTGCAATTTGTGTGGAGATTAAATGGGAATAGGGGGAACCAATGAGAGACATGCTGTAAGCATTTGGACGGGCACACGCCCCTGTAATTTCCCATCACGAAGAAAATTTAACCAAATGCTCAGCCTGCTGCAGCAGAGCATGTATATGGCCTGACACAATCCTGCGGGTTTGTGGCCAGCTCACAAAAAAAGCAAGTTGAAAAACTGAGCTCAGGTTCTCTGGAATTCACAAACCTGCAGAGTTATAATGGACAACTCTCGTCCAAAAATCTGTAGATGGAAGGAAACGAGGAGGACTTTAATTCGAGGCAGGATTACAGGAAACATATTTCAAGAAGTAGATTGGAATCGCATTTTAAGCACAGGAAATGCGGCCCAATTTTGACAATGATGCACTTGGCCACAAAGGGCGTATGTGGTTTCCCGCAATATATTCAAGGAAACACGCATATGCACTTTTTGGCCAACCAAGCAAGCGGGCAATGCAAATCCTCACTACAAAGTAGTCTCATGTCCAACCGGTTAAACAGAACATCCTAAAGAATTGTAAAAACTAGAAAGGCAGCAGAGCTGTGTGGAACAGGGGGTCCTTTGACAATGACGGGCGGGATGTAAATTGACAAGAGCCACTCTGGAGAAGTCCATGGTGTTTCCTGAAACATCTAAAAACAGAGCTAAAGAGCCTAGGGTACTTCCACTCATGGGCTAATACATTGGGTAAACAGAAAATCAACAAGAAACAGCCCCACCAAAGTTTAGGGCTGCTCCATTTACAAGAAAATCGACTTCAGTACACCTTAAATATCCCAGGAAAAATAAAAAGTTGGGGTACTTACATACTATGGGATATCCCGCAGCCATGGAATCAATGTCATAAAGCCAGTAGCAGCATAATGGCTGGATTTAGGTACGATGTTTCTAAGTGAAATAAGTAACACAGAAAAAGAAACTTATCATAAGATATCACTTATGAAGGGTGTGTAAACATGGCTACACATGAGCTGAATTAGAAAACAGAACAGAGTCTCACATTTAGAAAAAAATACTTTATATCTGCTTAAAGCGAAAGGTGACTTGGGGTGATGCATAACACCCGAGTTTGATATTAGCACACATACAGTTCCATGAACCAAACGTGTAATAGACAAGACCTACTCCTTGCTCAGTGAACTGGACTCAACATCCCCTATTCCCTGCAGAGGAATATATCTGACTAGTATGAAGTTTAATTCCTATGTATTCAAATATGTCCGTAAGGGAATCAAACGTGTATAGAGTGGCATTAACACGGCAGTTGAAATCAGCTCAACCCCATTATAAAAATTAATTTCAAAAACAATACACAAAAACAACAAAATTCTTACGAAATTCATTCAGGGGCTCTGAAGCAACCTGGATTGACCTCATCTACACCCACAGGTGGATGAGACATAACGTTGGACACTTGGGGCTGAGAGCATTGGTGAGCTTGTGAACAAATGCAGACCATTTAAAGGAATAATGCATGCAACCCATTCCAAGGGTCCCAACACTCTTGATTCAAGGGACTCTTATGACAGCTAAAACACGCATGGGAAACCCAGAGAATGGGACAGCGTGTGATCTGGACAGCTTTCTAAAACGCTTCTCCTTTTTCGTCTCCTTGTGCTTCGGTTTGCCATTCCAGTCACTTTACTATAAATCTCCCATCTTGGAGAATCAGCACATTTGACCTCATGTTTCACACTGCTCACAAACTCTGTGAAGGATGAATGGGAAGAGGTGGAAGTAATAAGAGATTTGCTGTAAGCATTTGGACAGGCACATGACACTCTCATTTCCCATCACGAAGAAGTGTTAACCCAAACCTCATTCTGCTGCCCCAGAACCCAGATAGGGCCTGAAGCAATCCTACGGGTCTGTGGCAAGCTCAGGAAAAAAGGGAGTTAAAAAATGGAGCTCAGGGTCTCAGGAATTCACCAACTTTCAGAGTTATAATGGACAACTATCGTCCAAAAATCTGTTGAGGGAAGGAAACGAGGAGGACCGGAAATTGAGGCAGGACTGCAGGAAACATATTTGAAGAGGTAGATAGGAATCGCTTTTTAAGCACAGGAAATGTGGCACAACTTCGAAAATGATGCACTTGGCCAAAAGGGCGGATGCGATTTTTCCTCAATATATTCAAGAAAACACGAATACACACTTTTTGGCCAACGAATCAAGTGGGCAATGCAAAGACAGACTACAAATATGTCTCATTTGCCAATGGTCAAACAGAACATCCAAAAAATATTGTAAAATCCAGAAATGCAGCACGGCCGAGTGGAACAGTGAGCCTTGTTATGCTGATGGGAGGGATGTAAATTGCCAAGAGCCGCTCTGGAGAAGTCCACTGTGTTCCCTCAAACATCTGAAAACTGAGCTAAAGAGTTTAGGGTCCTTCCACTCATGGGCGTATACATTGGGAAAACTGAAAATCAACAAGAAACAGCCACCCCAAAGTTTAGGGCTGCTTTGTTTACAAAGAAATCCACTTCAGTACACCTCAAATATCCCAGGAAAGACAAAAGTGGATTAAGAAGTTGTGGTACTTACGTACTAAGGGATATCCCTCAGCCATGGAATCAATGTCATAAAGCCAGTAGCAGCATAATGACTGGAGTAAGGTACGATGATTCTAAGGGAAATAAGTAACACAGAAAAAGAAACTTATCATAAGGTATCACTTATGAAGGGAATGTAAACATGGCTACACATGAGCTGAATTAGAAAACAGAACAGAGTCTCACATTTAGAAAAATAAAAATGAAACACTCTTATGCCTGCTTAAGGGGAAAGGTGAGGTGGGATGATGCATAAAACCAGAGTTTGATATTAGCACAGGTAGCGTTCCATAAAACAAATGTGTAGTAGACAAGACCTACTCCTTGCTCAGTGAACTGAACTCCAACATCCCCTATTCCCTGCAGATTAATATATCTGACTAGAAAGAATCTTAATACCTATGTATTGATATGTCTCCTTAAGGGAATCAAGAGTGTATAGAGGGGCATAAACACGGCAGTGAAAATCAGCTCAACCCCATTATAAAAATCAATTTCAAACTAAAACACAAGAACAGCGAAATCCTTACAGAATTCGTTAAGGGGCTCTGATGCAATTGGGACTGACCACATCTACACCCACAGCTGGATGAGACATAAGGCTGGACACTTGGGGCTGAGAGGATTGGTGAGGTTGTGTGAGCAAATGCAGACCATTTAAAGCAATAATGTGTGCAACCCATTCCTTGGGTCCCAACTCTCTGGGGTCCAGGGAATCTTATTACAGCTAAAACATGCATGGGAAACCCAGAGGATGGGACAATGTGTGACCCGGACATCTTTCTAAAATACACCTCCTTTATCCTCTCCTTGTGCTCGGGTTCACCATTCCAGCCACTTTACTATAAATCTCCCCGCTTAGAGAGTCAGTGCCTTTAACCTCCTGTTTCACACAGTTTGCACTTTGTGTGGAGATTAAATGGGAATAGGGGGAACCAATGAGAGACATGCTGTAAGCATTTGGACGGGCACACGCCCCTGTAATTTCCCATCACGAAGAAAATTTAACCAAATGCTCAGCCTGCTGCAGCAGAGCATGTATATGGCCTGACACAATCCTGCGGGTTTGTGGCCAGCTCACAAAAAAAGCAAGTTGAAAAACTGAGCTCAGGTTCTCTGGAATTCACAAACCTGCAGAGTTATAATGGACAACTCTCGTCCAAAAATCTGTAGATGGAAGGAAACGAGGAGGACTTTAATTCGAGGCAGGATTACAGGAAACATATTTCAAGAAGTAGATTGGAATCGCATTTTAAGCACAGGAAATGCGGCCCAATTTTGACAATGATGCACTTGGCCACAAAGGGCGTATGTGGTTTCCCGCAATATATTCAAGGAAACACGCATATGCACTTTTTGGCCAACCAAGCAAGCGGGCAATGCAAATCCTCACTACAAAGTAGTCTCATGTCCAACCGGTTAAACAGAACATCCTAAAGAATTGTAAAAACTAGAAAGGCAGCAGAGCTGTGTGGAACAGGGGGTCCTTTGACAATGACGGGCGGGATGTAAATTGACAAGAGCCACTCTGGAGAAGTCCATGGTGTTTCCTGAAACATCTAAAAACAGAGCTAAAGAGCCTAGGGTACTTCCACTCATGGGCTAATACATTGGGTAAACAGAAAATCAACAAGAAACAGCCCCACCAAAGTTTAGGGCTGCTCCATTTACAAGAAAATCGACTTCAGTACACCTTAAATATCCCAGGAAAAATAAAAAGTTGGGGTACTTACATACTATGGGATATCCCGCAGCCATGGAATCAATGTCATAAAGCCAGTAGCAGCATAATGGCTGGATTTAGGTACGATGTTTCTAAGTGAAATAAGTAACACAGAAAAAGAAACTTATCATAAGATATCACTTATGAAGGGTGTGTAAACATGGCTACACATGAGCTGAATTAGAAAACAGAACAGAGTCTCACATTTAGAAAAAAATACTTTATATCTGCTTAAAGCGAAAGGTGACTTGGGGTGATGCATAACACCCGAGTTTGATATTAGCACACATACAGTTCCATGAACCAAACGTGTAATAGACAAGACCTACTCCTTGCTCAGTGAACTGGACTCAACATCCCCTATTCCCTGCAGAGGAATATATCTGACTAGTATGAAGTTTAATTCCTATGTATTCAAATATGTCCGTAAGGGAATCAAACGTGTATAGAGTGGCATTAACACGGCAGTTGAAATCAGCTCAACCCCATTATAAAAATTAATTTCAAAAACAATACACAAAAACAACAAAATTCTTACGAAATTCATTCAGGGGCTCTGAAGCAACCTGGATTGACCTCATCTACACCCACAGGTGGATGAGACATAACGTTGGACACTTGGGGCTGAGAGCATTGGTGAGCTTGTGAACAAATGCAGACCATTTAAAGGAATAATGCATGCAACCCATTCCAAGGGTCCCAACACTCTTGATTCAAGGGACTCTTATGACAGCTAAAACACGCATGGGAAACCCAGAGAATGGGACAGCGTGTGATCTGGACAGCTTTCTAAAACGCTTCTCCTTTTTCGTCTCCTTGTGCTTCGGTTTGCCATTCCAGTCACTTTACTATAAATCTCCCATCTTGGAGAATCAGCACATTTGACCTCATGTTTCACACTGCTCACAAACTCTGTGAAGGATGAATGGGAAGAGGTGGAAGTAATAAGAGATTTGCTGTAAGCATTTGGACAGGCACATGACACTCTCATTTCCCATCACGAAGAAGTGTTAACCCAAACCTCATTCTGCTGCCCCAGAACCCAGATAGGGCCTGAAGCAATCCTACGGGTCTGTGGCAAGCTCAGGAAAAAAGGGAGTTAAAAAATGGAGCTCAGGGTCTCAGGAATTCACCAACTTTCAGAGTTATAATGGACAACTATCGTCCAAAAATCTGTTGAGGGAAGGAAACGAGGAGGACCGGAAATTGAGGCAGGACTGCAGGAAACATATTTGAAGAGGTAGATAGGAATCGCTTTTTAAGCACAGGAAATGTGGCACAACTTCGAAAATGATGCACTTGGCCAAAAGGGCGGATGCGATTTTTCCTCAATATATTCAAGAAAACACGAATACACACTTTTTGGCCAACGAATCAAGTGGGCAATGCAAAGACAGACTACAAATATGTCTCATTTGCCAATGGTCAAACAGAACATCCAAAAAATATTGTAAAATCCAGAAATGCAGCACGGCCGAGTGGAACAGTGAGCCTTGTTATGCTGATGGGAGGGATGTAAATTGCCAAGAGCCGCTCTGGAGAAGTCCACTGTGTTCCCTCAAACATCTGAAAACTGAGCTAAAGAGTTTAGGGTCCTTCCACTCATGGGCGTATACATTGGGAAAACTGAAAATCAACAAGAAACAGCCACCCCAAAGTTTAGGGCTGCTTTGTTTACAAAGAAATCCACTTCAGTACACCTCAAATATCCCAGGAAAGACAAAAGTGGATTAAGAAGTTGTGGTACTTACGTACTAAGGGATATCCCTCAGCCATGGAATCAATGTCATAAAGCCAGTAGCAGCATAATGACTGGAGTAAGGTACGATGATTCTAAGGGAAATAAGTAACACAGAAAAAGAAACTTATCATAAGGTATCACTTATGAAGGGAATGTAAACATGGCTACACATGAGCTGAATTAGAAAACAGAACAGAGTCTCACATTTAGAAAAATAAAAATGAAACACTCTTATGCCTGCTTAAGGGGAAAGGTGAGGTGGGATGATGCATAAAACCAGAGTTTGATATTAGCACAGGTAGCGTTCCATAAAACAAATGTGTAGTAGACAAGACCTACTCCTTGCTCAGTGAACTGAACTCCAACATCCCCTATTCCCTGCAGATTAATATATCTGACTAGAAAGAATCTTAATACCTATGTATTGATATGTCTCCTTAAGGGAATCAAGAGTGTATAGAGGGGCATAAACACGGCAGTGAAAATCAGCTCAACCCCATTATAAAAATCAATTTCAAACTAAAACACAAGAACAGCGAAATCCTTACAGAATTCGTTAAGGGGCTCTGATGCAATTGGGACTGACCACATCTACACCCACAGCTGGATGAGACATAAGGCTGGACACTTGGGGCTGAGAGGATTGGTGAGGTTGTGTGAGCAAATGCAGACCATTTAAAGCAATAATGTGTGCAACCCATTCCTTGGGTCCCAACTCTCTGGGGTCCAGGGAATCTTATTACAGCTAAAACATGCATGGGAAACCCAGAGGATGGGACAATGTGTGACCCGGACATCTTTCTAAAATACACCTCCTTTATCCTCTCCTTGTGCTCGGGTTCACCATTCCAGCCACTTTACTATAAATCTCCCCGCTTAGAGAGTCAGTGCCTTTAACCTCCTGTTTCACACAGTTTGCACTTTGTGTGGAGATTAAATGGGAATAGGGGGAACCAATGAGAGACATGCTGTAAGCATTTGGACGGGCACACGCCCCTGTAATTTCCCATCACGAAGAAAATTTAACCAAATGCTCAGCCTGCTGCAGCAGAGCATGTATATGGCCTGACACAATCCTGCGGGTTTGTGGCCAGCTCACAAAAAAAGCAAGTTGAAAAACTGAGCTCAGGTTCTCTGGAATTCACAAACCTGCAGAGTTATAATGGACAACTCTCGTCCAAAAATCTGTAGATGGAAGGAAACGAGGAGGACTTTAATTCGAGGCAGGATTACAGGAAACATATTTCAAGAAGTAGATTGGAATCGCATTTTAAGCACAGGAAATGCGGCCCAATTTTGACAATGATGCACTTGGCCACAAAGGGCGTATGTGGTTTCCCGCAATATATTCAAGGAAACACGCATATGCACTTTTTGGCCAACCAAGCAAGCGGGCAATGCAAATCCTCACTACAAAGTAGTCTCATGTCCAACCGGTTAAACAGAACATCCTAAAGAATTGTAAAAACTAGAAAGGCAGCAGAGCTGTGTGGAACAGGGGGTCCTTTGACAATGATGGGCGGGATGTAAATTGACAAGAGCCACTCTGGAGAAGTCCATGGTGTTTCCTGAAACATCTAAAAACAGAGCTAAAGAGCCTAGGGTACTTCCACTCATGGGCTAATACATTGGGTAAACAGAAAATCAACAAGAAACAGCCCCACCAAAGTTTAGGGCTGCTCCATTTACAAGAAAATCGACTTCAGTACACCTTAAATATCCCAGGAAAAATAAAAAGTTGGGGTACTTACATACTATGGGATATCCCGCAGCCATGGAATCAATGTCATAAAGCCAGTAGCAGCATAATGGCTGGATTTAGGTACGATGTTTCTAAGTGAAATAAGTAACACAGAAAAAGAAACTTATCATAAGATATCACTTATGAAGGGTGTGTAAACATGGCTACACATGAGCTGAATTAGAAAACAGAACAGAGTCTCACATTTAGAAAAAAATACTTTATATCTGCTTAAAGCGAAAGGTGACTTGGGGTGATGCATAACACCCGAGTTTGATATTAGCACACATACAGTTCCATGAACCAAACGTGTAATAGACAAGACCTACTCCTTGCTCAGTGAACTGGACTCAACATCCCCTATTCCCTGCAGAGGAATATATCTGACTAGTATGAAGTTTAATTCCTATGTATTCAAATATGTCCGTAAGGGAATCAAACGTGTATAGAGTGGCATTAACACGGCAGTTGAAATCAGCTCAACCCCATTATAAAAATTAATTTCAAAAACAATACACAAAAACAACAAAATTCTTACGAAATTCATTCAGGGGCTCTGAAGCAACCTGGATTGACCTCATCTACACCCACAGGTGGATGAGACATAACGTTGGACACTTGGGGCTGAGAGCATTGGTGAGCTTGTGAACAAATGCAGACCATTTAAAGGAATAATGCATGCAACCCATTCCAAGGGTCCCAACACTCTTGATTCAAGGGACTCTTATGACAGCTAAAACACGCATGGGAAACCCAGAGAATGGGACAGCGTGTGATCTGGACAGCTTTCTAAAACGCTTCTCCTTTTTCGTCTCCTTGTGCTTCGGTTTGCCATTCCAGTCACTTTACTATAAATCTCCCATCTTGGAGAATCAGCACATTTGACCTCATGTTTCACACTGCTCACAAACTCTGTGAAGGATGAATGGGAAGAGGTGGAAGTAATAAGAGATTTGCTGTAAGCATTTGGACAGGCACATGACACTCTCATTTCCCATCACGAAGAAGTGTTAACCCAAACCTCATTCTGCTGCCCCAGAACCCAGATAGGGCCTGAAGCAATCCTACGGGTCTGTGGCAAGCTCAGGAAAAAAGGGAGTTAAAAAATGGAGCTCAGGGTCTCAGGAATTCACCAACTTTCAGAGTTATAATGGACAACTATCGTCCAAAAATCTGTTGAGGGAAGGAAACGAGGAGGACCGGAAATTGAGGCAGGACTGCAGGAAACATATTTGAAGAGGTAGATAGGAATCGCTTTTTAAGCACAGGAAATGTGGCACAACTTCGAAAATGATGCACTTGGCCAAAAGGGCGGATGCGATTTTTCCTCAATATATTCAAGAAAACACGAATACACACTTTTTGGCCAACGAATCAAGTGGGCAATGCAAAGACAGACTACAAATATGTCTCATTTGCCAATGGTCAAACAGAACATCCAAAAAAAATTGTAAAATCCAGAAATGCAGCACGGCCGAGTGGAACAGTGAGCCTTGTTATGCTGATGGGAGGGATGTAAATTGCCAAGAGCCGCTCTGGAGAAGTCCACTGTGTTCCCTCAAACATCTGAAAACTGAGCTAAAGAGTTTAGGGTCCTTCCACTCATGGGCGTATACATTGGGAAAACTGAAAATCAACAAGAAACAGCCACCCCAAAGTTTAGGGCTGCTTTGTTTACAAAGAAATCCACTTCAGTACACCTCAAATATCCCAGGAAAGACAAAAGTGGATTAAGAAGTTGTGGTACTTACGTACTAAGGGATATCCCTCAGCCATGGAATCAATGTCATAAAGCCAGTAGCAGCATAATGACTGGAGTAAGGTACGATGATTCTAAGGGAAATAAGTAACACAGAAAAAGAAACTTATCATAAGGTATCACTTATGAAGGGAATGTAAACATGGCTACACATGAGCTGAATTAGAAAACAGAACAGAGTCTCACATTTAGAAAAATAAAAATGAAACACTCTTATGCCTGCTTAAGGGGAAAGGTGAGGTGGGATGATGCATAAAACCAGAGTTTGATATTAGCACAGGTAGCGTTCCATAAAACAAATGTGTAGTAGACAAGACCTACTCCTTGCTCAGTGAACTGAACTCCAACATCCCCTATTCCCTGCAGATTAATATATCTGACTAGAAAGAATCTTAATACCTATGTATTGATATGTCTCCTTAAGGGAATCAAGAGTGTATAGAGGGGCATAAACACGGCAGTGAAAATCAGCTCAACCCCATTATAAAAATCAATTTCAAACTAAAACACAAGAACAGCGAAATCCTTACAGAATTCGTTAAGGGGCTCTGATGCAATTGGGACTGACCACATCTACACCCACAGCTGGATGAGACATAAGGCTGGACACTTGGGGCTGAGAGGATTGGTGAGGTTGTGTGAGCAAATGCAGACCATTTAAAGCAATAATGTGTGCAACCCATTCCTTGGGTCCCAACTCTCTGGGGTCCAGGGAATCTTATTACAGCTAAAACATGCATGGGAAACCCAGAGGATGGGACAATGTGTGACCCGGACATCTTTCTAAAATACACCTCCTTTATCCTCTCCTTGTGCTCGGGTTCACCATTCCAGCCACTTTACTATAAATCTCCCCGCTTAGAGAGTCAGTGCCTTTAACCTCCTGTTTCACACAGTTTGCACTTTGTGTGGAGATTAAATGGGAATAGGGGGAACCAATGAGAGACATGCTGTAAGCATTTGGACGGGCACACGCCCCTGTAATTTCCCATCACGAAGAATATTTAACCAAATGCTCAGCCTGCTGCAGCAGAGCATGGATATGGCCTGACACAATCCTGCGGGTTTGTGGCCAGCTCACAAAAAAAGCAAGTTGAAAAACTGAGCTCAGGTTCTCTGGAATTCACAAACCTGCAGAGTTATAATGGACAACTCTCGTCCAAAAATCTGTAGATGGAAGGAAACGAGGAGGACTTTAATTCGAGGCAGGATTACAGGAAACATATTTCAAGAAGTAGATTGGAATCACATTTTAAGCACAGGAAATGAGGCCCAATTTTGACAATGATGCACTTGGCCACAAAGGGCGTATGTGGTTTCCCGCAATATATTCAAGGAAACACGCATATGCACTTTTTGGCCAACCAAGCAAGCGGGCAATGCAAATCCTCACTACAAAGTAGTCTCATGTCCAACCGGTTAAACAGAACATCCTAAAGAATTGTAAAAACTAGAAAGGCAGCAGAGCTGTGTGGAACAGGGGGTCCTTTGACAATGATGGGCGGGATGTAAATTGACAAGAGCCACTCTGGAGAAGTCCATGGTGTTTCCTGAAACATCTAAAAACAGAGCTAAAGAGCCTAGGGTACTTCCACTCATGGGCTAATACATTGGGTAAACAGAAAATCAACAAGAAACAGCCCCACCAAAGTTTAGGGCTGCTCCATTTACAAGAAAATCGACTTCAGTACACCTTAAATATCCCAGGAAAAATAAAAAGTTGGGGTACTTACATACTATGGGATATCCCGCAGCCATGGAATCAATGTCATAAAGCCAGTAGCAGCATAATGGCTGGATTTAGGTACGATGTTTCTAAGTGAAATAAGTAACACAGAAAAAGAAACTTATCATAAGATATCACTTATGAAGGGTGTGTAAACATGGCTACACATGAGCTGAATTAGAAAACAGAACAGAGTCTCACATTTAGAAAAAAATACTTTATATCTGCTTAAAGCGAAAGGTGACTTGGGGTGATGCATAACACCCGAGTTTGATATTAGCACACATACAGTTCCATGAACCAAACGTGTAATAGACAAGACCTACTCCTTGCTCAGTGAACTGGACTCAACATCCCCTATTCCCTGCAGAGGAATATATCTGACTAGTATGAAGTTTAATTCCTATGTATTCAAATATGTCCGTAAGGGAATCAAACGTGTATAGAGTGGCATTAACACGGCAGTTGAAATCAGCTCAACCCCATTATAAAAATTAATTTCAAAAACAATACACAAAAACAACAAAATTCTTACGAAATTCATTCAGGGGCTCTGAAGCAACCTGGATTGACCTCATCTACACCCACAGGTGGATGAGACATAACGTTGGACACTTGGGGCTGAGAGCATTGGTGAGCTTGTGAACAAATGCAGACCATTTAAAGGAATAATGCATGCAACCCATTCCAAGGGTCCCAACACTCTTGATTCAAGGGACTCTTATGACAGCTAAAACACGCATGGGAAACCCAGAGAATGGGACAGCGTGTGATCTGGACAGCTTTCTAAAACGCTTCTCCTTTTTCGTCTCCTTGTGCTTCGGTTTGCCATTCCAGTCACTTTACTATAAATCTCCCATCTTGGAGAATCAGCACATTTGACCTCATGTTTCACACTGCTCACAAACTCTGTGAAGGATGAATGGGAAGAGGTGGAAGTAATAAGAGATTTGCTGTAAGCATTTGGACAGGCACATGACACTCTCATTTCCCATCACGAAGAAGTGTTAACCCAAACCTCATTCTGCTGCCCCAGAACCCAGATAGGGCCTGAAGCAATCCTACGGGTCTGTGGCAAGCTCAGGAAAAAAGGGAGTTAAAAAATGGAGCTCAGGGTCTCAGGAATTCACCAACTTTCAGAGTTATAATGGACAACTATCGTCCAAAAATCTGTTGAGGGAAGGAAACGAGGAGGACCGGAAATTGAGGCAGGACTGCAGGAAACATATTTGAAGAGGTAGATAGGAATCGCTTTTTAAGCACAGGAAATGTGGCACAACTTCGAAAATGATGCACTTGGCCAAAAGGGCGGATGCGATTTTTCCTCAATATATTCAAGAAAACACGAATACACACTTTTTGGCCAACGAATCAAGTGGGCAATGCAAAGACAGACTACAAATATGTCTCATTTGCCAATGGTCAAACAGAACATCCAAAAAAAATTGTAAAATCCAGAAATGCAGCACGGCCGAGTGGAACAGTGAGCCTTGTTATGCTGATGGGAGGGATGTAAATTGCCAAGAGCCGCTCTGGAGAAGTCCACTGTGTTCCCTCAAACATCTGAAAACTGAGCTAAAGAGTTTAGGGTCCTTCCACTCATGGGCGTATACATTGGGAAAACTGAAAATCAACAAGAAACAGCCACCCCAAAGTTTAGGGCTGCTTTGTTTACAAAGAAATCCACTTCAGTACACCTCAAATATCCCAGGAAAGACAAAAGTGGATTAAGAAGTTGTGGTACTTACGTACTAAGGGATATCCCTCAGCCATGGAATCAATGTCATAAAGCCAGTAGCAGCATAATGACTGGAGTAAGGTACGATGATTCTAAGGGAAATAAGTAACACAGAAAAAGAAACTTATCATAAGGTATCACTTATGAAGGGAATGTAAACATGGCTACACATGAGCTGAATTAGAAAACAGAACAGAGTCTCACATTTAGAAAAATAAAAATGAAACACTCTTATGCCTGCTTAAGGGGAAAGGTGAGGTGGGATGATGCATAAAACCAGAGTTTGATATTAGCACAGGTAGCGTTCCATAAAACAAATGTGTAGTAGACAAGACCTACTCCTTGCTCAGTGAACTGAACTCCAACATCCCCTATTCCCTGCAGATTAATATATCTGACTAGAAAGAATCTTAATACCTATGTATTGATATGTCTCCTTAAGGGAATCAAGAGTGTATAGAGGGGCATAAACACGGCAGTGAAAATCAGCTCAACCCCATTATAAAAATCAATTTCAAACTAAAACACAAGAACAGCGAAATCCTTACAGAATTCGTTAAGGGGCTCTGATGCAATTGGGACTGACCACATCTACACCCACAGCTGGATGAGACATAAGGCTGGACACTTGGGGCTGAGAGGATTGGTGAGGTTGTGTGAGCAAATGCAGACCATTTAAAGCAATAATGTGTGCAACCCATTCCTTGGGTCCCAACTCTCTGGGGTCCAGGGAATCTTATTACAGCTAAAACATGCATGGGAAACCCAGAGGATGGGACAATGTGTGACCCGGACATCTTTCTAAAATACACCTCCTTTATCCTCTCCTTGTGCTCGGGTTCACCATTCCAGCCACTTTACTATAAATCTCCCCGCTTAGAGAGTCAGTGCCTTTAACCTCCTGTTTCACACAGTTTGCACTTTGTGTGGAGATTAAATGGGAATAGGGGGAACCAATGAGAGACATGCTGTAAGCATTTGGACGGGCACACGCCCCTGTAATTTCCCATCACGAAGAATATTTAACCAAATGCTCAGCCTGCTGCAGCAGAGCATGGATATGGCCTGACACAATCCTGCGGGTTTGTGGCCAGCTCACAAAAAAAGCAAGTTGAAAAACTGAGCTCAGGTTCTCTGGAATTCACAAACCTGCAGAGTTATAATGGACAACTCTCGTCCAAAAATCTGTAGATGGAAGGAAACGAGGAGGACTTTAATTCGAGGCAGGATTACAGGAAACATATTTCAAGAAGTAGATTGGAATCACATTTTAAGCACAGGAAATGCGGCCCAATTTTGACAATGATGCACTTGGCCACAAAGGGCGTATGTGGTTTCCCGCAATATATTCAAGGAAACACGCATATGCACTTTTTGGCCAACCAAGCAAGCGGGCAATGCAAATCCTCACTACAAAGTAGTCTCATGTCCAACCGGTTAAACAGAACATCCTAAAGAATTGTAAAAACTAGAAAGGCAGCAGAGCTGTGTGGAACAGGGGGTCCTTTGACAATGATGGGCGGGATGTAAATTGACAAGAGCCACTCTGGAGAAGTCCATGGTGTTTCCTGAAACATCTAAAAACAGAGCTAAAGAGCCTAGGGTACTTCCACTCATGGGCTAATACATTGGGTAAACAGAAAATCAACAAGAAACAGCCCCACCAAAGTTTAGGGCTGCTCCATTTACAAGAAAATCGACTTCAGTACACCTTAAATATCCCAGGAAAAATAAAAAGTTGGGGTACTTACATACTATGGGATATCCCGCAGCCATGGAATCAATGTCATAAAGCCAGTAGCAGCATAATGGCTGGATTTAGGTACGATGTTTCTAAGTGAAATAAGTAACACAGAAAAAGAAACTTATCATAAGATATCACTTATGAAGGGTGTGTAAACATGGCTACACATGAGCTGAATTAGAAAACAGAACAGAGTCTCACATTTAGAAAAAAATACTTTATATCTGCTTAAAGCGAAAGGTGACTTGGGGTGATGCATAACACCCGAGTTTGATATTAGCACACATACAGTTCCATGAACCAAACGTGTAATAGACAAGACCTACTCCTTGCTCAGTGAACTGGACTCAACATCCCCTATTCCCTGCAGAGGAATATATCTGACTAGTATGAAGTTTAATTCCTATGTATTCAAATATGTCCGTAAGGGAATCAAACGTGTATAGAGTGGCATTAACACGGCAGTTGAAATCAGCTCAACCCCATTATAAAAATTAATTTCAAAAACAATACACAAAAACAACAAAATTCTTACGAAATTCATTCAGGGGCTCTGAAGCAACCTGGATTGACCTCATCTACACCCACAGGTGGATGAGACATAACGTTGGACACTTGGGGCTGAGAGCATTGGTGAGCTTGTGAACAAATGCAGACCATTTAAAGGAATAATGCATGCAACCCATTCCAAGGGTCCCAACACTCTTGATTCAAGGGAATCTTATGACAGCTAAAACACGCATGGGAAACCCAGAGAATGGGACAGCGTGTGATCTGGACAGCTTTCTAAAACGCTTCTCCTTTTTCGTCTCCTTGTGCTTCGGTTTGCCATTCCAGTCACTTTACTATAAATCTCCCATCTTGGAGAATCAGCACATTTGACCTCATGTTTCACACTGCTCACAAACTCTGTGAAGGATGAATGGGAAGAGGTGGAAGTAATAAGAGATTTGCTGTAAGCATTTGGACAGGCACATGGCACTCTCATTTCCCATCATGAAGAAGTGTTAACCCAAACCTCATTCTGCTGCCCCAGAACCCAGATAGGGCCTGAAGCAATCCTACGGGTCTGTGGCAAGCTCAGTAAAAAAGGGAGTTAAAAAATGGAGCTCAGGGTCTCAGGAATTCACCAACTTTCAGAGTTATAATGGACAACTATCGTCCAAAAATCTGTTGAGGGAAGGAAACGAGGAGGACCGGAAATTGAGGCAGGACTGCAGGAAACATATTTGAAGAGGTAGATAGGAATCGCCTTTTAAGCACAGGAAATGTGGCACAACTTCGACAATGATGCACTTGGCCAAAAGGGCGGATGCGATTTTTCCTCAATATATTCAAGAAAACACGAATACACACTTTTTGGCCAACGAATCAAGTGGGCAATGCAAAGACAGACTACAAATATGTCTCATTTGCCAATGGTCAAACAGAACATCCAAAAAAAATTGTAAAATCCAGAAATGCAGCACGGCCGAGTGGAACAGTGAACCTTGTTATGCTGATGGGAGGCATGTAAATTGCCAAGAGCCGCTCTGGAGAAGTCCACTGTGTTCCCACAAACATCTGAAAACTGAGCTAAAGAGTTTAGGGTAGGGCCTCCCTGGTGGCGCAGTCTTTGAGAGTCCGCCTGCCGATGCAGGGGATACGGGTTCGTGCCCCGGTCTGGGAGGATCCCATATGCCGCGGAGCAGCTGGGCCCGTGAGCCATGGCCACTGAGCCTGCGCATCCAGAGCCTCTGCTCCGCAACGGGAGAGGCCGCAGCAGTGAGAGGCCCGCATACGGAAAAAAAAAAAAAAGTGTTTAGGGTACTACCACTCATGGGCGTATACATTGGGAAAACTGAAAATCAACAAGAAACAGCCACCCCAAAGTTTAGGGCTGCTTTGCTTACAAAGAAATCCACTTCAGTACACCTCAAATATCCCAGGAAAGACAAAAGTGGATTAAGAAGTTGTGGTACTTACGTACTAAGGGATATCCCTCAGCCATGGAATCAATGTCATAAAGCCAGTAGCAGCATAATGACTGGAGTAAGGTACGATGATTCTAAGGGAAATAAGTAACACAGAAAAAGAAACTTATCATAAGATATCACTTATGAAGGGAATGTAAACATGGCTACACATGAGCTGAATTAGAAAACAGAACAGAGTCTCACATTTAGAAAAATAAAATTGAAACACTCTTATGCCTGCTTAAGGGGAAAGGTGAGGTGGGATGATGCATAAAACCAGAGTTTGATATTAGCACAGGTAGCGTTCCATAAAACAAATGTGTAGTAGACAAGACCTACTCCTTGCTCAGTGAACTGAACTCCAACATCCCCTATTCCCTGCAGATTAATATATCTGACTAGAAAGAATCTTAATACCTATGTATTGATATGTCTCCTTAAGGGAATCAAGAGTGTATAGAGGGGCATAAACACGGCAGTGAAAATCAGCTCAACCCCATTATAAAAATCAATTTCAAACTAAAACACAAGAACAGCGAAATCCTTACAGAATTCGTTAAGGGGCTCTGATGCAATTGGGACTGACCACATCTACACCCACAGCTGGATGAGACATAAGGCTGGACACTTGGGGCTGAGAGGATTGGTGAGGTTGTGTGAGCAAATGCAGACCATTTAAAGCAATAATATGTGCAACCCATTCCTTGGGTCCCAACTCTCTGGGGTCCAGGGAATCTTATTACAGCTAAAACATGCATGGGAAACCCAGAGGATGGGACAATGTGTGACCCGGACATCTTTCTAAAATACACCTCCTTTATCCTCTCCTTGTGCTCGGGTTCACCATTCCAGCCACTTTACTATAAATCTCCCCGCTTAGAGAGTCACTGCCTTTAACCTCCTGATTCACACAGTTTGCAATTTGTGTGGAGATTAAATGGGAATAGGGGGAACCAATGAGAGACATGCTGTAAGCATTTGGATGGGCACACGCCCCTGTAATTTCCCATCACGAAGAAAATTTAACCAAATGCTCAGCCTGCTGCAGCAGAGCATGTATATGGCCTGACACAATCCTGCGGGTTTGTGGCCAGCTCACAAAAAAAGCAAGTTGAAAAACTGAGCTCAGGTTCTCTGGAATTCACAAACCTGCAGAGTTATAATGGACAACTCTCGTCCAAAAATCTGTAGATGGAAGGAAACGAGGAGGACTTTAATTCGAGGCAGGATTACAGGAAACATATTTCAAGAAGTAGATTGGAATCGCATTTTAAGCACAGGAAATGCGGCCCAATTTTGACAATGATGCACTTGGCCACAAAGGGCGTATGTGGTTTCCCGCAATATATTCAAGGAAACACGCATATGCACTTTTTGGCCAACCAAGCAAGCGGGCAATGCAAATCCTCACTACAAAGTAGTCTCATGTCCAACCGGTTAAACAGAACATCCTAAAGAATTGTAAAAACTAGAAAGGCAGCAGAGCTGTGTGGAACAGGGGGTCCTTTGACAATGATGGGCGGGATGTAAATTGACAAGAGCCACTCTGGAGAAGTCCATGGTGTTTCCTGAAACATCTAAAAACAGAGCTAAAGAGCCTAGGGTACTTCCACTCATGGGCTAATACATTGGGTAAACAGAAAATCAACAAGAAACAGCCCCACCAAAGTTTAGGGCTGCTCCATTTACAAGAAAATCGACTTCAGTACACCTTAAATATCCCAGGAAAAATAAAAAGTTGGGGTACTTACATACTATGGGATATCCCGCAGCCATGGAATCAATGTCATAAAGCCAGTAGCAGCATAATGGCTGGATTTAGGTACGATGTTTCTAAGTGAAATAAGTAACACAGAAAAAGAAACTTATCATAAGATATCACTTATGAAGGGTGTGTAAACATGGCTACACATGAGCTGAATTAGAAAACAGAACAGAGTCTCACATTTAGAAAAAAATACTTTATATCTGCTTAAAGCGAAAGGTGACTTGGGGTGATGCATAACACCCGAGTTTGATATTAGCACACATACAGTTCCATGAACCAAACGTGTAATAGACAAGACCTACTCCTTGCTCAGTGAACTGGACTCAACATCCCCTATTCCCTGCAGAGGAATATATCTGACTAGTATGAAGTTTAATTCCTATGTATTCAAATATGTCCGTAAGGGAATCAAACGTGTATAGAGTGGCATTAACACGGCAGTTGAAATCAGCTCAACCCCATTATAAAAATTAATTTCAAAAACAATACACAAAAACAACAAAATTCTTACGAAATTCATTCAGGGGCTCTGAAGCAACCTGGATTGACCTCATCTACACCCACAGGTGGATGAGACATAACGTTGGACACTTGGGGCTGAGAGCATTGGTGAGCTTGTGAACAAATGCAGACCATTTAAAGGAATAATGCATGCAACCCATTCCAAGGGTCCCAACACTCTTGATTCAAGGGAATCTTATGACAGCTAAAACACGCATGGGAAACCCAGAGAATGGGACAGCGTGTGATCTGGACAGCTTTCTAAAACGCTTCTCCTTTTTCGTCTCCTTGTGCTTCGGTTTGCCATTCCAGTCACTTTACTATAAATCTCCCATCTTGGAGAATCAGCACATTTGACCTCATGTTTCACACTGCTCACAAACTCTGTGAAGGATGAATGGGAAGAGGTGGAAGTAATAAGAGATTTGCTGTAAGCATTTGGACAGGCACATGACACTCTCATTTCCCATCACGAAGAAGTGTTAACCCAAACCTCATTCTGCTGCCCCAGAACCCAGATAGGGCCTGAAGCAATCCTACGGGTCTGTGGCAAGCTCAGGAAAAAAGGGAGTTAAAAAATGGAGCTCAGGGTCTCAGGAATTCACCAACTTTCAGAGTTATAATGGACAACTATCGTCCAAAAATCTGTTGAGGGAAGGAAACGAGGAGGACCGGAAATTGAGGCAGGACTGCAGGAAACATATTTGAAGAGGTAGATAGGAATCGCCTTTTAAGCACAGGAAATGTGGCACAACTTCGACAATGATGCACTTGGCCAAAAGGGCGGATGCGATTTTTCCTCAATATATTCAAGAAAACACGAATACACACTTTTTGGCCAACGAATCAAGTGGGCAATGCAAAGACAGACTACAAATATGTCTCATTTGCCAATGGTCAAACAGAACATCCAAAAAAAATTGTAAAATCCAGAAATGCAGCACGGCCGAGTGGAACAGTGAGCCTTGTTATGCTGATGGGAGGGATGTAAATTGCCAAGAGCCGCTCTGGAGAAGTCCACTGTGTTCCCTCAAACATCTGAAAACTGAGCTAAAGAGTTTAGGGTAGGGCCTCCCTGGTGGCGCAGTCTTTGAGAGTCCGCCTGCCGATGCAGGGGATACGGGTTCGTGCCCCGGTCTGGGAGGATCCCATATGCCGCGGAGCAGCTGGGCCCGTGAGCCATGGCCACAGAGCCTGCGCATCCAGAGCCTGTGCTCCGCAACGGGAGAGGCCGCAGCAGTGAGAGGCCCGCATACGGAAAAAAAAAAAAAAAGTGTTTAGGGTACTACCACTCATGGGCGTATACATTGGGAAAACTGAAAATCAACAAGAAACAGCCACCCCAAAGTTTAGGGCTGCTTTGCTTACAAAGAAATCCACTTCAGTACACCTCAAATATCCCAGGAAAGACAAAAGTGGATTAAGAAGTTGTGGTACTTACGTACTAAGGGATATCCCTCAGCCATGGAATCAATGTCATAAAGCCAGTAGCAGCATAATGACTGGAGTAAGGTACGATGATTCTAAGGGAAATAAGTAACACAGAAAAAGAAACTTATCATAAGATATCACTTATGAAGGGAATGTAAACATGGCTACACATGAGCTGAATTAGAAAACAGAACAGAGTCTCACATTTAGAAAAATAAAATTGAAACACTCTTATGCCTGCTTAAGGGGAAAGGTGAGGTGGGATGATGCATAAAACCAGAGTTTGATATTAGCACAGGTAGCGTTCCATAAAACAAATGTGTAGTAGACAAGACCTACTCCTTGCTCAGTGAACTGAACTCCAACATCCCCTATTCCCTGCAGATTAATATATCTGACTAGAAAGAATCTTAATACCTATGTATTGATATGTCTCCTTAAGGGAATCAAGAGTGTATAGAGGGGCATAAACACGGCAGTGAAAATCAGCTCAACCCCATTATAAAAATCAATTTCAAACTAAAACACAAGAACAGCGAAATCCTTACAGAATTCGTTAAGGGGCTCTGATGCAATTGGGACTGACCACATCTACACCCACAGCTGGATGAGACATAAGGCTGGACACTTGGGGCTGAGAGGATTGGTGAGGTTGTGTGAGCAAATGCAGACCATTTAAAGCAATAATATGTGCAACCCATTCCTTGGGTCCCAACTCTCTGGGGTCCAGGGAATCTTATTACAGCTAAAACATGCATGGGAAACCCAGAGGATGGGACAATGTGTGACCCGGACATCTTTCTAAAATACACCTCCTTTATCCTCTCCTTGTGCTCGGGTTCACCATTCCAGCCACTTTACTATAAATCTCCCCGCTTAGAGAGTCACTGCCTTTTACCTCCTGATTCACACAGTTTGCAATTTGTGTGGAGATTAAATGGGAATAGGGGGAACCAATGAGAGACATGCTGTAAGCATTTGGACGGGCACACGCCCCTGTAATTTCCCATCACGAAGAAAATTTAACCAAATGCTCAGCCTGCTGCAGCAGAGCATGGATATGGCCTGACACAATCCTGCGGGTTTGTGGCCAGCTCACAAAAAAAGCAAGTTGAAAAACTGAGCTCAGGTTCTCTGGAATTCACAAACCTGCAGAGTTATAATGGACAACTCTCGTCCAAAAATCTGTAGATGGAAGGAAACGAGGAGGACTTTAATTCGAGGCAGGATTACAGGAAACATATTTCAAGAAGTAGATTGGAATCGCATTTTAAGCACAGGAAATGCGGCCCAATTTTGACAATGATGCACTTGGCCACAAAGGGCGTATGTGGTTTCCCGCAATATATTCAAGGAAACACGCATATGCACTTTTTGGCCAACCAAGCAAGCGGGCAATGCAAATCCTCACTACAAAGTAGTCTCATGTCCAACCGGTTAAACAGAACATCCTAAAGAATTGTAAAAACTAGAAAGGCAGCACAGCTGTGTGGAACAGGGGGTCCTTTGACAATGATGGGCGGGATGTAAATTGACAAGAGCCACTCTGGAGAAGTCCATGGTGTTTCCTGAAACATCTAAAAACAGAGCTAAAGAGCCTAGGGTACTTCCACTCATGGGCTAATACATTGGGTAAACAGAAAATCAACAAGAAACAGCCCCACCAAAGTTTAGGGCTGCTCCATTTACAAGAAAATCGACTTCAGTACACCTTAAATATCCCAGGAAAAATAAAAAGTTGGGGTACTTACATACTACGGGATATCCCGCAGCCATGGAATCAATGTCATAAAGCCAGTAGCAGCATAATGGCTGGATTTAGGTACGATGTTTCTAAGTGAAATAAGTAACACAGAAAAAGAAACTTATCATAAGATATCACTTATGAAGGGTGTGTAAACATGGCTACACATGAGCTGAATTAGAAAACAGAACAGAGTCTCACATTTAGAAAAAAATACTTTATATCTGCTTAAAGCGAAAGGTGACTTGGGGTGATGCATAACACCCGAGTTTGATATTAGCACACATACAGTTCCATGAACCAAACGTGTAATAGACAAGACCTACTCCTTGCTCAGTGAACTGGACTCAACATCCCCTATTCCCTGCAGAGGAATATATCTGACTAGTATGAAGTTTAATTCCTATGTATTCAAATATGTCCGTAAGGGAATCAAACGTGTATAGAGTGGCATTAACACGGCAGTTGAAATCAGCTCAACCCCATTATAAAAATTAATTTCAAAAACAATACACAAAAACAACAAAATTCTTACGAAATTCATTCAGGGGCTCTGAAGCAACCTGGATTGACCTCATCTACACCCACAGGTGGATGAGACATAACGTTGGACACTTGGGGCTGAGAGCATTGGTGAGCTTGTGAACAAATGCAGACCATTTAAAGGAATAATGCATGCAACCCATTCCAAGGGTCCCAACACTCTTGATTCAAGGGAATCTTATGACAGCTAAAACACGCATGGGAAACCCAGAGAATGGGACAGCGTGTGATCTGGACAGCTTTCTAAAACGCTTCTCCTTTTTCGTCTCCTTGTGCTTCGGTTTGCCATTCCAGTCACTTTACTATAAATCTCCCATCTTGGAGAATCAGCACATTTGACCTCATGTTTCACACTGCTCACAAACTCTGTGAAGGATGAATGGGAAGAGGTGGAAGTAATAAGAGATTTGCTGTAAGCATTTGGACAGGCACATGACACTCTCATTTCCCATCACGAAGAAGTGTTAACCCAAACCTCATTCTGCTGCCCCAGAACCCAGATAGGGCCTGAAGCAATCCTACGGGTCTGTGGCAAGCTCAGGAAAAAAGGGAGTTAAAAAATGGAGCTCAGGGTCTCAGGAATTCACCAACTTTCAGAGTTATAATGGACAACTATCGTCCAAAAATCTGTTGAGGGAAGGAAACGAGGAGGACCGGAAATTGAGGCAGGACTGCAGGAAACATATTTGAAGAGGTAGATAGGAATCGCCTTTTAAGCACAGGAAATGTGGCACAACTTCGACAATGATGCACTTGGCCAAAAGGGCGGATGCGATTTTTCCTCAATATATTCAAGAAAACACGAATACACACTTTTTGGCCAACGAATCAAGTGGGCAATGCAAAGACAGACTACAAATATGTCTCATTTGCCAATGGTCAAACAGAACATCCAAAAAAAATTGTAAAATCCAGAAATGCAGCACGGCCGAGTGGAACAGTGAGCCTTGTTATGCTGATGGGAGGGATGTAAATTGCCAAGAGCCGCTCTGGAGAAGTCCACTGTGTTCCCTCAAACATCTGAAAACTGAGCTAAAGAGTTTAGGGTCCTTCCACTCATGGGCGTATACATTGGGAAAACTGAAAATCAACAAGAAACAGCCACCCCAAAGTTTAGGGCTGCTTTGTTTACAAAGAAATCCACTTCAGTACACCTCAAATATCCCAGGAAAGACAAAAGTGGATTAAGAAATTGTGGTACTTACGTACTAAGGGATATCCCTCAGCCATGGAATCAATGTCATAAAGCCAGTAGCAGCATAATGACTGGAGTAAGGTACGATGATTCTAAGGGAAATAAGTAACACAGAAAAAGAAACTTATCATAAGGTATCACTTATGAAGGGAATGTAAACATGGCTACACATGAGCTGAATTAGAAAACAGAACAGAGTCTCACATTTAGAAAAATAAAAATGAAACACTCTTATGCCTGCTTAAGGGGAAAGGTGAGGTGGGATGATGCATAAAACCAGAGTTTGATATTAGCACAGGTAGCGTTCCATAAAACAAATGTGTAGTAGACAAGACCTACTCCTTGCTCAGTGAACTGAACTCCAACATCCCCTATTCCCTGCAGATTAATATATCTGACTAGAAAGAATCTTAATACCTATGTATTGATATGTCTCCTTAAGGGAATCAAGAGTGTATAGAGGGGCATAAACACGGCAGTGAAAATCAGCTCAACCCCATTATAAAAATCAATTTCAAACTAAAACACAAGAACAGCGAAATCCTTACAGAATTCGTTAAGGGGCTCTGATGCAATTGGGACTGACCACATCTACACCCACAGCTGGATGAGACATAAGGCTGGACACTTGGGGCTGAGAGGATTGGTGAGGTTGTGTGAGCAAATGCAGACCATTTAAAGCAATAATATGTGCAACCCATTCCTTGGGTCCCAACTCTCTGGGGTCCAGGGAATCTTATTACAGCTAAAACATGCATGGGAAACCCAGAGGATGGGACAATGTGTGACCCGGACATCTTTCTAAAATACACCTCCTTTATCCTCTCCTTGTGCTCGGGTTCACCATTCCAGCCACTTTACTATAAATCTCCCCGCTTAGAGAGTCAGTGCCTTTAACCTCCTGTTTCACACAGTTTGCACTTTGTGTGGAGATTAAATGGGAATAGGGGGAACCAATGAGAGACATGCTGTAAGCATTTGGACGGGCACACGCCCCTGTAATTTCCCATCACGAAGAATATTTAACCAAATGCTCAGCCTGCTGCAGCAGAGCATGGATATGGCCTGACACAATCCTGCGGGTTTGTGGCCAGCTCACAAAAAAAGCAAGTTGAAAAACTGAGCTCAGGTTCTCTGGAATTCACAAACCTGCAGAGTTATAATGGACAACTCTCGTCCAAAAATCTGTAGATGGAAGGAAACGAGGAGGACTTTAATTCGAGGCAGGATTACAGGAAACATATTTCAAGAAGTAGATTGGAATCGCATTTTAAGCACAGGAAATGCGGCCCAATTTTGACAATGATGCACTTGGCCACAAAGGGCGTATGTGGTTTCCCGCAATATATTCAAGGAAACACGCATATGCACTTTTTGGCCAACCAAGCAAGCGGGCAATGCAAATCCTCACTACAAAGTAGTCTCATGTCCAACCGGTTAAACAGAACATCCTAAAGAATTGTAAAAACTAGAAAGGCAGCAGAGCTGTGTGGAACAGGGGGTCCTTTGACAATGACGGGCGGGATGTAAATTGACAAGAGCCACTCTGGAGAAGTCCATGGTGTTTCCTGAAACATCTAAAAACAGAGCTAAAGAGCCTAGGGTACTTCCACTCATGGGCTAATACATTGGGTAAACAGAAAATCAACAAGAAACAGCCCCACCAAAGTTTAGGGCTGCTCCATTTACAAGAAAATCGACTTCAGTACACCTTAAATATCCCAGGAAAAATAAAAAGTTGGGGTACTTACATACTATGGGATATCCCGCAGCCATGGAATCAATGTCATAAAGCCAGTAGCAGCATAATGGCTGGATTTAGGTACGATGTTTCTAAGTGAAATAAGTAACACAGAAAAAGAAACTTATCATAAGATATCACTTATGAAGGGTGTGTAAACATGGCTACACATGAGCTGAATTAGAAAACAGAACAGAGTCTCACATTTAGAAAAAAATACTTTATATCTGCTTAAAGCGAAAGGTGACTTGGGGTGATGCATAACACCCGAGTTTGATATTAGCACACATACAGTTCCATGAACCAAACGTGTAATAGACAAGACCTACTCCTTGCTCAGTGAACTGGACTCAACATCCCCTATTCCCTGCAGAGGAATATATCTGACTAGTATGAAGTTTAATTCCTATGTATTCAAATATGTCCGTAAGGGAATCAAACGTGTATAGAGTGGCATTAACACGGCAGTTGAAATCAGCTCAACCCCATTATAAAAATTAATTTCAAAAACAATACACAAAAACAACAAAATTCTTACGAAATTCATTCAGGGGCTCTGAAGCAACCTGGATTGACCTCATCTACACCCACAGGTGGATGAGATATAACGTTGGACACTTGGGGCTGAGAGCATTGGTGAGCTTGTGAACAAATGCAGACCATTTAAAGGAATAATGCATGCAACCCATTCCAAGGGTCCCAACACTCTTGATTCAAGGGACTCTTATGACAGCTAAAACACGCATGGGAAACCCAGAGAATGGGACAGCGTGTGATCTGGACAGCTTTCTAAAACGCTTCTCCTTTTTCGTCTCCTTGTGCTTCGGTTTGCCATTCCAGTCACTTTACTATAAATCTCCCATCTTGGAGAATCAGCACATTTGACCTCATGTTTCACACTGCTCACAAACTCTGTGAAGGATGAATGGGAAGAGGTGGAAGTAATAAGAGATTTGCTGTAAGCATTTGGACAGGCACATGACACTCTCATTTCCCATCACGAAGAAGTGTTAACCCAAACCTCATTCTGCTGCCCCAGAACCCAGATAGGGCCTGAAGCAATCCTACGGGTCTGTGGCAAGCTCAGGAAAAAAGGGAGTTAAAAAATGGAGCTCAGGGTCTCAGGAATTCACCAACTTTCAGAGTTATAATGGACAACTATCGTCCAAAAATCTGTTGAGGGAAGGAAACGAGGAGGACCGGAAATTGAGGCAGGACTGCAGGAAACATATTTGAAGAGGTAGATAGGAATCGCCTTTTAAGCACAGGAAATGTGGCACAACTTCGACAATGATGCACTTGGCCAAAAGGGCGGATGCGATTTTTCCTCAATATATTCAAGAAAACACGAATACACACTTTTTGGCCAACGAATCAAGTGGGCAATGCAAAGACAGACTACAAATATGTCTCATTTGCCAATGGTCAAACAGAACATCCAAAAAAAATTGTAAAATCCAGAAATGCAGCACGGCCGAGTGGAACAGTGAGCCTTGTTATGCTGATGGGAGGGATGTAAATTGCCAAGAGCCGCTCTGGAGAAGTCCACTGTGTTCCCTCAAACATCTGAAAACTGAGCTAAAGAGTTTAGGGTCCTTCCACTCATGGGCGTATACATTGGGAAAACTGAAAATCAACAAGAAACAGCCACCCCAAAGTTTAGGGCTGCTTTGTTTACAAAGAAATCCACTTCAGTACACCTCAAATATCCCAGGAAAGACAAAAGTGGATTAAGAAGTTGTGGTACTTACGTACTAAGGGATATCCCTCAGCCATGGAATCAATGTCATAAAGCCAGTAGCAGCATAATGACTGGAGTAAGGTACGATGATTCTAAGGGAAATAAGTAACACAGAAAAAGAAACTTATCATAAGGTATCACTTATGAAGGGAATGTAAACATGGCTAAACATGAGCTGAATTAGAAAACAGAACAGAGTCTCACATTTAGAAAAATAAAAATGAAACACTCTTATGCCTGCTTAAGGGGAAAGGTGAGGTGGGATGATGCATAAAACCAGAGTTTGATATTAGCACAGGTAGCGTTCCATAAAACAAATGTGTAGTAGACAAGACCTACTCCTTGCTCAGTGAACTGAACTCCAACATCCCCTATTCCCTGCAGATTAATATATCTGACTAGAAAGAATCTTAATACCTATGTATTGATATGTCTCCTTAAGGGAATCAAGAGTGTATAGAGGGGCATAAACACGGCAGTGAAAATCAGCTCAACCCCATTATAAAAATCAATTTCAAACTAAAACACAAGAACAGCGAAATCCTTACAGAATTCGTTAAGGGGCTCTGATGCAATTGGGACTGACCACATCTACACCCACAGCTGGATGAGACATAAGGCTGGACACTTGGGGCTGAGAGGATTGGTGAGGTTGTGTGAGCAAATGCAGACCATTTAAAGCAATAATATGTGCAACCCATTCCTTGGGTCCCAACTCTCTGGGGTCCAGGGAATCTTATTACAGCTAAAACATGCATGGGAAACCCAGAGGATGGGACAATGTGTGACCCGGACATCTTTCTAAAATACACCTCCTTTATCCTCTCCTTGTGCTCGGGTTCACCATTCCAGCCACTTTACTATAAATCTCCCCGCTTAGAGAGTCAGTGCCTTTAACCTCCTGTTTCACACAGTTTGCACTTTGTGTGGAGATTAAATGGGAATAGGGGGAACCAATGAGAGACATGCTGTAAGCATTTGGACGGGCACACGCCCCTGTAATTTCCCATCACGAAGAATATTTAACCAAATGCTCAGCCTGCTGCAGCAGAGCATGGATATGGCCTGACACAATCCTGCGGGTTTGTGGCCAGCTCACAAAAAAAGCAAGTTGAAAAACTGAGCTCAGGTTCTCTGGAATTCACAAACCTGCAGAGTTATAATGGACAACTCTCGTCCAAAAATCTGTAGATGGAAGGAAACGAGGAGGACTTTAATTCGAGGCAGGATTACAGGAAACATATTTCAAGAAGTAGATTGGAATCGCATTTTAAGCACAGGAAATGCGGCCCAATTTTGACAATGATGCACTTGGCCACAAAGGGCGTATGTGGTTTCCCGCAATATATTCAAGGAAACACGCATATGCACTTTTTGGCCAACCAAGCAAGCGGGCAATGCAAATCCTCACTACAAAGTAGTCTCATGTCCAACCGGTTAAACAGAACATCCTAAAGAATTGTAAAAACTAGAAAGGCAGCAGAGCTGTGTGGAACAGGGGGTCCTTTGACAATGACGGGCGGGATGTAAATTGACAAGAGCCACTCTGGAGAAGTCCATGGTGTTTCCTGAAACATCTAAAAACAGAGCTAAAGAGCCTAGGGTACTTCCACTCATGGGCTAATACATTGGGTAAACAGAAAATCAACAAGAAACAGCCCCACCAAAGTTTAGGGCTGCTCCATTTACAAGAAAATCGACTTCAGTACACCTTAAATATCCCAGGAAAAATAAAAAGTTGGGGTACTTACATACTATGGGATATCCCGCAGCCATGGAATCAATGTCATAAAGCCAGTAGCAGCATAATGGCTGGATTTAGGTACGATGTTTCTAAGTGAAATAAGTAACACAGAAAAAGAAACTTATCATAAGATATCACTTATGAAGGGTGTGTAAACATGGCTACACATGAGCTGAATTAGAAAACAGAACAGAGTCTCACATTTAGAAAAAAATACTTTATATCTGCTTAAAGCGAAAGGTGACTTGGGGTGATGCATAACACCCGAGTTTGATATTAGCACACATACAGTTCCATGAACCAAACGTGTAATAGACAAGACCTACTCCTTGCTCAGTGAACTGGACTCAACATCCCCTATTCCCTGCAGAGGAATATATCTGACTAGTATGAAGTTTAATTCCTATGTATTCAAATATGTCCGTAAGGGAATCAAACGTGTATAGAGTGGCATTAACACGGCAGTTGAAATCAGCTCAACCCCATTATAAAAATTAATTTCAAAAACAATACACAAAAACAACAAAATTCTTACGAAATTCATTCAGGGGCTCTGAAGCAACCTGGATTGACCTCATCTACACCCACAGGTGGATGAGACATAACGTTGGACACTTGGGGCTGAGAGCATTGGTGAGCTTGTGAACAAATGCAGACCATTTAAAGGAATAATGCATGCAACCCATTCCAAGGGTCCCAACACTCTTGATTCAAGGGACTCTTATGACAGCTAAAACACGCATGGGAAACCCAGAGAATGGGACAGCGTGTGATCTGGACAGCTTTCTAAAACGCTTCTCCTTTTTCGTCTCCTTGTGCTTCGGTTTGCCATTCCAGTCACTTTACTATAAATCTCCCATCTTGGAGAATCAGCACATTTGACCTCATGTTTCACACTGCTCACAAACTCTGTGAAGGATGAATGGGAAGAGGTGGAAGTAATAAGAGATTTGCTGTAAGCATTTGGACAGGCACATGACACTCTCATTTCCCATCACGAAGAAGTGTTAACCCAAACCTCATTCTGCTGCCCCAGAACCCAGATAGGGCCTGAAGCAATCCTACGGGTCTGTGGCAAGCTCAGGAAAAAAGGGAGTTAAAAAATGGAGCTCAGGGTCTCAGGAATTCACCAACTTTCAGAGTTATAATGGACAACTATCGTCCAAAAATCTGTTGAGGGAAGGAAACGAGGAGGACCGGAAATTGAGGCAGGACTGCAGGAAACATATTTGAAGAGGTAGATAGGAATCGCCTTTTAAGCACAGGAAATGTGGCACAACTTCGACAATGATGCACTTGGCCAAAAGGGCGGATGCGATTTTTCCTCAATATATTCAAGAAAACACGAATACACACTTTTTGGCCAACGAATCAAGTGGGCAATGCAAAGACAGACTACAAATATGTCTCATTTGCCAATGGTCAAACAGAACATCCAAAAAAATTGTAAAATCCAGAAATGCAGCACGGCCGAGTGGAACAGTGAGCCTTGTTATGCTGATGGGAGGGATGTAAATTGCCAAGAGCCGCTCTGGAGAAGTCCACTGTGTTCCCTCAAACATCTGAAAACTGAGCTAAAGAGTTTAGGGTCCTTCCACTCATGGGCGTATACATTGGGAAAACTGAAAATCAACAAGAAACAGCCACCCCAAAGTTTAGGGCTGCTTTGTTTACAAAGAAATCCACTTCAGTACACCTCAAATATCCCAGGAAAGACAAAAGTGGATTAAGAAGTTGTGGTACTTACGTACTAAGGGATATCCCTCAGCCATGGAATCAATGTCATAAAGCCAGTAGCAGCATAATGACTGGAGTAAGGTACGATGATTCTAAGGGAAATAAGTAACACAGAAAAAGAAACTTATCATAAGGTATCACTTATGAAGGGAATGTAAACATGGCTACACATGAGCTGAATTAGAAAACAGAACAGAGTCTCACATTTAGAAAAATAAAAATGAAACACTCTTATGCCTGCTTAAGGGGAAAGGTGAGGTGGGATGATGCATAAAACCAGAGTTTGATATTAGCACAGGTAGCGTTCCATAAAACAAATGTGTAGTAGACAAGACCTACTCCTTGCTCAGTGAACTGAACTCCAACATCCCCTATTCCCTGCAGATTAATATATCTGACTAGAAAGAATCTTAATACCTATGTATTGATATGTCTCCTTAAGGGAATCAAGAGTGTATAGAGGGGCATAAACACGGCAGTGAAAATCAGCTCAACCCCATTATAAAAATCAATTTCAAACTAAAACACAAGAACAGCGAAATCCTTACAGAATTCGTTAAGGGGCTCTGATGCAATTGGGACTGACCACATCTACACCCACAGCTGGATGAGACATAAGGCTGGACACTTGGGGCTGAGAGGATTGGTGAGGTTGTGTGAGCAAATGCAGACCATTTAAAGCAATAATATGTGCAACCCATTCCTTGGGTCCCAACTCTCTGGGGTCCAGGGAATCTTATTACAGCTAAAACATGCATGGGAAACCCAGAGGATGGGACAATGTGTGACCCGGACATCTTTCTAAAATACACCTCCTTTATCCTCTCCTTGTGCTCGGGTTCACCATTCCAGCCACTTTACTATAAATCTCCCCGCTTAGAGAGTCAGTGCCTTTAACCTCCTGTTTCACACAGTTTGCACTTTGTGTGGAGATTAAATGGGAATAGGGGGAACCAATGAGAGACATGCTGTAAGCATTTGGACGGGCACACGCCCCTGTAATTTCCCATCACGAAGAATATTTAACCAAATGCTCAGCCTGCTGCAGCAGAGCATGGATATGGCCTGACACAATCCTGCGGGTTTGTGGCCAGCTCACAAAAAAAGCAAGTTGAAAAACTGAGCTCAGGTTCTCTGGAATTCACAAACCTGCAGAGTTATAATGGACAACTCTCGTCCAAAAATCTGTAGATGGAAGGAAACGAGGAGGACTTTAATTCGAGGCAGGATTACAGGAAACATATTTCAAGAAGTAGATTGGAATCGCATTTTAAGCACAGGAAATGCGGCCCAATTTTGACAATGATGCACTTGGCCACAAAGGGCGTATGTGGTTTCCCGCAATATATTCAAGGAAACACGCATATGCACTTTTTGGCCAACCAAGCAAGCGGGCAATGCAAATCCTCACTACAAAGTAGTCTCATGTCCAACCGGTTAAACAGAACATCCTAAAGAATTGTAAAAACTAGAAAGGCAGCAGAGCTGTGTGGAACAGGGGGTCCTTTGACAATGACGGGCGGGATGTAAATTGACAAGAGCCACTCTGGAGAAGTCCATGGTGTTTCCTGAAACATCTAAAAACAGAGCTAAAGAGCCTAGGGTACTTCCACTCATGGGCTAATACATTGGGTAAACAGAAAATCAACAAGAAACAGCCCCACCAAAGTTTAGGGCTGCTCCATTTGCAAGAAAATCGACTTCAGTACACCTTAAATATCCCAGGAAAAATAAAAAGTTGGGGTACTTACATACTATGGGATATCCCGCAGCCATGGAATCAATGTCATAAAGCCAGTAGCAGCATAATGGCTGGATTTAGGTACGATGTTTCTAAGTGAAATAAGTAACACAGAAAAAGAAACTTATCATAAGATATCACTTATGAAGGGTGTGTAAACATGGCTACACATGAGCTGAATTAGAAAACAGAACAGAGTCTCACATTTAGAAAAAAATACTTTATATCTGCTTAAAGCGAAAGGTGACTTGGGGTGATGCATAACACCCGAGTTTGATATTAGCACACATACAGTTCCATGAACCAAACGTGTAATAGACAAGACCTACTCCTTGCTCAGTGAACTGGACTCAACATCCCCTATTCCCTGCAGAGGAATATATCTGACTAGTATGAAGTTTAATTCCTATGTATTCAAATATGTCCGTAAGGGAATCAAACGTGTATAGAGTGGCATTAACACGGCAGTTGAAATCAGCTCAACCCCATTATAAAAATTAATTTCAAAAACAATACACAAAAACAACAAAATTCTTACGAAATTCATTCAGGGGCTCTGAAGCAACCTGGATTGACCTCATCTACACCCACAGGTGGATGAGACATAACGTTGGACACTTGGGGCTGAGAGCATTGGTGAGCTTGTGAACAAATGCAGACCATTTAAAGGAATAATGCATGCAACCCATTCCAAGGGTCCCAACACTCTTGATTCAAGGGACTCTTATGACAGCTAAAACACGCATGGGAAACCCAGAGAATGGGACAGCGTGTGATCTGGACAGCTTTCTAAAACGCTTCTCCTTTTTCGTCTCCTTGTGCTTCGGTTTGCCATTCCAGTCACTTTACTATAAATCTCCCATCTTGGAGAATCAGCACATTTGACCTCATGTTTCACACTGCTCACAAACTCTGTGAAGGATGAATGGGAAGAGGTGGAAGTAATAAGAGATTTGCTGTAAGCATTTGGACAGGCACATGGCACTCTCATTTCCCATCACGAAGAAGTGTTAACCCAAACCTCATTCTGCTGCCCCAGAACCCAGATAGGGCCTGAAGCAATCCTACGGGTCTGTGGCAAGCTCAGGAAAAAAGGGAGTTAAAAAATGGAGCTCAGGGTCTCAGGAATTCACCAACTTTCAGAGTTATAATGGACAACTATCGTCCAAAAATCTGTTGAGGGAAGGAAACGAGGAGGACCGGAAATTGAGGCAGGACTGCAGGAAACATATTTGAAGAGGTAGATAGGAATCGCCTTTTAAGCACAGGAAATGTGGCACAACTTCGACAATGATGCACTTGGCCAAAAGGGCGGATGCGATTTTTCCTCAATATATTCAAGAAAACACGAATACACACTTTTTGGCCAACGAATCAAGTGGGCAATGCAAAGACAGACTACAAATATGTCTCATTTGCCAATGGTCAAACAGAACATCCCAAAAAAATTGTAAAATCCAGAAATGCAGCACGGCCGAGTGGAACAGTGAGCCTTGTTATGCTGATGGGAGGGATGTAAATTGCCAAGAGCCGCTCTGGAGAAGTCCACTGTGTTCCCTCAAACATCTGAAAACTGAGCTAAAGAGTTTAGGGTCCTTCCACTCATGGGCGTATACATTGGGAAAACTGAAAATCAACAAGAAACAGCCACCCCAAAGTTTAGGGCTGCTTTGTTTACAAAGAAATCCACTTCAGTACACCTCAAATATCCCAGGAAAGACAAAAGTGGATTAAGAAGTTGTGGTACTTACGTACTAAGGGATATCCCTCAGCCATGGAATCAATGTCATAAAGCCAGTAGCAGCATAATGACTGGAGTAAGGTACGATGATTCTAAGGGAAATAAGTAACACAGAAAAAGAAACTTATCATAAGGTATCACTTATGAAGGGAATGTAAACATGGCTAAACATGAGCTGAATTAGAAAACAGAACAGAGTCTCACATTTAGAAAAATAAAAATGAAACACTCTTATGCCTGCTTAAGGGGAAAGGTGAGGTGGGATGATGCATAAAACCAGAGTTTGATATTAGCACAGGTAGCGTTCCATAAAACAAATGTGTAGTAGACAAGACCTACTCCTTGCTCAGTGAACTGAACTCCAACATCCCCTATTCCCTGCAGATTAATATATCTGACTAGAAAGAATCTTAATACCTATGTATTGATATGTCTCCTTAAGGGAATCAAGAGTGTATAGAGGGGCATAAACACGGCAGTGAAAATCAGCTCAACCCCATTATAAAAATCAATTTCAAACTAAAACACAAGAACAGCGAAATCCTTACAGAATTCGTTAAGGGGCTCTGATGCAATTGGGACTGACCACATCTACACCCACAGCTGGATGAGACATAAGGCTGGACACTTGGGGCTGAGAGGATTGGTGAGGTTGTGTGAGCAAATGCAGACCATTTAAAGCAATAATATGTGCAACCCATTCCTTGGGTCCCAACTCTCTGGGGTCCAGGGAATCTTATTACAGCTAAAACATGCATGGGAAACCCAGAGGATGGGACAATGTGTGACCCGGACATCTTTCTAAAATACACCTCCTTTATCCTCTCCTTGTGCTCGGGTTCACCATTCCAGCCACTTTACTATAAATCTCCCCGCTTAGAGAGTCAGTGCCTTTAACCTCCTGTTTCACACAGTTTGCACTTTGTGTGGAGATTAAATGGGAATAGGGGGAACCAATGAGAGACATGCTGTAAGCATTTGGACGGGCACACGCCCCTGTAATTTCCCATCACGAAGAATATTTAACCAAATGCTCAGCCTGCTGCAGCAGAGCATGGATATGGCCTGACACAATCCTGCGGGTTTGTGGCCAGCTCACAAAAAAAGCAAGTTGAAAAACTGAGCTCAGGTTCTCTGGAATTCACAAACCTGCAGAGTTATAATGGACAACTCTCGTCCAAAAATCTGTAGATGGAAGGAAACGAGGAGGACTTTAATTCGAGGCAGGATTACAGGAAACATATTTCAAGAAGTAGATTGGAATCGCATTTTAAGCACAGGAAATGCGGCCCAATTTTGACAATGATGCACTTGGCCACAAAGGGCGTATGTGGTTTCCCGCAATATATTCAAGGAAACACGCATATGCACTTTTTGGCCAACCAAGCAAGCGGGCAATGCAAATCCTCACTACAAAGTAGTCTCATGTCCAACCGGTTAAACAGAACATCCTAAAGAATTGTAAAAACTAGAAAGGCAGCAGAGCTGTGTGGAACAGGGGGTCCTTTGACAATGACGGGCGGGATGTAAATTGACAAGAGCCACTCTGGAGAAGTCCATGGTGTTTCCTGAAACATCTAAAAACAGAGCTAAAGAGCCTAGGGTACTTCCACTCATGGGCTAATACATTGGGTAAACAGAAAATCAACAAGAAACAGCCCCACCAAAGTTTAGGGCTGCTCCATTTACAAGAAAATCGACTTCAGTACACCTTAAATATCCCAGGAAAAATAAAAAGTTGGGGTACTTACATACTATGGGATATCCCGCAGCCATGGAATCAATGTCATAAAGCCAGTAGCAGCATAATGGCTGGATTTAGGTACGATGTTTCTAAGTGAAATAAGTAACACAGAAAAAGAAACTTATCATAAGATATCACTTATGAAGGGTGTGTAAACATGGCTACACATGAGCTGAATTAGAAAACAGAACAGAGTCTCACATTTAGAAAAAAATACTTTATATCTGCTTAAAGCGAAAGGTGACTTGGGGTGATGCATAACACCCGAGTTTGATATTAGCACACATACAGTTCCATGAACCAAACGTGTAATAGACAAGACCTACTCCTTGCTCAGTGAACTGGACTCAACATCCCCTATTCCCTGCAGAGGAATATATCTGACTAGTATGAAGTTTAATTCCTATGTATTCAAATATGTCCGTAAGGGAATCAAACGTGTATAGAGTGGCATTAACACGGCAGTTGAAATCAGCTCAACCCCATTATAAAAATTAATTTCAAAAACAATACACAAAAACAACAAAATTCTTACGAAATTCATTCAGGGGCTCTGAAGCAACCTGGATTGACCTCATCTACACCCACAGGTGGATGAGACATAACGTTGGACACTTGGGGCTGAGAGCATTGGTGAGCTTGTGAACAAATGCAGACCATTTAAAGGAATAATGCATGCAACCCATTCCAAGGGTCCCAACACTCTTGATTCAAGGGAATCTTATGACAGCTAAAACACGCATGGGAAACCCAGAGAATGGGACAGCGTGTGATCTGGACAGCTTTCTAAAACGCTTCTCCTTTTTCGTCTCCTTGTGCTTCGGTTTGCCATTCCAGTCACTTTACTATAAATCTCCCATCTTGGAGAATCAGCACATTTGACCTCATGTTTCACACTGCTCACAAACTCTGTGAAGGATGAATGGGAAGAGGTGGAAGTAATAAGAGATTTGCTGTAAGCATTTGGACAGGCACATGACACTCTCATTTCCCATCACGAAGAAGTGTTAACCCAAACCTCATTCTGCTGCCCCAGAACCCAGATAGGGCCTGAAGCAATCCTACGGGTCTGTGGCAAGCTCAGGAAAAAAGGGAGTTAAAAAATGGAGCTCAGGGTCTCAGGAATTCACAAACTTTCAGAGTTATAATGGACAACTATCGTCCAAAAATCTGTTGAGGGAAGGAAACGAGGAGGACCGGAAATTGAGGCAGGACTGCAGGAAACATATTTGAAGAGGTAGATAGGAATCGCCTTTTAAGCACAGGAAATGTGGCACAACTTCGACAATGATGCACTTGGCCAAAAGGGCGGATGCGATTTTTCCTCAATATATTCAAGAAAACACGAATACACACTTTTTGGCCAACGAATCAAGTGGGCAATGCAAAGACAGACTACAAATATGTCTCATTTGCCAATGGTCAAACAGAACATCCCAAAAAAATTGTAAAATCCAGAAATGCAGCACGGCCGAGTGGAACAGTGAGCCTTGTTATGCTGATGGGAGGGATGTAAATTGCCAAGAGCCGCTCTGGAGAAGTCCACTGTGTTCCCTCAAACATCTGAAAACTGAGCTAAAGAGTTTAGGGTCCTTCCACTCATGGGCGTATACATTGGGAAAACTGAAAATCAACAAGAAACAGCCACCCCAAAGTTTAGGGCTGCTTTGTTTACAAAGAAATCCACTTCAGTACACCTCAAATATCCCAGGAAAGACAAAAGTGGATTAAGAAGTTGTGGTACTTACGTACTAAGGGATATCCCTCAGCCATGGAATCAATGTCATAAAGCCAGTAGCAGCATAATGACTGGAGTAAGGTACGATGATTCTAAGGGAAATAAGTAACACAGAAAAAGAAACTTATCATAAGGTATCACTTATGAAGGGAATGTAAACATGGCTAAACATGAGCTGAATTAGAAAACAGAACAGAGTCTCACATTTAGAAAAATAAAAATGAAACACTCTTATGCCTGCTTAAGGGGAAAGGTGAGGTGGGATGATGCATAAAACCAGAGTTTGATATTAGCACAGGTAGCGTTCCATAAAACAAATGTGTAGTAGACAAGACCTACTCCTTGCTCAGTGAACTGAACTCCAACATCCCCTATTCCCTGCAGATTAATATATCTGACTAGAAAGAATCTTAATACCTATGTATTGATATGTCTCCTTAAGGGAATCAAGAGTGTATAGAGGGGCATAAACACGGCAGTGAAAATCAGCTCAACCCCATTATAAAAATCAATTTCAAACTAAAACACAAGAACAGCGAAATCCTTACAGAATTCGTTAAGGGGCTCTGATGCAATTGGGACTGACCACATCTACACCCACAGCTGGATGAGACATAAGGCTGGACACTTGGGGCTGAGAGGATTGGTGAGGTTGTGTGAGCAAATGCAGACCATTTAAAGCAATAATATGTGCAACCCATTCCTTGGGTCCCAACTCTCTGGGGTCCAGGGAATCTTATTACAGCTAAAACATGCATGGGAAACCCAGAGGATGGGACAATGTGTGACCCGGACATCTTTCTAAAATACACCTCCTTTATCCTCTCCTTGTGCTCGGGTTCACCATTCCAGCCACTTTACTATAAATCTCCCCGCTTAGAGAGTCAGTGCCTTTAACCTCCTGTTTCACACAGTTTGCACTTTGTGTGGAGATTAAATGGGAATAGGGGGAACCAATGAGAGACATGCTGTAAGCATTTGGACGGGCACACGCCCCTGTAATTTCCCATCACGAAGAATATTTAACCAAATGCTCAGCCTGCTGCAGCAGAGCATGGATATGGCCTGACACAATCCTGCGGGTTTGTGGCCAGCTCACAAAAAAAGCAAGTTGAAAAACTGAGCTCAGGTTCTCTGGAATTCACAAACCTGCAGAGTTATAATGGACAACTCTCGTCCAAAAATCTGTAGATGGAAGGAAACGAGGAGGACTTTAATTCGAGGCAGGATTACAGGAAACATATTTCAAGAAGTAGATTGGAATCGCATTTTAAGCACAGGAAATGCGGCCCAATTTTGACAATGATGCACTTGGCCACAAAGGGCGTATGTGGTTTCCCGCAATATATTCAAGGAAACACGCATATGCACTTTTTGGCCAACCAAGCAAGCGGGCAATGCAAATCCTCACTACAAAGTAGTCTCATGTCCAACCGGTTAAACAGAACATCCTAAAGAATTGTAAAAACTAGAAAGGCAGCAGAGCTGTGTGGAACAGGGGGTCCTTTGACAATGACGGGCGGGATGTAAATTGACAAGAGCCACTCTGGAGAAGTCCATGGTGTTTCCTGAAACATCTAAAAACAGAGCTAAAGAGCCTAGGGTACTTCCACTCATGGGCTAATACATTGGGTAAACAGAAAATCAACAAGAAACAGCCCCACCAAAGTTTAGGGCTGCTCCATTTACAAGAAAATCGACTTCAGTACACCTTAAATATCCCAGGAAAAATAAAAAGTTGGGGTACTTACATACTATGGGATATCCCGCAGCCATGGAATCAATGTCATAAAGCCAGTAGCAGCATAATGGCTGGATTTAGGTACGATGTTTCTAAGTGAAATAAGTAACACAGAAAAAGAAACTTATCATAAGATATCACTTATGAAGGGTGTGTAAACATGGCTACACATGAGCTGAATTAGAAAACAGAACAGAGTCTCACATTTAGAAAAAAATACTTTATATCTGCTTAAAGCGAAAGGTGACTTGGGGTGATGCATAACACCCGAGTTTGATATTAGCACACATACAGTTCCATGAACCAAACGTGTAATAGACAAGACCTACTCCTTGCTCAGTGAACTGGACTCAACATCCCCTATTCCCTGCAGAGGAATATATCTGACTAGTATGAAGTTTAATTCCTATGTATTCAAATATGTCCGTAAGGGAATCAAACGTGTATAGAGTGGCATTAACACGGCAGTTGAAATCAGCTCAACCCCATTATAAAAATTAATTTCAAAAACAATACACAAAAACAACAAAATTCTTACGAAATTCATTCAGGGGCTCTGAAGCAACCTGGATTGACCTCATCTACACCCACAGGTGGATGAGACATAACGTTGGACACTTGGGGCTGAGAGCATTGGTGAGCTTGTGAACAAATGCAGACCATTTAAAGGAATAATGCATGCAACCCATTCCAAGGGTCCCAACACTCTTGATTCAAGGGACTCTTATGACAGCTAAAACACGCATGGGAAACCCAGAGAATGGGACAGCGTGTGATCTGGACAGCTTTCTAAAACGCTTCTCCTTTTTCGTCTCCTTGTGCTTCGGTTTGCCATTCCAGTCACTTTACTATAAATCTCCCATCTTGGAGAATCAGCACATTTGACCTCATGTTTCACACTGCTCACAAACTCTGTGAAGGATGAATGGGAAGAGGTGGAAGTAATAAGAGATTTGCTGTAAGCATTTGGACAGGCACATGGCACTCTCATTTCCCATCACGAAGAAGTGTTAACCCAAACCTCATTCTGCTGCCCCAGAACCCAGATAGGGCCTGAAGCAATCCTACGGGTCTGTGGCAAGCTCAGGAAAAAAGGGAGTTAAAAAATGGAGCTCAGGGTCTCAGGAATTCACCAACTTTCAGAGTTATAATGGACAACTATCGTCCAAAAATCTGTTGAGGGAAGGAAACGAGGAGGACCGGAAATTGAGGCAGGACTGCAGGAAACATATTTGAAGAGGTAGATAGGAATCGCCTTTTAAGCACAGGAAATGTGGCACAACTTCGACAATGATGCACTTGGCCAAAAGGGCGGATGCGATTTTTCCTCAATATATTCAAGAAAACACGAATACACACTTTTTGGCCAACGAATCAAGTGGGCAATGCAAAGACAGACTACAAATATGTCTCATTTGCCAATGGTCAAACAGAACATCCAAAAAAAATTGTAAAATCCAGAAATGCAGCACGGCCGAGTGGAACAGTGAGCCTTGTTATGCTGATGGGAGGGATGTAAATTGCCAAGAGCCGCTCTGGAGAAGTCCACTGTGTTCCCTCAAACATCTGAAAACTGAGCTAAAGAGTTTAGGGTCCTTCCACTCATGGGCGTATACATTGGGAAAACTGAAAATCAACAAGAAACAGCCACCCCAAAGTTTAGGGCTGCTTTGTTTACAAAGAAATCCACTTCAGTACACCTCAAATATCCCAGGAAAGACAAAAGTGGATTAAGAAGTTGTGGTACTTACGTACTAAGGGATATCCCTCAGCCATGGAATCAATGTCATAAAGCCAGTAGCAGCATAATGACTGGAGTAAGGTACGATGATTCTAAGGGAAATAAGTAACACAGAAAAAGAAACTTATCATAAGGTATCACTTATGAAGGGAATGTAAACATGGCTAAACATGAGCTGAATTAGAAAACAGAACAGAGTCTCACATTTAGAAAAATAAAAATGAAACACTCTTATGCCTGCTTAAGGGGAAAGGTGAGGTGGGATGATGCATAAAACCAGAGTTTGATATTAGCACAGGTAGCGTTCCATAAAACAAATGTGTAGTAGACAAGACCTACTCCTTGCTCAGTGAACTGAACTCCAACATCCCCTATTCCCTGCAGATTAATATATCTGACTAGAAAGAATCTTAATACCTATGTATTGATATGTCTCCTTAAGGGAATCAAGAGTGTATAGAGGGGCATAAACACGGCAGTGAAAATCAGCTCAACCCCATTATAAAAATCAATTTCAAACTAAAACACAAGAACAGCGAAATCCTTACAGAATTCGTTAAGGGGCTCTGATGCAATTGGGACTGACCACATCTACACCCACAGCTGGATGAGACATAAGGCTGGACACTTGGGGCTGAGAGGATTGGTGAGGTTGTGTGAGCAAATGCAGACCATTTAAAGCAATAATATGTGCAACCCATTCCTTGGGTCCCAACTCTCTGGGGTCCAGGGAATCTTATTACAGCTAAAACATGCATGGGAAACCCAGAGGATGGGACAATGTGTGACCCGGACATCTTTCTAAAATACACCTCCTTTATCCTCTCCTTGTGCTCGGGTTCACCATTCCAGCCACTTTACTATAAATCTCCCCGCTTAGAGAGTCAGTGCCTTTAACCTCCTGTTTCACACAGTTTGCACTTTGTGTGGAGATTAAATGGGAATAGGGGGAACCAATGAGAGACATGCTGTAAGCATTTGGACGGGCACACGCCCCTGTAATTTCCCATCACGAAGAATATTTAACCAAATGCTCAGCCTGCTGCAGCAGAGCATGGATATGGCCTGACACAATCCTGCGGGTTTGTGGCCAGCTCACAAAAAAAGCAAGTTGAAAAACTGAGCTCAGGTTCTCTGGAATTCACAAACCTGCAGAGTTATAATGGACAACTCTCGTCCAAAAATCTGTAGATGGAAGGAAACGAGGAGGACTTTAATTCGAGGCAGGATTACAGGAAACATATTTCAAGAAGTAGATTGGAATCGCATTTTAAGCACAGGAAATGCGGCCCAATTTTGACAATGATGCACTTGGCCACAAAGGGCGTATGTGGTTTCCCGCAATATATTCAAGGAAACACGCATATGCACTTTTTGGCCAACCAAGCAAGCGGGCAATGCAAATCCTCACTACAAAGTAGTCTCATGTCCAACCGGTTAAACAGAACATCCTAAAGAATTGTAAAAACTAGAAAGGCAGCAGAGCTGTGTGGAACAGGGGGTCCTTTGACAATGACGGGCGGGATGTAAATTGACAAGAGCCACTCTGGAGAAGTCCATGGTGTTTCCTGAAACATCTAAAAACAGAGCTAAAGAGCCTAGGGTACTTCCACTCATGGGCTAATACATTGGGTAAACAGAAAATCAACAAGAAACAGCCCCACCAAAGTTTAGGGCTGCTCCATTTACAAGAAAATCGACTTCAGTACACCTTAAATATCCCAGGAAAAATAAAAAGTTGGGGTACTTACATACTATGGGATATCCCGCAGCCATGGAATCAATGTCATAAAGCCAGTAGCAGCATAATGGCTGGATTTAGGTACGATGTTTCTAAGTGAAATAAGTAACACAGAAAAAGAAACTTATCATAAGATATCACTTATGAAGGGTGTGTAAACATGGCTACACATGAGCTGAATTAGAAAACAGAACAGAGTCTCACATTTAGAAAAAAATACTTTATATCTGCTTAAAGCGAAAGGTGACTTGGGGTGATGCATAACACCCGAGTTTGATATTAGCACACATACAGTTCCATGAACCAAACGTGTAATAGACAAGACCTACTCCTTGCTCAGTGAACTGGACTCAACATCCCCTATTCCCTGCAGAGGAATATATCTGACTAGTATGAAGTTTAATTCCTATGTATTCAAATATGTCCGTAAGGGAATCAAACGTGTATAGAGTGGCATTAACACGGCAGTTGAAATCAGCTCAACCCCATTATAAAAATTAATTTCAAAAACAATACACAAAAACAACAAAATTCTTACGAAATTCATTCAGGGGCTCTGAAGCAACCTGGATTGACCTCATCTACACCCACAGGTGGATGAGACATAACGTTGGACACTTGGGGCTGAGAGCATTGGTGAGCTTGTGAACAAATGCAGACCATTTAAAGGAATAATGCATGCAACCCATTCCAAGGGTCCCAACACTCTTGATTCAAGGGAATCTTATGACAGCTAAAACACGCATGGGAAACCCAGAGAATGGGACAGCGTGTGATCTGGACAGCTTTCTAAAACGCTTCTCCTTTTTCGTCTCCTTGTGCTTCGGTTTGCCATTCCAGTCACTTTACTATAAATCTCCCATCTTGGAGAATCAGCACATTTGACCTCATGTTTCACACTGCTCACAAACTCTGTGAAGGATGAATGGGAAGAGGTGGAAGTAATAAGAGATTTGCTGTAAGCATTTGGACAGGCACATGACACTCTCATTTCCCATCACGAAGAAGTGTTAACCCAAACCTCATTCTGCTGCCCCAGAACCCAGATAGGGCCTGAAGCAATCCTACGGGTCTGTGGCAAGCTCAGGAAAAAAGGGAGTTAAAAAATGGAGCTCAGGGTCTCAGGAATTCACAAACTTTCAGAGTTATAATGGACAACTATCGTCCAAAAATCTGTTGAGGGAAGGAAACGAGGAGGACCGGAAATTGAGGCAGGACTGCAGGAAACATATTTGAAGAGGTAGATAGGAATCACCTTTTAAGCACAGGAAATGTGGCACAACTTCGACAATGATGCACTTGGCCAAAAGGGCGGATGCGATTTTTCCTCAATATATTCAAGAAAACACGAATACACACTTTTTGGCCAACGAATCAAGTGGGCAATGCAAAGACAGACTACAAATATGTCTCATTTGCCAATGGTCAAACAGAACATCCAAAAAAAATTGTAAAATCCAGAAATGCAGCACGGCCGAGTGGAACAGTGAGCCTTGTTATGCTGATGGGAGGGATGTAAATTGCCAAGAGCCGCTCTGGAGAAGTCCACTGTGTTCCCTCAAACATCTGAAAACTGAGCTAAAGAGTTTAGGGTCCTTCCACTCATGGGCGTATACATTGGGAAAACTGAAAATCAACAAGAAACAGCCACCCCAAAGTTTAGGGCTGCTTTGTTTACAAAGAAATCCACTTCAGTACACCTCAAATATCCCAGGAAAGACAAAAGTGGATTAAGAAGTTGTGGTACTTACGTACTAAGGGATATCCCTCAGCCATGGAATCAATGTCATAAAGCCAGTAGCAGCATAATGACTGGAGTAAGGTACGATGATTCTAAGGGAAATAAGTAACACAGAAAAAGAAACTTATCATAAGGTATCACTTATGAAGGGAATGTAAACATGGCTAAACATGAGCTGAATTAGAAAACAGAACAGAGTCTCACATTTAGAAAAATAAAAATGAAACACTCTTATGCCTGCTTAAGGGGAAAGGTGAGGTGGGATGATGCATAAAACCAGAGTTTGATATTAGCACAGGTAGCGTTCCATAAAACAAATGTGTAGTAGACAAGACCTACTCCTTGCTCAGTGAACTGAACTCCAACATCCCCTATTCCCTGCAGATTAATATATCTGACTAGAAAGAATCTTAATACCTATGTATTGATATGTCTCCTTAAGGGAATCAAGAGTGTATAGAGGGGCATAAACACGGCAGTGAAAATCAGCTCAACCCCATTATAAAAATCAATTTCAAACTAAAACACAAGAACAGCGAAATCCTTACAGAATTCGTTAAGGGGCTCTGATGCAATTGGGACTGACCACATCTACACCCACAGCTGGATGAGACATAAGGCTGGACACTTGGGGCTGAGAGGATTGGTGAGGTTGTGTGAGCAAATGCAGACCATTTAAAGCAATAATGTGTGCAACCCATTCCTTGGGTCCCAACTCTCTGGGGTCCAGGGAATCTTATTACAGCTAAAACATGCATGGGAAACCCAGAGGATGGGACAATGTGTGACCCGGACATCTTTCTAAAATACACCTCCTTTATCCTCTCCTTGTGCTCGGGTTCACCATTCCAGCCACTTTACTATAAATCTCCCCGCTTAGAGAGTCACTGCCTTTAACCTCCTGTTTCACACAGTTTGCACTTTGTGTGGAGATTAAATGGGAATAGGGGGAACCAATGAGAGACATGCTGTAAGCATTTGGACGGGCACACGCCCCTGTAATTTCCCATCACGAAGAATATTTAACCAAATGCTCAGCCTGCTGCAGCAGAGCATGGATATGGCCTGACACAATCCTGCGGGTTTGTGGCCAGCTCACAAAAAAAGCAAGTTGAAAAACTGAGCTCAGGTTCTCTGGAATTCACAAACCTGCAGAGTTATAATGGACAACTCTCGTCCAAAAATCTGTAGATGGAAGGAAACGAGGAGGACTTTAATTCGAGGCAGGATTACAGGAAACATATTTCAAGAAGTAGATTGGAATCGCATTTTAAGCACAGGAAATGCGGCCCAATTTTGACAATGATGCACTTGGCCACAAAGGGCGTATGTGGTTTCCCGCAATATATTCAAGGAAACACGCATATGCACTTTTTGGCCAACCAAGCAAGCGGGCAATGCAAATCCTCACTACAAAGTAGTCTCATGTCCAACCGGTTAAACAGAACATCCTAAAGAATTGTAAAAACTAGAAAGGCAGCAGAGCTGTGTGGAACAGGGGGTCCTTTGACAATGATGGGCGGGATGTAAATTGACAAGAGCCACTCTGGAGAAGTCCATGGTGTTTCCTGAAACATCTAAAAACAGAGCTAAAGAGCCTAGGGTACTTCCACTCATGGGCTAATACATTGGGTAAACAGAAAATCAACAAGAAACAGCCCCACCAAAGTTTAGGGCTGCTCCATTTACAAGAAAATCGACTTCAGTACACCTTAAATATCCCAGGAAAAATAAAAAGTTGGGGTACTTACATACTATGGGATATCCCGCAGCCATGGAATCAATGTCATAAAGCCAGTAGCAGCATAATGGCTGGATTTAGGTATGATGTTTCTAAGTGAAATAAGTAACACAGAAAAAGAAACTTATCATAAGATATCACTTATGAAGGGTGTGTAAACATGGCTACACATGAGCTGAATTAGAAAACAGAACAGAGTCTCACATTTAGAAAAAAATACTTTATATCTGCTTAAAGCGAAAGGTGACTTGGGGTGATGCATAACACCCGAGTTTGATATTAGCACACATACAGTTCCATGAACCAAACGTGTAATAGACAAGACCTACTCCTTGCTCAGTGAACTGGACTCAACATCCCCTATTCCCTGCAGAGGAATATATCTGACTAGTATGAAGTTTAATTCCTATGTATTCAAATATGTCCGTAAGGGAATCAAACGTGTATAGAGTGGCATTAACACGGCAGTTGAAATCAGCTCAACCCCATTATAAAAATTAATTTCAAAAACAATACACAAAAACAACAAAATTCTTACGAAATTCATTCAGGGGCTCTGAAGCAACCTGGATTGACCTCATCTACACCCACAGGTGGATGAGACATAACGTTGGACACTTGGGGCTGAGAGCATTGGTGAGCTTGTGAACAAATGCAGACCATTTAAAGGAATAATGCATGCAACCCATTCCAAGGGTCCCAACACTCTTGATTCAAGGGACTCTTATGACAGCTAAAACACGCATGGGAAACCCAGAGAATGGGACAGCGTGTGATCTGGACAGCTTTCTAAAACGCTTCTCCTTTTTCGTCTCCTTGTGCTTCGGTTTGCCATTCCAGTCACTTTACTATAAATCTCCCATCTTGGAGAATCAGCACATTTGACCTCATGTTTCACACTGCTCACAAACTCTGTGAAGGATGAATGGGAAGAGGTGGAAGTAATAAGAGATTTGCTGTAAGCATTTGGACAGGCACATGACACTCTCATTTCCCATCACGAAGAAGTGTTAACCCAAACCTCATTCTGCTGCCCCAGAACCCAGATAGGGCCTGAAGCAATCCTACGGGTCTGTGGCAAGCTCAGGAAAAAAGGGAGTTAAAAAATGGAGCTCAGGGTCTCAGGAATTCACAAACTTTCAGAGTTATAATGGACAACTATCGTCCAAAAATCTGTTGAGGGAAGGAAACGAGGAGGACCGGAAATTGAGGCAGGACTGCAGGAAACATATTTGAAGAGGTAGATAGGAATCACCTTTTAAGCACAGGAAATGTGGCACAACTTCGACAATGATGCACTTGGCCAAAAGGGCGGATGCGATTTTTCCTCAATATATTCAAGAAAACACGAATACACACTTTTTGGCCAACGAATCAAGTGGGCAATGCAAAGACAGACTACAAATATGTCTCATTTGCCAATGGTCAAACAGAACATCCCAAAAAAATTGTAAAATCCAGAAATGCAGCACGGCCGAGTGGAACAGTGAGCCTTGTTATGCTGATGGGAGGGATGTAAATTGCCAAGAGCCGCTCTGGAGAAGTCCACTGTGTTCCCTCAAACATCTGAAAACTGAGCTAAAGAGTTTAGGGTCCTTCCACTCATGGGCGTATACATTGGGAAAACTGAAAATCAACAAGAAACAGCCACCCCAAAGTTTAGGGCTGCTTTGTTTACAAAGAAATCCACTTCAGTACACCTCAAATATCCCAGGAAAGACAAAAGTGGATTAAGAAGTTGTGGTACTTACGTACTAAGGGATATCCCTCAGCCATGGAATCAATGTCATAAAGCCAGTAGCAGCATAATGACTGGAGTAAGGTACGATGATTCTAAGGGAAATAAGTAACACAGAAAAAGAAACTTATCATAAGGTATCACTTATGAAGGGAATGTAAACATGGCTAAACATGAGCTGAATTAGAAAACAGAACAGAGTCTCACATTTAGAAAAATAAAAATGAAACACTCTTATGCCTGCTTAAGGGGAAAGGTGAGGTGGGATGATGCATAAAACCAGAGTTTGATATTAGCACAGGTAGCGTTCCATAAAACAAATGTGTAGTAGACAAGACCTACTCCTTGCTCAGTGAACTGAACTCCAACATCCCCTATTCCCTGCAGATTAATATATCTGACTAGAAAGAATCTTAATACCTATGTATTGATATGTCTCCTTAAGGGAATCAAGAGTGTATAGAGGGGCATAAACACGGCAGTGAAAATCAGCTCAACCCCATTATAAAAATCAATTTCAAACTAAAACACAAGAACAGCGAAATCCTTACAGAATTCGTTAAGGGGCTCTGATGCAATTGGGACTGACCACATCTACACCCACAGCTGGATGAGACATAAGGCTGGACACTTGGGGCTGAGAGGATTGGTGAGGTTGTGTGAGCAAATGCAGACCATTTAAAGCAATAATATGTGCAACCCATTCCTTGGGTCCCAACTCTCTGGGGTCCAGGGAATCTTATTACAGCTAAAACATGCATGGGAAACCCAGAGGATGGGACAATGTGTGACCCGGACATCTTTCTAAAATACACCTCCTTTATCCTCTCCTTGTGCTCGGGTTCACCATTCCAGCCACTTTACTATAAATCTCCCCGCTTAGAGAGTCAGTGCCTTTAACCTCCTGTTTCACACAGTTTGCACTTTGTGTGGAGATTAAATGGGAATAGGGGGAACCAATGAGAGACATGCTGTAAGCATTTGGACGGGCACACGCCCCTGTAATTTCCCATCACGAAGAATATTTAACCAAATGCTCAGCCTGCTGCAGCAGAGCATGGATATGGCCTGACACAATCCTGCGGGTTTGTGGCCAGCTCACAAAAAAAGCAAGTTGAAAAACTGAGCTCAGGTTCTCTGGAATTCACAAACCTGCAGAGTTATAATGGACAACTCTCGTCCAAAAATCTGTAGATGGAAGGAAACGAGGAGGACTTTAATTCGAGGCAGGATTACAGGAAACATATTTCAAGAAGTAGATTGGAATCGCATTTTAAGCACAGGAAATGCGGCCCAATTTTGACAATGATGCACTTGGCCACAAAGGGCGTATGTGGTTTCCCGCAATATATTCAAGGAAACACGCATATGCACTTTTTGGCCAACCAAGCAAGCGGGCAATGCAAATCCTCACTACAAAGTAGTCTCATGTCCAACCGGTTAAACAGAACATCCTAAAGAATTGTAAAAACTAGAAAGGCAGCACAGCTGTGTGGAACAGGGGGTCCTTTGACAATGATGGGCGGGATGTAAATTGACAAGAGCCACTCTGGAGAAGTCCATGGTGTTTCCTGAAACATCTAAAAACAGAGCTAAAGAGCCTAGGGTACTTCCACTCATGGGCTAATACATTGGGTAAACAGAAAATCAACAAGAAACAGCCCCACCAAAGTTTAGGGCTGCTCCATTTACAAGAAAATCGACTTCAGTACACCTTAAATATCCCAGGAAAAATAAAAAGTTGGGGTACTTACATACTATGGGATATCCCGCAGCCATGGAATCAATGTCATAAAGCCAGTAGCAGCATAATGGCTGGATTTAGGTACGATGTTTCTAAGTGAAATAAGTAACACAGAAAAAGAAACTTATCATAAGATATCACTTATGAAGGGTGTGTAAACATGGCTACACATGAGCTGAATTAGAAAACAGAACAGAGTCTCACATTTAGAAAAAAATACTTTATATCTGCTTAAAGCGAAAGGTGACTTGGGGTGATGCATAACACCCGAGTTTGATATTAGCACACATACAGTTCCATGAACCAAACGTGTAATAGACAAGACCTACTCCTTGCTCAGTGAACTGGACTCAACATCCCCTATTCCCTGCAGAGGAATATATCTGACTAGTATGAAGTTTAATTCCTATGTATTCAAATATGTCCGTAAGGGAATCAAACGTGTATAGAGTGGCATTAACACGGCAGTTGAAATCAGCTCAACCCCATTATAAAAATTAATTTCAAAAACAATACACAAAAACAACAAAATTCTTACGAAATTCATTCAGGGGCTCTGAAGCAACCTGGATTGACCTCATCTACACCCACAGGTGGATGAGACATAACGTTGGACACTTGGGGCTGAGAGCATTGGTGAGCTTGTGAACAAATGCAGACCATTTAAAGGAATAATGCATGCAACCCATTCCAAGGGTCCCAACACTCTTGATTCAAGGGAATCTTATGACAGCTAAAACACGCATGGGAAACCCAGAGAATGGGACAGCGTGTGATCTGGACAGCTTTCTAAAACGCTTCTCCTTTTTCGTCTCCTTGTGCTTCGGTTTGCCATTCCAGTCACTTTACTATAAATCTCCCATCTTGGAGAATCAGCACATTTGACCTCATGTTTCACACTGCTCACAAACTCTGTGAAGGATGAATGGGAAGAGGTGGAAGTAATAAGAGATTTGCTGTAAGCATTTGGACAGGCACATGACACTCTCATTTCCCATCACGAAGAAGTGTTAACCCAAACCTCATTCTGCTGCCCCAGAACCCAGATAGGGCCTGAAGCAATCCTACGGGTCTGTGGCAAGCTCAGGAAAAAAGGGAGTTAAAAAATGGAGCTCAGGGTCTCAGGAATTCACAAACTTTCAGAGTTATAATGGACAACTATCGTCCAAAAATCTGTTGAGGGAAGGAAACGAGGAGGACCGGAAATTGAGGCAGGACTGCAGGAAACATATTTGAAGAGGTAGATAGGAATCGCCTTTTAAGCACAGGAAATGTGGCACAACTTCGACAATGATGCACTTGGCCAAAAGGGCGGATGCGATTTTTCCTCAATATATTCAAGAAAACACGAATACACACTTTTTGGCCAACGAATCAAGTGGGCAATGCAAAGACAGACTACAAATATGTCTCATTTGCCAATGGTCAAACAGAACATCCCAAAAAAATTGTAAAATCCAGAAATGCAGCACGGCCGAGTGGAACAGTGAGCCTTGTTATGCTGATGGGAGGGATGTAAATTGCCAAGAGCCGCTCTGGAGAAGTCCACTGTGTTCCCTCAAACATCTGAAAACTGAGCTAAAGAGTTTAGGGTCCTTCCACTCATGGGCGTATACATTGGGAAAACTGAAAATCAACAAGAAACAGCCACCCCAAAGTTTAAGGCTGCTTTGTTTACAAAGAAATCCACTTCAGTACACCTCAAATATCCCAGGAAAGACAAAAGTGGATTAAGAAGTTGTGGTACTTACGTACTAAGGGATATCCCTCAGCCATGGAATCAATGTCATAAAGCCAGTAGCAGCATAATGACTGGAGTAAGGTACGATGATTCTAAGGGAAATAAGTAACACAGAAAAAGAAACTTATCATAAGGTATCACTTATGAAGGGAATGTAAACATGGCTAAACATGAGCTGAATTAGAAAACAGAACAGAGTCTCACATTTAGAAAAATAAAAATGAAACACTCTTATGCCTGCTTAAGGGGAAAGGTGAGGTGGGATGATGCATAAAACCAGAGTTTGATATTAGCACAGGTAGCGTTCCATAAAACAAATGTGTAGTAGACAAGACCTACTCCTTGCTCAGTGAACTGAACTCCAACATCCCCTATTCCCTGCAGATTAATATATCTGACTAGAAAGAATCTTAATACCTATGTATTGATATGTCTCCTTAAGGGAATCAAGAGTGTATAGAGGGGCATAAACACGGCAGTGAAAATCAGCTCAACCCCATTATAAAAATCAATTTCAAACTAAAACACAAGAACAGCGAAATCCTTACAGAATTCGTTAAGGGGCTCTGATGCAATTGGGACTGACCACATCTACACCCACAGCTGGATGAGACATAAGGCTGGACACTTGGGGCTGAGAGGATTGGTGAGGTTGTGTGAGCAAATGCAGACCATTTAAAGCAATAATATGTGCAACCCATTCCTTGGGTCCCAACTCTCTGGGGTCCAGGGAATCTTATTACAGCTAAAACATGCATGGGAAACCCAGAGGATGGGACAATGTGTGACCCGGACATCTTTCTAAAATACACCTCCTTTATCCTCTCCTTGTGCTCGGGTTCACCATTCCAGCCACTTTACTATAAATCTCCCCGCTTAGAGAGTCAGTGCCTTTAACCTCCTGTTTCACACAGTTTGCACTTTGTGTGGAGATTAAATGGGAATAGGGGGAACCAATGAGAGACATGCTGTAAGCATTTGGACGGGCACACGCCCCTGTAATTTCCCATCACGAAGAATATTTAACCAAATGCTCAGCCTGCTGCAGCAGAGCATGGATATGGCCTGACACAATCCTGCGGGTTTGTGGCCAGCTCACAAAAAAAGCAAGTTGAAAAACTGAGCTCAGGTTCTCTGGAATTCACAAACCTGCAGAGTTATAATGGACAACTCTCGTCCAAAAATCTGTAGATGGAAGGAAACGAGGAGGACTTTAATTCGAGGCAGGATTACAGGAAACATATTTCAAGAAGTAGATTGGAATCGCATTTTAAGCACAGGAAATGCGGCCCAATTTTGACAATGATGCACTTGGCCACAAAGGGCGTATGTGGTTTCCCGCAATATATTCAAGGAAACACGCATATGCACTTTTTGGCCAACCAAGCAAGCGGGCAATGCAAATCCTCACTACAAAGTAGTCTCATGTCCAACCGGTTAAACAGAACATCCTAAAGAATTGTAAAAACTAGAAAGGCAGCAGAGCTGTGTGGAACAGGGGGTCCTTTGACAATGACGGGCGGGATGTAAATTGACAAGAGCCACTCTGGAGAAGTCCATGGTGTTTCCTGAAACATCTAAAAACAGAGCTAAAGAGCCTAGGGTACTTCCACTCATGGGCTAATACATTGGGTAAACAGAAAATCAACAAGAAACAGCCCCACCAAAGTTTAGGGCTGCTCCATTTACAAGAAAATCGACTTCAGTACACCTTAAATATCCCAGGAAAAATAAAAAGTTGGGGTACTTACATACTATGGGATATCCCGCAGCCATGGAATCAATGTCATAAAGCCAGTAGCAGCATAATGGCTGGATTTAGGTACGATGTTTCTAAGTGAAATAAGTAACACAGAAAAAGAAACTTATCATAAGATATCACTTATGAAGGGTGTGTAAACATGGCTACACATGAGCTGAATTAGAAAACAGAACAGAGTCTCACATTTAGAAAAAAATACTTTATATCTGCTTAAAGCGAAAGGTGACTTGGGGTGATGCATAACACCCGAGTTTGATATTAGCACACATACAGTTCCATGAACCAAACGTGTAATAGACAAGACCTACTCCTTGCTCAGTGAACTGGACTCAACATCCCCTATTCCCTGCAGAGGAATATATCTGACTAGTATGAAGTTTAATTCCTATGTATTCAAATATGTCCGTAAGGGAATCAAACGTGTATAGAGTGGCATTAACACGGCAGTTGAAATCAGCTCAACCCCATTATAAAAATTAATTTCAAAAACAATACACAAAAACAACAAAATTCTTACGAAATTCATTCAGGGGCTCTGAAGCAACCTGGATTGACCTCATCTACACCCACAGGTGGATGAGACATAACGTTGGACACTTGGGGCTGAGAGCATTGGTGAGCTTGTGAACAAATGCAGACCATTTAAAGGAATAATGCATGCAACCCATTCCAAGGGTCCCAACACTCTTGATTCAAGGGAATCTTATGACAGCTAAAACACGCATGGGAAACCCAGAGAATGGGACAGCGTGTGATCTGGACAGCTTTCTAAAACGCTTCTCCTTTTTCGTCTCCTTGTGCTTCGGTTTGCCATTCCAGTCACTTTACTATAAATCTCCCATCTTGGAGAATCAGCACATTTGACCTCATGTTTCACACTGCTCACAAACTCTGTGAAGGATGAATGGGAAGAGGTGGAAGTAATAAGAGATTTGCTGTAAGCATTTGGACAGGCACATGGCACTCTCATTTCCCATCACGAAGAAGTGTTAACCCAAACCTCATTCTGCTGCCCCAGAAACCAGATAGGGCCTGAAGCAATCCTACGGGTCTGTGGCAAGCTCAGTAAAAAAGGGAGTTAAAAAATGGAGCTCAGGGTCTCAGGAATTCACAAACTTTCAGAGTTATAATGGACAACTATCGTCCAAAAATCTGTTGAGGGAAGGAAACGAGGAGGACCGGAAATTGAGGCAGGACTGCAGGAAACATATTTGAAGAGGTAGATAGGAATCGCCTTTTAAGCACAGGAAATGTGGCACAACTTCGACAATGATGCACTTGGCCAAAAGGGCGGATGCGATTTTTCCTCAATATATTCAAGAAAACACGAATACACACTTTTTGGCCAACGAATCAAGTGGGCAATGCAAAGACAGACTACAAATATGTCTCATTTGCCAATGGTCAAACAGAACATCCAAAAAAAATTGTAAAATCCAGAAATGCAGCACGGCCGAGTGGAACAGTGAACCTTGTTATGCTGATGGGAGGCATGTAAACTGCCAAGAGCCGCTCTGGAGAAGTCCACTGTGTTCCCACAAACATCTGAAAACTGAGCTAAAGAGTTTAGGGTAGGGCCTCCCTGGTGGCGCAGTCTTTGAGAGTCCGCCTGCCGATGCAGGGGATACGGGTTCGTGCCCCGGTCTGGGAGGATCCCATATGCCGCAGAGCAGCTGGGCCCGTGAGCCATGGCCGCTGAGCCTGCGCATCCAGAGCCTGTGCTCCGCAACGGGAGAGGCCGCAGCAGTGAGAGGCCCGCATACGGAAAAAAAAAAAAAAAGTGTTTAGGGTACTTCCACTCATGGGCGTATACATTGGGAAAACTGAAAATCAACAAGAAACAGCCACCCCAAAGTTTAGGGCTGCTTTGCTTACAAAGAAATCCACTTCAGTACACCTCAAATATCCCAGGAAAGACAAAAGTGGATTAAGAAGTTGTGGTACTTACGTACTAAGAGATATCCCTCAGCCATGGAATCAATGTCATAAAGCCAGTAGCAGCATAATGACTGGAGTAAGGTACGATGATTCTAAGGGAAATAAGTAACACAGAAAAAGAAACTTATCATAAGATATCACTTATGAAGGGAATGTAAACATGGCTACACATGAGCTGAATTAGAAAACAGAACAGAGTCTCACATTTAGAAAAATACAAATAAAACACTCTTATGCCTGCTTAAGGGGAAAGGTGAGGTGGGATGATGCATAAAACCAGAGTTTGATATTAGCACAGGTAGCGTTCCATAAAACAAATGTGTAGTAGACAAGACCTACTCCTTGCTCAGTGAACTGAACTCCAACATCCCCTATTCCCTGCAGATTAATATATCTGACTAGAAAGAATCTTAATACCTATGTATTGATATGTCTCCTTAAGGGAATCAAGAGTGTATAGAGGGGCATAAACACGGCAGTGAAAATCAGCTCAACCCCATTATAAAAATCAATTTCAAACTAAAACACAAGAACAGCGAAATCCTTACAGAATTCGTTAAGGGGCTCTGATGCAATTGGGACTGACCACATCTACACCCACAGCTGGATGAGACATAAGGCTGGACACTTGGGGCTGAGAGGATTGGTGAGGTTGTGTGAGCAAATGCAGACCATTTAAAGCAATAATATGTGCAACCCATTCCTTGGGTCCCAACTCTCTGGGGTCCAGGGAATCTTATTACAGCTAAAACATGCATGGGAAACCCAGAGGATGGGACAATGTGTGACCCGGACATCTTTCTAAAATACACCTCCTTTATCCTCTCCTTGTGCTCGGGTTCACCATTCCAGCCACTTTACTATAAATCTCCCCGCTTAGAGAGTCACTGCCTTTAACCTCCTGATTCACACAGTTTGCAATTTGTGTGGAGATTAAATGGGAATAGGGGGAACCAATGAGAGACATGCTGTAAGCATTTGGACGGGCACACGCACCTGTAATTTCCCATCACGAAGAAAATTTAACCAAATGCTCAGCCTGCTGCAGCAGAGCATGTATATGGCCTGACACAATCCTGCGGGTTTGTGGCCAGCTCACAAAAAAAGCAAGTTGAAAAACTGAGCTCAGGTTCTCTGGAATTCACAAACCTGCAGAGTTATAATGGACAACTCTCGTCCAAAAATCTGTAGATGGAAGGAAACGAGGAGGACTTTAATTCGAGGCAGGATTACAGGAAACATATTTCAAGAAGTAGATTGGAATCGCATTTTAAGCACAGGAAATGCGGCCCAATTTTGACAATGATGCACTTGGCCACAAAGGGCGTATGTGGTTTCCCGCAATATATTCAAGGAAACACGCATATGCACTTTTTGGCCAACCAAGCAAGCGGGCAATGCAAATCCTCACTACAAAGTAGTCTCATGTCCAACCGGTTAAACAGAACATCCTAAAGAATTGTAAAAACTAGAAAGGCAGCACAGCTGTGTGGAACAGGGGGTCCTTTGACAATGATGGGCGGGATGTAAATTGACAAGAGCCACTCTGGAGAAGTCCATGGTGTTTCCTGAAACATCTAAAAACAGAGCTAAAGACCCTAGGGTACTTCCACTCATGGGCTAATACATTGGGTAAACAGAAAATCAACAAGAAACAGCCCCACCAAAGTTTAGGGCTGCTCCATTTACAAGAAAATCGACTTCAGTACACCTTAAATATCCCAGGAAAAATAAAAAGTTGGGGTACTTACATACTATGGGATATCCCGCAGCCATGGAATCAATGTCATAAAGCCAGTAGCAGCATAATGGCTGGATTTAGGTACGATGTTTCTAAGTGAAACAAGTAACACAGAAAAAGAAACTTATCATAAGATATCACTTATGAAGGGTGTGTAAACATGGCTACACATGAGCTGAATTAGAAAACAGAACAGAGTCTCACATTTAGAAAAAAATACTTTATATCTGCTTAAAGCGAAAGGTGACTTGGGGTGATGCATAACACCCGAGTTTGATATTAGCACACATACAGTTCCATGAACCAAACGTGTAATAGACAAGACCTACTCCTTGCTCAGTGAACTGGACTCAACATCCCCTATTCCCTGCAGAGGAATATATCTGACTAGTATGAAGTTTAATTCCTATGTATTCAAATATGTCCGTAAGGGAATCAAACGTGTATAGAGTGGCATTAACACGGCAGTTGAAATCAGCTCAACCCCATTATAAAAATTAATTTCAAAAACAATACACAAAAACAACAAAATTCTTACGAAATTCATTCAGGGGCTCTGAAGCAACCTGGATTGACCTCATCTACACCCACAGGTGGATGAGACATAACGTTGGACACTTGGGGCTGAGAGCATTGGTGAGCTTGTGAACAAATGCAGACCATTTAAAGGAATAATGCATGCAACCCATTCCAAGGGTCCCAACACTCTTGATTCAAGGGAATCTTATGACAGCTAAAACACGCATGGGAAACCCAGAGAATGGGACAGCATGTGATCCGGACAGCTTTCTAAAACGCTTCTCCTTTTTCGTCTCCTTGTGCTTGGCTTTGCCATTCCAGTCACTTTACTATAAATCTCCCATCTTGGAGAATCAGCACATTTGACCTCATGTTTCACACTGCTCACAAACTCTGTGAAGGATGAATGGGAAGAGGTGGAAGTAATAAGAGATTTGCTGTAAGCATTTGGACAGGCACATGGCACTCTCATTTCCCATCACGAAGAAGTGTTAACCCAAACCTCATTCTGCCGCCCCAGAACCCAGATAGGGCCTGCAGCAATCCTACGGGTCTGTGGCAAGCTCAGTAAAAAAGGGAGTTAAAAAATGGAGCTCAGGGTCTCAGGAATTCACAAACTTTCAGAGTTATAATGGACAACTATCGTCCAAAAATCTGTTGAGGGAAGGAAACGAGGAGGACCGGAAATTGAGGCAGGACTGCAGGAAACATATTTGAAGAGGTAGATAGGAATCGCCTTTTAAGCACAGGAAATGTGGCACAACTTCGACAATGATGCACTTGGCCAAAAGGGCGGATGCGATTTTTCCTCAATATATTCAAGAAAACACGAATACACACTTTTTGGCCAACGAATCAAGTGGGCAATGCAAAGACAGACTACAAATATGTCTCATTTGCCAATTGTCAAACAGAATATCCCCCCAAAAATGGTAAAATCTAGAAATGCAGCACAGCCGTGTGGAACAGTAAGCCATGTTACGCTGATGGGAGGGATGTAAATTGCCAAGAGCCACTCTGAAGAAGTCCACTGTGTTTACTCAAACATCTGAAAACTGAGCTAAAGAGTTTAGGATACTTCCACTCATGGGCGTATACATTGGGAAAACTGAAAGTCAACAGAAACAGCCACCCCAAAGTTTAGGGCTGCTTTGTTTACAAAGAAATCCACTTCAGTACACCTCAAATATCCCAGGAAAGAAAAAAGTGGATAAAGAAGTTGTGGTACTTACGTACTAAGGGATATCCCTCAGCCATGGAATCAATGTCATAAAGCCAGTAGCAGCATAATGACTGGAGTAAGGTACGCTGATTCTAAGGGAAATAAGTAACACAGAAAAAGAAACTTATCATAAGATATCACTTATTAAGGGAATGTAAACATGGCTACACATGAGCTGAATTAGAAAACAGAACAGAGTCTCACATTTAGAAAAAAAAAACACTCTTATGCCTTTTTAAGGGGAAAGAGGGGGGGGGTTGATGCATAAAACCAGAGTTTGATATTAGCACAGGTAGCGTTCCATAAAACAAATGTGTAGTAGACAAGACCTACTCCTTGCTCAGTGAACTGAACTCAATATCCCCTATTCCCTGAAGATTAATATATCTGACTAGTAAGAATCTTAATACCTATGTATTGATATGCCTCCGCAAGGGAATCAAGAGTGTATAGAGTGGCCTAAACACGGCAGTGAAAATCAGCTCAACCCCGTTATAAAAATTAATTTCAAAAACAATACACAAAAACAAAAAAATTCTTACGAAATTCATTCAGGGGCTCTGAAGCAACCTGCATTGACCCCATCCACACCCACAGATGGATGAGACATAACGTTGGACACTTGGGGCTGAGAGCATTGGTGAGCTTGTGAACAAATGCAGACCATTTGAAGCAATAATGCATGCAACCCATTCCAAGGGTCCCAACACTCTAGATTCAAGGGAATCTTAAGACAGCTAAAACACGCATGGGAAACCCAGAGGATGGGACAGCGTGTGATCTGGACAGCTTTCTAAAACTCTTCTCCTCTTTCGTCTCCTTGTGCTCGGGTTTGCCATTCCAGTCACTTTACTCTAATCTCCCATCTTGGAGAATCATGTTTCCCTGAAGATTAATATATCTGACTAGTAAGAATCTTAATACCTATGTATTGATATGCCTCCGCAAGGGAATCAAGAGTGTATAGAGTGGCCTAAACACGGCAGTGAAAATCAGCTCAACAGCATTATAAAAATAAATTTCAAACTAAAACACAAAACCAGCGAAATCCTTACAGAATTTGTTAAGGGACTCTGAAGCAATTGGGACTGACCACATCGACACCCACAGCTGGATGAGACATAAGGCTGGACACTTGGGCTGAGAGGATTGGTGAGATTGTGTGAGCAAATGCAGACAATTTAAAGCAATAATGCGTGCAACCCATTCCTAGTGTCCCAACACTCTAGATTCAAGGGAATCTTAAGACAGCTAAAACACGCATGGGAAACCCAGAGGATGGGACAATGTGTGACCCGGACATCTTTCTAAAATACACCTCCTTTATCCTCTCCTTGTGCTCGGGTTCACCATTCCAGCCACTTTAGTATAAATCTCCCCACTTAGAGAGTCAGTGCCTTTAACCTCCTGTTTCACACAGTTTGCAAATTGTGTGGAGATTAAATGGGAATGGGGGAACCAATGAGAGACTTGCTGTAAGCATTTGGACGGGCACACGCCCCTGTAATTTCCCATCACGAAGAATATTTAACCAAATGCTCAGCCTGCTGCAGCAGAACATGGATATGGCCTGACGCCATCCTGCGGGTTTGTGGCCAGCTCACAAACAAAGCGAGTTGAAAAACTGAGCTCAGGTTCTCTGGAATTCACAAACCTGCAGAGTTATAATGGACAACTATCGTCCAAAAATCTGTAGATGGAAGGAAACGAGGAGGACTTTAATTCGAGGCAGGATTACAGGAAACCTATTTCAAGAAGTAGATTGGAATCGCATTTTAAGCACAGGAAATGCGGCCCGATTTTGACAATGATGCACTTGTCCAAAAATGGCGTATGTGGTTTCCCGCAATATATTCAAGGAAACACGCATATGCAATATTTGGCCAACCAAGAATGCGGGCAATGCAAATCCTCACTACAAAGTAGTCTCATGTCCAACTGGTTAAACAGAACATCCTAAAGAATTGTAAAAACTAAAAGGCAGCACAGCTGTGTGGAACACGGGGTCCTTTGACAATGATGGGCGGGATGTAAATTGACAAGAGCCACTCTGGAGAAGTCCATGGTGTTTCCTAAAACATCTAAAAACAGAGCTAAAGAGCCTAGGGTACTTCCACTCATGGGCTAATACATTGGGTAAACAGAAAATCAACAAGAATCAGCCATACCAAAGTTTAGGGCTGCTCCATTTACAAGAAAATCGACTTCAGTTCACCTTAAATATCCCAGGAAAGAAAAAAGTTGTGGTACTTACATACTATGGGATATCCCGCAGCCATGGAATGAATGTCATAAAGCCAGTAGCAGCATAATGACTGGATTTAGGTACGATGTTTCTAAGTGAAATAAGTAACACAGAAAAAGAAACTTATCATAAGATATCACTTATGAAGGGTCTGTAAACATGGCTACACATGAGCTGAATTAGAAAACAGAACAGAGTCTCACATTTAGAAAAAAAAATACTCTTATATCTGCTTAAAGTGAAATGTGACTTGTGGTGATGCATAACACCCGAGGTTGATATTAGCACACATACACTTCCATAAACCAAACGTGTAATAGACAAGACCTACTCCTTGCTCAGTGAACTGGACTCAACATCCCCTATTCCCTGCAGAGGAATATATCTGACTAGTATGAAGTTTAATTCCTATGTATTCAAATATGTCCATAAGGGAATGAAACGTGTATAGAGTGGCATAAACACGGCAGGGAAAATCAGCTCAACCCTATTATAAAAATTAATTTCAAAAACAATACACAAAAACAACAAAATTCTTACGAAATTCATTCAGGGGCTCTGAAGCAACCTGGATTGACCCCATCTACACCCACAGGTGAATGAGACATAACGTTGGACACTTGGGGCTGAGAGCATTGGTGAGCTTGTGAACAAATCCAGACCATTTAAAGGAATAATGCATGCAACCCATTCCAAGGGTACCAACACTCTTGATTCAAGGGAATCTTAAGACAGCTAAAACATGCATGGGAAACCCAGAGAATGGGACAGCGTGTGATCCGGACAGCTTTCTAAAACGCCTCTCCTGTTTCATCTCCTTGTGCTTGGGTTTGCCATTCCAGTCACTTTACTATAAATCTCCCATCTTGGAGAATCAGCACATTTAACCTCATGTTTCACACTGTTCACAAACTGTGTGGAGGATGAATGGGAAGAGGTGGAAGTAATAAGAGATTTGCTGTAAGCATTTGGACAGGCACATGGCACTCTAATTTCCCATCAAGAAGAAGAGTTAACCCAAACCTCATTCTGCCGCCCCAGAACCCAGATAGGGCCTGAAGCAATCCTACGGGTCTGTGGCAAGCTCAGGAAAAAAGGGACTTAAAAAATGGAGCTCAGGGTCTCAGGAATTCACAAACTTTCAGAGTTATAATGGCCAACTACCGTCCAAAAATCTGTTGAGGGAAGGAAACAAGGAGGACCGGAAATTGAGGCAGGACTGAAGGAAACATATTTGAAGAGGTAGATAGGAATCGCCTTTTAGGCACAGGAAATGTGGCACAACTTCAACAATGATACAATTGGCCAAAAGTGCGGTTGCGTTTTTTCCTCAATATATTCAAGAAAACACACATACACAATTTTTGGAAAATGAATCAAGTGGGCAATGCAAAGCCGGACTACAAATAACTCTCATTTGCCAATGGTCAAACAGAATATCCAAAAAAAAAAATGGTAAAATCTAGAAATGCAGCACAGCCGTGTGGAACAGTAAGCCATGTTACGCTTTTGGGGGGGATGTAAATTGCCAAGAGCCACTCTGGAGAAGTCCACTGTGATTCCTCAAACATCTGAAAACCGAGCTAAAGAGTTTAGGGTACTTCCACTCATGGGCGTATACATTGGGAAAACTGAAAATCAACAAGAAACAGCCACCCCAAAGTTTAGGGCTGCTTTGTTTACAAAGAAATCCACTTCAGTACACCTCAAATATCCCAGGAAAGACAAAAGTGGATAAAGAAGTTGTGGTACTTACGTACTATGGGATATCCCTCAGCCATGGAATAAATGTCATAAAGCCAGTAGCAGCATAATTACTGGAGTAAGGTACAATGATTCTAAGGGAAATAAGTAACACAGAAAAAGAAACTTATCATAAGGTATCACTGGGCTGGAACTGCTGCCTTTGTTGGCAGCGGCGGCGCGGGGATTGGCGACCAGTTTGGATTCCTTCCTTGGTGCGGGGTGGGGAACAGGCAACACCCCCCATGTCCCCTGAAGGGTCGTGGCCTTTTTTTTTTTTATGGGCGATTCTCCAGTTTTTATTTCCGAGGACTGCTCTCCTCCTCCTCTACCTCCTCTCACTGCTCCTATGTCCTCCGTCAGGATCCGATTTTGTTTCAAAAGCTTTCCCCCCAATTTTGCGGTGGCTTGGGTCACCGGGTGTTTTATTTTTATTTGTTTGTTTTTGTTTTTTATCTTTTCTCGGGGTTGCCCCCCCTCTTGTTTTTGTTGTGTGTGGAAATGGCGAACTCGGCAAATACAAACACCGTGGTAAGGACGTGGTTTGGTGGCCGGCGGGGGCTTCATTCAGGCAGCAGCAATGGCCGGACCGGGCGGGGACGGCTGCGACTCCTGGCGTCGACTCTCCTCTGTCGCCCGCACAGCCTCCGCCGCCGCTTCCCACCTCAGGCGGAGCGGGCCGGTGCGCCGGGCGGCAGGAGCGGGTGGGTGCCAAGGCTCGGGGCCGCCAGGCGGGGATGGCGGGGGCGCCTGATGGGCCTGGGACCGCCGCGGGGCGGTTGGGGCGGGGCTAGCGCGCGGCCCCGGCCCCAGACCCCGGCTGCCAGGAGGGAGGGCGGGAGGGGTGCCGCTGCTTCTCCCCGAAGCCCGCCAGGCCGTGCCGCCTGGAGAAGGGCTCCCGGAGCAGCCTCAAAACAAAAACCGTGTTTGGGGAGCTGGGCGAATCCCCAAGACCCACTGCGATCCACTTTAACGCACTGAAAAGTTAATGGCTACTTTGGGGGTTACTTTGGGCGTTTTGGAGGTTGTGCTTAAAGAGCCTTCAGTGGGGCCATTTTATGTTTAAAAAAAAAAAAAGACGAAGGTTGAAAAGCACTTATCTCGGTTCCTTCCGAATCGGTAAAATGGCGAAGGGGAAGCAAAACCCCCATCGTATGTTCGACTAGCAAATGCACCAAAACAAAGAAAGCTTACAGTAGTCGTCAAAGTACCCCGCTTTCGCCTTGAAATTTGCCTACTACTCACCGTTTGTCCCTTTTTTCTTACTTGCGATCACGTAAGTTTGCAAAAAGCAGTCACATAAATAACCTTTTCAGTCACCAACGCAAAATGTGATCACTAGTCCACCCCACTCTCTTATTTTTATTAAGACAATAAAATACTTTTTTGCCCGGTCCCAAATGCAGACAAGCCCACGGCAGCCCGGCTCCCTACCATTGATGACTCAGGTCGATCCATCATGGCTGCGGCCGCTTACCCTGCTTTTCAGTCCCTGAACCTTGTGGTCCTCCTCCCCTTGGCAGCCCTTTTTATATAGAGCCATTGCCGCTCTTAATATGGACTCTGCCAGGATGAGAAAGTGCTTTTCAGGCCTACGTCACCACCTCTCCATTTAAACACCAGATCCGGCTTTAAATAGTGAGAGCTGCTGAGAGCGGGACTGGGAGGTGCGTGCTCCCGAGGCGAGAGGCTGGCGCATGCAGAGCTCAGTTTATTCTTAAGTCCTTTCCATACACTGTAATTTCGTGCACAACCGGGTCTGCTTTTAGAGCCCCAAGTTTTTGTTTTCATACAGCAACTGGGATTTGTGGTCTTTGATAGGGGAAAACAGACTTGCCATCCTTTTTTAATTTTATTTTTATTTTTTAAAGAGAATTTAAGCTCAGATGTCTAATCATTCTTGTATTCAGAAGATGCATGCATTATTGTCTGTAGTTTTTTTTTTTTTTTGAAAAGTTTTCTACATTAATTGTTAGCTGTGGAGGATTTGATTTTGGTAGTATTTTGTTTATCACATATTCAGGAAATGTTAGAAATATAGCTCCTAATATTTCATTATGTTTTCCTATAATATTTGAGATATGAAGGTTTTCAAAGAAATAGTAAGTGCCTAAAGCTTCGACGTAGGACCTATATCTACAGTACATTTATGGATTGGGGAATTGTGAGTAATTTGCTTAGTGCAAACTGGGTATTAAAAAATTAAAATTCTAAGTAGACAGTGTTTTTGTGGCATTGGATGTTAATATGATATCCAATATAGAAATTAATCCAACTTATTTTCCAATATTGTACCAGAGACTAACACTTTTGAAAGAAATCCTTTAATTAATCATTAGATAATGACACTAATGGCCCTTTAATTTACGAGTTTTTAAGTTTGGAATATCTGGTTTCTGAAAACCAGGACAAATCTAAATTACTGTGTATTTCATAAACGGCAAAAACTTTGGCTTAAGTAGAGTTTAGTGTTTTAAATAATAATTAAGAAATTGCTTATTTCAAATATTGCCTGTGTACTCACATACTTTGAAAAACATCAGTATTTTGCGCACTTTTTAACTCTTGAACAATATTAAATTGCATATACTTCATGAATAATACACATTTCCCTTTCTTTAACTATAGTGCATATGAATCCATTAAGTGGCCAAGTTGTGGGTTAATTAAATTACAAAAGCAAAATCTTAAAGCAAGATTAATTCATTAAGTAGGGAGTGCCAGAGAAAAGCACATTGTACCTATAAATGTGTGGATATATCCAAACAGAGTATTTTTAGGGATGACCAACTTCAGAAACACCAGACCAACATCTATTTTGCTGAAAAAATTATTTATATCATCAATTTGAGATTTATACTACCATTTTAAAATTACACTATCTTTATAATGCCTCGAGTCATTGGTTTAAAAAAAACACTTTATAAATGTATTCTTGTAATTCAGTAGTCGAATTGTCAAAGATAAGGTGATACCCATAGTCAGATAGACTTTCCTTATGTATAGAATCAGAATGCTAGCATAAGGAGGCAGTGTAGAGATGCAGAAATCACTTGAATAATTTTAGTTCTCAGAGGCAGATTTGGCAAAATATGTATAACGTATTAAATTTGTTATAAAGCAAAAAAAATAAATAAAAAATAAATATAAAAATAAAAGCAGGTCAGTGAGTGGAACGGCAAAGGTGAGAACATACATACATGAATTGTTTTTCTGGTCGTAATGAAAAGGAACAAATAGTATAAAAAAAAAGATATCACTTATGAAGGGTAAGGAAACAGGCCTACACAAAAGCTGAAGTAGAAAACAGAACAGAGCCTCACATTTAGAAAAAAAAGAAAACCTCTTATATCTGATTAAAGGGAAAGGTGAGGTGGGGTGATGCATAAATCCAGAGTTTGATATAAGCACAGGTAAATTCCATCAACCAAACGTGTAATAGACAAGACCTAGTCCTTTCTTAGTGAACTGGACTCAACATCTCCTATTCCCTGCAGAAGAATATATCTGACTAGTAAGAATTTTAATTCCTATGTATTCAAATATGTCTGTAAGGGAATCAAGCGTGTATAGAGTGTCATAAACACAGCAGTGAAAATCAGCTCAACCCCATTATAAAAATTAATTTCAAAAACAATACACCAAAACAGCAAAATTCTTACAAAATTCATTCAGGGGCTCTGAAGCAACCTGGATTGACCCCATCTACACCCACAGCTGGATGAGAAATAATGCTGAACACTTGGGGCTGAGAGCATTGGTGAGGTTGTGTGAGCAAATGCAGACCATTTAAAGCAATAATACGTGCAACCCGTTCCATGGGTCCCAACACTCTAGATTCAAGGGAAACTTATTATAGCCAAAACATGCATGGGAAACCCAGAGGATGGGACAACGTGTGATCCGGACAGTTTTCTAAAACGCTCCTCCTTTTTCCTCTCCTTGTGCTCGGGTTTGCCATTCCAGTCACTTTACTATTAATCTCCACTCTTGGAGAGTCAGTACATTTAACCACATGTTTCACACAGTTTGCAAATTGTGTGGAGGATGAAAGGGAAGAGGGGGAACCAAGGAGAGATTTGCTGAAAGCATGTGGACGGGCACATGTCACTCTAATTTCCTGTCATGAATAAGAGTTAACCAAAACCTCATCCTGCTGCCCCAAATCCCAGATAGGGCCTGAAGCAATCCTGACGGTTCGTGGCAAGCTCAGAGAAAAAAGCGAGTTGAGTAATGGAGCTCAGGGTCTCAGGAATTCACAAACTTTCAGAGTTATAATGGACAACTAACGTCCAAAAATCTGTTGAGGGAAGGAAGCGAGGAGGACCGGAAATCGATGCAGGACTGCAGGAAACATATTTGGAGAGGTAGATAAGAATCGCCTTTTAAGCACAGGAAATGTGGCACAACTTCAACAATGATGCACTTGGCCAAAAGGGCATATGTGTTTTTTCCACAATATATAAAAGAAAACACGCATACACACTTTTTGGCCAACGATGCAAGCGGGCAATGCAAATCCGGACTACAAATAACTCTCATTTGCCACTGGTAAAACAGAACATCCCCCCAAAAATTGTAAAATGTAGAAAGGCTGCACAGCCATGTGGAACAGTGAGCCTTGTTACGCTGATGGGATGGATGTAAACTGTCAAGAGCCACTCTGGACAAGTCCACAGTGTTTCCTAAAACATCTGAAAACTGTGTTACAGAGCTTAGGGTACCTCCATTCGTGGGCGTATACATTGGGAAAACTGAAAATCAACAAGAAAGAGCCACCCTAAATTATAAGGCTGCTCTGTTTACAAAAATATCAACTTCAGTACACCTTAAATATCCCAGGAAAGACAAAAGTGGATAAAGAAGTTGTGGTATTTACATACTATGGGGTATCCCTCAGCCATGGAATCAATGTCATAAACCGAGGAGCAGCATAATGACTGGATTTAGGTACGATGTTTCTAAGTGAAATAAGTAACACAGAAAAAGAAACTTATCATAAGATATCACTTTTGAAGGGAATGTAAACATGGCTACACATGAGCTGAATTAGAAAACAAAACAGAGTCTCTCATTTACAAAAAATACTCTTATATCTGCTTAAAGGTAATGGTGAGATGGGGTGATGCATAAAACCAGAGTTTGATATAAGCACAGGTACAATTCCTTAAACCAAACGTGTAATAGACAAGACCTACTCCTTGCTCAGTGAACTGCACTCAACATCCCCTATTCCCTGCAGAGGAATATATATGACTAGTAAGAATTTTAATTCCTATGTATTGAAATATCTCCATAAGGGAATCAAGAGTGTATAGAGTGGCATAAACACGGCAGTGAAAATCAGTTCAACAACATTATAAAAATTAATTTCAAAACAATACACAAAAACAGCAAAAGTTTTATAAAAGTCATTCAGGGTCTCTGAAGAAACATAGATTGACCACATCAACACCCACAGCTTAATGTGACATAACACTGGACACTTTGGACTGAGAGCATTGGTGAGGTTGTGTGATCAAATGCAGACCATTTAAAACAATAATGGGTTCAACCCGTTCCATGGGTCCCAACACTCTAGATTCAAGGGAATCTTATTACAGCTAAAACATGCCTGGGAAACCCAGAGAACAGGACTACTTGTGATCTGGACAGGTTTCAAAAACACACTTCATTTTTCCTCTCTTTGTGCTCAGGTTCACCATTCCAGCCACTTTACTATAAATCTCCCCGCTTAGAGAGTCAGTGCCTTTAACCTCCTGTTTCACACAGTTTGCAATTTGTGCGGAGATTAAAAGGGATTAGGGCAACCAATGAGACACATGCTGTAAGCATTTGGACAGGCACATGCCACTCTAATTTCCCATCACGAAGAAGAGTTAACCAAATGCTCAGCCTTCTGTACCAGAACAAGAATATGGCCTGACGCAATCCTGCGGTTTTGTGGCCAGCTCACCAACAAAGCGAGTTGAAAAATGGAGCTCAAGTACTCAGGAACTCACAAACCAGCAGAATTATAATGGACAACTATCATCCAAAAATCTGTTCAAGGAAGGAAACAAAGAGGACTTGAAATCGAGGCATGATTGCAGGAAACATATTTCAAGAAATAGATTGGAATCGCATTTTAAACACAGAAAATGGGTCCCAATTTTGAAAATGTTGCACTTGGCCAAAAATGGCATATATGGGTGACCTGAATATATTCATGAAAACACGCATATGACCTTTTTGGCCAACCAAGCAAGTGGGCAATGCAAATCCGCACTACAAAGTAGTCTCATTTCCCACTGGTCAAACAGAACATCCAAACCAACTGTAAAAACTAGAAAGGCAGCAGAGCCGTGTGGTACAGGGAGTCCTGTGATGCTGATGGGAGGGATCTAATAAAAATTGCCAAGAGCCAGTCTGGAGAAGTACATGGTGTTTCCTAAAACATCTAAAAACAGAGCTACAGAGCCTAGGGTACTTCCACTCATGGGCTAATACATTGGGCAAACAGAAAATCAACAAGAAACAGCCACACCAAAGGTTAGGGCTGCTCCATTTACAAGAAAATCGACTTCAGTACACCTTAAATATCCCAGGAAAGACAAAAAGTGGATAAAGAAGTTGTGGTACTTACATACTATGGGATATCCCTCCGCCATGGAATCAATATCATAAAGGCAGTAGCAGCATAATGACTGGGTTTAGGTACGATGTTTCTAAGTGAAATAAGTAACACAGAAAAAGAAACTTATCATAAGATATCACTTATGAAGGGTATGTAATCGTGGCTACACATGAGCTGAATTAGAAAACAGAACAGAGTCTCACATTTAGAAAAAAAAAAAACTCTTATGACTGCTTAAGAGGAAAGGTGAGGTGGGGTGATGCATAAAACCAGAGTTTGATATTAGCACAGGTAATTCCATAAACCAAACGTGTAATAGACAAGACCTACTCCTTGCTCAGTGAACTGGACTCAACATCCCCTATTCCCTGCAGAGGAATATATCTGACTCGAATGAATTTTAATTCCTATATATTCAAATATGTCCGTAAGGGAATCAAACATGTATAGAGTGGCATAAACACGGCAGTGAAAATCAGCTCAAGCCCATTATAAAAATAAATTTCAAAAAGAAAACACAATAACAGTGAAATCCTTACAGAATTTGTTAATGCGTTCTGATGCAATCTGGACTGTCCCCATCTACACCCACAGCGGGATGAGACATAATGCTGGACACTTGAGGCTGAGAGGATTGGTGAGATTTTGTGAGCAAATGCAGACCATTTAAAGCAATAATGCATGCAACCCATTCCATTGGTCCCAATTCTTTGGGTTCCAGGGAATCTTATTACAGCTAAAACATGCATGGGAAACCCAGAGTAGGGGACAACGTGTGAACCAGATAGGTTTCTAAAACACACCTTCGTTTTCCTCTCCTTGTGCTCAATTTCACCATCCCAGCCACTTTACTATAAATCTCCCGGCTTAGAGAGTCAGCACCTTTAACCTCCTGTTTCACACCATTTGCAATTTGTGCGGAAATTAAAAGGGAATAGTGCGACCCAATGAGACACACGCCTTAAGCATCTGGATGGGCAAATGCCACTCTAATTTCCCATCACAAAGTAGATTTAACCAAATGGTCAGCCTGCTGCACCAGAACACATATATGGCCTGACACAATCCTGCGGGTTTGTGGCCAGCTCACAAACAAAGCGAGTTGAAAAATGGAGCTCAGGTTCTCAGGATTTCACAAACCTGCAGAGTTTTAATGGACAACTATCGTCCAAAAATCTGTTGAACGAAGGAAACGAGGAGGACTTGAAATCGTGCAATGATTGCAGGAAACATACTTCAAGAAGTATATTGGAATCACATTTCAAGCACAGGAAATGTGGCCCAATATTAAGAATGATGCACTTGTCCAAAACAGTGTATGCGTTTTTTCCTCAATATTTTCAAGAAAGCCTGCATAGGCAATTTTTGGCCAACGAAGCAACTGGGCAATGCAAATCACTACTACAAATAAGTCTCATTTCCCACTGGTCAAACAGAACATCCAAAAAAGATTGTAAAATCTAGAAACGCAGCACTGCCTTGTGGAACAGTCAGCCTTGTTAGGCTGATATGAGGGATGTCAACTGCCAAGAGCCACTCTGGAGAAGTCCATCGAGTTTCCTAAAACATCTGAAAAACTGAGCTACAGAGCTTACCATACTTCCACTCATGGGCGTATACACTGCGAAAAGTAAAATTCACAAAGAATCAGCACCCAAAAGTTTAGAGGTGTTCTGTTTACTAAAAAATCAAATTCGGTCCACCTCAAATATCCCAGGAAAGACAAAAGTGGATAAAGAAGCTGTGGTGCTTACGTTAGGATGGGAAATAACTCAGACATGGAATCAATGTCATAAAGCCAGTAGCAGCATGATGACTGGATTAAGGTACAATGATTCTAAGGGAAATAAGTAACACAGAAAAAGAAAAGTATCATAAGATATCACTTATGAAGGGAATGTAAACTTGGCTACCCATGAGCTGAATTAGAAAACAGAACAGTGTGTCACATTTAGAAAAAAAAATATTTCTTATATCTGCTTAAGGGGAAAGGTGAGGTGGGGTGATGCATAAAACCAGTGTTTGATATTAGCACAGGTACAATTCCATAAACCTAACGTATAAAAAACAAGGCCTACTCCTTGCTCAGTGAACTGGACTCAACATCCCCTATTTCCTGCATATTAATATATATGACGAGAAAGAATCTTAATACCTATGTATTGATATGTCTCCGTAAGGGAATCAAGAGTGTATAGAGTGGCATAAACACGGCAGTGAAAATCAGATCAACCCCATTATAAAAATTAATTTCAAAAACAATACGTAAAAACAGAAAAAAATCTTATAGAATTCGTTCAGGGTCTCTGAAGCAACCTGGATTGTCCCCATCTACACCCACAGCAGGATGAGACATAACGCTGGACAATTGTAGCTGAGAGGATTGGTGAGGTTGTGTGAGCAAATGGATACCATTTAAAACAATAATGTGTGCAACCCATTCCATGGGTCCCAACTCTGTGGGGTCCAGGGAGTCTTATTATACCTAAAACATGCATGGGAAACCTAGAGGATCGGACAACGTGTGATCCGGACAGCTTTCTAAAACGCTCCTCGTTTTTCCACTCCTTGTGCTTGTGTTCGCCATTCCAGTCGCTTTACTCTTAATCTCCCCTCTTGGAGACTTACCACCTTTAACCTCATGTTTCACACATTTTGCAAATTGTGTGGAGGATGAAAGGGAAGATGTGGAACCAATGAGGGATTTGCTGTAAGTATCTGGACGGGCACATGTCACTCTAATTTCCCGTAAAAAAGAAGATTTAACCAAAAGTTCAGCCTGCTGCCCCAGAACCCAGATAGGGCCTGAAACAGTCCTGCGGGTTTGCAGCAAGCTAAGATTAAAAGTGAATTGAAAAATGGAGATCAGGGTCTCAGGAATTCACAAACTTTCAGAGATATAATGGACAAGTATTGTCCAAAAATCTGCTGAGGGAAGGAAACGAGGAGGACAGGAAATCGAGGAAGGATGGAAGGAAACATATTTCAAGAGGTAGACAGGAATTGCCTTTTAAGCACAGGAAATGTGGCACAACATTGACAATGATGCACTTGGTCAAAAGGGCGTATGTGTATTTTCCTCAATATATTCAAGAAAACATGCATACGCACTTTTTGGCCAACAAAGCAAGTGTGCAATGCAAATCCACTCTACAAATTATTCTCATTTCCCACTGGTCAAATAGAATATCAAAAAAAAATTGTAAATTCTAGAAACGCAGCACAACTGTGTGGAGCAGTGAGCCTTGTTACGCTGATGGGAGGGGTATAAATAGAAAAGAGCCATTCTGGAGAAGTCCATGGTGTTTCCTAAAACGTCTGAAAACTGCGCTACAGAGCTTAGGGTACTTCCATTCATGGGCGTATACATTGGGAAAACTGAAAATCAACGAGAAACAGCCTCCTCAAAGATTAGGGCTGCTCTGTTTACAAAAAAATTGAGTTCTGTACAGCTTAAATATCCCAGGAAAGACAAAAGTGGATAAAGAAGTTCTGGTACTTACATACTATGGTATATCACTCAGCCATGGAATCAATGTCATAAAGACAGTAGCAGCATAATGACTGGATTAATGTACGATGATTCCAAGTGAAATAAATAACACAGAAAAAGAAACTTATCATAAGATATCACTTATGAAGGGAATGTAAACATGGCTACACATGAACTGAATTAGAAAACAGAACAGAGTCTCACATTTAGAAAAAAATATAAATATCTTATGCCTGTTTATGAGGAAAATGAGGTTGGGTGATGCATAAAGTAACAGTTTAATATTAGCACAGGTACTCTTCCATAAACCAAACGTATAATAGAAAAGGCCTGCTCCTTGCTCAGTGAACTGTACTCAACATCCCATATTCACTGCAGATTAATATATCTGACTAGTAAGTATCTTAATACCTATGTATTGATATCTCTCCGTAAGGGAATCAAGGGTGTATAGAGTGGCAAAAACACGGCCTTGAAAATCAGCTGAACCCCATTATAAAAATAAATTTCAAAAACAAAACACAAAAACAGTGAAATCCTTACAGTATTCGTTTAGGGACTCTGATGCAATCTGGACTGACCACATCGAAACCCACAGCTGGTAGAGACATAAGACTGGACACTTGGGGCTGAAAGGATTCCTGAGGTTTTGTGAGCAAATGCAGACCATTTAAAGCAATAATGCGTGCAACCCATTCCATGTGTCCCATCTCTCTAGGGTCGCGGGAATCTTATTATTGCTAAAACATGCATGGGAAACCCAGAGGATGGGACAACATATGATCCGGACAGGTTTCTAAAACGTTCCTCCTTTTTCCTCTCCTTGTGCTCGGGTTCTGCATTTCAGCCACTTTAATATAAACCTCCCATCTTGGAGAGTCAGTGCCGTTACCCTGTTTCTCAGAGTTTACAATTTGTGCGGAAGATGAAAGTGAAGAGGTGGAACCAATTAGAGACATGCTGTAAGTATTTGGATGGGCACATGTCACTCTAAATTCCCGTCATGAAGAAGAGTTAACCAAATGCTCAGCCTGCTGCACCAGATCCCGGATAGGGCCTGAAGAAATCCTGCGGGTTTGCGGCCAGCTCACAAAAAAAGTGAGTTGAAAAATGGAGCTCAGTGGCTCAGGAATTCACAAACCTGCCTAGTTAAAATGGACAACCAACGTCCAAAATTCTGTTGAGGGAAGGCAACGTGGAAGACTTGAAATCGAGGCAGGATTTCAGGAAATATAATTCAGGAGGTAGATTTGAATCACCTTTTAAGCACAGGGAATGTGGCACAATTTCGACAATCATGCACTTGGCCTAAAATGGCGTATGCCCTTTTCCCTCAATATATTCAAGAAAACAGGCATATGCTCTTTTGCATAACCAAGCAAGTGGGCAATGCAAATCCGCACTACAAAGAAGGATCACTTCCAACCAGTCAATAGGGACATCTGGGAAATGTGTAAAAAACAGATAGGCAAGACTGGCCCTGGAGAACAGGCAACGTTGTTATGCTGATGGGCAGGATGTATACTGCCAACAGCCACTCTGGTGGAGCGCATTGTGCTCCCTAAAAGAAGTAAACAACAGAGCTTCAGAGCCTAGGGCACTTCCAGTCATGGGAATATACCTTGGGAAAACTGAAAATCAATAATTCACAGCCACCCGAAATTTAGGGCTGCACTGCTTAGTAGAACCTCGACTTCGGTACACCTTAAATATTCCAGGAAATACAAAAATGGGTAAAGAAATTGTGGTACTTACGTACGATGGAATATCCCTCAGCCACGAAATCAGTGTCATAAAGCCAGTATCAGCATAATGAGTGGATTTAGGTTCGATGATTCTAAGTGAAATAAGTCACACAGAAAAACAAACTTACCATACGATATCAAGTAAGAAGGGAATGTAAACATCGCTACACATGAACTGAATTAGGAAAGAGAAGAGAGTCTCACATTTAGAAAACACTCTTATGCCTGTTTAAGGGGAAAGGAGGGGTGGGTGATGCATAAAAACAGAGTTGGATATTAGCAAAGGTACCGTTCCATAAACCAAATATGTAATAGACACGACCTACTCCTTCATCAGTGAGCGGGACTCAAAACCCTAGATTCCCCACAGAGGAATATATCTGACTAGTAAGAATCTTATAACCAAGGAATTGATATGTCTCCGTAAGGGAATCAAATGAGTATAAACTGGCATAGACACGGCAGTAAAAATCAGCTCAACACCATTATAAAAATGAATTTCAAAAACAAAAGGAAAAACAGTGAAATTCTTACACAATTCCTTCTGGGGCTCTGATGAAACGTGGAATGTCCATACCTACACTGACAGCTGGATGAGACATAAGGCTGGACGCTTGGAACTGAGAGGATTGGTGAGATTAGGTGACTAAATGCAGACCCATTAAAGCAATAATGCTTGCCACCCATTCCATGGGTCCCAACTCTCCAAGTTGAAGGGGATATTACTACAGCTATAACATGTATGGGAAACCTAGAGAATGGATACCCTCTGATGGTAAAATGTTTCTAAAACTTTCCTAATTTTTCCTCTCCTTGTGCTCTGGTGTGACATTCCAACTGCTTTACTATCAATCTCCCAACTTGGAGAGTCAGCTCCTTTAACCTCCTGGTTCGACAGTTTGCAAATTTTGCAGAGGATGAAAGGGAAGAGGGAGAACCAATGAGATCGTAGCTGAAGACATTTGGACGGACACATTTCACTCTAATTTGCCATCAGCAAAAAGAATTAACCAAACTCTCAGCCTGCCCCCCCAGAAACAGTATAGGTCCTGAAGCAAAATTGTGAATTTGCAGTCAGCTCACAAAAAAGCGAGTTGAAAAATTGAGCTTAGGGTCACAGCATTTCACAAAACTGTAGAGTTATAAAGGAGAAATATCATCAAAAAATCTGTTGAGGGAAGGAAAAGAGGTGGACCTGATTGTGAGGAAGGATTTCAGGAAACAGATTTCAAGAGGTAGATTGGAATCCCCTTTATACCACAGGAAAAACACCACAACTTCAACAATGATGCCCTTGCCCAAAAAGTGCGTATGCATTTTTCCCTGAATATATTCAGGAAAAAACACATACTCCCTTTTAGGCCAACCAAGCAAGCGGACAATGCAACTCAGGACTACACAGAGGTATCACTTCCCACCAGTCAAAAGGAACATCCAAAATATGTATAAACACCAGAAAGGCAAGACAGGCCCTGGAGAACAGGGAGCCTTGTTATGCTGATGGGCAGGATGTAAATTGATAACAGCCACTCTGGAGGAGGGCATTCTGTTCACTAAAAGAAGTAAACAACAAAGTTACAGAGCCCAGGGCACTTCCAGTCATAGGAATATACCTTGCGAAAACAGAAAATCAATAAGACACTGCCACCCCAACATTTACGGCTGCACTGCTTACAAGAACCTCGATTTCGGTATACCTTAAATATCCCAGGAAAGTCAAAAATGGTTCAAGAAATTGTGGAACTTACGTACGATGGAATATACCTCAGCCATTAATTCAATGTCATAAGGCCAGTGGCAGCATAATGAGTGGATTTAGGTACAATGATTCTAAGTGAAATAAGTGACAGAGAAAAAGAGACCTGTCATAAGATACCACTAATGAAGGGAATGTAAACATGGCTACACATGAACTGAATTATGAAAGAGAACAGAGTCTCACATTTAGAAAACACTCTTATGCCTGCTTAAGGGGAGAAGAGAGGTGGGGTGATGCATAAAACCAGAGTTTAACATTAGCACAGGTACTGTTCCATAAAAAAAATATGTAATAGTCAGGACCTACTCCTTGCTGAGTGAATGTGACTCAACACCCCCTATTCCACACAGAGGAATATATCTGACTAGTAAGTATCTTAAAACATATGTATTGATATGTCTCCATAAGGGAATCAAGTGTTTTTCGACCGGCGTAAACACAGCAGTGAAAATCAGCTCAACCCCGTTATAAAAAGGAGTTTCAAACACAGAACAAAAAAAACTGTGAAATTCTTACACAATTCCTTCAGGAGCTCTGATGAAACGTGGAATGACCCTATCTATACCGACAGCTTGTTGAGACATAAGGCTGGACACCTGGGACTGAGAGGATTGGTGAGATTGGGTGAGCAAATACAGACCCTTTAAATCAATAATGCATGGCACCCATTCCATGGGTCCCAACTCTCCAGGTTGAAGGGAATATTACTACAGCTATAACATGTACGGGAAACCTAGAGAATGGACACACTGTGAATACGAAAGGTTTCTAAAACTCAATGAATAGTCCCTCTCCTGGTGCCCCGGTTTGACTTTCCAACTGCTTTGCTATCAATCTCCCATCTTGTAGAGTCAGCCCCTTTAACCTCCTGTTTCGCACAGTTTGCCAATTGTGCAGAGGATGAAAGAGAAGAGGGAGAACCAATGAGAGAGTAGCTGTAGGCATTTGGACGGGCATATGTCACTCTAATTTCCCGTCAGGAAGAATAATTAACCAAAGTATCATCCTGTCCCCCCACCCAGAACCAGTATAGGTACTCAAGCAAACTTGTGGAAAAAACTAAAAATAGAATTACCATATAATCCAGCAATCCCACTACTGGGCATATACCCAGAGAAAACCAGAAATCAAAAAGACACATTCACCACACTGTTTATTGCAGCACTATTTACAATAGCCAGGTAATGAAAGTGACCTAAGTGCCCACAGACAGACGAATGGATAAAGATGTGGTACATATATAAAATGGAATATTACTCAGCCATACATAAGAATGAAATTGGGTCATTTCTAGAGATGTTGTTGGACCTAGAGACTGTCATACAGCATGAATTAGGTCAAAAACAGAAAAAAACAAGTATTGTATATTAATGCATATATGTGGAACCTAGAAAAATGGTACAGATGAACCGGTTTGCAGTTCAGAGATAGAGACACAGATGTAGAAAACAAACAAATAGACACCAAGGAGGGAACGCCATGTGAGGTTGGTGGTGGTATGATTTGAGAGACTGGGATTCACATGTGCACACTTATATGTATAAAATAGATATCCAATAAGAACCTGCTATATAAAAGAAATAAATCAATTTTAAAAAATTAAAAATAAATAAATAACATTTAATAAAATAAAACAGAAAAAAGTTTTTCCCTTCACATAGATGTATTTATATGAATGCATTTTTCCATGCTTATATCTCTAAATAAAAAAGATAATAAATAAAATCCACCTTGAAACAAAAAGAAAAAATAAATAAATAAAACAGAACCCCCCAGTTATACAGAGGAAAATCGTATCAGGGCATTTGCTCCAGTTATAAAAAAGTCTTAAGTTTATCAGAGTTGGGAAATCGTCTCCCATGCAGCCAGCAGCCCACCCCCAACAAGGAGCCTCCTCATTGCAAAGCTGGGGGACTGTGCCAAGGCGTCTGTGAGTAAATGTGAGATGAGCCCCAGGCCTGCTGCAGCTGAACTGTTCCCACCCTTCCCAGGTAATACACCTGAATATGTATAAAAACTTGCAAGCCTAGAGGAAGGAATGTGGAGCCACACCAGCGAAGGCCCGCAGGACGACTTAGCACCTGCAGGCCAGCCAGGATGGTCCTGGCCCCAGACGCTCTTCTGGAAGCTTTCCATTCCCTGCCTGAGATACCCTTCCTGCCACGGAACCCACTGCTTTTTTACTTCCTCACCTCTGCCCAGGGAGAAATTCCAGCAGCAGGTATGGGTGACACATTCTCTTCTTTAGTAGGTGGCAGCCTGGCAACTCCTGCAGAAAGTCCAGCAGAGCCCCACTCACACCGGGCCACCCACAAAGCCAAGGCCCCTCACTCCCTCCCACCACCCCAGCCCGGACACTGCTGACGGGACAGAGAATATGGCGTCAGGCACAGCTGCAGGGACTCTTGCTGACTGGAGAGGTGTTTATATTGACCTCAACCCAGGCACACCTGGGGAGGCCAGGCAGGCAGTGTCAGGCTGCCCAAATCAGCCAATCATCACCCCTCAGGGGCTCACAGTTGCAGAAAATGAACCTTGCTAAATGGGCCAGGACCAAAGAACAGGTGTGTGCTCCTGAGAGTCAGGATAGACAAGGGGCTGCAGCTCCGGCTAGTTTTCTTATCGTATTAACTGGCCCATGAGTGGGAAACAACATCAAGAAGACCCTATCCTAATAAGAGGAACCCAGGAGTCAGGGAAAGGACTGATGGTGGGTGGAGACAGAGGCTTGGTGCCCTGGCTGCAGTGGAAGTGTCTGGAAGACCAGGCAGAGAGAGGCCACAAAGAGTGCTACCCAGGGTCGCAGACCTAAAAGAGCTGTTGTTTGTTAGTTCACGTCCTGCTCTGAGGTGGTCTGTGTCAGCTGTGACCGACAGGTGAGCTGGGGGTTCTCTGAAAGGCGGGATATGTGAACGGTTCCTGTGTGCCCAGCCCTACCGGGGTACCGGCCCAGGGGAACTCCGTATCCTGGGAAGGGCCTGACTATGAGAGCCCCATGGGCTGCTGGGTAGCTGCACAGGTGAGCCCTGTACGCTGAGAGGGAGTTGACCACGAGAGCCGCATGGGCAGTGGGGGTGGAGTGGACCAGCCCAGGTGAGCTCCATATCCTGGGATCGCCCTGACCACGAGAGCCCCGTGAGCTGCTGGAGACCTGGTAAAGGATATCATGACAGTCAGTGAAGCAACAGAGGATATCCATCCAGTAGCTCCTATTTCCTACACCCTGCTGGTCATTCTACCATCCACCAGGTCATGGCATTCTGTATTAGACTTCAATGATGCCTTCCTCTGTATTCCATTCTTCCAAGAGTCACAAGAATTTTTGGCTTGTGAGTGGCTGGACACAACATGCAATAAAAGCAATAATGCTGGGCCGTCCTGCTGCAATGGTTCAAAAATCTCCACACCATCATTGGGAAAACATTATCTAAAGACCTAAAAGTTCTACCTCTGTAAAAGGGAACCCTCCTTCAATATGCAGATTACATTCTGATCACCAGCCCTACTAAAGACTCCTCTGAACTACCTAGCCAAGAAAGGATAGAAGGTGTCTAAGAAAAATACTCAAATATCCCAGGCTAAGGTGACTTGCCTGGGCTTCATTCTCAGAGATGTTCGGAGAATCACATCCAAGGAAAGGGAAGAAGCCATTTGCAGGCTTACCTCTTCTAAAACTAGAAGACAGCTTAGGGGTTCCTGGGGAGGCCAAGGTTTTCTGCATCTGGATCACTAACTACAGTCTAATAGCTGGGCCTCTATATGAAACACTGACATGAAAAGATGATGATCCTTTTGAATAGAATCCAGAAGCAGCCTTTCAGGAATGGAAAGAGCAGTCAATTCAGACCCTTGCCTAGGAACTCCCTAATTTAGCTAAACCCTTTGACCTTTACATACCCGGTCAAAGATTAATTGCCCTTGGAGCATTAGTGCAAAAACTGGGACCACTTGAAATGGAGCAACAAAAGAATGCCCTTCAGGTATGATAAACTATGGTCACCAAGGCCTTTGCCTGCCGCCCCATCAGGCCAGGATACTGTGGTATCTAAAAACCTGGAAATCAGCAGCCCACAAGGTCAGCTCGCTCCTAGGGGAAAAGGAACCTATTTGGTGATCCTAACCACCCATCATGCCCTGAAGTTGCAGGGGTCACTCCATGGACACACTGGACTCGAGTGTGGAAGCCCTCTAACTCCAACATCCAGAGAAACAAACGGGGTCAATGGGCCCCCATGATGACTTGTGTGACCATCACTTGACCTGGAGTTTCTCTCAGAAAATAACAAGAGTGTGCCCCGAAAGAGCAGACTAGTGCTTTCAGGAATTACTGCACCCAGAGAGGAGCTAATAAGCTTGGTGGGGGAAAGGTATATCACACATTCACCATAGGAAACCCTACAGACTCCACGGAGACAGTGGCCAATATGACCAGCTGGACTCCTGGCTACTTCAAAAGGTCTTTGACTCAGTGGCCGTCATGGTCCTGGATCACCACTGTCCGTGGACTCTCTGGCAGTTGAGAAGGCAGAGCTCTGACACCTGGTGCTGTTTGTACGTTAATTCACGGACCTAATTAAAGAAAGCACAGACTACTGGTCAGAGCATCTAGGCTGGCGGAATCCGTCAGCTTAAGGTCGCCGAACAAATGTGGGGTGGGATGAAAACTGCCACCGCAGCGTCACTGTGCATCTCTTTCCTGGACCTTTAAAGGTCATTAGAATCTATAACACTTCCAATGCTGGTGCTCAGGAGGACGAGCAGTGAAGCAGGAGACCTGGGGACAATCAACGTCACCTGGAGGCTGCTGGGGAGAAGTTTTGTCCCTCCCCCCGTGCATGAGAACTCCTAATTCAGCATGAAGCAGTTACAGAAGAGGGGTCTGCACCCTCAGCACCCCAAGAATGAGGAACTGGACAAAAAGCAGAGGAGTTGTTCATCTCCAGCAAAGTTCATTATAAATTCCTGGGAGTTAAAAATAGAATCTGGGCAATAAAATAATGTCTAACCTTTTTTTCCTTTGTGCTTTGTCTAATTTCACATGCTCCTAGGGTTCTGCATGCAGACGTCCCACACCTGACACTTCAGACGCAATTTTCTAGTGCAGAATGGCTGGGTCGACACCTCAGCTAACGGGACCCCATGCAGACTCCGTGACTTAGAGCCTGAGCTGCAGGGAACCCGGCCTTTGAGAGCTCGATCCCCTCCCTCCTGCTGATGGTACAGGGATCCCTACACAGCAGCCCAGCACACAGCCCGTGGGGGAGTGCACGCTCTCACCTCTCCATTCTGTTGTCAAAATATAAAGTTTCCTTTGCTCCTGAACCAAACTCAGTCTTGATCTGTTGGCTCCAATGACACTGGGCAGGGGGACCCCTGTTGGGGTCCACTCTGGAGGATCAGTAACAGAAATTGAGAACATTGTAACGTCAATGAACAGATGTGTGAGCCAAACTGTAGTTAACATAGAACAGTGTGTAAGTCTCAGGTAAAATACGATGTTTCAAAGACTTACATTTGATATTTCCATCAGTTTAGTATAAGCAAGTTTAGTGAAGATGTCTGTCTTATTTGTCAGGTCAGCATTAGAGAAATGAAGTGGTTTATTTCCAAGGATGTACATCGAATACTCTTGGCTGAAGCTTCAATCTTGTTTTGAATGCTTTTCCATTGAAAATGATACCTCTCTTTCATCTCCCCCATTTATGAGAAGTATAAAACCTTATAATTTATTATTACCAAAGGGGAAAGGTAGGAGGAGGGATAAATTAACAGTTTGGGATTAACACATACACACTGCTATGTATAAAGTAGATCATCAACAAGGAACTACTGTATAGCACAGGGAACTACACTGAATATTTTGCAATAACCTATAAAGGGAAATAATCTGAAAAAGAATAGATATTTTTATCGACATCATCTATAAATGACAGATAAAATGTAACCTAAGTGAGGCCAATGATGAGTGTTTCTGAACCTGAAGAATTAAATCATCTAAAGTTCGGACTCTGTCTATTTCACAAGGCCCTTAATGGACATACGTGTAGCCATAGCTTACAAATTCCCCAGTTTGGGGTTCGGGGAGTCACTGATTTGGAAAAATCCCTGGTGTTCCCCTTACATGCACGGGACCCTTCCTACTGCTAAAACATGCCTGTCACACCTAGAGGATGGTACACCATTTGATCGGAAAGAGTTTGGAAAAGGCACCACATCTCCTTGTCGCCTGGTGCTCTGGTTCACCCCCCCCAGCATGTTTGCTAACAATCTCCTCACTTCGGGATATCAGCACAGTCAATATCCTGTTGCACACAGTTTGGAATTTGTCCAGAGGATGAAGCGGAAGGATGAGAAAAAATTAGAGACAAGTCCTAGGTGTTCAGACAGGTACATGACACTATAATTTCCAATCCGGAAGACAAATTCATCAAAGGCTAGAATTGACCACGGAAACAAAATAGGGCTAGAGGAAATCCCGGTGTTTTGTGGCCAGTTTCCAAAAACACAAGTTGAAAAATGGAACTCAGGGGCACTAAAATTCATGAAACTGCAGAGTTGAAAATATCTATCGTCGAAAAATGTCTTGAGGTAAGTCACAGAAAAGGACTTGTAAGCAAGGGAGAGTGGCAGGAAAGAGGTTTGAAGAGGGAGAAAGGACTCCCCATTAAAGCACAAGAAAAGGGGCTGAACATCGCCAATGATGCAGTTGGCCAAAAAAGGCGTATGCAGTTTTTTCTGAATATATTCAAGTAAAGGCCATACACACTTTTTATCCAACCAAACAGGTGGGCACTGGAAATCAATACTACAAAATGTATCACTTCACATCAGTCAGAAGGGCCATCCACATAACATGTAAATACCAGAAATGCAGGATGGGGTGAGGAGAAAAGGGAGCCCTGTGAGGCTGATAGTGGAAATGTAATTTGCCAATGGCCACTCTGAAGAAGTGTATTGTTTTTGCTAAAACATGCAAAAAATGAGCTACAGAGCATAGGGCACTTGCACTCATGGGAGTATACCTTGTGAAAAACAAAAATCAACAGGAAACAGGCCCCCCAACGTTTACCACTACTCTGTTAAAAAGAGCCTCGACTTGGATATAACCTAAATGTCCCTGGAAGGATAAAATGGATAAAAGAGATGTGGTACTTATGTAGAGTGGAATATTACTCAGCCAGAAATCAATGGAATAAGGTTAGTTGTAACAACTCTGGAGGAGTTACATACGATCATTCTAAGTGACATATGTCAGAAAGAAAAAGACACATATCATAAGATGTCACTTAAAGGTGGAATGAAAAATGGCTACACATGAAATAAATGACAAAACAGAAACATAGTCAAATATGTAAAAAACAGACATAAGGCTGCTAAATGGGAAAGGTGGAGAAGGGTGAGGCATTATCCAGGAGGTTGAAATTAGCAAAGATACTGTTCCAAGTACCAAATTGAGTAATCGACAAGGCATAAAAGGTACCTCAAAGAACTGCACTCAGCATGATCAAGTCACTGGAAAATAATATATATGACTGGTAAGAATCTGAAAAATAATTTATTGATGTCTCACAGTACGTGAATCAAGTGGATATACAGCAGCAAAAAACAGAGCTTTGAAAATCAGCTGTAACAAATATAATAATAAATATTAAAATATTTGTAAAAACAGTGAGACAGACAAAAATTTTTAAAACTTTTGTTGAAGGGCTACGATGTAACATGGATTGAACACATCTAGACACACAGCAGGATGATATATAAGGCTGGAAGCTATGCACGCTAAGAGATGTTAGAGAGGCTGGGTGAGGAAATGCAGACCTTTTAAAGTAATACTTCCTGGTACCCATTCCATGGGTCCCAAATCTGCAGGTTCAAGGGAATCTTCCTACAGCGAAAACATGCATGGGAAACCGAGACGAATGTACACCGTGTGATCAGGAAAGGTGTCTAAAATGCACCTCATTTTTGATCTCCTGGTGCTGGGGTTCGCCATTCCAGCCTTGTTACTAAAATTCTCCCCACTTGGAGAATCAGCACCTTTAACCTCGTGTTTCACACAGTTTGCAATTTGTGCAGAGGATAAACGGGAAGAGGGGGAACCAATGAGAGACTAGCTGTAGGAGTTTCGACAGGCACATGTCACTCTAATTTCCCATTAGGAAGAAGAATTAACCAAAAGCTCAGCCTGCCTCCCCAGAACCAGAATAGGGTCTGAAGGAATCCAGTGGTTTGGCGGCCAGCTCACATAAAAAGCGAGTTGAAAAATGGAGCTCAGGAGCAGGTAATTAAAAGACCTGCAAAAATATAAATGATAACCAACGTCCAAAAATATATTCAGGTAAGGCAACGAAGAGGATCTGAATGAGAGGCAGAATTGCAGGAAAGAGATTTCAAGAGATAGATTGGACTCACATTTAAAGCACATGAAAAGCATCAGAATTTCTAAAATGATGCAGTTGCGCAAAAGGGTGTCTGCGTTTTTTGCTGAATACCTTCAGGAAAAAACACATACACAGTTTTTGGCCAACCTAGCAAGCGAGTAATGCAAAACTGCACAACAAAGAAGTCTCAATTTCCACTGCTCAGAAGGGCCATCCGAATAAAGTGTACAAACCAGAAATGCAGGAGGGGCCATGGAGAACAAGGAGCCTTGTCATGCTGATGGGTGGGGTATAAATATCCAAGAGCCGCTCTGGAGAAGAGTATGGTGTTTCTTAAAACTTCTAAAAAACAAAGCTAGCGAGCATAGGGGACTTCCACTCACGGGCATATAACTTGGGAAGAATAAATATCAACAAGAAAGAGCCACCTCAAAGTTTAGGGCTGCTTTGTTTACAAAAATATCGACTTCAGTACACATTAAATATCCCAGGAAAGACAAAACTGAATAAAGAAATTGTGGTACTTATGCACTATGGTATATACCTCAGTCATGGAATCAAAGTCATAAAGACAGTAGCAGCATAATGACTGGATTAAGGTATGATGATTCTAAGGGAAATAAGTAACACAGAAAAAGAAACTAATCATAAGATATCACTTACGAAGGGAATGTAAACATGGCTACACATGAGATAAATTAGAAAACAGAACAAAGTCACACATTTAGAAAAAAAACTCTTATGCCTGCTTAAGGGGAAAGGTGAGGTGGGTTGATGCATAAAACCAGAGTTTGATATTAGCACAGATACCGCTCCATAAAACAAATGTGTAATAGACAAGACCTACTCCTTACTCAGTGAACTTAACTCAAGATCCTCTATTTCCTACAGATTAATATATATGACTAGTAAGAATCTTAATACCTCTGTATTGATAAGTCTCGATAAGGGAATCTAGAGTGTATAGAGTGGCATAAACACGGCAGTGAAAATCAGCTCAACCCCATTATAAAAATAAATTTCAAAAACAATAAAAAAGCAGTGAAATTCTTACGAAGTTCATTCAGGGGCTCTGATGCAATCAGGACTGACCACATCTACAATCACAGCTGGATGAGACATAAGGCTGGACACTTGGGGCTGAGAGGATTGGTGAGGTTGTGTGAGCAAATCCAGACCATTTAAAGCAATAATGCGTGCAACCCATTCCATGGGTCCCAAATCTCTGGGGTCCAGGGAATCTTATTACAGCTAAAACATACATGGGAATCCCAGAGGATGGGACAACATGTAATCTGGACAGGTTTCTAATACACACTTATTTTTCCTCTCATTGTGCTCAGGTTCAACATACCAGTGACTTTACTATAAATCTCACCAATTAGAGAGTCAGCGCCTTTAACCTCCTGTTTCACACAGTTTGCAATTTATGCGGAGATTAAAAGGGAATAGGGGGAAACAATGAGAGACATGCTATAAGCATTTGGACGGGCACATGCCACTCTAATTTCCCATCACGAAGAAGAGTTAACCAAATGCTCACCCTGCCACACCAGAACATTGATATGGCCTGACACAATCCTGCAGCTCTGTGGCAAGCTCACAAACAAAGCGAGTTGAAAAATGGAGCTCAGGTTCTCAAGAATTCACAAACGTGCAGATGTATAATGGACAACTATCATCCAAAAACCCTTGAAGGAAAGAAACGAGGACTTGAAATTTAGGAACGATTGCAGGAAACATATTTCAAGAAGTAGATTGGAATCGCATTTTAAGCACTGGAAATGGGGCCCAATTTAGACAATGATGCACTTGGGCAAAAATGGCGTATGTGTTTTCCCGCAATATATTCAAGAAAATATGCATATGCCCTTTTTGGCCAACCAAGCAAGTGGGCAATGCAAATCCGCACTACAAAGAAGTCTCATTTCCCACTGGGCAAACAGAACATCCAAAAAAATGTAAAAACTAGAAAGGCAGCACAGCTGTGTGGAACAGGGAGCCTTGTGATGCTGCTGGGCGGGATGTAAATTGAAAAGAGCCACTCTGGAGAAGTCCATGGTGTTTCCTAAAACATCTAAAAACAGAGCTACAGAGCCTAGGGTACTTCCACTCATGGGCTAATACATTGGGCAAACAGAAAATCAACAAGAAACAGCCACCCCAAAATTTAGGGCTCCTCTGTTTACAAGAAAATCGACTTCAGTACACCTTAAATATCCGAGCAAAGAAAAAAGATGATAAAGAAGTTGTGGTACTTACATATTATGGTATACCCCTCAGCCATGGAATCAAAGTCATAAAGCCAGTAGCAGCATAATGACTGGATTGAGGTACGATGTTTCTAAGTGAAATAAGTAACAAAGAAAAAGAAACGTATCATAAGATATCACTTATGAAGTGTATGTAAACATGGCTACACATGAGCTGAATTAGAAAACAGAACAGTCTCACATTTAGACAAAAAACCTCTTATATCTGCCTAAAGGGAAAGGTGAAGGTGGGGTGATGCATAAAACCAGTGTTTGATATTTGCTCAGGTACAATTCCATAAATCAAACGTGTAATAGACAAGACCTACTGCTTGCTCAATGAACTGGACTCAACATCCCCTATACCCTGCAGAAGAATATATCTAACTAGTAGGAATTGTAATTCCTATGTACTCAAATATCTCCATAAGGGAATCAAGCGTACAGAGAGTGGCATAAATACGGCAGTGAAAATCAGCTCAACCCCATTATAAAAATTAATTTCAAAAACAATACACAAAAACAGCAAAATTCTTACAAAATTCATTCAGGGACTCAGAAGCAACCTTGATTGACCCATCTACACCCACAGCTGGATGAGACATAATGCTGGACACTTGGGGCTGTGATCATTTGTGAGGTTGTGAGCAAATGCAGACCATTTAAAGCAATAATGCATGCAACCCGTTCCATGGGTCCCAACAATCTAGATTCAAGGGAATCTTATTACAGCTGAAACATGCATGGGAAAGCCAGAGGATGGGACAGCGTGTGATCCAGACAGCTTTTTGAAACGCTCCTCGTTTTTCCTCTCCTTGTGCTCGGGTTTGCCATTCCAGTCACTTTACTATTAATTTTCCCTCTTGGAGAGTCACCACATTTAACCTCATGTTTCACACTCTTCACCAATTGTGTAGAGGATGAAAGGGAAGAGGTGGAATCAAGGAGAGAATTGCTGTAAGCATTTGGAAGGGCACATGTCACTCTAATGTCCCATCAAGAAGAAGAGTTAACCCAAACCTCAGCCGGCCACCCCAGAACCCAGATAGGGCTTGAAGCAATCCTGCGGGTTTGTTGCAAGCTCAGAAAAAAAGTGAGTTGAAAAATGGAGCTCAGCTTCTCAGGAACTCACAAACTTTCAGAGTTATAATGGACAACTATCATCCAAAAATCTGTTGAGGGAAAGAAACGGGGAGGACCGGAAACTGAGGCAGGACTGCAGGAAACATATTTGAAGAGGTAGATAGGAATCACCTTTTAAGCACAGGAAATGTGACACAACTACGACAATGATGCACTTGGCCAAAAGGGCGTATGTGATTTTTCCTCAATATATTCCAGAAAACACGCATACACACGATTTGGCTAATGAAACAAGAGGGCAATGCAAATCTGGACTACAAATAAGTCTCTTTTCCCACTGGTCAAACAGAACATCTCCCCAAAATTGTAAAATCTAGAAACGCGGCACAGCCTTGTGCAACAGTGAGCCTTGTTACGCTGATGGGAGGGATGTCAACTGCCCAGAGCCACTCTGGAGAAGTCCATGGTGTTTCCTGAAACATCTGAAAACTGAGCTACAGAGCTTAGGGTACTTCCACTCATGGGCGTATACATTGGGAAAATTGAAAATCAACAAGAAACAGCCACCCCAAAGTTTAGGGCTGCTCTGTATACAAAAAGTCAACTTTGGTACACCTTAAATAACCCAGGAAAGACAAAAGAGTATAAAGAAGCTGTGGTACTTACGTAGGATAGGAAATCCCTCAGCCATGGAATCAATATCATAAAGCCAGTCGCAGCATAATGACTGGATAAAGGTACGATGATTCTAAGGGAAATAAGTAACCCAGAAAAAAAAACTTACCATAAGATATCACTTATGAAGGGAATGAAAACATGGCTAAACATGAGCTGAATTAGAAAACAGAAGAGAGTTTCACATTTAGAAAAAAAAAACCCTTAAACCTGCTTAAGGGGAAATGTGAGGTGGGGTGATGCATAAAACCAGAGTTTGATATTAGCACAGGTACCTTCGATAAAACAAATGTGTAATAGACAAGACCTACTCCTTTTCTCAGTGAACTGAACTCAACCTCCCGTATTCCCTGCAGATCAATATATCTGACTAGTAAGAATCTTAATACATCTGTATTGATATGTCTCCATAAGGGAATCAAGAGTGTGTACAGTGGCATAAACAGGGCAGTGAAAATCAGCTCAAGCCCAGTATAAAAATCAATTTCAAACTAAAACACAAGAACAGCGAAATCCTTACAGAATTCGTTAAGGGGCTCTGATGCAATTGGGACTGACCACATCTACACCCACAGCTGGATGAGACATAAGGCTGGACACTTGGGGCTGAGAGGATTGGTGAGGTTGTGTGAGCAAATGCAGACCATTTAAAGCAATAATGTGTGCAACCCATTCCTTGGGTCCCAACTCTCTGGGGTCCAGGGAATCTTATTACAGCTAAAACATGCATGGGAAACCCAGAGGATGGGACAATGTGTGACCCGGACATCTTTCTAAAATACACCTCCTTTATCCTCTCCTTGTGCTCGGGTTCACCATTCCAGCCACTTTACTATAAATCTCCCCGCTTAGAGAGTCAGTGCCTTTAACCTCCTGTTTCACACAGTTTGCACTTTGTGTGGAGATTAAATGGGAATAGGGGGAACCAATGAGAGACATGCTGTAAGCATTTGGACGGGCACACGCCCCTGTAATTTCCCATCACGAAGAATATTTAACCAAATGCTCAGCCTGCTGCAGCAGAGCATGGATATGGCCTGACACAATCCTGCGGGTTTGTGGCCAGCTCACAAAAAAAGCAAGTTGAAAAACTGAGCTCAGGTTCTCTGGAATTCACAAACCTGCAGAGTTATAATGGACAACTCTCGTCCAAAAATCTGTAGATGGAAGGAAACGAGGAGGACTTTAATTCGAGGCAGGATTACAGGAAACATATTTCAAGAAGTAGATTGGAATCGCATTTTAAGCACAGGAAATGCGGCCCAATTTTGACAATGATGCACTTGGCCAAAAAGGGCCTATGTGGTTTCCCACAATATATTCAAGGAAATGCGCATACACAATTTTTGGCAAATGAATCAAGTGGGCAATGCAAAGCCGGACTACAAATAACTCTCATTTGCCAATGGTCAAACAGAATATCCCCCCCAAAAATGGTAAAATCTAGAAATGCAGCACAGCCGTGTGGAACAGTAAGCCATGTTACGCTGATGGGAGGGATGTAAATTGCCAAGAGCCACTCTGGAGAAGTCCACTGTGTTTCCTCAAACATCTGAAAACTGAGCTAAAGAGCTTAGGGTACTTCCACTCATGGGCGTATACATTGGGAAAACTGAAAGTCAACAGAAACAGCCACCCCAAAGTTTAGGGCTGCTTTGTTTACAAAGAAATCCACTTCAGTACACCTCAAATATCCCAGGAAAGAAAAAAGTGGATAAAGAAGTGGTGGTACTTACGTACTATGGGATATCCCGCAGCCATGGAATCAATGTCATAAAGCCAGTAGCAGCATAATGGCTGGAGTAAGGTACGATGATTCTAAGGGAAATAAGTAACACAGAAAAAGAAACTTATCATAAGCTATCACTCACTTATGAAGGGAATGTAAACATGGCTACACATGAGCTGAATTAGAAAACAGAACAGAGTCTCACATTTAGAAAAAAAATAAAACACTCTTATGCCTGCTTAAGGGGAAAGGTGAGGTGGGTTGATGCATAAAACCAGAGTTTGATATTAGCACAGGTAGCGTTCCATAAAACAAATGTGTAGTAGACAAGACCTACTCCTTGCTCAGTGAACTGTACTCATCATCCCCTATCCCCTGCAGATTAATCTATCAGACTAGTAAGAATCTTAATATCTATGTCATGATATGCCTCTGCAAGGGAATCAAGGGTTTATAGAGTGGCATATACACGGCTGTGAAAATCAGCTCAACCCCATTATAAAAACAAATTTCAAAAAGAAAACACAAAAACCCCGAAATCCTTACAGAATTTGTTAAGAGGCTCTGATGCAATCTGGACTGACCAAATCTACACCCACAGCTGGAAGAGACATAAGGCTGGACACTTGGTGCTGAGAGGATTGTTGAGGTTTTGTGCACAAATGCAGACCATTTAAACCAATAATGAATGCAACCCATTCCATGGGTCCCACCTCTCTTGGGTCCAGGGAATCTTATTACAGATAAAACTTGCATGGGAATCCCAGAGGATGGGACAACGTGTGATCTGGAGTGTTTTCTAAAACACTCCTCCTTTTTCCTCTCCTTGTTCTCGGGTTCATCATTCCAGCCACTTTACAATAAATCTTCCCACTTCTAGAGTCAGCGCCTTTAACCTCCTGTTTCACACAGTTTGCAATTTGTACAGAGATTAAAAGGGATTAGGGGAAACCAATGAGAGACATGTTTAAGCATTTGAACGGGCACATGCCCCTCTCATTTGCCATCACGAAGGAGAGTTAACCAAATGCTCAGCCTGCCGCACCAGAACATGGATATGGTCTGACACAATCCTGGGGTTTGCGGTCAGTTCACAAACAAAGCGAGTTGAAAAGTGGACCTCAGGTTCTCAGGAATTCACAAACCTGCAGAGTTATAATGGACAACTATCATCCAAAAATCTCTTGAAGGAAGGAAACGAGGAGGACTTGAAATCGTGGCACAATTGCAGAAAACATATTTCAAGATGTGGATTGGAAACGTATTTTAAGCACAGGAAATGCAGCCCAATTTTGACAATGATGCACTTGGCCAAAAATGGTGTATGTGTTTTCCCGCAATATGTTCAAGGAAACATGCATATGACCCTTTTGGCCACCCAAGCAAGTTGGCAATGCAAATCCACACTACAAAGAAGTCTCATTTCCCACCGGTGAAACAGAACATCCAAAAAAATTGTAAAAACTAGAAAGGCAGAACAGCCATGTGGAACAGGGAGTCTTGTGACGCTGATGGGCGGGATGTAAATTGACAACAGCCACTCTGGAGAAGTCCATGGTGTTTCCTGAAACATCTAAAAACAGCGCTACAAAGCCTACGGTACTTCCACTCATGGGCTTATACATTGGGCAAACAGAAATTCAACAAGAAACAACCACACCAAAGTTTAGGGCTGCTCTGTTTACAAGAAAATCGACTTCAGTACACCTTAAATATCCCAGGAAGGACAAAAGTGGATAAAGAAGGTGTGGTACTTGCATACTATGGGATATCCCTCAGCCACGGAATCAATGTCATAAAACCAGTAGCAGCATAATGACTGGATATAGGTACGATGTTTCTAAGTGAAATAAGTAACACAGAAAAATAAAGTTATCATAAGATATCACTGGGCTGGAGCTGCTGCCGTTGGCGGCAGCGGGGGCGCTGGGAGCGGCGACCGGTGGTGGTTTCCCTCCTTGGCGCGGGGTGGGGAGCGGGCAACACCCTCCAAAACCCCTGAAGGGTCCTGGACTTTTTTTTTTTAAGGGCGATTCTCGAGTTTTTAGCTCCGAGGACTGCTCTCCTCCTCCTCTAACTCCTCTCACCACTCCTCTGTCCTCCATCAGGATCCGATTTTGTTTCAAAAATTTTTCCCCCCAATTTTGCGGTGACTTGGGTCACCGGGTGTTTTTTTTTTTATTTGTTTGTTTTTGTTTTTATCTTTTTTCGGGGTTACCCTCCCTCTTGTTTGTGTTGTGTGTGGAAATGGCGAACTCGGCAAATACAAACACTGTGATAAGAACATGGTTTGGTGGCCGGCGGCGGCTTCGTTCAGGCGGCAGCAATGGCCGGACCAGGCGGGGGCGGGGACGGCCACGACTCACGGCCTCGGCTCTCCTCAGTTTCCCGTGCGGCCTCCGCCGCTGCTTCCTGCCTCAGGCGGAGCGGGCCGGTGCGCCGGGCGGCAGGCGTGGGTGGGTGCCGAGGTTCAGGGCCGCCACGGCGGGGAGGGCGGGGGCGCCTATTGGGCCTGGGGCCGCCGTGGGGCTGTTGTGCCGGGGCGAGCACACAACCCCGGCCCAAGACCCAGGCTGACAAGAGGGAGGGCGGGAGGGGCACCGCTGCTTCTCCCCGAAGCGGGCCCGGCCGCGCCGGCTGGAGAAGGGCTCCCGGAGCAGCCTCAAAATAAAAACCGTGTTTGGGGAGCTGGGCGACTCCCCAAGACCCACCGCAATCCACTTTAATGCAGTGAAAGGTTAATGGCTACTTTGGGGGTTACTTTGGGCGTTTTGGCGGTTGTGCTTAAAGAGCCTTCAGTGGGGCAATTTTATGTTTAAAAAAAAAAAAGACGAAGGTTGAAAAGCACTTATCATGGTTCCTTCTGAATCGGTAAAATGACGAAGGGGAAGCAAAACCCCCATCGTATCTTCAACTAGCAAAAACACCAAAACAAACAAAGCTTACAGTAGTCGTCAAAGTGCCCCGCTTTCGCCTTGAAATTTGCCTACTACTCACCGTTTGTCTCTTTTTTCTTACTTGCGATCACGTAGGTTTGCAAAAAAGCAGTCACATAAATAAACTTTTCAGTAACAAACGCAAAATGTGATCACTAGTCCACCCCACTCTCTTATTTTTATTAAGACAATAAAATACTTTTTTGCCCGGTCCCAAATGCAGACAAGCCCACGGCAGCCCGGATCCCTACCGTTGACGACTCGGGTCGATCCATCATGGCTGCGGCTGCTTACCCAGCTTTTCAGTCCCTGAGCCTTGTGGTCCTCCTCCCTTTGGCTGCCCTTCTTATATAGAGCCATTGCCACTCTCTAATATGGACTCTGCCAGGATGGGAAGGTGCTTTTCAGGCCTACGTCACCCCCTCTCCATTTAAAGACCAGATCCGGCTTTAAATAGTGAGAGCTGCTGAGAGCGGGGCTGAGAGGTGCGTGTTCCGGAGGCGGGAGGCTGGCACGTGCAGAGCTCAGTTTATTCTTAAGTCCTTTCCATACACTGTAATTTCGTGCACAACCGGGTCTGCTTTTAGATCCCCAAGTTTTTGTTTTCATACAGCAACTGGGATTTGTGGTCTTTGATAGGGGAAAACAGACTTGCCATCCTTTTTTTATTTTATTTTTATTTTTTAAAGAGAATTTAAGCTCAGATGTCTAATCCTTCTTGTATTCAGAAGATGCATGCATTATTGTCTGTAGTTTTTTTTTTTAAGTTTTCTACATTAATTGTTAGCTGTGGAGGATTTGATTTTGGTAGTATTTTGTTTATCATGTATTCAGGAAGTGTTAGAAATATAGCTCCTAATATTTCATTATGTTTTCCTATAATATTTGAGATATGATGCTTTTCAAAGAAATAGTAAGTGCCTAAAGATTCGATGTAGGACCTACATCTACAGTACATTTATGGATTGGGGGATTGTGAGTAATTTGCTTAGTGCAAACTGGGTATTAAAAAATTAAAATTCTAATTAGACGGTGTTTTTGCAGCATTGGATGTTAATATGATATCCAATATAGAAATTAAACCAACTTATTTTCCAATATTGTACCAGAGACTAACACTTTTGAAAGAAATCCTTTAATTAATCATTAGATAATGGCACTAATGGCCCTTTAATTTACGAGTTTTTAAGTTTGGAATATCGGGTTTCTGAAAAACTTTGGCTTAAGTACAGTTTAGTGTTTTAAATAATAATTAAGAAATTGCTTATTTCAAATAATGCCTGTGTACTCACATACTTTGAAAAACGTCAGTATTTTGCACGCTTTTTAACTCTTGAACAATATTAAATTGCATATACTTCATGAATAATACACATTTCCCTTTCTTTAACTATAGTGCATATGAATCCATTAAGTGGCCAAGTTGTGGGTTAATTAAATTACAAAAGCAAAATCTTAAAGCAAGATTGATTCATTAAGTAGGGAGTGCCAGAAAAAAGCACATTGTACCTATAAATGTGTGGATATATCCAAGCAGAGTATTTTTAGGGATGACCGACTTCAGAAAAACAGAACAACATCTATTTTGCTGAAAAAAAATATTTATATCATCAATTTGAGATTTATACTACCATTTAAAAGTTACACTGTATCTTTATAATGCCTTGAGGCATTAGTTTAAAAAAACACTTTATAAATGTATTTTTGTAATTCAGTAGTCGAATTGCCATAGATAAGGTGATACCCATAGTCAGATAGACTTTCTTTATGTATAGAATCAGAATGCTAGCATAAGGAGGCACTCTAGAGATGCAGAAATCACGAATAATTTTAGTTCACAGAGGCAGATTTGGCAAAATAAAAAGCAGGTGAGTGAGTGGAATGGCAAAGGTGAGAAACTAGATACATGAATTGTTTTACTGGTCGTAATGAAAAGGAACAAACAGTTTAAAAAATATCACTTATGAAGGATATGGAAACAGGCCTACACATAAGCTGAATTAGAAAACAGAACAGAGTCTCACATTTAGAAAAAAAAATTATATCTGATTAAAGGGAAAGGTGAGGTGGGGTGATGCATAAAATCAGAGTTTGATATAAGCACAGGTAAATTCCATAAACCAAACGTGTAATACACAAGACCTACTCCTTGCTCAGTGAACTAGACTCAACATCTCCTATTCCCTGCAGAGGAATATATCTGACTAGTGAGAATTGTAATTCCTATGTATTCAAATATCTCTGTAAGGGAATCAAGCGTGTATAGAGTGGCATAAACACAGAAGTGAAAATCAGCACACCATTATAAAAATTAATTTCAAAAACAATACACAAAAACAGCAAAATTCTTACAAAATTCATTCAGGGGCTCTGAAGCAACCTATATTGACCCCATCTACACCCACAGCTGGATGAGAAATAATGCTGGACACTTGGGGCTGAGAGCATTGTTGAGGTTTTGTCAGCAAATGCAGACCATTTAAAGCAATAATGCATGCAACCCGTTCCATGGGTCCCAACACTCTAGATTCAAGGGAATCTTATGACAGCCAAAACATGCATGGGAAACCCAGAGGATGGGACAACATGTGATCCGCACAGCTTGCTAAAACACTCCTCCTTTTTCATCTCCTTGTGCTCGGGTTTGCCATTCCAGTCACTTTACTATTAATCTCCACTCTTGGAGAGTCAGCACATTTAACCTCATGTTTCACACAGTTTGCAAATTGTGTGGAGGATGAAAGGGAAGAGGTGGAACCAATAAGAGATTTGCAGTAAACATTTGGATGGGCACATGTCACTCTAATTTCCCGTCATGAAGAAGAGTTAACCCAAACCTCAGCCTGCCGCCCCAGAACCCAGATAGAACCTGAAGCAATCTTGGGGGTTCGTGGCAAGCTCAGAAAAAAAAGCGAGTTGAAAAATGGAGCTCAGGGTCTCAGAAATTCAGAAACATTCAGAGTTATAATGGACAACTACAGTCCAAAAATCTGCTGAGGAAAGGAAACGAGGAGGACTGGAAATTGAGGCAGGGCTGCAGGAAACATAATTGAAGACGTAGATAGGGATCGCCTTTTAAGCACCACAAATGGGGCACATCTTCGACAATGATGCACTTGGACAAAAGAGCGGATGCGTTATTTCCTCAATATATTCAAGGAAACACGTATACACATTTTTTGGCCAACGAAGCAAGTGGGCAATGCAAATCTGGACTACAAATAAGTCTCATTTCCCACTGGTCAAACAGAATATCCAAAACAAATTGTAAACCTAGGAAAGCAGCACAGCCGTGTGGAACAGTGAGCCTTGTTACCCAGATGGGAGGGATATAAATTGTTAAGAGCCACTCTGGAAAAGTCCATGGTGTTTCCTAAAACATCAGAATACTGAGCTACAGGGATTAAGGTACTTCCAATCATGGGTGTATACATTGGGAAAGTTGAAAATTAAAAAGAAACAGCCACCTCAAAGTTTAGGGCTACTGTGTTTACAAAAAAATCAACCTCGGTACACCTTAAATATCCCAGGACAGACAAAAGTGAATAAAGAAGTTGTGGTACTTACATACTATAGGATAACCCTCAGCCATGGAAACAATATCATAAAGTCAGTAGCAGCATAATGACTGGATTTAGGTACGATGTTTCTAAGAGAAATAAGTAATACAGAAAAATAAAATTAGCATAAGATATCACTTATGAAGGGAATGTAAACATGGCTACACATGAACTGAATTAGAAAACAGAACAGAGTCTCACATTTAGAAAAAAATATGTCTTATGCCTGCTTAAGGGGAAAGGTGAGGTGGGGTGATGCATAAAACCAGAGTTTGATATTAGCACAGGTACCGTTCCATAAAAGAAATGTGTAATAGACAAGACCTACTCCTTGAGCAGTGAACTGAACTCAACATCCCCTATTCCCTGCAGATTAATATATCTGACTAGTAAGAATCTTTTAATACCTATGTATTGATATGTCTCTGTAAGGGAATCAAGGGTGTATAGAGTGGCATCAACACGGCAGTGAACATCAGCTCAACCCCATTATAAAAATAAATTTTAAAAAGAAAAGACACAAAGAGCGAAATCCTTACAGAATTCGTTAAGGGGCTCTGATGCAATCTGGACTGACAACATCTATACCCACAGCTGGATGAGACATAATGTTGGACACTTGAGGCTGAGAGGATTGGTGATATTTTGTGAGCAAATGCAGACCATTTAAAGCAATAATGCGTGCAACCCATTTTATGGGTCCCAACTCTCTGGGTCCCAGGGAATCTTATTACAGCTAAAACATGCATGGGAAACCCAGAGTATGGGACAATGTGTCATCCAGATTGGTTTCTAAAACGCACCTCCATTTTCCTCTCCTTGTGCTCAATGTCACCATTCCAGCCACTTTACTATAAGTCTCCCGGCTTAGAGAGTCAGCTTTTTTAACCAACTGTTTCACACAGTTTGCAATTTGTGCGGATGTTAAAAGGGAAAAAGGTGTACCAATGAGACACATGCCTTAAGCATCTGGATGGGCAAATGCCACTCTAATTTCCAATCACAAAGTAGAGTTAACCAAATGCTCATCCTGCCGCAACAGAACATGTATATGGCCTGACACAATGCTGCGGGTTTGCGGTCAGCTCACAAACAAAGCGAGTTGAAAAATGGAGGTCAGGTTGTCAGGAATTCACAAACCAGCAGAGTTATAATGGACAACTATCTTCCAAAAATCTGTTGAAGGAAGGAAACAAGGAGGACATGAAATCGAGGCACGATTGCAGGAAACATATTTTAAGAAGTAGTTTGGAATCGCATTTTAAGCACTGGAAATGCAGCCCAATTTTGACAATGATGCACTAGGCCAAAAAGGGCGTATGTGTTTTCCCGTAATATATTCAAGAAAACACGCATATGCCCTTTTTAGCCAACCAAGCAAGTGGGCAATTCAAATCCGCACTACAAAGAAGTCTCATTTCCCACCAGTGAAACAGAACATCCGAAAAAATTGTAAAAACTAGAAAGGCAGCACAGCCATGTGGAACACGTAGCTTTGTGATGCTGATGGGAGGGATGTAAATTGACAAGAGCCACTCTGGAGAAATCCACTGTGTTTCCTCAAACATCTGAAAACTGAGCTAAAGAGTTTAGGGTACTTCCACTCACGGGTGTATACAATGGGAAAACTGAAAATCAACAAGAAACAGCCACCCCAAAGTTTAGGGCTGCTTTGTTTACAAAAAAATCCACTTCAGTACACCTCAAATATCCCAGGAAAGAAAAAAGTGGATAAAGAAGTTGTGGTACTTACGTACTATGGGATATCCCTCAGCCATGGAATCAATGTCATAAAGCCATTAGCAGCATAATGAATGGAGTAAGGTACGATGATTCTAAGGGAAATAAGTAACACAGAAAAAGAAACTTATCATAAGCTATCACTCACTTATGAAGGGAATGTAAACATGGCTACACATGAGCTGAATTAGAAAACAGAACAGAGTCTCACATTTAGAAAAAAAAATAAAACACTCTTATGCCTGCTTAAGGGGAAAGGTGAGGTGGGTTGATGCATAAAACCAGAGTTTGATATTAGCACAGGTAGCGTTCCATAAAACAAATGCGTAGTAGACAAGACCTACTCCTTGCTCAGTGAACTGAACTCAATATCCCCTATTCCCTGAAGATTAATATATCTGACTAGTAAGAATCTTAATACCTCTGTATTGATATGACTCCACAAGGGAATCAAGAGTGTATAGAGTGGCCTAAACACAGCAGTGAAAATCAGCTCAAACCCATTATAAAAATTAATTTCAAAAACAATACACAAAAACAACAAAATTCTTACGAAATTCATTCAGGGGCTCTGAAGCAACCTGTATTGACCCCATCTACACCCACAGATGGATGAGACATAACGTTGGACACTTGGGGCTGAGAGCATTGGTGAGGTTGTGAGCAAATGCAGACCATTTAAAGCAATAATGCATGCAACCCATTCCAAGAGTCCCAACACTCTAGATTCAAGGGAATCTTAAGACAGCTAAAACACGCATGGGAAACCCAGAGGATGGGACAGCGTGTGATCTGGACAGCTTTCTAAAACGCTTCTCCTCTTTCATCTCCATGTGCTCGGGTTTGCCATTCCAGTCACTTTACTCTAAATCTCCCATCTTGGAGAATCAGCACATTTAACCTCATGTTTCACACTGTTCACAAATTGTGTGGAGGATGAATGGGAAGAGGTGGAAGTAATAAGAGATTTGCTGTAAGCATTTGGACAGGCACATGACACTCTCATTTCCCATCACGAAGAAGAGTTAACCCAAACCTCACTCTGCCACCCCAGAACCCAGAAAAGGCCTGAAGCAATCCTACGGGTCTGTGGCAAGCTCAGGAAAAAAGGGACTTAAAAAATGGAGCTCAGGGTCTCAGGAATTCACAAACTTTCAGAGTTATAATGGACAACTATCGTGCAAAAATCTGTTGAGGGAAGGAAACGAGGAGGACCGGAAATTGAGGCAGGACTGCAGGAAACATATTTGAAGAGGTACATAGGAATCACCTTTTAAGCACAGGAAATGTGGCACAACTTCGACAATGATGCTCTTGGCCAAAATGGCTTATGAGTTTTTTTTTTTTTTTCTTTTTGCGGTATGCGGGCCTCTCACTGTTGTGGCCTCTCCCGTTGCGGAGCACAGGCTCCGGATGTGCAGGCCCAGCGGCCATGGCTCACGGGCCCAGCCGCTCCGCGGCATATGGGATCCTCCCAGACCGGGGTACGAACCCGTATCCCCTGCATCGGCAGTCGGACTCTCAACCACTGCGCCACCAGGGAGGCCCCTGGCTTATGAGTTTTTTCCTCCATATTTTCAGAAAAACATTCATACACAATTTTTTACCAACGAAGCAAGTGGGCAATGCAAAGCCGGACTACAAATAAGTCTCATTTCCCACTGGACAAACAGAACATCCAAAAAAAAACAATTGTAAAATCTAGAAATGCAGCACAGCCGTGTGGAACAGTGACACACCTTATGCTGATGGGAAGGACGTAAATTGCCAAGAGCCACTCTGCACAAGTCCATCATGTTTCCTAAAACATCTGATAACTGAGCTACAGAGGTCAGGGTACTCCCACTCATGGGCGTATACATTGGGAAAACTGAAAATCAACAAGAAACAACAACCCCAAAGTTTAGGGCTGCTTTGTTTACAAAAAATATAGACTTCCGTACACCTTAAATAAGCCAGGAAAGACAAAAGTGGATAAAGAATTTGTGGTACTTACGTACTATGGGATATCCCTCAGCCATGGAATCAATGTCATAAAGTCAGTAGCAGCAAAAGGACTGGATTAAGGTACGATGATTCTAAGGGAAATAAGTAACAGAGAAAAAGAAACATCATAAGCTATCACATATGAAGGGAATGTAAACATGGCTACACATGAGCTGAATTAGAAAAGAGAACAGAGTCTCACATTTAGAAAAAAAAAAAACTCTTATGCCTGCTTAAGGGGAAAGGTGAGGTGGGTTGATGCATAAAACCAGAGTTTGATATCAGCACAGGTAGCGTTCCATAAAACAAATGTGTAATAGAGAAGACGTACACCTTCCTCGGTGAACTGAACACAACATCCCCTATTCCCTGCAGATTAATATATCTGACTAGTAAGAATCTTAATACCTATGTATTGATATGTCTCCGTAAGGGAATCGAGAATGTATAGAGTGGCATAAAGACGGCAGTGAAAATCAGCTCAAACCCATTATAAAAATAAATTTCAAACTAAAACACAAAAACAGCGAAATCCTTACAGAATTCATTAAGGGGCTCTGAGGCAATTGGGACTGACCACATCTACACCCACAGCTGGATGAGACATAAGCCTGGACACATGGGGCTGAGAGGATTGGTGAGGTTTTGTGAGCAAATGCAGACAATTTAAAGCAATAATGCGTGCAACCCATTCCTTGGGTCCCAACTCTCTGGGGTCTAGGGAATCTTATTACAGTGGAAACATGCATGAGAAACCCAGAGGATGGGACAACGTGTGATATGGACAGATTTCTAAAATACACCTCCTTTATCATCTCCTTGTGCTCGGGTTCACCATTCCAGCGACTTTACTATAAATCTCCCCACCTAGAGAGTCAGTGCCTTTAACCTCCTGTTTCACACAGTTTGCAATTTGTGCAGAGATTAAAAGAGAATAGCGGGAACAAATGAGAGACATGCTGTAAGCATTTGGATGGTCACGCACCACTCTAATTTCCCATCATGAAGTATATTAAACCAAATGCTCAGCCTGATGCACCAGAACACGGATATGACTTGATGCAAACTTTCGGGTTTGTGGCCAGCTCACTAACAAAGCGAGTTGAAAAACTGAGCTCAGGTTCTCTAGAATTCACAAACCTGCAGAGTTATAATGGACAACTATCGTCCAAAATCTGTTGAAGGAAGGAAACAATGAGAACTTTAATTCGATGCAGGATTTCAGGAAACATATTTCAAGAAGTAGATTGGAATCGCATTTTAAGCAAAGGAAATGTGGCGCAATTTTGACAACGATGCACTTGGCCAAAAATGGCGTATGTGTTTTCCCGCAATATATTTAAGTAAACACGCATATGCCCTTTTTGACCCACCAAGCAAGTGGGCAATTCAAATCCTCACTACAAAGTAGTCTCATTTCCAACCGGTTAAACTGAAGATCCAAACAAATTGTAAACACTAGAAAGGCAGCACAGCTGTGTGGAACAGGAAGTCTTGTGACAATGATGGGCGGAATATAAATTGACAAGAGCCACTCTGGAGAAGTCCTTGGTGTTTCCTAAATCATATAAAAACAGAGCTACAGAGCCTAGGGTACTTCCACTCATGGGCTAATACATTGGGCAAACAGAAAATCAACAAGAAACAGCCACACCACACTTTAAGGCTGCTCTGTTTACAACAAAATCGACTTTAGTACACCTTAAATATCCCAGGACAGTAAAAAAAATAGATAAAGTAGTTGTGGTACTTACATACTATGGAATATCCCTCAGCCATGGAATCAATGTCATAAAGCCAGTAGCAGCATAATGACTGGATTGAGGTATGATGTTTCTAAGTGAAATAAGTAACACAGAAAAAGAAACTTATCATAAGATATCACTTATGAAGGCTATGTATGCATGGATACACATGAGCTGAATTAGGAAACAGAACAGAGCCTCACATTTAGAAAAAAATAACGCTTATATCTGCTTAAAGGGTAAGGTGAGGTGGGGTGGTGCATAAAAACAGAGTTTGATATTAGCACAGGTACAATTCCATAAACCAAACGTGTAATAGACAAGACCTACTCCTTGCTCAGTGAACTGGACTCAACATCTCCTATTCTCTGCAGAGGAATATATTTGACTAGTATGAATTTTAATTCCTGTGTCTTCAAATATGTCCGTAAGGGAATCAAACTTGTATAGACTGGCATAAACACGGCAGTGAACATCAGCTCAAACCTATTATAAAAATTAATGTAAAAAACAATACACAAATACAACAAAATTCTTACGAAATTCATTCAGGGGCTCTGAAGCAACCTGGATTGACCACATCTACACCCACAGGTGGATGAGACATAACGCTGGACACTTGGGGCTGAGAGCATTGGTGAAGTTGTGAGCAAATGCAGACCATTTAAAGCAATAAGGCATGCAACCCATTCCATGGGTCCCAGCACTCTAGATTCAAGGGAATCTTATTACTGCTAAAATTGCATGGGAAACCCAGAGGATGGGACAACGTGTCATCCGGACAGCTTTATAAAACCCTCCTTTTTCCTCTCCTTGTGCTCGGGTTTGCCATTCCAGTCACGTTACTATTAATCTCCCATCTTTGAGAATCAGCACATTTAACCTCATGTTTCACACTCTTCACAAATTCTGTGGAGGATGAAAAGGAAGAGGTGGAACCAATGAGAGATTTGCGGTAAGCATTTGGACGGGCACATGGCACTCTAATTTCCCATCATGAAGAAGAGTTAACCCAAACCTCATTCTGCCGCCTCAGAACCCAGATAGGGTCTGAAGCAAACCTACGGGTCTGTGGCAAGCTCAGAAAAACAGCGAGTTGAAAAATGGTGCTCAGGGTCTCAGGAATTCACAAACTTTCAGAGTTATAATGGACAACTATCGTCCAAAAATCTGTTGAGGGAAGGAAACGAGGAGGACCGGAAATTGAGGCAGGACTGCAGGAAACATATTTGAAGAGGTAGATAGGAATCGCTTTTAAGCCCAGGATATGTGGCAGAACTTCGACAATGATGCACTTGCCCAAAAGGGCATATGTGCTTTTTCCTCAATATATTCAAGAAAACACACATATGCACATTTTGGCCAACGAATCAAGTGGGCAATGCAAAGCCGGACGACAAATAAGTCTCATTTCCCACTGGTCAAACAGAACATCCAAAAAGAAAATTGTAAAATCGAGAAATGCAGAACAGCCGTGTGGAACAGTGACACTTGTTATGCTGATGGGAAGGACATAAATTGCCAAGAGCCACTCTGCACAAGTCCATCGTGTTTCATAAAACATCTGATAACTGAGCTACAGAGCTCAGGGTACTCCCACTCATGGGCATATACATTGGGAAAACTGAAAATCAACAAGAAACAACAACCCCAAAGTTTAGGGCAGCTTTGTTTACAAAAAAAAATCGACTTCAGTACACCTTAAATATGCCAGGAACGACAAAATTGGATAAATAAGTTGTGGTACTTACGTACTATGGGATATCCCTCAGCCATGGAATCAATGTCATAAAGACAGTAGCAGCAAAAGGACTGGATTAAAGTACGATGATTCTAAGTGAAATAAGTAACACAGAAAAAGAAACTTATCATAAGCTATCACTTATGAAGGGAATGTAAACATGGCTACACATGAGCTGAATTAGAAAACAGAACAGAGTCTCACATTTAGGGAAAAAAAAAACTCTTATGCCTGCTTAAGGGGAAAGGTGAGTTGGGTTGATGCATAAAACCAGAGTATGATATTAGCACAGGTAGCGTTCCATAAAACAAATGTGTAATAGACAAGACGTACTCCTTGCTCAGTGAACTGAACACAACATCCCCTATTCCCTGCAGATTAATATATCTGACTAGTAAGAATCTTAATACCTATGTATTGATATGTCTCCATAAGGGAATCAGGAGTTTAGAGTGGCATAAAGACGGCAGTGAAAATCAGCTCAAGCCCATTATAAAAATAAATTTCAAACTAAAACACAGAAACAGCGAAATCCTTACAGAATTCGTTAAGGGGCTCTGACACAATTGGGACTGACCACATCTACAGCCACAGCTGGATGAGACATAAGTCTTGACACATGGGGCTGAGAGGATTGGTGAGGTTTTGTGAGCAAATGCAGACCATTTAAGCAATAATGCGTGCAACCCATTCCTTGGGTCCCAACTCTCTGGGGTCTAGGGAATCTTATTACAGTGGAAACATGCATGAGAAACCCAGAGGATGGGACATGTGATCCGGACAGGTTTCTAAAATACACCTCCTTTATCATCTCCTTTTGCTCGGGTTCACCATTCCAGCCACTTTACTATAAATCTCCCCTCCTAGAGAATCAGTGCCTTTAACCTCCTGTTTCACACAGTTTGCAATTTGTGCACAGATTAAAAGGGAATAGGGGGAACCAATGAGAGACATGCTGTAAGCATTTGGACGGGCATGCACCACTCTAACTTCCCATCATGAAGTATATTAAACCAAATGCTCAGCCTGATGCACCAGAAAACGGATATGACTTGACGCAATCTTACGGGTTTGTGGCCAGCTCACAAACAAAGCGAGTTGAAAAACTGAGCTCAGGTTCTCTAGAATTCACAAACCTGCAGAGTAATAATGGACAACTATCATCCAAAATCTGTTGAAGGAAGGAAAAAATGAGGACTTTAATTCGATGCAGGATTTCAGGAAACATATTTCAAGAAGTAGATTGGAATCGCATTGTAATCACAGGAAATGTGGCACAATTTTGACAATGATTCACTTGGACAAAAATGGCGTATGTGTTTTCCCGCAATATATTTAAGTAAACACACATATGCCCTTTTTGACCCACCAAGCAAGTGGGCAATGCAAATCCTCACTACAAAGTAGTCTCATTTCCAACCGGTTAAACAGAACATGCAAACAAATTGTAAACCATAGAAAGGCAGCACACTTGTGTGGAACAGGAGGTCTTGTGACAATTATGGGCGGGATGTAAATTGACAAGAGCCACTCTGGAGAAGTTCATGGTGTTTCCTAAAACATCAAAAAACAGATCTACAGAGCCTAGGGTACTGCCACTCATGGGCTAATATATTGGGCAAAAAGAAAGTCAACTAGAAACAGCCACACCACAGTTTAGGGCTGCACTGTTTACAACAAAGTCGGCTTCAGTACACCTTAAATATCCCAGGACAGAAAAAAAATAGATAAAGAAGTTGTGGTACTTACATACTATGGAATATCCCTCAGCCATGGAATCAATGTCATAAAGCCAGTAGCAGCATAATGACTGGATTGAGGTACGATGTTTCTAAGTGCAATAAGTAACCCAGAAAAAGAAACTTATCATAAGATACCACTTATGAAGTGTATGTAAACATGGATACACATGAGCTGAATTAGAAAACAGAACAGAGTCTCACATTTAACAAAAAATAACTCTTATATCTGCTTAAAGGCTAAGGTGAGGTTGGCTGGTGCATAAAAACAAAGTTTGATATTAGCACAGGTACAATTCCATAAACCAAACGTGTAATAGACAAGACCTACTCTTTGCTCAGTGAACTGGACTCAACATCCCCTATTCCCTGCAGTGGAATATATCTGACTAGTATGAATTTTAATTCCTATGTCTTCAAATATGTCCATAAGGGAATCAAACATGTATAGAGTGTCATAAACACGGCAGTGAACATCAGCTCAACCCTATTATAAAAATTAATGTAAAAAACAATACACAAATACAACAAAATTCTTACGAAATTCATTCAGGGGCTCTGAAGCAACCTGGATTGACCACATCTACACCCACAGTTGGATGAGACATAACGCTGGACACTTGGGTCTGAGAGCATTGGTGAGGTTGTGAGCAAATGCAGACCATTTAAAGCAATAAGACATGCAACCCATTCCATGGGTCCCAGCACTCTAGATTCAAGGGAATCTTATTACTGCTAAAATATGCATCGGAAACTCAGAGGATGGGACAACATGTGATCCGGACAGCTTTATAAAACCCACCTTTTTCCTCTCCTTGTGCTCGGGTTTGCCATTCCAGTCTCGTTACTATTAATCTCCCCTCTTTGAGAATCAGTACATTTAACCACATGTTTCACACTGTTCACAAATTGTGTGGATGATGAAAGGGAAGAGGTGGAACCAATGAGAGATTTGCGGTAAGCATTTGGACGGGCACATGGCACTCTAATTTCCCATCATGAAGAAGAGTTAACCCAAACCTCATTCTGCCGCCTCAGAACCCAGATAGGGCGTGAAGCAAACCTACGGGTCTATGGCAAGCTCAGAAAAACAGCGAGTTGAAAAATGGAGCTCAGGGTCTCAGGAATTCACAAACATTCAGAGTTATAATGGACAACTATCATCCAAAAATCTGTTGAGTGAAGGAAACGAGGAGGACCGGAAATTGAGGCAGTACTGCAGGAAACATATTTGAAGAGGTAGATAGGAATTGCGTTTAAGCCCAGGATATGTGGCACAACTTCGACAATGATGCACTTGTCCAAAAGGGCATATGTGCTTTTTCCTCAATATATTCAAGAAAACACGCATACGCACATTTTGGCCAACAAATCAAGTGGGCAATGCAAAGCCGGACGACAAATAAGTCTCATTTCCCACTGGTCAAACAGAACATCCAAAAAGAAAATTGTAAAATCGAGAAATGCAGAACAGCCGTGTGGAACAGTGACACTTGTTACGCTGATGGGAAGGACGTAAATTGCCAAGAGCCACTCTGCACAAGTCCATCGTGTTTCCTAAAACATCTGATAACTGAGCTACAGAGCTCAGGGTACTCCCACTCATGGGCATATAAATTGGGAAAACTGAAAATCAACAAGAAACAACAACCCCAAAGTTTAGGGCTGCTTTGTTTACAAAAATAATCGACTTCAGTACACCTTAAATATGCCAAGAAAGACAAAATTGGATAAAGAAGTTGTGGTAATCACGTACTATGGGATATCCCTCAGCCATGGAATCAATGTCATAAAGACAGTAGCAGCGTAATGACTGGATTTAAGTACGATATTTCTAAGTGAAATACGTAACACAGGAAAAGAAACTTATCATAAGATATCACTTAGGAAGGTCCTGTAAACATGGCTACACATGAACTGAGTTAGGAAAGAGAACAGAGTCTCACATTTAGAAAACACTCTTATGCCTGCTTAACTGGGAAGGAGAGGTGGGGTGATGCATAAAACCAGAGATTGATATAAGCACAGGTACCGTTCCAAAAACCAACTATGGAATAGACAAGACCTACACCTTCCTCAGTGAAAGGGACTCAAAACCCCATATTTCCCGCAGAGGAATATATCTGACTAGAAAGAATGTTAAAACATATGTATTGATATGTGTCCATCAGGGAATAAAGTGTGTCTAGACTGGCATAAACATGGCAGCGAGAATCAGCTCAAACCCACTATAAAAAGGAATTTCAAAAACAAAGAAAAAGAGGGAAATTCTTTACAATTCCTTCAGGGTCTCTGATGAAACCTGGATTGGGCCTATCTACAATGACAGCTGGATGTGGCATAAGGCTGGACACTTGGGACTGAGAGGATTGGTGAGATTGGGTGAGCAAATGCAGACCCTTTAAAGCAATAATGCATGGCACCCATTCCATGCGGCCCAACTCTCCAGGATGAAGGGAATATTACTACAGATATAACATGTACGGAAAACCTAGGGAATGGACACATTGTGAATACGAAAGGTTTCTAAAACTCAACGAATAGTCCCTATCCTGGTGCTCTGATTTGACTTTCCAACTGCTTTACTATCAATCTCCCAACTTGGAGAGACAGCCCCTTTAACCTCCTGGTTTGCACAGGTTGCCAATTTGGCAGAGGATGAAAGGGAATAGGGAGAACCAATGAGAGAGTAGCTGTTAGGCATTTGGACGGGCACATTTAACTCTAATTTCCCGGCAAGAAGAAGAATTTACCAAAGTCTCAACCACCCACCGGGAACCAATATAGGTCCTGAACCAAAATTTTGGACTTGCGTTCAGCTCATAAAAAAAGGAGTTGAAAAATGAAGCTCAGGGGCACAGCAATTCACAAACTGGCCGAGTAATAAAGGACAACTATCGTCCAAAAATCTGTTGAGGCAAGGCAACAAGGCAGACTTGAAAGCGGGGCAGAATAGCAGGAAACAGATTTCAAGAGGTATGTTGGAATCGCCTGTAAAGCACAGGAAGAGGTGCACAATTTCGAAAATGATGCACTTGGCCAAAAAGGGCGTATACATTTTCTCCTAAATATATTCAGGACAAAACGCATACGTCCTTTTTGGCCAAGCAAGCAAGGGGGCAATGCAAATCTGCACTACAAAGAAGTATCACTTCCCACCGGTCAAAAGGGACATCCACAAAATGTGTAAATACCAGAAAGGCAAGACAGGCCCTGGAGAACAAGGAGCATTGTTATGCTGATGGGCGGGATATAAATTGGCAACTGCCTCACTGGAGGAGTGCCTTGTGTTCCCTAAAACAAGTAAACAACAGAGCTACAGAGCCAAGGGCACTTCCAGTCTAGGGAATATACCTTGGGAAAACTGAAAATCAATAAGACATAGCCACCCCCAAATTTAGGGCTGCACTGCTTACAAGAACCTCAACTTGGGTAGACCTTAAATATCCCAGGATATATAAAAATGGTTCAAAAAATTGTGGTAATTACGTACGACGGAATATCCCTCAGCCACGAAATCAATGTCATAAGACCAGTAGCAGCAAAATGAGTGGATTCACGTACGATGATTCTAAGTGAAATAAGTCACACAGAAAAAGAAACTTAGCATAAGATAACACTTATGAAGATCGTGTAAACATGGCTACACTTGAACTGAGTTAGGAAAGAGAACAGAGTCTCACATTTAGAAAACACACTTGTGCCTGCTTGTGGTGGAAGGAGAGGTGGGGAGATGCATAAAACCACAGTTTGATATAAAGACAGGTACCGTTCCAAAAACCAACTATAGAATAGACAAGACCTTCAACTTCCTCACTGACAGGGACTCAAAACACCATATTCCATGCAAAGGAATATATCTGACTAGTAAGAATCTTAAAACCTATGTTTTGATATGTCTCCATAAGGAAATCAAGTGTGTCTAGACTGGCATAAACATGGCAGTGAGAATCAGCTCAAACCCACAATAAGAGACGTTTCTTCATAGAAGGCACAATGATAGCCAAAACGCACATGCAAAGCTGCTCAATATCACTAATTATTAGGGAAATGCAAATCAAAACAACAATGAGGTATCACCTCACACCTGTTAGAATTGGCATCATCATAAAATCTGCAAACAACAAATTCTGGGGAGGGTGTGCACAAAAGGATCGCTCTTCCACTACTGGTGGGAATGTAAAATGATACAGTCACTGTGGGGAACAGTATGGAGTTTCCTTTAAAAAACTAGAAACATAATTACCATAGGATCCAGCAATCCCAATTTTGGGCATATACCCAGAGAAAACCATAAATCAAAAAGGCACATTCACCACAATGCTCATTGCAGCACTATTTACAATAGCCAGGTAATGGAAGCAAACTAAATGCCCACAGACGGACGAATGGATAAAGATGTGGTACATATATAAAATGGATTATTACTCAGCCATAAAAAGGAATGAAACTGGGTCATTTGTAGAGACATCGATGGAAGTAGAGACTGTCATACAGAGTGAAGTAAGTCAGAAAGAGAAAAACAAATATTGTATATTAATGCCTATATGTGGAACCTAAAAAATGGTACAGATGAACTGGTTTGCAGGGAAGAAATACAGACACAGAGGTAGAGAAGAAGCGTATGGACACCAAGTGTGGGAAGCCATGGGCTGGTGGTGGTCGGATGAGTTGGGAGATTGGGATTGACCTCTATACATGTAAATGCATAAAATACATAACTAATAATAACCTGCTGTATGTAAAAATAAATAAAATTAAATTAAAAAATTTTAAAAAATAAAATTTAAAAATAAAACAGAAAAAAGTTCTTCCCTTCACACAGATGTATTTATAGGAATGAATTATTTCCATGCTTATATCTATAAATACATAAAAGAGGAATAAAATCTAACTTGAACCAAAAAAGAAAAAAAAAAAACCTGAACCTACGTGTTATACAGAGGAAAACCCTATCAGGGCACGTGCTCCAGCGGTAAACAATTCTGAAATTGGTCAGAGGTGGGGAATCATCTCCCATACAGCCAGCAACCCACCCCCCACGCAAGGAGCGTCCTCATTGTAAAGCTGGGGAACCGTGCCGAGGCATCTGTGAGTAAACAGGAGCTGAGCCCCAGGCCAGCTGCTGCTGAACTGTTCCCACCCTTCCCAGGTAAAACACCTGAATATGTACAAGGGCTTGAAAGCCTAGAGGAAGGGCCGCAGAGCCACACGAGCGAGAGCACGCAGGCCAACTTGGTGCCTGCAGGACAGCCAGGGTTGTCCTGGCCACGGGCGCTCTTCTGGAAGCTTTCCATTGCCCTGCCTGAGATACCCCTCCTGTCCCGGCACCCACTGCCTTTTTTCCTAACTCACCTCTGTCTGCAGAGAAATTCAAGTGGAAGGTATGGGTGACACATCCTATTCTTTACAGGTGGCAGCCTGGCAACTCTTGCAGAAAGTCCAGCAGAGCCCCACTCACACCGGGCCACCAACAAAGCCGTGGAACCTCACACCCTCCCACCAGCACAGACCCGAGACTGCAGATGGGGCAGAGAATATGGAGTCAGGCACAGCTGCAGGGGCTATTGCTGCCTGGAGTGCTGTTTCTATTGACCTCAACACAGGCACCCCTGGGGAGGGCTTGCCGGCAGGGTCAGGCTGCCCAGGTCAGCTAATCCTCAGCCCTTAGGGAATCACATTGCAGAAAATGGACCTCGCTAAGACAGAATGTTAGCCAAGGAAAAAAAGGACACAATGCCATTTGCAGCACCGTAGATGAGTCTAGAGGTAATCACGTGACTTGTAGTAAGTCAGAAAGTGAAAGACACATATCATATCATATCACTTATAGGTGTTACATAAAAATGGATACCATGGCAGATATTTCCACGGAGAAGGGCAATCACAGATTCATTAAACAAAATTATGGTTCACCAATGGAAAGGTGTGAGGATTGGGTTCATTACGATATTGGGGTTTACCGACATATACAAACACAGGTGAAATATATAATCACCAAAGACCTGTGGAATACCAAGAGAAGACTACTCAACATTCTGTCATAACGTACATGGGAAAAGGATCCCAGGAAGAACAGACATATGTATATGTGTAAAAGAAACACATCTTGCCCAACTACAACAAGCCAAACGTTGTCATGAAACTTGCTGTAATAAAAAATAAAAAACTTAAATAAAAAACACCAACAAGAAGTAGTGAGACAAACTTGAGGGGCTTTCTCCTGGCACATTCCATTCTAAATTCCAAACTAGAACAAGACTTCCATTGAGGCTCTGTTGCCCTCTTAACCAGATTTGTAAGGGAGAACTGCTGCCACCTTGTGGCCGTTTCACACAACAGCAGCTTTAATCCCAGCGCTAATGGTCCACTGATATTCAAAATCATTGCAGGCCTGTAAATCACACCTGCCCTGAAAAGAAATCCTGGGTTCACATATCGACCACAATATTCAAAGGACGTCCATATTACAAAACGACCGTTTCAAAGGCATATTGTACGCACATTAGTGTTCTGCTTCTTTTTCTTTCTTTCCGTTTTTTGTTAAAAAAAAACGGGAATGGAAAAAGGCATCCCTCAGAATGGGAGAAAATCGTTGCAAACGAATCAATGGACAAAGGTTTAATCTCCAATATATATAAACAGCTCATGCAGCTTAATATTAAAAAAAGCAAACAACCCAATACAAAAATGGGCAGAAGATCTAAAGAGACGTTTCTTCAAAGAAGACACAGAGATGGCCAAGACGCACATGAAAAGATGCTCAACAGCACTAATTATTAGAGAAATGCAAATCAAAACTACAATGAGGTATCACCTCACACCTGTTAGAATCGGCATCATCAGGAAATCTACAAACAACCAATTCTGGGGAGGGTGTGGACAAAAGGAGCCCTCTTCCACTATTGGTGGGAATGTAAATTGATACAGTCACTATGGAGAACAGTATGGAGTTTCCTTTAAAAAAACTAGAAATAGAATTACCATCTGATCCAGCAATCCCACTTCTGGGCATATACCCAGAGAAAACCATAAATCAAAAAGGCACATTCACCACAATGTTCATTGCAGCACTATTTACAATAGCCAGGTAATGGAAGCAACCTAAATGCCCACAGACAGATGAATGGATAAAGATGTGGTACATACATAAAATGGAATATGACTCGGCCATAAAGAGGAATGAAACTGGGTCATTTGTAGAGACATCGATCGATATAGTGACTGTCATACAGAATGACGTAAGTCAGAAAGAGGAAAACAAATATTGTATATTAATGCATATATGTGGAACCTAAAAAATGGTACAGATGAACTGGTTTGCAGGGAAGAAATAGAGACACAGTGGTAGAGAACAAACGTATGGACACCAAGTGTGGGAAGCCATGGGGTGGTGGTGGTGGGATGAGTTGGGAGATTGGGATTGACCTGTATACATGTATATGCATAAAATACATAACTAATAATAACCTGCTGTATAAAAAAATAAATAAAATTAAATTTCAAAAGTTTAAAAAAATAAAATTTAAAAATAAAACAGAAAAAAGTTCTTCCCTTCACACAGATGTATTTATAGGAATGAATTATTTCCATGCTTATATCTATAAATACATAAAAGAGGAATAAAATCTAACTTGAACCATAAAAGAAAAAAAAAACCTGAACCAACCAGTTATTCACAGGAAAACCCTATCAGGGCACTTGCTCCAGCGGTCAACAATTCTGAAATTGGTCAGAGGTGGGGAATCATCTCCCATACAGCCAGCAACCCATCCCCCACGCAAGGAGCGTCCTCATTGCAAAGCTGGGGGACCGTGCCGAGGCATCTGTGAGTAAACGTCAGCTGAGCCCCAGGTCAGCTGCTGCTGAACTGTTCCCACCCTTCCCAGGTAAAACACCTGAATATGTACAAGGGCTTGAAAGCCTAGAAGAAGGGCCGCAGAGCCACACCAGCGACAGCACGCAGGCTAACTTGGTGCCTGCAGGCCAGGCAGGGTGGCCCTGGCCCCGGGTGCTCTTCCGGAAGCTTTCCATTGCCCTGCCTGAGATATCCCTCCCTTCCCGGCCCCCACTGCTTCTTTCCTTCCTCACCTCTGTCCGGAGAGAAATTCCAGACGGAAGGTTTGGGTGACACATCCTCTTCCTTACAGGTGGCAGCCTGGCAACCCATGCAGAAAGGCCAGCAGAGCCCCCCTCACACTCGGCCACCAAAAAACCTCTGGCCCCTTACTCCGTCCCACCAGCACAGCCCCGAGACTGCTGACGGGGCAGAGAATATGGAGTCAGGCACAGCTTCAGGGGCTATTGCCACCTGGAGCGCTGTTTATATTGACCTCAACCAGGCACACCTGGGGAGGGCCGGCCGGCAGGGTAAGGCTGCTCAGGTCAGTTAATCCACAACCCTCAGGGAATCACATTTTTGAAAATGGACCTCGCTAAGGCAGAATAGAAGCCAAGGAAAAAAAGGACACAATGCCATTTGCAGCCCCGTAGATGAGTCTAGAAGTAATCACGTGACTTGTAGTAAGTCAGAAAGTGAAAGACACATATTGTATCATATCACTTATAGGTGTTACCTAAAAATGGATACCAGGGCAGATATTTCCACGGAGAAGGGCAATCACAGATTCATTAAACAAACTTATGGTTCACCAATGGAAAGGTGTGAGGATTGGTTTCATTACGATATCGGGGTTAACAGACATATACAAACACAGGTGACATATATAATCACCAAAGACCTACGGAATACCAAGAGAAGACTACTCAACATTCTGTCTTAACGTACATGGGAAAAGGATCCCAGGATGATCAGACATCTCTATATGTGTAAAAGAACAACATCTTCCACACCTACAACAGGCCAAACATCGTAATCAAACTTGCTGTAATAAAAAATAAAAAAAAATTAATTAAAATCACCAACAAGATGTAGTGAGACAAACTTGAGGGGCTTTCTCCTGGCACATTCCATTCTAAATTCCAATCTAGAACACCACTTCCACTGAGGCTCCCTTGCCCTAGGAACCAGATTTGGTAAAGGAAAACTGCTGCCACCTTGTGGCAGTTTCACACAACAGCAGCTTTAATCCCAGCGCTAATGGTCAGTTGATATCCAAAATCATTGCAGGCCTATAAATGACACCTGCCCTGAAAACAAATCCTGGGGTCACATATCGACCAAAAAATTGAAAGGACGTCCATATTTCAAAACGACCGTTTCAAAAGGCATATTTTACGCACATTAGTGTTCTGCTTCTTTTCCTTTATTTCCTTTTTTGTTAAAAAAAACGGGAATGGAAAAAGGCATCCCTCAGAATGGGCGAAAATCGTTGCAAACGAATCAATGGGCAGAGTTTAATCTCCAATATATATAAACAGCTCATGCAGCTTAATATTAAAAAAATCAAACAACCCATTAAAATATTGGCAGAAGATCTACAGAGACGTTTCTTCAAAGGAGACACAGAGATGGTAAAGACGCACATGAAAAGCTGCTCAACAGCACTAATTATTAGAGAAATGCAAATCAAAACTACAATGAGGTATCACCTCACACCTGTTAGAATCGGCATCATCAGGAAATCTACAAACAACAAATTCTGGGGAGGGTGTGGACAAAAGGAGCCCTCTTCCACTATTGGTGGTAATGTAAATTGATACAGTCACTATGGAGAACAGTATGGAGTTTCCTTAAAAAAAACGAGAAATAGAATTACCATCTGAACCAGCAATCCCACTTCTGGCATATACCCAGAGAAATCCATTAATCAAAAAGGCACATTCACCACAATGTTCATTGCAGCACTATTTACAATTGGAGGTAATGGAAGCAATCTAAATGCCCACAGAGAGATGAATGGATAAAGATGTGGTACATATATAAAATGGAATATTACTCGGCCATAAAGAGGAATGAAACTGGGTCATTTGTAGAGACATCGATGGATCTAGCGACTGTCATACAGAATGAAGTCAGTCAGAAAGAGGAAAACAAATATTGTATATTAATGCATATATGTGGAACCTAAAAAATGGTACAGGTGAACTGATTTGCAGGGAAGAAATAGAGACAGAGAGGTAGAGAACAAACGTATGGACACCAAGTGTGGGAAGCCTTGGCGTGGTGGTGGTGATTTGAGTTGGGAGATTGGGATTGACCTGTATATATGTATATGCATAAAATACATAACTAATAATAACCTGCTGTATAAAAAAATAAATAAAATTAAATTTCAAAATTTAAAAAAAATAAAATTTAAAAATAAAACAGAAAAAAGTTCTTCCCTTCACACAGATGTATTTATAGGAATGAATTATTTCCATGCTTATATCTATAAATACATAAAAGAGGAATAAAATGTAACTTGAACGATAAAAGAAAAAAAAAAACCTGAACCCACCAGTTATACACAGGAAAACCCTATCAGGGCACTTGCTCCAGCTGTCAACAATTCTGAAATTAGTCAGAGGTGGGGAATCATCTCCCATACAGCCAGCAACCCACCCCACACGCAAGGAGCGTCCTTATTGCAAAGCTGGGGGACTGTGCCGAGGCATCTGTGAGTAAACGTGAGCTGAGCCCCAGGCCAGCTGCTGCTGAACTGTTCCCACCCTTCCCAGGTAAAACACCTGAATATGTACAAGGGCTTGAAAGCCTAGAGGAAGGGCTGCGGAGCCACACCAGCGACAGCACGCAGGCCAACTTGGTGCCTGCAGGCCAGCCAAGGTGGTCCTGGCCCGGGTGCTCTGCCAGAAGCTTTCCATTGCCCTGCCTGAGATACCCCTCCTGTCCCGGCCCCCATTGCTTTTTTCCTTCCTCACCTCTGTCCGGAGAGAAATTCCAGCGGAAAGTATGTGTGACACATCCTCTTCTTTACAGGTGGCAGCCTGGCAACCCCTGCAGAAAGGCCAGCAGAGCCCCCCTCACACTGGGCCACCAACAAAGCTGTGGCCCCTCACACCCTCCCACCAGCACAGCCCCGAGACTGCTGACGGGGCAGAGAATATGGAGTCAGGCACAGCTTCCGGGGCTATTGCTGCCTGGAGCACTGTTTATATTGATCTCAACCAGGCACACCTGGCGAGGGCCGGCCGGCAGGGTAAGGCTGCCCAGGTCAGCTAATCCACAACCCTCAGGGAATCACATTGTTGAAAATGGACCTCGCTAAGGCAGAATAGAAGGCAAGGAAAAAAAGGATACAATGCCATTTGCGGCCCCGTAGATGAGTCTAGAGGTAATCACGTGACTTGTAGTAAGTCAGAAAGTGAAAGACACATATCGTATCATATCACTTATAGGTGTTACCTAAAAATGGATACCAGATCAAATATTTCCACGGAGAAGGGCAATCCCAGATTCATTAAACAAACTTATTGTTCACCAATGGAAAGGTGTGAGGATTGGTTTCATTACGATATTGGGGTTAACAGACATATACAAACACAGGTGACATATATAATCAACAAAGACCTAAGGAATACCAAGAGAAGACTACTCAACATTCTGTCATAACGTACATGGGAAAAGGATCCCAGGAAGGTCAGACATCTGTATATGTGTAAAAGAAGCACATCTTCCACACCTACAACAAGCCAAACATTGTAATCAAACTTGCTGTAATAAAAAATAAAAAAATAAATTAAAAACACGAACAAGATGTAGTGAGACAAACTTGAGGGGCTTTCTCCTGGCACATTCCATTCTAAATTCCAATCTAGAACACCACTTCCATTGAGGCTCTGTTGCCCTAGTCACCAGAATTGGTAAGGGTGAACTGCTGCCACCTTGTGGCCGTTTCACACAACAGCAGCTTTAATCCCAGCGCTAATTTTCCATTGATGTTCAAAATCATTGCAGGCCTGTAAATCACACCTGCCCTGAAAAGAAATCCTGGGTTCACACATCGACCAAAAAATTCAAAGGACGTCCATATTTCAAAACGACCGTTTCAAAAGGCATATTTTACGCACATTAGTGTTCTGCTTCTTTTACTTTCTTTTCTATTTTTGTTAAAAAAAACGGTAATGGAAAAAGGCATCCCTCAGAATGGGCGAAAACCGTTGCAAACGAATCAATGGACAAAGGTTTAATCTCCAATATATATAAACAGCTCATGCAGCTTAATATTAAAAAAACAAACAACCCAATACAAAAATGGGCAGATCTAAAGAGACGTTTCTTCAAAGAATACACAGAGATGGCCAAGACGCACATGAAAAGCTGCTCAACAGCACTAATTATTAGAGAAATGCAAATCAAAACAACAATGAGGTATCACCTCACACCTGTTAGAATCGGCATCATCAGGAAATCTACAAACAACAAATTCTGGGGAGGGTGTGGACAAAAGGAGCCCTCTTCCACTATTGGTGGGAATGTAAATTGATACAGTCACTATGGAGAACAGTATGGAGTTTCCTTAAAAAAATTAGAAATAGAATTACCATCTAATCCAGCAATTCCACTTCTGGGCATATACCCAGAGAAAACCGTATTTCAAAAAGGCACATTCACCACAATGTTCGTTGCAGCACTATTTACAATAGCCAGGTAATGGAAGCAACCTAAATGCCCACAGACAGATGAATGGATAAAGATGTGGTACATATATAAAATGGAATATTACTCGGCCAGAAAGAGGAATGAAACTGGGTCATTTGTAGAGACATCGATGGATATAGTGACTGTCATACAGAATGAAGTAAGTCAGAAAGAGGAAAACAAATATTGTATATTAATGCATATATGTGGAACCTAAAAAATGGTACAGATGAACTGATTTGCAGGGAAGAAATAGAGACACAGAGGTAGAGAACAAACGTATGGACACCAAGTGTGGGAAGCCATGGGGTGGTGGTGGTGGGATGAGTTGGGAGATTGGGATTGACCTGTATACATGTATATGCATAAAATACATAACTAATAATAACCTGCTGTATAAAAAAATAAATAAAATTAAATTTCAAAATTTTAAAAAAATAAAATTTAAAAATAAAACAAAAAATGTTCTTCCCTTCACACAGATGTATTTATAGGAATGAATTATTTCCATGCTTATATCTATAAATACATAAAAGAGGAATAAAATCTAACTTGAACCATAAAAGAAAAAAAAAATGAACCCACGAGTTATACAGAGGAAAACCCTATCAGGGCATTGCTCCAGCGGTAAACAATTCTGAAATTGGTCAGCAGTGGGGAACCATCTCCCATACAGCCAGCAACCCACCCCCCACGCAAGGAGTGTCCTCATTGCAGAGCTGGGGGACATTGCCGAGGAATCTGTGAGTAAACGTGAGCTGAGCCCCAGGCCAGCTGCTGCTGAACTGTTCCCACCCTTCCCAGGTAAAACACCTGAATATGTACAAGGGCTTGAAAGCATAGAGGAAGCACCGTGGTGCCACCCAGCGACAGCACGCAGGCCAACTTGGTGCCTGCAGGTCAGCCAGGGTGGTCCTGGCCCCGGGCACTCTTCCAGAAGCTTTCCATTGCCCTGCCTGAGATACCCCTCCTGTCCCGGCCCCCACGGCTCTTTTCCTTCCTCACCTCTGTCCGGAGAGAAATTCCAGCGGAAGGTATGGGTGACACATCCTCTTCTTTACAGGCGGCAGCCTGGCAACTCCTGCAGAAAGGCCAGCAGAGGCCCACTCACACCGGGCCACACACAAAGCTGTGGCCTCTCCCTCCCCCACACCAGCAGAGCCCCGAGACTGCTGACAGGGCAGAGAATATGGAGTCAGGCACAGCTTCAGGGGCTATTGCTGCCTGGAGAGCTGTTTCTATTGACCTCAACGAGGCACACCTGGGGAGGGCGGGCCGGCAGGCTAAGGCCGCCCAGGTCAGCTAATCCACAACCCTCAGGGAATCACATTGTTGAAAATGGACCTCGCTAAGGGAGAAGCGAAGCCAAGGAAAAAAAGGACACAATGCCATTTGCAGCACCGTAGATGAGTCTAGAAGTAATCACGTGACATGTAGTAAGTCAGAAAGTGAAAGACACATATCATATCATATCACTTATAGGTGTTACCTAAAAATGGATACCAGGGCAGATACTTCCACCGAGAAGGGCAATCACAGATTCATTAAACAAACTTATCGTTCACCAATGGAAATGTGTGAGGTTTGGTTTCATTACAATATCGGGGTTAACAGACATATACAAACACAGGTGACATATATAATCACCAAAGTCCTACAGAACACCAAGAGAGGACTACTCAACATTCTGTCGTAACGTACATGGAAAAAGGATCCCAGGAAGAACAGACATCTGTATATGTGTAAAAGAACCACATGTTCCACACCTACAACAAGCCAAACATTGTAATCAAACTTGCTGTAATAAAAAATAAAAAAAAAATTAATTAAAAACACGAACAAGAAGTAGTGAGACAAACGTGAGGGGCTTTCCCCTGACACATTCCATTCTAAATTCCAATCTAGAACACCACTTCCACTGAGGCTCTGTTGCGCTAGTAACCAGATTTGGTAAGGGTGAACTGCTGCCACCTTGTGGCCGTTTCACACAACAGCAGCTTTAATCCCAGCACTAATGGTCAGTTGATATTCAAAATCATTGCAGGCCTGTAAATGACACCTGCCCTGAAAACAAATCCTGGGGTCACATATCGACCAAAAAATTCAAAGGACGTCCATATTTCAAAACGACCGTTTCAAAAGGCATATTTTACGCACATTAGTGTTCTGCTTCTTTTCCTTTCTTTCCATTTTTGTTAAAAGAACGGGAATGGTAAAAGGCATCCCTCAGAATGGGCGAAAATCGTTGCAAACGAATCAATGGACAGAGGTTTAATCTCCAATATATATAAACAGCTCATGCAGCTTAATATTAAAAAACAAACAACCCAATACAAAAATGGGCAGAAGATCTAAAGAGACGTTTCTTCAAAGAAGACACAGAGATGGCCAAGACGCACATGAAAAGCTGCTCAACAGCACTAATTATTAGAGAAATGCAAATCAAAACAACAATGAGGTATCACCTCACACCTGTTAGAATCGGCATCATCAGAAAATCTACAAACAACAAATTCTGGGGAGGGTGTGGACAAAAGGAGACCTCTTCCACTATTGGTGGGAATGTAAATTGATACAGTCACTATGGAGAACAGTATGGGGTTTCCTTAAAAAAACTAGAAAGAGAATTACCATCTGATCCAGCAATCCCACTTCTGGGCATATACCCAGAGAAAACCGTATTTCAAAAAGGCACATTCACCACAATGTTCATTGCAGCACTATTTACAATAGCCAGGTAATGGAAGCAACCTAAATGCCCACAGACAGATGAATGGATAAAGATGTGGTACATATATAAAATAGAATGATACTCGGCCATAAAATGGAATGAAACTGGGTCATTTGTAGAGACATCGATGGATCGAGAGACTGTCATACAGAATGAAGTAAGTCAGAAAGAGGAAAACACATATTGTATATTAATGCATATATGTGGAACCTAAAAAATGGTACAGATGAACTGGTTTGCAGGGAAGAAATAGAGACAGAGAGGTAGAGAAAAAACGTATGGACACCAAGTGTGGGAAGCCATGGGGTGGTGGTGGTGGGATGAGTTGAGAGATTGGGATTGACCTGTATACATGTATATGCATAAAATACATAACTAATAATAACCTGCTGTATAAAAATATAAATAAAATTAAATTTCAAAATTTAAAACAAAATAATATTTAAAAATAAAACAGAAAAAAGTTCTTCCCGTCACACAGATGTATTTATAGGAATGAATTATTTCCATGCTTATATCTATAAATACATAAAAGAGGAATAAAATCTAACTTGAACCATAAAAGAAAAAAAAAATGAACCCACGAGTTATACAGAGGAAAACCCTATCAGGGCACTTGCTCCAGCGGTAAACAATTCTGAAATTGGTCAGAGGTGGGGAACCATCTCCCATACAGCCAGCAACCCACCCCCGACGCAAGGAGCGTCCTCATTGCAAAGCTAGGGGACCGTGCCGAGGCATCTGTGAGTAAACGTGAGCTGAGCCCCAGGCCAGCTGCTGCTGAACTGTTCCCACCCTTCCCAGGTAAAACACCTGAATATGTTCAAGGGCTTGAAAGCCTAGAGGAAGGGCCGTGGAGCCACACCAGCGACAGCACGCAGGCCAACTTGGTGCCTGCAGGCCAGCCAGGGTGGTCCTGGCCCCGGGCGCTCTTCCAGAAGCTTTCCATTGCCCTTCCTGAGATACCTCTCCTGTCCCAGCCCCCACTGCGTTTTTCCTTCCTCACCTCTGTCTGGAGAGTAATTCCAGCGGAAGGTATGGGTGACACATCCTCTTCTTTACAGGTGGCAGCCTGGCAACCCCTGCAGAAAGGCCAGCAGTGCCCCACTCACAGCGGGCCACCCACAAAGCTGTGACCCATCACTCCCTCCCACCAGCACAGCCCCGAGACTGCTGACGGGGCAGAGAATATGGAGTCAGGCACAGCTTCAGGGGCTATTGCTGCCTGGAGCGCTGTTTATATTGACCTCAAGGAGGCACACCTGGGGAGGGCCGGCCGGCAGGGTAAGGCTGCCCAGGTCAGCTAATCCACAACCCTCAGGGAAACACATTGTTAAAAATGGACCTCGCTAAGGAAGAATACAGGCCAAGGAAAAAAAGGGCACAATGCCATTTGCAGCACCGTAGATGAGTCTAGAAGTTATCACGTGACTTGTAGTAAGTCAGAAATTGAAAGAGACATATCATATCATATCACTTATAGGTGTTACATAAAAATGGATACCAGGGCAGATATTTCCACGGAGAAGGGCAATCACAGATTCATTAAACAAACTTATGGTTCACCAATGGAAAGGTGTGAGGATTGGTTTCATTACGATATCGGGGTTAACAGACATATACAAACACAGGTGACATATATAATCACCAAAGACCTACAGAATACCAAGAGAGGACTACTCAACATTCTGTCATAACGTACATGGGAAAAGGATCCCAGGAAGAACAGACATCTGTATATGTGTAAAAGAACCACATCTTCCACACTTACAACAAGCCAAACATTGTAATCAAACTTGCTGTAATAAAAAGTAAAAAATTAAATTAAAAACACGAAGAAGAATTAGTGAGACAAACTTGAGGGGCTTTCTCCTGGCACATTCCATTCTAAATTCCAATCTAGAACACCACTTCCACTGAGGCTCTCTTGCCCTAGTAACCATATTTGGTAAGGGAGAACTGCTGCCACCTTGTGGCCGTTTCACACAACAGCAGCTTTAATCCCAGCGCTAATGGTCAGTTGATATTCAAAATCATTGCAGGCCTGTAAATGACACCTGCCCTGAAAACAAATCCTGGGGTCACATTTCGACGAAAAAATTCAAAGCACGTCCATATTTCAAAACGACCGTTTCAAAAGGCATATTTTACGCACATTAGTGTTCTGCTTCTTTTACTTTCTTTCCTTTTTTGTTAAAAAAACGGGAATGGAAAAAGGCATCCCTCAGAATGGGCGAAAATAGTTGCAAACGAATCAATGGACAGAGGTTTAGTCTCCAATATATATAAACAGCTCATGCAGCTTAATATTAAAAAAAACAAACAACCCAATACAAAAATGGGCAGAAGATCTAAAGAGACGTTTCTTCAAAGAAGACACAGAGATGGCCAAGACGCACATGAAAAGCTGCTCAATAGCACTAATTATTAGAGAAATGCAAATCAAAACTACAATGAGGTATCACCTCACACCTGTTAGAATCGGCATCATCAGAAAATCTACAAACAACCAATTCTGGGGATGGTGTGGACAAAAGGAGCCCTCTTCCAGTATTGGTGAGAAAGTAAATTGATACAGTCACTATTGACAACAGTATGGAGTTTCCTTAAAAAAACGAGAAATAGAATTACCATCTGATCCAGCAATCCCACTTCTGGGCATATACCCAGAGAAAACCGTAAATCAAAAAGGCACATTCACCACAATATTCATTGCAGCACTATTTACAATAGCCAGGTAATGGAAGCAACCTAAATGCCCACAGACAGATGAATGGATAAAGATGTGGTACATATATAAAATGGAATATTACTCGGCCATAAAAAGGAATGAAACTGGGTCATTTGTAGAGACATCGATGGATCGAGAGACTGTCATACAGAATGAAGTAAGTCAGAAAGAGGAAAACACATATTGTATATTAATGCATATATGTGGAACCTAAAAAATGGTACAGATGAACTGGTTTGCAGGGAAGAAATAGACACACAGAGGTAGAGAAAAAACGTATGGACCCCAAGTGTGGGAAGCCATGGGGTGGTGGTGGTGGGAGGAGTTGGGAGATTGGGACTGACCTGTATACATGTATGTGAATAAAATACATAACTAATAATAACCTGCTGTATAAGATAATAAAATTAAATTTCAAAATTTTTAAAAATAAAAGTTAAAAATAAAACAGAAAAAAAGTTCTTCCATTCACACAGATGTATTTATATGAATGAATTATTTCCATGCTTATATCTATAAATACAAAAAAGAGGAATAAAATCAAACTTGAATCAAAGGAGAAAAAAAAAACCTGAACCCAACAGTTATACAGAGGAAAATCCTATCAAGGCACTTGCTCCAGCGGTAAACAATTCTAAAATTGGTCAGAGGTGGAGAATCATCTCCCATACAGCCAGCAGCCCCACCCCACGCAAGGAGCGTCCTCATTGCAAAGCTGTGGGACCGTGCCGAGGAATCTGTGAGTAAACGTGAGCTGAGCCCCAGGACAGCTGCTGCTGAACTGTTCCCACCCTTCCCAGGTAAAACACCTGAATATGTACAAGGGCTTGAAAGCCTAGAGGAAGAGCCGTGGAGCCACACCAGCGACAGCACACAGGCCAACTTGGTGCCTGGAGGCCAGCTAGGATGGTCGTGGCCCCGGTCGCTCTTCTGGAAGCTTTCCATTCCCCTGCCTGAGATACCCGTCCTGTCCCGGCCCCCACTCCTTTTTTTCCTTCCTCACCTCAGCCCGGAGAGAAATTTCAGCAGACGTTATGGGTGACGCATGCTCTTCTTTACAGGTGGCAGCCTGGCAACTCCTAAGCATCTCCGTTCCCTAACACTAACCCTACCCGGAACTGAAACCCACCACCAGCCGTACACCTTACCCTAGGCCGTAGCCTACTCCTGGCGCATACGCTGGCACTGACCCATGCGTCAGCACGTAGTCAGACCCTCCCACGTTTCCGTACCCTCACCTGTGCCCTAAGCCTTGCCGTTCACTTAAGCTAACCCTAGCCCTGAATGGAAACCCACCACCAGCCCTAAACCTAACCCTACGCCGTAGCCTATTCCTGGCCCGTACGCTGGCACTGACCCATGCGTCAGCACGTAGCCTGACTCTCCCACGTTTCCGTACCCTCACCGGTGCCCGAAGCCTTGCCGTTCCCTAACCCTAACCCTAGCCCCGAACAGAAACCCAACACCAACCCAAAACCTAACCCCCAAGCCGTAGCCTAATCCTGGCCCATACGCTGGCACTGACCCTAGCGTTAGCACATAGCCTGACCTTCCCACGTTTCCGTACCCTCACCTGTGCCCTAAGACTTGCCGTTCCCTAACCATAACCCTAGCCCGGAATGGAAACACACCACCAGCCCTACACCTTACCCTACGCCGTAGCCTACTCCTGGCCCGTATGCTGGTACTGACACCTGTGTCAGCATGTAGCCTGACCCTCCCACCTTTCTGTACCCTCACCTGTGCCCTAAGCCTAACCGTTCCCTAAAGTTCACCCTAACCCGGAACGGAAAACCACCACAAGCCCTACACCTTACCCTACGCCGTAGCCTACTCCTGGCCCGTACGCTGGCACTGACCCGTGCGTCAGCATGTAGCCTGACACTCCCACGTTTCCGTGCCCTCACCTGTGCCCTAAGACTTGCCATTCCCTAACCCTAACTGTAGCCCCGAACGGAAACCCTACACCAACCCAACACCTAACCACCAAGCCGTAGCCTACTCCTGACCCGTACGCTGGCACTGACCGGTGCATCAGCACGTAGCCTGAACCTCCCATGTTTCCGTACCCTCACCCGTGCCCTAAGCCTTGCCGTTCCCTATCCCTAACCCTAGCCCAGAACGGAAAGCTACCACCAGCCCTACACTTTACCCTACGCCATAACATACTCCTGGCCCGTACGCTGGCACTGACCCATGCGTCAGCACGTAGCCCAACACTCCCACGTTTCTGTACCCTCACCTGTGCCCTAAGCCTTGCCGTTACCTAATCCTAACCCTAGCCCGGGACGGAAACCCACCACCAGCCCTACACCTTACCCTATGCCGTAGCCTAATCCTGGCCCGTACGCCGGCACTGACACATGCTTCAGCACGTAGCCTGACTGTCCCACGTTTCCGTACCCTCACCTATGCGCTAAGCCTTGCCGTTCCCTAAACCTTACCATACCCTGGAACGTAAACCCACCACCAACCCTAAAGCTTATCCCCACGCCGTAGCCTACTCCTGGCCCGTACGCTGGCACTGACCCATGCATCAGAACGTAGTCTGACCCTCCCACGTTTCCGTACCATCACCTGTGCCATAAGCCTTGCCGTTCCCTAACCCTAACCCTATCCCGGAATGGAAACCCATCACCAGCCCTACATATTACCCTACGCCGTAGAATCCACCTAGCCCATACGCTGGCATTGAATCGTGCGTCAGCACGTAGCCTGACCCTCCCACATTTCCTTACTCTCACCTGTGCCCTAAGGCTTGTCATTCCCTAACACTATCCCTAGCCCGGAACGGAAACCCACCACCAGCGCTAAACCTTCCCCTACGCCGTAGCCTACTACTCGCCCGTACGCTGGCACTGACCCGTGCGTCAGCACGTAGCCTGACCCTCTCACGTTTCCGTAACCTCACCTGTGCCCTAAGCCTTGACGTTCCCTAATCCTAACCCTACCTGGAATGGAAACCCACCACCAGCCCTACAAATTACCCTACGCCGTAGCGTACTCCTGGCCCGTACACTGGCACTGACCCGTGCGTCAGCACGTAGCCTGACCCTCCCACGTTTCCGTACCCTCACCTGTGCCATAAGCCTTGCCGTTCCCTAACCCTAACACTAGCCCGGAACGGAAACCCACCACCAACCCTACACCATACCCCCAAGCCGTAGCCTACTCCTGGCCCGTGGGCTGGCACTGACCCGTGCGTCAGCACGTAGCCTGACCCTACCACGTTTCGTACCCTCACCTGTGCCCTAAGCCTTGCTGTTCCCTAACCCTAACCCTAGCCCGGAACGGAAACCCACCACCAGCCCTACACCTTACACTACGCCGTAGCCTACTCCTGGCCCGTATGCTGGCACTGACACGTGCGTCAGCACGTAGCCTGATCCTCCCACGTTTCTGTATCATCACCTGTGCTCTAAGACTTGCCTTTCCCTAACCCTAACCGTAGCCCCGAACGGAAACCCAACACCAACCCAACACCTAACCCCCAAGCCGTAGCCAACTCCTGGCCCGTACGCTGGCACTGACCCGTGCTTCAGCACTTAGCCTGACCCTCCCACGTTTCCGTCCCCTCACCTATGCCCTAAGCCTTGCCGTTCACTAGCCCTAACCATAGCCCGGAACGGGAACCGACCCCCATCCCTACACCTTACCCTACGCCATAGCCTATTCCTGGCCCGTACGCTGGCACTGACCCGTGCGTCAGCACATAGCCTGTCCCTCCCATGTTTCCGTACCCTCACCTGTGCCCTAGGCATTGCCTTTCCCTAACACTAACCCTAGCCCGGAACGGAAACCCACCACAATCCCTACACCTTACCCTACGCCGTAGCCTACTTCTGGCCCGTAAGCTGGCACTGAACCGTGCGTCAGCACGTAGCCTGTCCCTCCCATGTTTCCGTACCCTCACCTGTGCCCTAGGCCTTGCCTTTCCCTAACACTAACCCTAGCCCGGAACGGAAACCCACCACAATCCCTACACCTTACCCTACGCCGTAGCCTACTCCTGGCCCGTACACTGGCACTGACCCGTGCGTCAGCACGTAGCCTGACTCTCCCACGTTTCCGTACCCTCACCTGTGCCCTAAGCCTTGCCGTTCCCTAACCCTAACCGTATCCCAGAACGGAAACCCACCACCAGCCCTACACCTTACCCTACGCTGAAGCCTACTCCTGGCCCGTATGCTGGCACTGACCCGTGCGTCAGCACGTAGCCTGACCCTCTAAAGTTTCCGTACCCTCACCTTTGCCCTAGGCCTTGCCGTTACCTAGCCGTAACCCTAGCCCGGAACGGAAACCCGCCTCCAGCCTTATACATTACCCTATGCCATAGCCTACTCCTGGTCAGTACGCTGGCACTGACCCGTGCGTCAGCACGTAGCCCGACCCTCCCACGTTTCCGTACCCTCACCTATGAACTACGCCTTGCCGTTCCATAAACCTAACCCTAGGGCCGAACGGAAACCCACCACCAACCCTACAACTAACCCCCAAGCCGTAGCCTACTCCTGGCCCGTACGCTGGCACTGACCCGTGCGTCAGCACGTAGCCCGACCCTCCCACGATTCCGTACCCTCACCTGTGTCCAAAGCCTTGCCGTTCCCTAAACCTAACCCTAGCCCGAAACGGAAACCCACCACCAGCCCTAGACCTTACCCTACGCCATAGCCTACTCCTGGCCCGTACGCTGGCACTGACCCCTGCATCAGCCTGTAGGCTGACCCTCCCACTTTTCCGTACCCTCACATGTGCTCTAAGCCTTGCCGTTCCCTAACACTAACCCTAGCCTGGAACGGAAACCCACCACCAGCCCTACACCTTACCCTACTCCGTAGCCGACTCCTGGCCAATACGCTGGAACTGACACATGCGTCAGCACGTAGCCTGTCCCTCCCACCTTTCCGTACCCTCACCTTTGCCCTAAGCCTTGCTGTTCCCTAACCCTAACCCTAGCCCGGAACGGAAACCCACCACCAGCCCTACACAATACCATACACCATAGCCTACCCCTGGCCTGTACCCTGGCACTGACCCGTGCGTCAGCACGTAGCCTGACCCTCCCACGTTTCCGTACCCTCACCTGTGCCCTAAACCTTGCCGTTCCCTAACCCTAACCCTAGCCCGGAACGGAAACCCACCATTATCCCTACACCTTACCCTACGCCGTAGCCTACTCCTGGCCCGTACGCTGGCCTTGACCCGTGCGTCAGCATGTATCCTGACCCTCCCACGTTTCCGTACCCTCACCTGTGCCCTACGCCTTGCTGTTCCCTAACCGTAACACTAGCCCGGAACGGAAACCCACGTCTAGCCCTACACCTTACCCTACGCTGTAGAATACTCCTGGCCCGTACGCTGGCACTGATCCGTGTGACAGCACGTAGCCTGACACTCCCACGTTTCCGTACCCTCACCTGTGCCCTAAGACTTGCCGTTCCCTAACCCTAACCCTAGCCAGGAACGGAAACCCACCACCAGCCCTACACCTTACCCTATGCCGTAGCCTACTACTGGCCCGTACGCTGGCACTGACCCGTGCGTTAGCACGTAGCCTGAACCTCCCACGTTTCCGTACACTCAACTGTGCCCTAAGACTTGCCATTACCTAACCCTAACCCTAGACCTCAATGGAAACCCACGACCAGCCCTAAACCTTACCCTACGCTGTAGCCTACTCCTGGCCAGTACGCTGGCACAGACCCGTGCGTCCGAACGTAGCCTGAACCTCACACGTTTCCGTACCGTCACCTGTGCCCTAAGCCTTGCCGTTCCCTAACCCTAACCCTAGCCGGGAACGGAAACCCACCACCAGCCCTACACCTTACCCTACGCTGTAGCTTACTCCTGGCCCGTACAAAGACACTGACCCTTGCGTCAGCATGTAGCCTAACCCACCCACGTTTCTGTAACCTCACCTGTGCCCTAAGCCTTGCCGTTCCCTAACCCTAACCCTAGCCAGGAACGCAAACCCACCACCAGCCCTACAACTTACCCGAAGCCGTAGCTTACTCCTGGCCCGTACGCTGGCACTGAGCCGTGCGTCAGCACGTAGCCCGACCCTCCCACGTTTCTGTACCCTCACCTGTGCCTGTAGCCTTGCAGTTCCCTAACCCTAACCCTAGAATGAAATGGAAACACACCACGAGCCATACACCTAACCGCAAAGCCGTAGCGTACTCCTGGCCCGTACGCTGGCACTGACCCATGCGTCAGCACGTAGCCCGACCCTCCCATGTTTCCATACCCTCAAATGTGCCCTAAGCCTTGCCGTTCCCTAACCCTAACCCTAGCCCGGAACAGAAACCCACCACCAGCCCTACACATTACCCTATGCCGTAGAATACTCCTGGCCTGTACGCTGGCACTGACCCATGAGTCAGCGCGTAGCCCGATCCTCCCACCTTTCCGTACCCTCACCTGTGCCCTAAGCCTTGCCCTTCCCTAAACCTAATTCTAGCCCGGAACCGAAACCCACAAACAGCCCTAAACCTTACCCTACGCCGTAGCCTACTCCTGGTCCGTAGGCTGGCACTGACCCATGCGTCAGCACGTAGCCCGACCCTCCCACCTTTCCGTACCCTCGCCTGTGCCCTAAGACTTGCCGTTCCCTAACCCTACCCCTAGCCCGTAAAGGAAACCCACCACCAGCCATAGACCTTACCCGAACCCGTAGCCTACTCCTGGCCCGTACGCTGGAACTGACACATGCGTCAGCACGTAGCCTGACCCTCCCACGTTTCCATAACCACACCTGTGCCCTAAGCCTTGCCGTTCCCTAACCCTAACCCTAGCCCGCAACGGAAACCCCCCACCAGCCCTACACCTTACCCTGCGCCGTAGCCTACTCCTGGCCCGTACGCTGGCGCTGACCCGTGCGTCAGCACGTAGCCTGACTCTCACAGGTTTCCGTACCCTCACCTTGCCCTAAACCTTGCCGTTCCCTAACCCTAACCGTATCCCGGAACGGAAACCCACCCCCAGCCCTACAACTTACCCTACTCCGTAGCCTACTCCTGGCCCATACGCTGGCACTGACACATGCGTCAGCACGTAGCCTGACCCTCCCACGTTTCTGTACCCTCACCTGTGCCCTAAGCCTTGCCGTTCCCTAACCCTAACCCTAGCCCTGAACGGAAACCCACCACCAGCCCTACACCTTACCCTACGCCGTAGCCTACTCATGGCCCATACGCTGGCACTAACCCGTGTGTCAGCACGTAGCCTGACCCTCCCAAGTTACCGTACCCTCACCTGTGCCCTAAACCTTGCCGTTCCCTCACCCTAACCGTAGCCCGGAACGGAAACCCACCACCAGCCCTACACCTTATCCTACGCCATAGCCTACTCCTGGCCCGTACGCTGGCACTGACGTGTACGTCAGCAAGTACCCGGATCCTCCCACGTTTCCGTACCCTCACCTGTGCCCTAAGCCTTGCCGTTCCCTAACCCTAACCGTATCCCTGAACGGAAACCCACCACCAGCCCTGAACCTTACTCTACGCCGTAGCCTACTCCTGGCCCGTACGCTGGCACTGACCCGTGCATCAGCCCATAGGCTGATCCTCCCACGTTTCCATACCATCACATGTGCTCTAAGCCTTGCCGTTCTCTAACCCTAAACCCAGCCCGGAACGGAAACCCACCACCAGCCTTAAACCATAGCCTACGCCGTAGTCTACTCCTGGCCCTTACACTGGCACTGACCCTTGCGTCAGCACGTAGCCTGACCATCACACGTTTCCGTCCCCTCACCTATGCCCTAAGCTTTGCCGTTCCCTAGCTCTAACCATAGCCCGGAACGGAAACCCACCACCAACCCTACACCTAACCCTACGCCGTAGCCAACTCCTGGCCCGTACGCAGGCACTGACCCGTGCGTCAGCACGTAGCCTGACCCTCCCACGTTTCCGTACCCTCACCTGTGCCTTAAGCCTTGCCGTTCCCTAACCCTAACCCTAGCCCTGGACGGAAACCCCCCAGCAGCCCTACACCTTACCCTAAGCCATAGCCTAATCCTGGCCCATACACTGGCACTGACCCATGCGTCAGCACGTAGCCTGACACTCCCACATTTCCGTACCCTCACCTGTGCCCTAAGCGTTGCCGTTTCCTAACCCTAACCCTAGCCCTGAATGGAAACCCACCACCAGCCATACACGTTACCCTATGCTGAAGCCAACACCTGGCCCGTACGCTGGCACTGACTCATGCGTCAGCACGTAGCCTGACCCTCCCACATTTCCGTACACTCACTTGTGCCCTAAGCCTTGCCATTCCCTAACCCTAACTCTAGACCTGAATGAAAACACAGGCACACCTGGGGAGGGCTTGTCTGCAGGGTCAGTCTGCCCAGGTCAGCTAGTCCTCAGCCCTCAGGGAATCACATTGCAGAAAATGGATCTCGCTAAGACAAAATATTAGCCAAGGAAAAAAAGGACACAATGCCATTTGGAGCACCGTAGATGAGTCTAGATGTAATCACGTGACTTGTAGTATATCAGAAAGTGAAAGACACATATCGTATCATATCACTTATAGGGGTTACCTAAAAATGGATACCAGGGCAGATAGTTCCATGGAGAAGGGCAATCACAGATTCATTAAACAAATTTATGTTTCACCAATGGAAAGATGTGAGGATTGATTTCATTACGATATTGTGGTTAACAGACATGTACAAACACAGGTGAAATATATAATCACCAAAGACCTACGGAATACCAAGAGAAGACTACTCAACATTCTGTCATAACGTACATCGGAAAAGGATCCCAGGAAGAACAGACATATGTATATGTGTAAAAGAAACACATCTTGCACACCTACAACAAGCCAAACGTTGTCATCAAACTTGCTGTAATAAAAAATAAAAAAATAAATTAAAAACACGAACAAGAAGTAGTGAGACAAAGTTGAGGGGCTTTCTCCTGGCACATTCCATTCTAAATTACAATCTAGAAAACGACTTCCATTGAGGCTCTGCCGCCCTAGTAACCAGATTTGGTAAGGGAGAACTGCTGCCACCTTGTGGCCGTTTCACACAACAGCAGCTTTAATCCCAGCGCTAATGGTCCATTGATATTCAAAATCATTGCAGGCCTGTAAATGACACCTGCCCTGAAAACAAATCCTGGGGTCACATATCGACCAAAAAATTCAAAGGACGTCCATATGTCAAAACGACCGTTTCAAAAGGCATATTTTACGCACATTAGTGTTCTGCTTCTTTTTCTTTCTTTCCTTTTTCTTTTGTTAAAAAATGAGAATGGAAAAAGGCATCCCTCAGAAGAGGCGAAAATCGTTGCAAACGAATCAATGGACAAAGGTTTAATCTCCAATATATATAAACAGCTCATGCAGTTTAATATTAAAAAAAAACAAACAACCCAATACAAAAAATGGACAGAAGTTCTAAAGAGACTTTTCTTCAAAGAAGACACAGAGATGGCCAAGATGCACAAGAAAAGCTGCTCAACAGCACTAATTATTAGAGAAATGCAAATCAAAACTACAATGAGGTATCACCTCACACCTGTTAGAATCGGCCTCATCAGAAAATCTACAAACAACAAATTCTGGGGAGGGTGTGGACAAAAGGAGCCCTCTTCCACTATTGGTGGGAATGTAAATTGATACAGTCACTATGGAGAACAGTATGGAGTTTCCTTAAAAAAACTAGAAATAGAATTACCATCTGATCCAGCAATCCCACTTCTGGGCATATACCCAGAGAAAACCATAAAGCAAAAAGGCACATTCACCACAATGTTCATTGCAGCACTATTTACAATAGCCAGGTAATTGAAGCAACCTTAATGCCCACAGACAGATGAATGGATAAAGATGTGGTACATATATAAAATGGAATATTACTCAGCCATAAAATGGAATGAAACTGGGTCATTTGTAGAGAAGTCGATGGATCTAGAGACTGTCATACAGAATGACGTAAGTCAGAAAGAGAAAAACAAATATTGTATATTAATGCATATATGTGGAACCTAAAAAATGGTACAGATGAACTGGATTGCAGGGAAGAAATAGAGACACAGAGGTAGAGAACACACATATGGACACCAAGTGTGGGAAGCCATAGGGTGGTGGTGGTGGGATGAGTTGGGAGATTGGGATTGACCTGTAACATGTATATGCATAAAATACATAACTAATAATAACCTGCTGTATAAAAAAATAAATAAAATTAAATTTCAAAATTTTAAAAAATAAAATTTAAAAATAAAACATAAAAACTTTCTTCCCTTCACACAGATGTATTTATAGGAATGAATTATTTCCATGCTTATATCTATAAATACATAAAAGAGGAATAAAATCTAACTTGAACCATAAAAGAAAAAAATAAAAACCTGAACACACCAGTTATACACAGGAAAACCCTATCAGGGCACTTGCTCCAGCGGTAAACAATTCTGAAATTGGTCAGATGTGGGGAATCATCTCCCATACAGCCAGCAACCCACCCCCCACACAAAGACCGTCCTCATTGCAAAGCTGGGGGACTGTGCCGAGGCATCTGTGAGTAAACGTGAGCTGAGCCCCAGGCCAGCTGCTGCTGAACTGTTCCCACCCTTCCCAGGTAAAACACCTGAATATGTACAAGGGCTTGAAAGCCTAGAGGAAGGGCCGCAGAGCCACACCAGCGACAGCACGCAGGCCACCTTGGTGCCTGCATGCCAGCCAGGGTGGTCCTGGCACCGGGCGTTCATCTGGAAGCTTTCCAGTGCCCTGCCTGAGATACCCCTCCTGTCCCGGCCCCCACTGCTTTTTTCTTTCCTCACCTCTGTCCGGAGAGAAATTCCAGCGGAAGGTATGGGTGACACATCCTCTTCTTTACAGGTGGCAGCCTGGCAACCCCAGCAGAAAGACCAGCAGAGTCCCCCTCACACTGGGCCACCAACAAATCTGTGGCCCCTCACTCCCTCCCACCAGCACAGCCCCGAGACTGCTGACGGGGTAGAGAATATGGAGTCAGGCACATCTTCAGGGGCTATTGCTGCCTGGAGCGCTGTTTATATAGACCTCAACCAGGCACACCTGGGGAGGGACGGCCGGAAGGGTAAGGCTGCCCAGGTCAGCTAATCCACAACCCTCAGGGAATCACATTGTTGAAAATGGACCTCGCTAAGGCAGAATAGAAGCCAAGGAAAAAAAGGACACAATGCCATTTGCAGCCCCGTAGATGAGTCTAGGGGTAATCACGTGACTTGTAGTAAGTCAGAAAGTGAAAGACACATATCGTATCATATCACTTATAGGTGTTACCTAAAAATGGATACCAGGGCAGATATTTCCACGGAGAAGGGCAATCACAGATTCATTAAACAAACTTATGGTTCACCAATGGAAAGGTGTGAGGATTGGTTTCATTACCATATCGGGGTTTACAGACATATACAAACACAGGTGACATATATAATCACCAAAGACCTACGGAATACCAAGAGAAGACTACTCAACATTCTGTCATAACGTACATGGGAAAAGGATCCCAGGAAGATCAGACATCTGTATATGTGTAAAAGAACCACATCTTCCACACCTACAACAAGCCAAACATTGTAATCAAACTTGCTGTAATAAAAAATAAAAAAATAAATTAAAAACACGAAGAAGATGTAGTGAGACAAACTTGAGGGGCTTTCTCCTGGCACATTCCTTTCTAAATTCCAATCTACAACACGACTTCCATTGAGGCTCTGTTGCCCTCATAACCAGATTTGGTAAGGGAGAACTGCTGCCACCTTGTGGCCGTTTCACACAACAGCAGCTTTAATCCCAGCGCTAATGGTCCATTGATATTCAAAATCATTGCAGGCCCATAAATCACACCTGCCCTGAAAACAAATCCTGGGGTCACATATCGACCAAAAAATTCAACGGACGTCCATATTTCAAAACGACCATTTCAAAAGGCATATTTTACGCACATTAGTGTTCTGCTTCTTTTTCTTTCTTTCCTTCTTTTGTTAAAAAAACGGGAATGGAAAAAGGCATCCCTCAGAATGGGCGAAAATCGTTGCAAACGAATCAATGGACAAAGGTTTAATCTCCAATATATATAAACAGCTCATGAAGCTTAATATTAAAAAAACAAACAACCCAATACAAAAATGGGCAGAAGATCTAAAGACACGTTTCTTCAAAGAAGACAGAGATGGCCAAGACGCACATGAAAAGCTGCTCAACAGCACTAATTATTAGAGAAATGCAAATCAAAACTACAATGAGGTATCACCTCACACCTGTTAGAATCGGCATCATCAGAAAATCTACAAACAACAAATTCTGGGGAGGGTGTGGACAAAAGGAGCCCTCTTCCACTATTGGTGGGAATGTAAATTGATACAGTCACTATGGAGAACAGTATGGGTTTTCCTTAAAAAAACTAGAAATAGAATTACCATCTGATCCAGCAATCCCACTTCTGGGCATATACCCAGAGAAAACCGTATTTCAAAAAGGCACATTCACCACAATGTTCATTGCAGCACTATTTACAATAGCCAGGTAATGGAAGCAACCTAAATGCCCACAGACAGATGAATGGATAAAGATGTGGTACATATATAAAATAGAATGATACTCGGCCATAAAATGGAATGAAACTGGGTCATTTGTAGAGACATCGATGGATCGAGAGACTGTCATACAGAATGAAGTAAGTCAGAAAGAGGAAAACACATATTGTATATTAATGCATATATGTGGAACCTAAAAAATGGTACAGATGAACTGGTTTGCAGGGAAGAAATAGAGACAGAGAGGTAGAGAAAAAACGTATGGACACCAAGTGTGGGAAGCCATGGGGTGGTGGTGGTGGGATGAGTTGAGAGATTGGGATTGACCTGTATACATGTATATGCATAAAATACATAACTAATAATAACCTGCTGTATAAAAATATAAATAAAATTAAATTTCAAAATTTAAAACAAAATAATATTTAAAAATAAAACAGAAAAAAGTTCTTCCCGTCACACAGATGTATTTATAGGAATGAATTATTTCCATGCTTATATCTATAAATACATAAAAGAGGAATAAAATCTAACTTGAACCATAAAAGAAAAAAAAAATGAACCCACGAGTTATACAGAGGAAAACCCTATCAGGGCACTTGCTCCAGCGGTAAACAATTCTGAAATTGGTCAGAGGTGGGGAACCATCTCCCATACAGCCAGCAACCCACCCCCGACACAAGGAGCGTCCTCATTGCAAAGCTAGGGGACCGTGCCGAGGCATCTGTGAGTAAACGTGAGCTGAGCCCCAGGCCAGCTGCTGCTGAACTGTTCCCACCCTTCCCAGGTAAAACACCTGAATATGTTCAAGGGCTTGAAAGCCTAGAGGAAGGGCCGTGGAGCCACACCAGCGACAGCACGCAGGCCAACTTGGTGCCTGCAGGCCAGCCAGGGTGGTCCTGGCCCCGGGTGCTCTTCCAGAAGCTTTCCATTGCCCTTCCTGAGATACCTCTCCTGTCCCAGCCCCCACTGCGTTTTTCCTTCCTCACCTCTGTCCGGAGAGTAATTCCAGCGGAAGGTATGGGTGACACATCCTCTTCTTTACAGGTGGCAGCCTGGCAACCCCTGCAGAAAGGCCAGCAGTGCCCCACTCACAGCGGGCCACCCACAAAGCTGTGACCCATCACTCCCTCCCACCAGCACAGCCCCGAGACTGCTGACGGGGCAGAGAATATGGAGTCAGGCACAGCTTCAGGGGCTATTGCTGCCTGGAGCGCTGTTTATATTGACCTCAAGGAGGCACACCTGGGGAGGGCCGGCCGGCAGGGTAAGGCTGCCCAGGTCAGCTAATCCACAACCCTCAGGGAAACACATTGTTAAAAATGGACCTCGCTAAGGAAGAATACAGGCCAAGGAAAAAAAGGGCACAATGCCATTTGCAGCACCGTAGATGAGTCTAGAAGTTATCACGTGACTTGTAGTAAGTCAGAAATTGAAAGAGACATATCATATCATATCACTTATAGGTGTTACATAAAAATGGATACCAGGGCAGATATTTCCACGGAGAAGGGCAATCACAGATTCATTAAACAAACTTATGGTTCACCAATGGAAAGGTGTGAGGATTGGTTTCATTACCATATCGGGGTTAACAGACATATACAAACACAGGTGACATATATAATCACCAAAGACCTACAGAATACCAAGAGAGGACTACTCAACATTCTGTCATAACGTACATGGGAAAAGGATCCCAGGAAGAACAGACATCTGTATATGTGTAAAAGAACCACATCTTCCACACTTACAACAAGCCAAACATTGTAATCAAACTTGCTGTAATAAAAAGTAAAAAATTAAATTAAAAACACGAAGAAGAATTAGTGAGACAAACTTGAGGGGCTTTCTCCTGGCACATTCCATTCTAAATTCCAATCTAGAACACCACTTCCACTGAGGCTCTCTTGCCCTAGTAACCATATTTGGTAAGGGAGAACTGCTGCCACCTTGTGGCCGTTTCACACAACAGCAGCTTTAATCCCAGCGCTAATGGTCAGTTGATATTCAAAATCATTGCAGGCCTGTAAATGACACCTGCCCTGAAAACAAATCCTGGGGTCACATATCGACGAAAAAATTCAAAGCACGTCCATATTTCAAAACGAACGTTTCAAAAGGCATATTTTACGCACATTAGTGTTCTGCTTCTTTTACTTTCTTTCCTTTTTTGTTAAAAAAACGGGAATGGAAAAAGGCATCCCTCAGAATGGGCGAAAATAGTTGCAAACGAATCAATGGACAGAGGTTTAGTCTCCAATATATATAAACAGCTCATGCAGCTTAATATTAAAAAAAACAAACAACCCAATACAAAAATGGGCAGAAGATCTAAAGAGACGTTTCTTCAAAGAAGACACAGAGATGGCCAAGACGCACATGAAAAGCTGCTCAATAGCACTAATTATTAGAGAAATGCAAATCAAAACTACAATGAGGTATCACCTCACACCTGTTAGAATCGGCATCATCAGAAAATCTACAAACAACCAATTCTGGGGATGGTGTGGACAAAAGGAGCCCTCTTCCACTATTGGTGAGAAAGTAAATTGATACAGTCACTATTGACAACAGTATGGAGTTTCCTTAAAAAAACGAGAAATAGAATTACCATCTGATCCAGCAATCCCACTTCTGGGCATATACCCAGAGAAAACCGTAAATCAAAAAGGCACATTCACCACAATATTCATTGCAGCACTATTTACAATAGCCAGGTAATGGAAGCAACCTAAATGCCCACAGACAGATGAATGGATAAAGATGTGGTACATATATAAAATGGAATATTACTCGGCCATAAAAAGGAATGAAACTGGGTCATTTGTAGAGACATCGATGGATCGAGAGACTGTCATACAGAATGAAGTAAGTCAGAAAGAGGAAAACACATATTGTATATTAATGCATATATGTGGAACCTAAAAAATGGTACAGATGAACTGGTTTGCAGGGAAGAAATAGACACACAGAGGTAGAGAAAAAACGTATGGACACCAAGTGTGGGAAGCCATGGGGTGGTGGTGGTGGGAGGAGTTGGGAGATTGGGACTGACCTGTATACATGTATGTGAATAAAATACATAACTAATAATAACCTGCTGTATAAGATAATAAAATTAAATTTCAAAATTTTTAAAAATAAAAGTTAAAAATAAAACAGAAAAAAAGTTCTTCCATTCACACAGATGTATTTATATGAATGAATTATTTCCATGCTTATATCTATAAATACAAAAAAGAGGAATAAAATCAAACTTGAATCAAAGGAGAAAAAAAAAACCTGAACCCAACAGTTATACAGAGGAAAATCCTATCAAGGCACTTGCTCCAGCGGTAAACAATTCTAAAATTGGTCAGAGGTGGAGAATCATCTCCCATACAGCCAGCAGCCCCACCCCACGCAAGGAGCGTCCTCATTGCAAAGCTGTGGGACCGTGCCGAGGAATCTGTGAGTAAACGTGAGCTGAGCCCCAGGACAGCTGCTGCTGAACTGTTCCCACCCTTCCCAGGTAAAACACCTGAATATGTACAAGGGCTTGAAAGCCTAGAGGAAGAGCCGTGGAGCCACACCAGCGACAGCACACAGGCCAACTTGGTGCCTGGAGGCCAGCTAGGATGGTCGTGGCCCCGGTCGCTCTTCTGGAAGCTTTCCATTCCCCTGCCTGAGATACCCGTCCTGTCCCGGCCCCCACTCCTTTTTTTCCTTCCTCACCTCAGCCCGGAGAGAAATTTCAGCAGACGTTATGGGTGACGCATGCTCTTCTTTACAGGTGGCAGCCTGGCAACTCCTAAGCATCTCCGTTCCCTAACACTAACCCTACCCGGAACTGAAACCCACCACCAGCCGTACACCTTACCCTGGGCCGTAGCCTACTCCTGGCGCATACGCTGGCACTGACCCATGCGTCAGCACGTAGTCAGACCCTCCCACGTTTCCGTACCCTCACCTGTGCCCTAAGCCTTGCCGTTCACTTAAGCTAACCCTAGACCTGAATGGAAACCCACCACCAGCCCTAAACCTAACCCTACGCCGTAGCCTATTCCTGGCCCGTACGCTGGCACTGACCCATGCGTCAGCACGTAGCCTGACTCTCCCACGTTTCCGTACCCTCACCGGTGCCCGAAGCCTTGCCGTTCCCTAACCCTAACCCTAGCCCCGAACAGAAACCCAACACCAACCCAAAACCTAACCCCCAAGCCGTAGCCTAATCCTGGCCCATACGCTGGCACTGACCCTAGCGTTAGCACATAGCCTGACCTTCCCACGTTTCCGTACCCTCACCTGTGCCCTAAGACTTGCCGTTCCCTAACCATAACCCTAGCCCGGAATGGAAACACACCACCAGCCCTACACCTTACCCTACGCCGTAGCCTACTCCTGGCCCGTATGCTGGTACTGACACCTGTGTCAGCATGTAGCCTGACCCTCCCACCTTTCTGTACCCTCACCTGTGCCCTAAGCCTAACCGTTCCCTAAAGTTCACCCTAACCCGGAACGGAAAACCACCACAAGCCCTACACCTTACCCTACGCCGTAGCCTACTCCTGGCCCGTACGCTGGCACTGACCCGTGCGTCAGCATGTAGCCTGACACTCCCACGTTTCCGTGCCCTCACCTGTGCCCTAAGACTTGCCATTCCCTAACCCTAACTGTAGCCCCGAACGGAAACCCTACACCAACCCAACACCTAACCACCAAGCCGTAGCCTACTCCTGACCCGTACGCTGGCACTGACCGGTGCATCAGCACGTAGCCTGAACCTCCCATGTTTCCGTACCCTCACCCGTGCCCTAAGCCTTGCCGTTCCCTATCCCTAACCCTAGCCCAGAACGGAAAGCTACCACCAGCCCTACACTTTACCCTACGCCATAACATACTCCTGGCCCGTACGCTGGCACTGACCCATGCGTCAGCACGTAGCCCAACACTCCCACGTTTCTGTACCCTCACCTGTGCCCTAAGCCTTGCCGTTACCTAATCCTAACCCTAGCCCGGGACGGAAACCCACCACCAGCCCTACACCTTACCCTACGCCGTAGCCTAATCCTGGCCCGTACGCCGGCACTGACACATGCTTCAGCACGTAGCCTGACTGTCCCACGTTTCCGTACCCTCACCTATGCGCTAAGCCTTGCCGTTCCCTAAACCTTACCATACCCTGGAACGTAAACCCACCACCAACCCTAAAGCTTATCCCCACGCCGTAGCCTACTCCTGGCCCGTACGCTGGCACTGACCCATGCATCAGAACGTAGTCTGACCCTCCCACGTTTCCGTACCATCACCTGTGCCATAAGCCTTGCCGTTCCCTAACCCTAACCCTATCCCGGAATGGAAACCCATCACCAGCCCTACATATTACCCTACGCCGTAGAATCCACCTAGCCCGTACGCTGGCATTGAATCGTGCGTCAGCACGTAGCCTGACCCTCCCACATTTCCTTACTCTCACCTGTGCCCTAAGGCTTGTCATTCCCTAACACTATCCCTAGCCCGGAACGGAAACCCACCACCAGCGCTAAACCTTCCCCTACGCCGTAGCCTACTACTCGCCCGTACGCTGGCACTGACCCGTGCGTCAGCACGTAGCCTGACCCTCTCACGTTTCCGTAACCTCACCTGTGCCCTAAGCCTTGACGTTCCCTAATCCTAACCCTACCTGGAATGGAAACCCACCACCAGCCCTACAAATTACCCTACGCCGTAGCGTACTCCTGGCCCGTACACTGGCACTGACCCGTGCGTCAGCACGTAGCCTGACCCTCCCACGTTTCCGTACCCTCACCTGTGCCATAAGCCTTGCCGTTCCCTAACCCTAACACTAGCCCGGAACGGAAACCCACCACCAACCCTACACCATACCCCCAAGCCGTAGCCTACTCCTGGCCCGTGGGCTGGCACTGACCCGTGCGTCAGCACGTAGCCTGACCCTACCACGTTTCGTACCCTCACCTGTGCCCTAAGCCTTGCTGTTCCCTAACCCTAACCCTAGCCCGGAACGGAAACCCACCACCAGCCCTACACCTTACACTACGCCGTAGCCTACTCCTGGCCCGTATGCTGGCACTGACACGTGCGTCAGCACGTAGCCTGATCCTCCCACGTTTCTGTATCGTCACCTGTGCTCTAAGACTTGCCTTTCCCTAACCCTAACCGTAGCCCCGAACGGAAACCCAACACCAACCCAACACCTAACCCCCAAGCCGTAGCCAACTCCTGGCCCGTACGCTGGCACTGACCCGTGCTTCAGCACTTAGCCTGACCCTCCCACGTTTCCGTCCCCTCACCTATGCCCTAAGCCTTGCCGTTCACTAGCCCTAACCATAGCCCGGAACGGGAACCGACCCCCATCCCTACACCTTACCCTACGCCATAGCCTATTCCTGGCCCGTACGCTGGCACTGACCCGTGCGTCAGCACATAGCCTGTCCCTCCCATGTTTCCTTACCCTCACCTGTGCCCTAGGCATTGCCTTTCCCTAACACTAACCCTAGCCCGGAACGGAAACCCACCACAATCCCTACACCTTACCCTACGCCGTAGCCTACTTCTGGCCCGTAAGCTGGCACTGAACCGTGCGTCAGCACGTAGCCTGTCCCTCCCATGTTTCCGTACCCTCACCTGTGCCCTAGGCCTTGCCTTTCCCTAACACTAACCCTAGCCCGGAACGGAAACCCACCACAATCCCTACACCTTACCCTACGCCGTAGCCTACTCCTGGCCCGTACACTGGCACTGACCCGTGCGTCAGCACGTAGCCTGACTCTCCCACGTTTCCGTACCCTCACCTGTGCCCTAAGCCTTGCCGTTCCCTAACCCTAACCGTATCCCAGAACGGAAACCCACCACCAGCCCTACACCTTACCCGACGCTGAAGCCTACTCCTGGCCCGTATGCTGGCACTGACCCGTGTGTCAGCACGTAGCCTGACCCTCTAAAGTTTCCGTACCCTCACCTTTGCCCTAGGCCTTGCCGTTACCTAGCCGTAACCCTAGCCCGGAACGGAAACCCGCCTCCAGCCTTATACATTACCCTATGCCATAGCCTACTCCTGGTCAGTACGCTGGCACTGACCCGTGCGTCAGCACGTAGCCCGACCCTCCCACGTTTCCGTACCCTCACCTATGAACTACGCCTTGCCGTTCCATAAACCTAACCCTAGGGCCGAACGGAAACCCACCACCAACCCTACAACTAACCCCCAAGCCGTAGCCTACTCCTGGCCCGTACGCTGGCACTGACCCGTGCGTCAGCACGTAGCCCGACCCTCCCACGATTCCGTACCCTCACCTGTGTCCAAAGCCTTGCCGTTCCCTAAACCTAACCCTAGCCCGAAACGGAAACCCACCACCAGCCCTAGACCTTACCCTACGCCATAGCCTACTCCTGGCCCGTACGCTGGCACTGACCCCTGCATCAGCCTGTAGGCTGACCCTCCCACTTTTCCGTACCCTCACATGTGCTCTAAGCCTTGCCGTTCCCTAACACTAACCCTAGCCTGGAACGGAAACCCACCACCAGCCCTACACCTTACCCTACTCCGTAGCCGACTCCTGGCCAATACGCTGGAACTGACACATGCGTCAGCACGTAGCCTGTCCCTCCCACCTTTCCGTACCCTCACCTTTGCCCTAAGCCTTGCTGTTCCCTAACCCTAACCCTAGCCCGGAACGGAAACCCACCACCAGCCCTACACAATACCATACACCATAGCCTACCCCTGGCCTGTACCCTGGCACTGACCCGTGCGTCAGCACGTAGCCTGACCCTCCCACGTTTCCGTACCCTCACCTGTGCCCTAAACCTTGCCGTTCCCTAACCCTAACCCTAGCCCGGAACGGAAACCCACCATTATCCCTACACCTTACCCTACGCCGTAGCCTACTCCTGGCCCGTACGCTGGCCTTGACCCGTGCGTCAGCATGTATCCTGACCCTCCCACGTTTCCGTACCCTCACATGTGCCCTACGCCTTGCTGTTCCCTAACCGTAACACTAGCCCGGAACGGAAACCCACGTCTAGCCCTACACCTTACCCTACGCTGTAGAATACTCCTGGCCCGTACGCTGGCACTGATCCGTGTGACAGCACGTAGCCTGACACTCCCACGTTTCCGTACCCTCACCTGTGCCCTAAGACTTGCCGTTCCCTAACCCTAACCCTAGCCAGGAACGGAAACCCACCACCAGCCCTACACCTTACCCTATGCCGTAGCCTACTACTGGCCCGTACGCTGGCACTGACCCGTGCGTTAGCACGTAGCCTGAACCTCCCACGTTTCCGTACACTCAACTGTGCCCTAAGACTTGCCGTTACCTAACCCTAACCCTAGACCTCAATGGAAACCCACGACCAGCCCTAAACCTTACCCTACGCTGTAGCCTACTCCTGGCCAGTACGCTGGCACAGACCCGTGCGTCCGAACGTAGCCTGAACCTCACACGTTTCCGTACCGTCACCTGTGCCCTAAGCCTTGCCGTTCCCTAACCCTAACCCTAGCCGGGAACGGAAACCCACCACCAGCCCTACACCTTACCCTACGCTGTAGCTTACTCCTGGCCCGTACAAAGACACTGACCCTTGCGTCAGCATGTAGCCTAACCCACCCACGTTTCTGTAACCTCACCTGTGCCCTAAGCCTTGCCGTTCCCTAACCCTAACCCTAGCCAGGAACGCAAACCCACCACCAGCCCTACAACTTACCCGAAGCCGTAGCTTACTCCTGGCCCGTACGCTGGCACTGAGCCGTGCGTCAGCACGTAGCCCGACCCTCCCACGTTTCTGTACCCTCACCTGTGCCTGTAGCCTTGCAGTTCCCTAACCCTAACCCTAGAATGAAATGGAAACACACCACGAGCCATACACCTAACCGCAAAGCCGTAGCGTACTCCTGGCCCGTACGCTGGCACTGACCCATGCGTCAGCACGTAGCCCGACCCTCCCATGTTTCCATACCCTCAAATGTGCCCTAAGCCTTGCCGTTCCCTAACCCTAACCCTAGCCCGGAACAGAAACCCACCACCAGCCCTACACATTACCCTATGCCGTAGAATACTCCTGGCCTGTACGCTGGCACTGACCCATGAGTCAGCGCGTAGCCCGATCCTCCCACCTTTCCGTACCCTCACCTGTGCCCTAAGCCTTGCCCTTCCCTAAACCTAATTCTAGCCCGGAACCGAAACCCACAAACAGCCCTAAACCTTACCCTACGCCGTAGCCTACTCCTGGTCCGTAGGCTGGCACTGACCCATGCGTCAGCACGTAGCCCGACCCTCCCACCTTTCCGTACCCTCGCCTGTGCCCTAAGACTTGCCGTTCCCTAACCCTACCCCTAGCCCGTAAAGGAAACCCACCACCAGCCATAGACCTTACCCGAACCCGTAGCCTACTCCTGGCCCGTACGCTGGAACTGACACATGCGTCAGCACGTAGCCTGACCCTCCCACGTTTCCATAACCACACCTGTGCCCTAAGCCTTGCCGTTCCCTAACCCTAACCCTAGCCCGCAACGGAAACCCCCCACCAGCCCTACACCTTACCCTGCGCCGTAGCCTACTCCTGGCCCGTACGCTGGCGCTGACCCGTGCGTCAGCACGTAGCCTGACTCTCACAGGTTTCCGTACCCTCACCTTGCCCTAAACCTTGCCGTTCCCTAACCCTAACCGTATCCCGGAACGGAAACCCACCCCCAGCCCTACAACTTACCCTACTCCGTAGCCTACTCCTGGCCCATACGCTGGCACTGACACATGCGTCAGCACGTAGCCTGACCCTCCCACGTTTCTGTACCCTCACCTGTGCCCTAAGCCTTGCCGTTCCCTAACCCTAACCCTAGCCCTGAACGGAAACCCACCACCAGCCCTACACCTTACCCTACGCCGTAGCCTACTCATGGCCCATACGCTGGCACTAACCCGTGTGTCAGCACGTAGCCTGACCCTCCCAAGTTACCGTACCCTCACCTGTGCCCTAAACCTTGCCGTTCCCTCACCCTAACCGTAGCCCGGAACGGAAACCCACCACCAGCCCTACACCTTATCCTACGCCATAGCCTACTCCTGGCCCGTACGCTGGCACTGACGTGTACGTCAGCAAGTACCCGGATCCTCCCACGTTTCCGTACCCTCACCTGTGCCCTAAGCCTTGCCGTTCCCTAACCCTAACCGTATCCCTGAACGGAAACCCACCACCAGCCCTGAACCTTACTCTACGCCGTAGCCTACTCCTGGCCCGTACGCTGGCACTGACCCGTGCATCAGCCCATAGGCTGATCCTCCCACGTTTCCATACCATCACATGTGCTCTAAGCCTTGCCGTTCTCTAACCCTAAACCCAGCCCGGAACGGAAACCCACCACCAGCCTTAAACCATAGCCTACGCCGTAGTCTACTCCTGGCCCTTACACTGGCACTGACCCTTGCGTCAGCACGTAGCCTGACCATCACACGTTTCCGTCCCCTCACCTATGCCCTAAGCTTTGCCGTTCCCTAGCTCTAACCATAGCCCGGAACGGAAACCCACCACCAACCCTACACCTAACCCTACGCCGTAGCCAACTCCTGGCCCGTACGCAGGCACTGACCCGTGCGTCAGCACGTAGCCTGACCCTCCCACGTTTCCGTACCCTCACCTGTGCCTTAAGCCTTGCCGTTCCCTAACCCTAACCCTAGCCCTGGACGGAAACCCCCCAGCAGCCCTACACCTTACCCTAAGCCATAGCCTAATCCTGGCCCATACACTGGCACTGACCCATGCGTCAGCACGTAGCCTGACACTCCCACATTTCCGTACCCTCACCTGTGCCCTAAGCGTTGCCGTTTCCTAACCCTAACCCTAGCCCTGAATGGAAACCCACCACCAGCCATACACGTTACCCTATGCTGAAGCCAACACCTGGCCCGTACGCTGGCACTGACTCATGCGTCAGCACGTAGCCTGACCCTCCCACATTTCCGTACACTCACTTGTGCCCTAAGCCTTGCCATTCCCTAACCCTAACTCTAGACCTGAATGAAAACACAGGCACACCTGGGGAGGGCTTGTCTGCAGGGTCAGTCTGCCCAGGTCAGCTAGTCCTCAGCCCTCAGGGAATCACATTGCAGAAAATGGATCTCGCTAAGACAAAATATTAGCCAAGGAAAAAAAGGACACAATGCCATTTGGAGCACCGTAGATGAGTCTAGATGTAATCACGTGACTTGTAGTATATCAGAAAGTGAAAGACACATATCGTATCATATCACTTATAGGGGTTACCTAAAAATGGATACCAGGGCAGATAGTTCCATGGAGAAGGGCAATCACAGATTCATTAAACAAATTTATGTTTCACCAATGGAAAGATGTGAGGATTGATTTCATTACGATATTGTGGTTAACAGACATGTACAAACACAGGTAAAATATATAATCACCAAAGACCTACGGAATACCAAGAGAAGACTACTCAACATTCTGTCATAACGTACATCGGAAAAGGATCCCAGGAAGAACAGACATATGTATATGTGTAAAAGAAACACATCTTGCACACCTACAACAAGCCAAACGTTGTCATCAAACTTGCTGTAATAAAAAATAAAAAAATAAATTAAAAACACGAACAAGAAGTAGTGAGACAAAGTTGAGGGGCTTTCTCCTGGCACATTCCATTCTAAATTACAATCTAGAAAACGACTTCCATTGAGGCTCTGCCGCCCTAGTAACCAGATTTGGTAAGGGAGAACTGCTGCCACCTTGTGGCCGTTTCACACAACAGCAGCTTTAATCCCAGCGCTAATGGTCCATTGATATTCAAAATCATTGCAGGCCTGTAAATGACACCTGCCCTGAAAACAAATCCTGGGGTCACATATCGACCAAAAAATTCAAAGGACGTCCATATGTCAAAACGACCGTTTCAAAAGGCATATTTTACGCACATTAGTGTTCTGCTTCTTTTTCTTTCTTTCCTTTTTCTTTTGTTAAAAAAATGAGAATGGAAAAAGGCATCCCTCAGAAGAGGCGAAAATCGTTGCAAACGAATCAATGGACAAAGGTTTAATCTCCAATATATATAAACAGCTCATGCAGTTTAATATTAAAAAAAAACAAACAACCCAATACAAAAAATGGACAGAAGTTCTAAAGAGACTTTTCTTCAAAGAAGACACAGAGATGGCCAAGATGCACAAGAAAAGCTGCTCAACAGCACTAATTATTAGAGAAATGCAAATCAAAACTACAATGAGGTATCACCTCACACCTGTTAGAATCGGCCTCATCAGAAAATCTACAAACAACAAATTCTGGGGAGGGTGTGGACAAAAGGAGCCCTCTTCCACTATTGGTGGGAATGTAAATTGATACAGTCACTATGGAGAACAGTATGGAGTTTCCTTAAAAAACCTAGAAATAGAATTACCATCTGATCCAGCAATCCCACTTCTGGGCATATACCCAGAGAAAACCATAAAGCAAAAAGGCACATTCACCACAATGTTCATTGCAGCACTATTTACAATAGCCAGGTAATTGAAGCAACCTTAATGCCCACAGACAGATGAATGGATAAAGATGTGGTACATATATAAAATGGAATATTACTCAGCCATAAAATGGAATGAAACTGGGTCATTTGTAGAGAAGTCGATGGATCTAGAGACTGTCATACAGAATGACGTAAGTCAGAAAGAGAAAAACAAATATTGTATATTAATGCATATATGTGGAACCTAAAAAATGGTACAGATGAACTGGATTGCAGGGAAGAAATAGAGACACAGAGGTAGAGAACACACATATGGACACCAAGTGTGGGAAGCCATAGGGTGGTGGTGGTGGGATGAGTTGGGAGATTGGGATTGACCTGTAACATGTATATGCATAAAATACATAACTAATAATAACCTGCTGTATAAAAAAATAAATAAAATTAAATTTCAAAATTTTAAAAAATAAAATTTAAAAATAAAACATAAAAACTTTCTTCCCTTCACACAGATGTATTTATAGGAATGAATTATTTCCATGCTTATATCTATAAATACATAAAAGAGGAATAAAATCTAACTTGAACCATAAAAGAAAAAAATAAAAACCTGAACACACCAGTTATACACAGGAAAACCCTATCAGGGCACTTGATCCAGCGGTAAACAATTCTGAAATTGGTCAGATGTGGGGAATCATCTCCCATACAGCCAGCAACCCACCCCCCACACAAAGACCGTCCTCATTGCAAAGCTGGGGGACTGTGCCGAGGCATCTGTGAGTAAACGTGAGCTGAGCCCCAGGCCAGCTGCTGCTGAACTGTTCCCACCCTTCCCAGGTAAAACACCTGAATATGTACAAGGGCTTGAAAGCCTAGAGGAAGGGCCGCAGAGCCACACCAGCGACAGCACGCAGGCCACCTTGGTGCCTGCATGCCAGCCAGGGTGGTCCTGGCACCGGGCGTTCATCTAGAAGCTTTCCAGTGCCCTGCCTGAGATACCCCTCCTGTCCCGGCCCCCACTGCTTTTTTCTTTCCTCACCTCTGTCCGGAGAGAAATTCCAGCGGAAGGTATGGGTGACACATCCTCTTCTTTACAGGTGGCAGCCTGGCAACCCCAGCAGAAAGACCAGCAGAGCCCCCCTCACACTGGGCCACCAACAAATCTGTGGCCCCTCACTCCCTCCCACCAGCACAGCCCCGAGACTGCTGACGGGGTAGAGAATATGGAGTCAGGCACATCTTCAGGGGCTATTGCTGCCTGGAGCGCTGTTTATATAGACCTCAACCAGGCACACCTGGGGAGGGACGGCCGGAAGGGTAAGGCTGCCCAGGTCAGCTAATCCACAACCCTCAGGGAATCACATTGTTGAAAATGGACCTCGCTAAGGCAGAATAGAAGCCAAGGAAAAAAAGGACACAATGCCATTTGCAGCCCCGTAGATGAGTCTAGGGGTAATCACGTGACTTGTAGTAAGTCAGAAAGTGAAAGACACATATCGTATCATATCACTTATAGGTGTTACCTAAAAATGGATACCAGGGCAGATATTTCCACGGAGAAGGGCAATCACAGATTCATTAAACAAACTTATGGTTCACCAATGGAAAGGTGTGAGGATTGGTTTCATTACCATATCGGGGTTTACAGACATATACAAACACAGGTGACATATATAATCACCAAAGACCTACGGAATACCAAGAGAAGACTACTCAACATTCTGTCATAACGTACATGGGAAAAGGATCCCAGGAAGATCAGACATCTGTATATGTGTAAAAGAACCACATCTTCCACACCTACAACAAGCCAAACATTGTAATCAAACTTGCTGTAATAAAAAATAAAAAAATAAATTAAAAACACGAAGAAGATGTAGTGAGACAAACTTGAGGGGCTTTCTCCTGGCACATTCCTTTCTAAATTCCAATCTACAACACGACTTCCATTGAGGCTCTGTTGCCCTCATAACCAGATTTGGTAAGGGAGAACTGCTGCCACCTTGTGGCCGTTTCACACAACAGCAGCTTTAATCCCAGCGCTAATGGTCCATTGATATTCAAAATCATTGCAGGCCCATAAATCACACCTGCCCTGAAAACAAATCCTGGGGTCACATATCGACCAAAAAATTCAACGGACGTCCATATTTCAAAACGACCATTTCAAAAGGCATATTTTACGCACATTAGTGTTCTGCTTCTTTTTCTTTCTTTCCTTCTTTTGTTAAAAAACGGGAATGGAAAAAGGCATCCCTCAGAATGGGCGAAAATCGTTGCAAACGAATCAATGGACAAAGGTTTAATCTCCAATATATATAAACAGCTCATGAAGCTTAATATTAAAAAAACAAACAACCCAATACAAAAATGGGCAGAAGATCTAAAGACACGTTTCTTCAAAGAAGACAGAGATGGCCAAGACGCACATGAAAAGCTGCTCAACAGCACTAATTATTAGAGAAATGCAAATCAAAACTACAATGAGGTATCACCTCACACCTGTTAGAATCGGCATCATCAGAAAATCTACAAACAACAAATTCTGGGGAGGGTGTGGACAAAAGGAGCCCTCTTCCACTATTGGTGGGAATGTAAATTGATACAGTCACTATGGAGAACAGTATGGGTTTTCCTTAAAAAAACTAGAAATAGAATTACCATCTGATCCAGCAATCCCACTTCTGGGCATATACCCAGAGAAAACCGTATTTCAAAAAGGCACATTCACCACAATGTTCATTGCAGCACTATTTACAATAGCCAGGTAATGGAAGCAACCTAAATGCCCACAGACAGATGAATGGATAAAGATGTGGTACATATATAAAATAGAATGATACTCGGCCATAAAATGGAATGAAACTGGGTCATTTGTAGAGACATCGATGGATCGAGAGACTGTCATACAGAATGAAGTAAGTCAGAAAGAGGAAAACACATATTGTATATTAATGCATATATGTGGAACCTAAAAAATGGTACAGATGAACTGGTTTGCAGGGAAGAAATAGAGACAGAGAGGTAGAGAAAAAACGTATGGACACCAAGTGTGGGAAGCCATGGGGTGGTGGTGGTGGGATGAGTTGAGAGATTGGGATTGACCTGTATACATGTATATGCATAAAATACATAACTAATAATAACCTGCTGTATAAAAATATAAATAAAATTAAATTTCAAAATTTAAAACAAAATAATATTTAAAAATAAAACAGAAAAAAGTTCTTCCCGTCACACAGATGTATTTATAGGAATGAATTATTTCCATGCTTATATCTATAAATACATAAAAGAGGAATAAAATCTAACTTGAACCATAAAAGAAAAAAAAAATGAACCCACGAGTTATACAGAGGAAAACCCTATCAGGGCACTTGCTCCAGCGGTAAACAATTCTGAAATTGGTCAGAGGTGGGGAACCATCTCCCATACAGCCAGCAACCCACCCCCGACACAAGGAGCGTCCTCATTGCAAAGCTAGGGGACCGTGCCGAGGCATCTGTGAGTAAACGTGAGCTGAGCCCCAGGCCAGCTGCTGCTGAACTGTTCCCACCCTTCCCAGGTAAAACACCTGAATATGTTCAAGGGCTTGAAAGCCTAGAGGAAGGGCCGTGGAGCCACACCAGCGACAGCACGCAGGCCAACTTGGTGCCTGCAGGCCAGCCAGGGTGGTCCTGGCCCCGGGCGCTCTTCCAGAAGCTTTCCATTGCCCTTCCTGAGATACCTCTCCTGTCCCAGCCCCCACTGCGTTTTTCCTTCCTCACCTCTGTCCGGAGAGTAATTCCAGCGGAAGGTATGGGTGACACATCCTCTTCTTTACAGGTGGCAGCCTGGCAACCCCTGCAGAAAGGCCAGCAGTGCCCCACTCACAGCGGGCCACCCACAAAGCTGTGACCCATCACTCCCTCCCACCAGCACAGCCCCGAGACTGCTGACGGGGCAGAGAATATGGAGTCAGGCACAGCTTCAGGGGCTATTGCTGCCTGGAGCGCTGTTTATATTGACCTCAAGGAGGCACACCTGGGGAGGGCCGGCCGGCAGGGTAAGGCTGCCCAGGTCAGCTAATCCACAACCCTCAGGGAAACACATTGTTAAAAATGGACCTCGCTAAGGAAGAATACAGGCCAAGGAAAAAAAGGGCACAATGCCATTTGCAGCACCGTAGATGAGTCTAGAAGTTATCACGTGACTTGTAGTAAGTCAGAAATTGAAAGAGACATATCATATCATATCACTTATAGGTGTTACATAAAAATGGATACCAGGGCAGATATTTCCACGGAGAAGGGCAATCACAGATTCATTAAACAAACTTATGGTTCACCAATGGAAAGGTGTGAGGATTGGTTTCATTACCATATCGGGGTTAACAGACATATACAAACACAGGTGACATATATAATCACCAAAGACCTACAGAATACCAAGAGAGGACTACTCAACATTCTGTCATAACGTACATGGGAAAAGGATCCCAGGAAGAACAGACATCTGTATATGTGTAAAAGAACCACATCTTCCACACTTACAACAAGCCAAACATTGTAATCAAACTTGCTGTAATAAAAAGTAAAAAATTAAATTAAAAACACGAAGAAGAATTAGTGAGACAAACTTGAGGGGCTTTCTCCTGGCACATTCCATTCTAAATTCCAATCTAGAACACCACTTCCACTGAGGCTCTCTTGCCCTAGTAACCATATTTGGTAAGGGAGAACTGCTGCCACCTTGTGGCCGTTTCACACAACAGCAGCTTTAATCCCAGCGCTAATGGTCAGTTGATATTCAAAATCATTGCAGGCCTGTAAATGACACCTGCCCTGAAAACAAATCCTGGGGTCACATATCGACGAAAAAATTCAAAGCACGTCCATATTTCAAAACGAACGTTTCAAAAGGCATATTTTACGCACATTAGTGTTCTGCTTCTTTTACTTTCTTTCCTTTTTTGTTAAAAAAACGGGAATGGAAAAAGGCATCCCTCAGAATGGGCGAAAATAGTTGCAAACGAATCAATGGACAGAGGTTTAGTCTCCAATATATATAAACAGCTCATGCAGCTTAATATTAAAAAAAACAAACAACCCAATACAAAAATGGGCAGAAGATCTAAAGAGACGTTTCTTCAAAGAAGACACAGAGATGGCCAAGACGCACATGAAAAGCTGCTCAATAGCACTAATTATTAGAGAAATGCAAATCAAAACTACAATGAGGTATCACCTCACACCTGTTAGAATCGGCATCATCAGAAAATCTACAAACAACCAATTCTGGGGATGGTGTGGACAAAAGGAGCCCTCTTCCACTATTGGTGAGAAAGTAAATTGATACAGTCACTATTGACAACAGTATGGAGTTTCCTTAAAAAAACGAGAAATAGAATTACCATCTGATCCAGCAATCCCACTTCTGGGCATATACCCAGAGAAAACCGTAAATCAAAAAGGCACATTCACCACAATATTCATTGCAGCACTATTTACAATAGCCAGGTAATGGAAGCAACCTAAATGCCCACAGACAGATGAATGGATAAAGATGTGGTACATATATAAAATGGAATATTACTCGGCCATAAAAAGGAATGAAACTGGGTCATTTGTAGAGACATCGATGGATCGAGAGACTGTCATACAGAATGAAGTAAGTCAGAAAGAGGAAAACACATATTGTATATTAATGCATATATGTGGAACCTAAAAAATGGTACAGATGAACTGGTTTGCAGGGAAGAAATAGACACACAGAGGTAGAGAAAAAACGTATGGACACCAAGTGTGGGAAGCCATGGGGTGGTGGTGGTGGGAGGAGTTGGGAGATTGGGACTGACCTGTATACATGTATGTGAATAAAATACATAACTAATAATAACCTGCTGTATAAGATAATAAAATTAAATTTCAAAATTTTTAAAAATAAAAGTTAAAAATAAAACAGAAAAAAAGTTCTTCCATTCACACAGATGTATTTATATGAATGAATTATTTCAATGCTTATATCTATAAATACAAAAAAGAGGAATAAAATCAAACTTGAATCAAAGGAGAAAAAAAAAACCTGAACCCAACAGTTATACAGAGGAAAATCCTATCAAGGCACTTGCTCCAGCGGTAAACAATTCTAAAATTGGTCAGAGGTGGAGAATCATCTCCCATACAGCCAGCAGCCCCACCCCACGCAAGGAGCGTCCTCATTGCAAAGCTGTGGGACCGTGCCGAGGAATCTGTGAGTAAACGTGAGCTGAGCCCCAGGACAGCTGCTGCTGAACTGTTCCCACCCTTCCCAGGTAAAACACCTGAATATGTACAAGGGCTTGAAAGCCTAGAGGAAGAGCCGTGGAGCCACACCAGCGACAGCACACAGGCCAACTTGGTGCCTGGAGGCCAGCTAGGATGGTCGTGGCCCCGGTCGCTCTTCTGGAAGCTTTCCATTCCCCTGCCTGAGATACCCGTCCTGTCCCGGCCCCCACTCCTTTTTTTCCTTCCTCACCTCAGCCCGGAGAGAAATTTCAGCAGACGTTATGGGTGACGCATGCTCTTCTTTACAGGTGGCAGCCTGGCAACTCCTAAGCATCTCCGTTCCCTAACACTAACCCTACCCGGAACTGAAACCCACCACCAGCCGTACACCTTACCCTAGGCCGTAGCCTACTCCTGGCGCATACGCTGGCACTGACCCATGCGTCAGCACGTAGTCAGACCCTCCCACGTTTCCGTACCCTCACCTGTGCCCTAAGCCTTGCCGTTCACTTAAGCTAACCCTAGCCCTGAATGGAAACCCACCACCAGCCCTAAACCTAACCCTACGCCGTAGCCTATTCCTGGCCCGTACGCTGGCACTGACCCATGCGTCAGCACGTAGCCTGACTCTCCCACGTTTCCGTACCCTCACCGGTGCCCGAAGCCTTGCCGTTCCCTAACCCTAACCCTAGCCCCGAACAGAAACCCAACACCAACCCAAAACCTAACCCCCAAGCCGTAGCCTAATCCTGGCCCATACGCTGGCACTGACCCTAGCGTTAGCACATAGCCTGACCTTCCCACGTTTCCGTACCCTCACCTGTGCCCTAAGACTTGCCGTTCCCTAACCATAACCCTAGCCCGGAATGGAAACACACCACCAGCCCTACACCTTACCCTACGCCGTAGCCTACTCCTGGCCCGTATGCTGGTACTGACACCTGTGTCAGCATGTAGCCTGACCCTCCCACCTTTCTGTACCCTCACCTGTGCCCTAAGCCTAACCGTTCCCTAAAGTTCACCCTAACCCGGAACGGAAAACCACCACAAGCCCTACACCTTACCCTACGCCGTAGCCTACTCCTGGCCCGTACGCTGGCACTGACCCGTGCGTCAGCATGTAGCCTGACACTCCCACGTTTCCGTGCCCTCACCTGTGCCCTAAGACTTGCCATTCCCTAACCCTAACTGTAGCCCCGAACGGAAACCCTACACCAACCCAACACCTAACCACCAAGCCGTAGCCTACTCCTGACCCGTACGCTGGCACTGACCGGTGCATCAGCACGTAGCCTGAACCTCCCATGTTTCCGTACCCTCACCCGTGCCCTAAGCCTTGCCGTTCCCTATCCCTAACCCTAGCCCAGAACGGAAAGCTACCACCAGCCCTACACTTTACCCTACGCCATAACATACTCCTGGCCCGTACGCTGGCACTGACCCATGCGTCAGCACGTAGCCCAACACTCCCACGTTTCTGTACCCTCACCTGTGCCCTAAGCCTTGCCGTTACCTAATCCTAACCCTAGCCCGGGACGGAAACCCACCACCAGCCCTACACCTTACCCTACGCCGTAGCCTAATCCTGGCCCGTACGCCGGCACTGACACATGCTTCAGCACGTAGCCTGACTGTCCCACGTTTCCGTACCCTCACCTATGCGCTAAGCCTTGCCGTTCCCTAAACCTTACCATACCCTGGAACGTAAACCCACCACCAACCCTAAAGCTTATCCCCACGCCGTAGCCTACTCCTGGCCCGTACGCTGGCACTGACCCATGCATCAGAACGTAGTCTGACCCTCCCACGTTTCCGTACCATCACCTGTGCCATAAGCCTTGCCGTTCCCTAACCCTAACCCTATCCCGGAATGGAAACCCATCACCAGCCCTACATATTACCCTACGCCGTAGAATCCACCTAGCCCGTACGCTGGCATTGAATCGTGCGTCAGCACGTAGCCTGACCCTCCCACATTTCCTTACTCTCACCTGTGCCCTAAGGCTTGTCATTCCCTAACACTATCCCTAGCCCGGAACGGAAACCCACCACCAGCGCTAAACCTTCCCCTACGCCGTAGCCTACTACTCGCCCGTACGCTGGCACTGACCCGTGCGTCAGCACGTAGCCTGACCCTCTCACGTTTCCGTAACCTCACCTGTGCCCTAAGCCTTGACGTTCCCTAATCCTAACCCTACCTGGAATGGAAACCCACCACCAGCCCTACAAATTACCCTACGCCGTAGCGTACTCCTGGCCCGTACACTGGCACTGACCCGTGCGTCAGCACGTAGCCTGACCCTCCCACGTTTCCGTACCCTCACCTGTGCCATAAGCCTTGCCGTTCCCTAACCCTAACACTAGCCCGGAACGGAAACCCACCACCAACCCTACACCATACCCCCAAGCCGTAGCCTACTCCTGGCCCGTGGGCTGGCACTGACCCGTGCGTCAGCACGTAGCCTGACCCTACCACGTTTCGTACCCTCACCTGTGCCCTAAGCCTTGCTGTTCCCTAACCCTAACCCTAGCCCGGAACGGAAACCCACCACCAGCCCTACACCTTACACTACGCCGTAGCCTACTCCTGGCCCGTATGCTGGCACTGACACGTGCGTCAGCACGTAGCCTGATCCTCCCACGTTTCTGTATCGTCACCTGTGCTCTAAGACTTGCCTTTCCCTAACCCTAACCGTAGCCCCGAACGGAAACCCAACACCAACCCAACACCTAACCCCCAAGCCGTAGCCAACTCCTGGCCCGTACACTGGCACTGACCCGTGCTTCAGCACTTAGCCTGACCCTCCCACGTTTCCGTCCCCTCACCTATGCCCTAAGCCTTGCCGTTCACTAGCCCTAACCATAGCCCGGAACGGGAACCGACCCCCAACCCTACACCTTACCCTACGCCATAGCCTATTCCTGGCCCGTACGCTGGCACTGACCCGTGCGTCAGCACATAGCCTGTCCCTCCCATGTTTCCTTACCCTCACCTGTGCCCTAGGCATTGCCTTTCCCTAACACTAACCCTAGCCCGGAACGGAAACCCACCACAATCCCTACACCTTACCCTACGCCGTAGCCTACTTCTGGCCCGTAAGCTGGCACTGAACCGTGCGTCAGCACGTAGCCTGTCCCTCCCATGTTTCCGTACCCTCACCTGTGCCCTAGGCCTTGCCTTTCCCTAACACTAACCCTAGCCCGGAACGGAAACCCACCACAATCCCTACACCTTACCCTACGCCGTAGCCTACTCCTGGCCCGTACACTGGCACTGACCCGTGCGTCAGCACGTAGCCTGACTCTCCCACGTTTCCGTACCCTCACCTGTGCCCTAAGCCTTGCCGTTCCCTAACCCTAACCGTATCCCAGAACGGAAACCCACCACCAGCCCTACACCTTACCCGACGCTGAAGCCTACTCCTGGCCCGTATGCTGGCACTGACCCGTGTGTCAGCACGTAGCCTGACCCTCTAAAGTTTCCGTACCCTCACCTTTGCCCTAGGCCTTGCCGTTACCTAGCCGTAACCCTAGCCCGGAACGGAAACCCGCCTCCAGCCTTATACATTACCCTATGCCATAGCCTACTCCTGGTCAGTACGCTGGCACTGACCCGTGCGTCAGCACGTAGCCCGACCCTCCCACGTTTCCGTACCCTCACCTATGAACTACGCCTTGCCGTTCCATAAACCTAACCCTAGGGCCGAACGGAAACCCACCACCAACCCTACAACTAACCCCCAAGCCGTAGCCTACTCCTGGCCCGTACGCTGGCACTGACCCGTGCGTCAGCACGTAGCCCGACCCTCCCACGATTCCGTACCCTCACCTGTGTCCAAAGCCTTGCCGTTCCCTAAACCTAACCCTAGCCCGAAACGGAAACCCACCACCAGCCCTAGACCTTACCCTACGCCATAGCCTACTCCTGGCCCGTACGCTGGCACTGACCCCTGCATCAGCCTGTAGGCTGACCCTCCCACTTTTCCGTACCCTCACATGTGCTCTAAGCCTTGCCGTTCCCTAACACTAACCCTAGCCTGGAACGGAAACCCACCACCAGCCCTACACCTTACCCTACTCCGTAGCCGACTCCTGGCCAATACGCTGGAACTGACACATGCGTCAGCACGTAGCCTGTCCCTCCCACCTTTCCGTACCCTCACCTTTGCCCTAAGCCTTGCTGTTCCCTAACCCTAACCCTAGCCCGGAACGGAAACCCACCACCAGCCCTACACAATACCATACACCATAGCCTACCCCTGGCCTGTACCCTGGCACTGACCCGTGCGTCAGCACGTAGCCTGACCCTCCCACGTTTCCGTACCCTCACCTGTGCCCTAAACCTTGCCGTTCCCTAACCCTAACCCTAGCCCGGAACGGAAACCCACCATTATCCCTACACCTTACCCTACGCCGTAGCCTACTCCTGGCCCGTACGCTGGCCTTGACCCGTGCGTCAGCATGTATCCTGACCCTCCCACGTTTCCGTACCCTCACCTGTGCCCTACGCCTTGCTGTTCCCTAACCGTAACACTAGCCCGGAACGGAAACCCACGTCTAGCCCTACACCTTACCCTACGCTGTAGAATACTCCTGGCCCGTACGCTGGCACTGATCCGTGTGACAGCACGTAGCCTGACACTCCCACGTTTCCGTACCCTCACCTGTGCCCTAAGACTTGCCGTTCCCTAACCCTAACCCTAGCCAGGAACGGAAACCCACCACCAGCCCTACACCTTACCCTATGCCGTAGCCTACTACTGGCCCGTACGCTGGCACTGACCCGTGCGTTAGCACGTAGCCTGAACCTCCCACGTTTCCGTACACTCAACTGTGCCCTAAGACTTGCCGTTACCTAACCCTAACCCTAGACCTCAATGGAAACCCACGACCAGCCCTAAACCTTACCCTACGCTGTAGCCTACTCCTGGCCAGTACGCTGGCACAGACCCGTGCGTCCGAACGTAGCCTGAACCTCACACGTTTCCGTACCGTCACCTGTGCCCTAAGCCTTGCCGTTCCCTAACCCTAACCCTAGCCGGGAACGGAAACCCACCACCAGCCCTACACCTTACCCTACGCTGTAGCTTACTCCTGGCCCGTACAAAGACACTGACCCTTGCGTCAGCATGTAGCCTAACCCACCCACGTTTCTGTAACCTCACCTGTGCCCTAAGCCTTGCCGTTCCCTAACCCTAACCCTAGCCAGGAACGCAAACCCACCACCAGCCCTACAACTTACCCGAAGCCGTAGCTTACTCCTGGCCCGTACGCTGGCACTGAGCCGTGCGTCAGCACGTAGCCCGACCCTCCCACGTTTCTGTACCCTCACCTGTGCCTGTAGCCTTGCAGTTCCCTAACCCTAACCCTAGAATGAAATGGAAACACACCACGAGCCATACACCTAACCGCAAAGCCGTAGCGTACTCCTGGCCCGTACGCTGGCACTGACCCATGCGTCAGCACGTAGCCCGACCCTCCCATGTTTCCATACCCTCAAATGTGCCCTAAGCCTTGCCGTTCCCTAACCCTAACCCTAGCCCGGAACAGAAACCCACCACCAGCCCTACACATTACCCTATGCCGTAGAATACTCCTGGCCTGTACGCTGGCACTGACCCATGAGTCAGCGCGTAGCCCGATCCTCCCACCTTTCCGTACCCTCACCTGTGCCCTAAGCCTTGCCCTTCCCTAAACCTAATTCTAGCCCGGAACCGAAACCCACAAACAGCCCTAAACCTTACCCTACGCCGTAGCCTACTCCTGGTCCGTAGGCTGGCACTGACCCATGCGTCAGCACGTAGCCCGACCCTCCCACCTTTCCGTACCCTCGCCTGTGCCCTAAGACTTGCCGTTCCCTAACCCTACCCCTAGCCCGTAAAGGAAACCCACCACCAGCCATAGACCTTACCCGAACCCGTAGCCTACTCCTGGCCCGTACGCTGGAACTGACACATGCGTCAGCACGTAGCCTGACCCTCCCACGTTTCCATAACCACACCTGTGCCCTAAGCCTTGCCGTTCCCTAACCCTAACCCTAGCCCGCAACGGAAACCCCCCACCAGCCCTACACCTTACCCTGCGCCGTAGCCTACTCCTGGCCCGTACGCTGGCGCTGACCCGTGCGTCAGCACGTAGCCTGACTCTCACAGGTTTCCGTACCCTCACCTTGCCCTAAACCTTGCCGTTCCCTAACCCTAACCGTATCCCGGAACGGAAACCCACCCCCAGCCCTACAACTTACCCTACTCCGTAGCCTACTCCTGGCCCATACGCTGGCACTGACACATGCGTCAGCACGTAGCCTGACCCTCCCACGTTTCTGTACCCTCACCTGTGCCCTAAGCCTTGCCGTTCCCTAACCCTAACCCTAGCCCTGAACGGAAACCCACCACCAGCCCTACACCTTACCCTACGCCGTAGCCTACTCATGGCCCATACGCTGGCACTAACCCGTGTGTCAGCACGTAGCCTGACCCTCCCAAGTTACCGTACCCTCACCTGTGCCCTAAACCTTGCCGTTCCCTCACCCTAACCGTAGCCCGGAACGGAAACCCACCACCAGCCCTACACCTTATCCTACGCCATAGCCTACTCCTGGCCCGTACGCTGGCACTGACGTGTACGTCAGCAAGTACCCGGATCCTCCCACGTTTCCGTACCCTCACCTGTGCCCTAAGCCTTGCCGTTCCCTAACCCTAACCGTATCCCTGAACGGAAACCCACCACCAGCCCTGAACCTTACTCTACGCCGTAGCCTACTCCTGGCCCGTACGCTGGCACTGACCCGTGCATCAGCCCATAGGCTGATCCTCCCACGTTTCCATACCATCACATGTGCTCTAAGCCTTGCCGTTCTCTAACCCTAAACCCAGCCCGGAACGGAAACCCACCACCAGCCTTAAACCATAGCCTACGCCGTAGTCTACTCCTGGCCCTTACACTGGCACTGACCCTTGCGTCAGCACGTAGCCTGACCATCACACGTTTCCGTCCCCTCACCTATGCCCTAAGCTTTGCCGTTCCCTAGCTCTAACCATAGCCCGGAACGGAAACCCACCACCAACCCTACACCTAACCCTACGCCGTAGCCAACTCCTGGCCCGTACGCAGGCACTGACCCGTGCGTCAGCACGTAGCCTGACCCTCCCACGTTTCCGTACCCTCACCTGTGCCTTAAGCCTTGCCGTTCCCTAACCCTAACCCTAGCCCTGGACGGAAACCCCCCAGCAGCCCTACACCTTACCCTAAGCCATAGCCTAATCCTGGCCCATACACTGGCACTGACCCATGCGTCAGCACGTAGCCTGACACTCCCACATTTCCGTACCCTCACCTGTGCCCTAAGCGTTGCCGTTTCCTAACCCTAACCCTAGCCCTGAATGGAAACCCACCACCAGCCATACACGTTACCCTATGCTGAAGCCAACACCTGGCCCGTACGCTGGCACTGACTCATGCGTCAGCACGTAGCCTGACCCTCCCACATTTCCGTACACTCACTTGTGCCCTAAGCCTTGCCATTCCCTAACCCTAACTCTAGACCTGAATGAAAACACAGGCACACCTGGGGAGGGCTTGTCTGCAGGGTCAGTCTGCCCAGGTCAGCTAGTCCTCAGCCCTCAGGGAATCACATTGCAGAAAATGGATCTCGCTAAGACAAAATATTAGCCAAGGAAAAAAAGGACACAATGCCATTTGGAGCACCGTAGATGAGTCTAGATGTAATCACGTGACTTGTAGTATATCAGAAAGTGAAAGACACATATCGTATCATATCACTTATAGGGGTTACCTAAAAATGGATACCAGGGCAGATAGTTCCATGGAGAAGGGCAATCACAGATTCATTAAACAAATTTATGTTTCACCAATGGAAAGATGTGAGGATTGATTTCATTACGATATTGTGGTTAACAGACATGTACAAACACAGGTAAAATATATAATCACCAAAGACCTACGGAATACCAAGAGAAGACTACTCAACATTCTGTCATAACGTACATCGGAAAAGGATCCCAGGAAGAACAGACATATGTATATGTGTAAAAGAAACACATCTTGCACACCTACAACAAGCCAAACGTTGTCATCAAACTTGCTGTAATAAAAAATAAAAAAATAAATTAAAAACACGAACAAGAAGTAGTGAGACAAAGTTGAGGGGCTTTCTCCTGGCACATTCCATTCTAAATTACAATCTAGAAAACGACTTCCATTGAGGCTCTGCCGCCCTAGTAACCAGATTTGGTAAGGGAGAACTGCTGCCACCTTGTGGCCGTTTCACACAACAGCAGCTTTAATCCCAGCGCTAATGGTCCATTGATATTCAAAATCATTGCAGGCCTGTAAATGACACCTGCCCTGAAAACAAATCCTGGGGTCACATATCGACCAAAAAATTCAAAGGACGTCCATATGTCAAAACGACCGTTTCAAAAGGCATATTTTACGCACATTAGTGTTCTGCTTCTTTTTCTTTCTTTCCTTTTTCTTTTGTTAAAAAAATGAGAATGGAAAAAGGCATCCCTCAGAAGAGGCGAAAATCGTTGCAAACGAATCAATGGACAAAGGTTTAATCTCCAATATATATAAACAGCTCATGCAGTTTAATATTAAAAAAAAACAAACAACCCAATACAAAAAATGGACAGAAGTTCTAAAGAGACTTTTCTTCAAAGAAGACACAGAGATGGCCAAGATGCACAAGAAAAGCTGCTCAACAGCACTAATTATTAGAGAAATGCAAATCAAAACTACAATGAGGTATCACCTCACACCTGTTAGAATCGGCCTCATCAGAAAATCTACAAACAACAAATTCTGGGGAGGGTGTGGACAAAAGGAGCCCTCTTCCACTATTGGTGGGAATGTAAATTGATACAGTCACTATGGAGAACAGTATGGAGTTTCCTTAAAAAAACTAGAAATAGAATTACCATCTGATCCAGCAATCCCACTTCTGGGCATATACCCAGAGAAAACCATAAAGCAAAAAGGCACATTCACCACAATGTTCATTGCAGCACTATTTACAATAGCCAGGTAATTGAAGCAACCTTAATGCCCACAGACAGATGAATGGATAAAGATGTGGTACATATATAAAATGGAATATTACTCAGCCATAAAATGGAATGAAACTGGGTCATTTGTAGAGAAGTCGATGGATCTAGAGACTGTCATACAGAATGACGTAAGTCAGAAAGAGAAAAACAAATATTGTATATTAATGCATATATGTGGAACCTAAAAAATGGTACAGATGAACTGGATTGCAGGGAAGAAATAGAGACACAGAGGTAGAGAACACACATATGGACACCAAGTGTGGGAAGCCATAGGGTGGTGGTGGTGGGATGAGTTGGGAGATTGGGATTGACCTGTAACATGTATATGCATAAAATACATAACTAATAATAACCTGCTGTATAAAAAAATAAATAAAATTAAATTTCAAAATTTTAAAAAATAAAATTTAAAAATAAAACATAAAAACTTTCTTCCCTTCACACAGATGTATTTATAGGAATGAATTATTTCCATGCTTATATCTATAAATACATAAAAGAGGAATAAAATCTAACTTGAACCATAAAAGAAAAAAATAAAAACCTGAACACACCAGTTATACACAGGAAAACCCTATCAGGGCACTTGCTCCAGCGGTAAACAATTCTGAAATTGGTCAGATGTGGGGAATCATCTCCCATACAGCCAGCAACCCACCCCCCACACAAAGACCGTCCTCATTGCAAAGCTGGGGGACTGTGCCGAGGCATCTGTGAGTAAACGTGAGCTGAGCCCCAGGCCAGCTGCTGCTGAACTGTTCCCACCCTTCCCAGGTAAAACACCTGAATATGTACAAGGGCTTGAAAGCCTAGAGGAAGGGCCGCAGAGCCACACCAGCGACAGCACGCAGGCCACCTTGGTGCCTGCATGCCAGCCAGGGTGGTCCTGGCACCGGGCGTTCATCTGGAAGCTTTCCAGTGCCCTGCCTGAGATACCCCTCCTGTCCCGGCCCCCACTGCTTTTTTCTTTCCTCACCTCTGTCCGGAGAGAAATTCCAGCGGAAGGTATGGGTGACACATCCTCTTCTTTACAGGTGGCAGCCTGGCAACCCCAGCAGAAAGACCAGCAGAGCCCCCCTCACACTGGGCCACCAACAAATCTGTGGCCCCTCACTCCCTCCCACCAGCACAGCCCCGAGACTGCTGACGGGGTAGAGAATATGGAGTCAGGCACATCTTCAGGGGCTATTGCTGCCTGGAGCGCTGTTTATATAGACCTCAACCAGGCACACCTGGGGAGGGAAGGCCGGAAGGGTAAGGCTGCCCAGGTCAGCTAATCCACAACCCTCAGGGAATCACATTGTTGAAAATGGACCTCGCTAAGGCAGAATAGAAGCCAAGGAAAAAAAGGACACAATGCCATTTGCAGCCCCGTAGATGAGTCTAGGGGTAATCACGTGACTTGTAGTAAGTCAGAAAGTGAAAGACACATATCGTATCATATCACTTATAGGTGTTACCTAAAAATGGATACCAGGGCAGATATTTCCACGGAGAAGGGCAATCACAGATTCATTAAACAAACTTATGGTTCACCAATGGAAAGGTGTGAGGATTGGTTTCATTACCATATCGGGGTTTACAGACATATACAAACACAGGTGACATATATAATCACCAAAGACCTACGGAATACCAAGAGAAGACTACTCAACATTCTGTCATAACGTACATGGGAAAAGGATCCCAGGAAGATCAGACATCTGTATATGTGTAAAAGAACCACATCTTCCACACCTACAACAAGCCAAACATTGTAATCAAACTTGCTGTAATAAAAAATAAAAAAATAAATTAAAAACACGAAGAAGATGTAGTGAGACAAACTTGAGGGGCTTTCTCCTGGCACATTCCTTTCTAAATTCCAATCTACAACACGACTTCCATTGAGGCTCTGTTGCCCTCATAACCAGATTTGGTAAGGGAGAACTGCTGCCACCTTGTGGCCGTTTCACACAACAGCAGCTTTAATCCCAGCGCTAATGGTCCATTGATATTCAAAATCATTGCAGGCCCATAAATCACACCTGCCCTGAAAACAAATCCTGGGGTCACATATCGACCAAAAAATTCAACGGACGTCCATATTTCAAAACGACCATTTCAAAAGGCATATTTTACGCACATTAGTGTTCTGCTTCTTTTTCTTTCTTTCCTTCTTTTGTTAAAAAAACGGGAATGGAAAAAGGCATCCCTCAGAATGGGCGAAAATCGTTGCAAACGAATCAATGGACAAAGGTTTAATCTCCAATATATATAAACAGCTCATGAAGCTTAATATTAAAAAAACAAACAACCCAATACAAAAATGGGCAGAAGATCTAAAGACACGTTTCTTCAAAGAAGACAGAGATGGCCAAGATGCACATGAAAAGCTGCTCAACAGCACTAATTATTAGAGAAATGCAAATCAAAACTACAATGAGGTATCACCTCACACCTGTTAGAATCGGCATCATCAGAAAATCTACAAACAACAAATTCTGGGGAGGGTGTGGACAAAAGGAGCCCTCTTCCACTATTGGTGGGAATGTAAATTGATACAGTCACTATGGAGAACAGTATGGGGTTTCCTTAAAAAAAACTAGAAATAGAATTACCATCTGATCCAGCAATCCCACTTCTGGACATATACCCAGAGAAAACCATAATTCAAAAACGCACATTCACCACAATGTTCATTGCAGCACTATTTACAATGGCCAGGTAATGGAAGCAACCTAAATGCCCACAGACAGATGAATGGATAAAGATGTGGTACATATATAAAATGGAATATTACTCGGCCATAAAGACAATGAAACTGGGTCATTTGTAGAGACATCGATGGATCTCGTGACTGTCCTACAGAATGAAGTAAGCCAGAAAGAGGAAAACAAATATTGTATATTAATGCATATATGTGGAACCTAAAAAATGGTACAGATGAACTGATTTGCAGGGAAGAAATAGAGACACAGAGGTAGAGAACAAACGTATGCACACCAAGTTTGGGAAGCCATGGGGTGGTGGTGGTGGGATGAGTTGGGAGATTGGGATTGACCTGTATACATGTATATGCATAAAATACATAACTAATAATAACCTGCTGTATAAAAAAATAAATAAATTTAAATTTCACAATTTTAAAAAATAAAATTTAAAAATAAAACAGAAAAAAGTTCTTCCCTTCACACAGATGTATTTATAGGAATGAATTATTTCCATGCTTATATCTATAAATACATAAAAGAGGAATAAAATCTAACTTGAACCATAAAAGAAAAAAAATAAAAACCTGAACACACCAGTTATACACAGGAAAACCCTATCAGGGCACTTGCTCCAGCGGTAAACAATTCTGAAATTGGTCAGAGGTGGGGAATCATCTCCCATACATCCAGCAACCCACCCCGCACACAAAGAGCGTCCTCATTGCAAAGCTGGGGGACTGTGCCGAGGCATCTGTGAGTAAACGTGAGCTGAGCCCCAGGCCAGCTGCTGCTGAACTGTTCCCACCCTTCCCAGGTAAAACACCTGAATATGTACAAGGGCTTGAAAGCCTAGAGGAAGGGCCGCAGAGCCACACCAGCGACAGCACGCAGGCCACCTTGGTGCCTGCATGCCAGCCAGGGTGGTCCTGGCACCGGGCGTTCATCTGGAAGCTTTCCAGTGCCCTGCCTGTGATACCCCTCCTGTCCCGGCCCCCACTGCTTTTTTCTTTCCTCACCTCTGTCCGGAGAGAAATTCCAGCGGAAGGTATGGGTGACACATCCTCTTCTTTACAGGTGGCAGCCTGGCAACCCCAGCAGAAAGGCCAGAGGAGCCCCCCTCACACTGGGCCACCAACATATCTGTGGCCCCTCACTCCCTCCCACAAGCACAGCCCCGAGACTGCTGACGGGGTAGAGAATATGGAGTCAGGCACATCTTCAGGGGCTATTGCTGCCTGGAGCGCTGTTTATATAGACCTCAACCAGGCACACCTGGGGAGGGACGGCCGGAAGGGTAAGGCTGCCCAGGTCAGCTAATCCACAACCCTCAGGGAATCACATTGTTGAAAATGGACCTCGCTAAGGCAGAATAGAAGCCAAGGAAAAAAAGGACACAATGCCATTTGCAGCCCCGTAGATGAGTCTAGGGGTAATCACGTGACTTGTAGTAAGTCAGAAAGTGAAAGACACATATCGTATCATATCACTTATAGGTGTTACCTAAAAATGGATACCAGGGCAGATATTTCCACGGAGAAGGGCAATCACAGATTCATTAAACAAACTTATGGTTCACCAATGGAAAGGTGTGAGGATTGGTTTCATTACCATATCGGGGTTTACAGACATATACAAACACAGGTGACATATATAATCACCAAAGACCTACAGAATACCAAGAGAAGACTACTCAACATTCTGTCATAACGTACATGGGAAAAGGATCCCAGGAAGATCAGACATCTGTATATGTGTAAAAGAACCACATCTTCCACACCTACAACAAGCCAAACATTGTAATCAATCTTGCTGTAATAAAAAATAAAAAAATAAATTAAAAACACGAAGAAGATGTAGTGAGACAAACTTGAGGGGCTTTCTCCTGGCACATTCCTTTCTAAATTCCAATCTAGAACACGACTTCCATTGAGGCTCTGTTGCCCTCATAACCAGATTTGGTAAGGGAGAACTGCTGCCACCTTGTGGCCGTTTCACACAACAGCAGCTTTAATCCCAGCGCTAATGGTCCATTGATATTCAAAATCATTGCAGGCCCGTAAATCACACCTGCCCTGAAAACAAATCCTGGGGTCACATATCGACCAAAAAATTCAACGGACGTCCATATTTCAAAACGACCGTTTCAAAAGGCATATTTTACGCATATTAGTGTTCTGCTTCTTTTCCTTTCTTTCCTTCTTTTGTTAAAAAAACGGGAATGGAAAAAGGCATCCCTCAGAATGGGCGAAAATCGTTGCAAACGAATCAATGGACAAAGGTTTAATCTCCAATATATATAAACAGCTCATGCAGCTTAATATTAAAAAAACAAACAACACAATACAAAAATGGGCAGAAGATCTAAAGAGACGTTTCTTCAAAGAAGACAGAGATGGCCAAGACACACATGAAAAGCTGCTCAACAGCACTAATTATTAGAGAAATGCAAATCAAAACTACAATGAGGTATCACCTCACACCTGTTAGAATCGGCATCATCAGAAAATCTATAAACAACAAATTCTGGGGAGGGTGTGGACAAGAGGAACCCTCTTCCACTACTGGTGGGAATGTAAATTGATACAGTCACTATGGAGAACAGTATGGAGTTTCCTTAAAAAAATCTAGAAATAGAATTACCATCTGATCCAGCAATCCCACTTCTGGGCATATACCCAGAGAAAACCATAAATCAAAAACGCACATTCACCACAATGTTCATTGCAGCACTATTTACAATAGCCAGGTAATGGAAGCAACCTAAATGCCCACAGACAGATGAATGGATAAAGATGTGGTACATATATAAAATGGAATATTACTCGGCCATAAAGACAATGAAACTGGGTCATTTGTAGAGACATCGATGGATCTAGTGACTGTCCTACAGAATGAAGTAAGCCAGAAAGAGGAAAACAAATATTGTATATTAATGCATATATGTGGAACCTAAAAAATGGTACAGATGAACTGATTTGCAGGGAAGAAATAGAGACACAGAGGTAGAGAACAAACGTATGGACACCAAGTTTGGGAAGCCATGGGGTGGTGGTGGTGGGAGGAGTTGGGAGATTGGGATTGACCTGTATACATGTATATGCATAAAATACATAACTAATAATAACCTGCTGTATAAAAAAATAAATAGGGCTTCCCTGGTGGCGCAGTGGTTGAGAGTCCGCCTGCCGATGCAGGGGACACGGGTTCGTGCCCCAATCCCGGAAGATCCCACATGCCGCGGAGCGGCTGGGCCTGCGAGCCATGGCCGCGGAGCCTGTGTGTCCGGAGCCTGTGCTCCGCAACGGGAGAGGCCACACAGTGAGAGGCCCGCGTACAGCAAAAAAAATAAATAATAAATAAATAAGTAAATAAATTTAAATTTCACAATTTTAAAAAATAAAATTTAAAAATAAAACAGAAAAAAGTTCTTCCCTTCACACAGATGTATTTATAGGAATGAATTATTTCAATGCTTATATCTATAAATACATAAAAGAGGAATAAAATCTAACTTAAACCATAAAAGAAAAAAAAAAACCCTGAACCCACCAGTTATACACAGGAAAACCCTATCAGGGCACTTGCTCCAGCGGTAAACAATTCTAAAATTGGCCAAGGTGGGGGATCATCTCCCATACAGCCAGCAACCCACTCCCCACGCAAGGATCGTCCTCATTGCAAAGCTGGGGGACCCTGCCGAGGCATCTGTGAGTAAACGTGAGCTGAGCCCCAGGCCAGCTGCTGCTGAACTGTTCCCACCCTTCCCAGGTAAAACACCTGAAGATGTACAATGGCTTGAAAGCCTAGATGAAGGGCCGTGGAGCCACACCAGCGACAGCACGCAGGCCACATTGGTGCCTGCAGGCCAGCCAGGGTGGTCCTGGTCCCGGGCGCTCTTCCGGGAGCTTTCCATTGCCCTGCCTGAGATACCCCTCCTGTCCCGGCCCCCACGGCTCTTTTCCTTCCTCATCTCTGTCCGGAGAGAAATTCCAGCGGAAGGTATGGGTGACACATCCTCTACTTTACAGGTGGCAGCCGGGCAACCCCTTCAGAAAATCTAGTAGAGCAGCCCTTACACTGGGCCACCAACAAAGCTGTGGCCCCTCACTCCCTCCCACCAGCACAGCCCCGAGACTGCTGACGGGGCAGAGAATATGGAGTCAGGCACAGCTTCAGGCGCTATTGCCGCCTGGAGCGCTGTTTATATTGACCTCAACCAGGCACACCTGGGGAGGGCCGGCCGGCAGGGTAAGGCTGGCCAGGTCAGCTAATCCACAACGCTCAGGGAATCACATTGTTGAAAATGGACCTCGCTAAGGCAGAATAGAAGCCAAGGAAAAAACGGACACAATGCCATTTGCAGCCCCGTAGATGAGTCTAGATGTAATCACGTGACTTGCAGTAAGTCAGAAAGTGAAAGACACATATCGTATCATATCACTTATAGGTGTTACCTAAAAATGGATACCAGGGCAGATATTTCCACGGAGAAGGGCAATCACAGACTCATTAAACAAACTTATGGTTCACCAATGGTAAGGTGTGAGGATTGGTTTCATTACGATATCGGGGTTAACAGACATATACAAACACAGGTGACATATATAATCACAAAAGACCTACGGAATACCAAGAGAAGACTACTCAACACTCTGTCATAACGTACATGGGAAAAGGATCCCAGGAATGTCAGACATCTGTATATGTGTAAAAGAACCACATCTTCCACACCTACAACAAGCCAAACATTGTAATCAAACTTGCTGTAATAAAAAATAAAAAAAATAAATTAAAAACACGAAGAAGATGTAGTGAGACAAACTTGAGGGGCTTTCTCCTGGCACATTCCATTCTAAATTCCAATCTAGAACACGACTTCCACTGAGGCTCTGTTGCCCTCTTAACCAGATTTGGTAAGAGAGAACTGCTGCCACCTTGTGGCCGTTTCACACAACAGCAGCTTTAATCCCAGCGCTAATGGTCCATTGATATTTAAAATCATTGCAGGCCTGTAAATCACACCTGCCCTGAAAACAAATCCTGGGGTCACATATCGACCTAAAAATTCAAAGGACGTCCATATTTCAAAATGACCGTATCAAAAGGCATATTTTACGCACATTAGTGTTCTGCTTCTTTTTCTTTCTTTCCTTTTTTGTTAAAAAAACGGGAATGGAAAAAGGCATCCCTCAGAATGGGCGAAAATCGTTGCAAACGAATCAATGGACAAAGGTTTAATCTCCAATATATATAAACAGCTCATGCAGCTTAATATTAAAAAAACAAACAACCCAATACAAAAATGGGCAGAAGATCTAAAGAGACGTTTCTTCAAAGGAGACACAGAGATGGCCAAGAGGCACATGAAAAGCTGCTCAACAGCACTAATTATTAGAGAAATGCAAATCAAAACTACAATGAGGTATCACCTCACACCTGTTAGAATCGGCATCATCAGGAAATCTACAAACAACCAATTCTGGGGAGGGTGTGGACAAAAGGAGCCCTCTTCCACTATTGGTGGGAATGTAAATTGATACAGTCACTATGGAGAACAGTATGGAGTTTCCTTAAAAAAAAAGTAGAAATAGAATTACCATCTGATCCAGGAATCCCACGTCGGGTCATATACACAGAGAAAACCATAAATCAAAAAGGCACATTCACCACAATGTTCATTGTAGCACTATTTACAATAGCCAGGTAATGGAAGCAACCTAAATGCCCACAGACAGATGAATGGATAAAGATGTGGTACATATATAAAATGGAATATTATTCGGCCATAAAGCGGAATGAAACTGGGTCATTTGTAGAGACATCGATGGATCGAGAGACTGTCATACAGAATGAAGTAAGTCAGAAAGAGGAAAACAAATATTGTATATTAATGCATATATGTGGAACCTAAAAAATGGTACAGATGAACTGATTTGCAGGGAAGAAATAGAGACACAGAGGTAGAGAACAAACGTATGGACCCCAAGTATGGGAAGCCATGGGGTGGTGGTGGTGGGATGAGTTGGGAGATTGGGATTGACCTGTATACATGTATATGCATAAAATACATAACTAATAATAACCTGCTGTATAAAAAAATAAATAAAATTAAATTTCAAAAGTTTAAAAAAATAAAATTTAAAAATAAAACAGAAAAAAGTTCTTCCCTTCACACAGATGTATTTATAGGAATGAATTATTTCAATGCTTATATCTATAAATACATAAAAGAGGAATAAAATCTAACTTAAACCATAAAAGAAAAAAAAAAACCCTGAACCCACCAGTTATACACAGGAAAACCCTATCAGGGCACTTGCTCCAGCGGTAAACAATTCTAAAATTGGCCAAGGTGGGGGATCATCTCCCATACAGCCAGCAACCCACTCCCCACGCAAGGATCGTCCTCATTGCAAAGCTGGGGGACCCTGCCGAGGCATCTGTGAGTAAACGTGAGCTGAGCCCCAGGCCAGCTGCTGCTGAACTGTTCCCACCCTTCCCAGGTAAAACACCTGAAGATGTACAATGGCTTGAAAGCCTAGATGAAGGGCCGTGGAGCCACACCAGCGACAGCACGCAGGCCACATTGGTGCCTGCAGGCCAGCCAGGGTGGTCCTGGTCCCGGGCGCTCTTCCGGGAGCTTTCCATTGCCCTGCCTGAGATACCCCTCCTGTCCCGGCCCCCACGGCTCTTTTCCTTCCTCATCTCTGTCCGGAGAGAAATTCCAGCGGAAGGTATGGGTGACACATCCTCTACTTTACAGGTGGCAGCCGGGCAACCCCTTCAGAAAATCTAGTAGAGCAGCCCTTACACTGGGCCACCAACAAAGCTGTGGCCCCTCACTCCCTCCCACCAGCACAGCCCCGAGACTGCTGACGGGGCAGAGAATATGGAGTCAGGCACAGCTTCAGGCGCTATTGCCGCCTGGAGCGCTGTTTATATTGACCTCAACCAGGCACACCTGGGGAGGGCCGGCCGGCAGGGTAAGGCTGGCCAGGTCAGCTAATCCACAACGCTCAGGGAATCACATTGTTGAAAATGGACCTCGCTAAGGCAGAATAGAAGCCAAGGAAAAAACGGACACAATGCCATTTGCAGCCCCGTAGATGAGTCTAGATGTAATCACGTGACTTGCAGTAAGTCAGAAAGTGAAAGACACATATCGTATCATATCACTTATAGGTGTTACCTAAAAATGGATACCAGGGCAGATATTTCCACGGAGAAGGGCAATCACAGACTCATTAAACAAACTTATGGTTCACCAATGGTAAGGTGTGAGGATTGGTTTCATTACGATATCGGGGTTAACAGACATATACAAACACAGGTGACATATATAATCACAAAAGACCTACGGAATACCAAGAGAAGACTACTCAACACTCTGTCATAACGTACATGGGAAAAGGATCCCAGGAATGTCAGACATCTGTATATGTGTAAAAGAACCACATCTTCCACACCTACAACAAGCCAAACATTGTAATCAAACTTGCTGTAATAAAAAATAAAAAAAATAAATTAAAAACACGAAGAAGATGTAGTGAGACAAACTTGAGGGGCTTTCTCCTGGCACATTCCATTCTAAATTCCAATCTAGAACACGACTTCCACTGAGGCTCTGTTGCCCTCTTAACCAGATTTGGTAAGAGAGAACTGCTGCCACCTTGTGGCCGTTTCACACAACAGCAGCTTTAATCCCAGCGCTAATGGTCCATTGATATTTAAAATCATTGCAGGCCTGTAAATCACACCTGCCCTGAAAACAAATCCTGGGGTCACATATCGACCAAAAAATTCAAAGGACGTCCATATTTCAAAATGACCGTTTCAAAAGGCATATTTTACGCACATTAGTGTTCTGCTTCTTTTTCTTTCTTTCCTTTTTTGTTAAAAAAACGGGAATGGAAAAAGGCATCCCTCAGAATGGGCGAAAATCGTTGCAAACGAATCAATGGACAAAGGTTTAATCTCCAATATATATAAACAGCTCATGCAGCTTAATATTAAAAAAACAAACAACCCAATACAAAAATGGGCAGAAGATCTAAAGAGACGTTTCTTCAAAGGAGACACAGAGATGGCCAAGAGGCACATGAAAAGCTGCTCAACAGCACTAATTATTAGAGAAATGCAAATCAAAACTACAATGAGGTATCACCTCACACCTGTTAGAATCGGCATCATCAGGAAATCTACAAACAACCAATTCTGGGGAGGGTGTGGACAAAAGGAGCCCTCTTCCACTATTGGTGGGAATGTAAATTGATACAGTCACTATGGAGAACAGTATGGAGTTTCCTTAAAAAAAAGTAGAAATAGAATTACCATCTGATCCAGGAATCCCACGTCGGGTCATATACACAGAGAAAACCATAAATCAAAAAGGCACATTCACCACAATGTTCATTGTAGCACTATTTACAATAGCCAGGTAATGGAAGCAACCTAAATGCCCACAGACAGATGAATGGATAAAGATGTGGTACATATATAAAATGGAATATTATTCGGCCATAAAGCGGAATGAAACTGGGTCATTTGTAGAGACATCGATGGATCGAGAGACTGTCATACAGAATGAAGTAAGTCAGAAAGAGGAAAACAAATATTGTATATTAATGCATATATGTGGAACCTAAAAAATGGTACAGATGAACTGATTTGCAGGGAAGAAATAGAGACACAGAGGTAGAGAACAAACGTATGGACCCCAAGTATGGGAAGCCATGGGGTGGTGGTGGTGGGATGAGTTGGGAGATTGGGATTGACCTGTATACATGTATATGCATAAAGTACATAACTAATAATAACCTGCTGTATAAAAAAATAAATAAAATTAAATTTCAAAAGTTTAAAAAAATAAAATTTAAAAATAAAACAGAAAAAAGTTCTTCCCTTCACACAGATGTATTTATAGGAATGAATTATTTCAATGCTTATATCTATAAATACATAAAAGAGGAATAAAATCTAACTTAAACCATAAAAGAAAAAAAAAAACCCTGAACCCACCAGTTATACACAGGAAAACCCTATCAGGGCACTTGCTCCAGCGGTAAACAATTCTAAAATTGGCCAAGGTGGGGGATCATCTCCCATACAGCCAGCAACCCACTCCCCACGCAAGGATCGTCCTCATTGCAAAGCTGGGGGACCCTGCCGAGGCATCTGTGAGTAAACGTGAGCTGAGCCCCAGGCCAGCTGCTGCTGAACTGTTCCCAACCTTCCCAGGTAAAACACCTGAAGATGTACAATGGCTTGAAAGCCTAGATGAAGGGCCGTGGAGCCACACCAGCGACAGCACGCAGGCCACATTGGTGCCTGCAGGCCAGCCAGGGTGGTCCTGGTCCCGGGCGCTCTTCCGGGAGCTTTCCATTGCCCTGCCTGAGATACCCCTCCTGTCCCGGCCCCCACGGCTCTTTTCCTTCCTCATCTCTGTCCGGAGAGAAATTCCAGCGGAAGGTATGGGTGACACATCCTCTACTTTACAGGTGGCAGCCGGGCAACCCCTTCAGAAAATCTAGTAGAGCAGCCCTTACACTGGGCCACCAACAAAGCTGTGGCCCCTCACTCCCTCCCACCAGCACAGCCCCGAGACTGCTGACGGGGCAGAGAATATGGAGTCAGGCACAGCTTCAGGCGCTATTGCCGCCTGGAGCGCTGTTTATATTGACCTCAACCAGGCACACCTGGGGAGGGCCGGCCGGCAGGGTAAGGCTGGCCAGGTCAGCTAATCCACAACGCTCAGGGAATCACATTGTTGAAAATGGACCTCGCTAAGGCAGAATAGAAGCCAAGGAAAAAACGGACACAATGCCATTTGCAGCCCCGTAGATGAGTCTAGATGTAATCACGTGACTTGCAGTAAGTCAGAAAGTGAAAGACACATATCGTATCATATCACTTATAGGTGTTACCTAAAAATGGATACCAGGGCAGATATTTCCACGGAGAAGGGCAATCACAGACTCATTAAACAAACTTATGGTTCACCAATGGTAAGGTGTGAGGATTGGTTTCATTACGATATCGGGGTTAACAGACATATACAAACACAGGTGACATATATAATCACAAAAGACCTACGGAATACCAAGAGAAGACTACTCAACACTCTGTCATAACGTACATGGGAAAAGGATCCCAGGAATGTCAGACATCTGTATATGTGTAAAAGAACCACATCTTCCACACCTACAACAAGCCAAACATTGTAATCAAACTTGCTGTAATAAAAAATAAAAAAAATAAATTAAAAACACGAAGAAGATGTAGTGAGACAAACTTGAGGGGCTTTCTCCTGGCACATTCCATTCTAAATTCCAATCTAGAACACGACTTCCACTGAGGCTCTGTTGCCCTCTTAACCAGATTTGGTAAGAGAGAACTGCTGCCACCTTGTGGCCGTTTCACACAACAGCAGCTTTAATCCCAGCGCTAATGGTCCATTGATATTTAAAATCATTGCAGGCCTGTAAATCACACCTGCCCTGAAAACAAATCCTGGGGTCACATATCGACCAAAAAATTCAAAGGACGTCCATATTTCAAAATGACCGTTTCAAAAGGCATATTTTACGCACATTAGTGTTCTGCTTCTTTTTCTTTCTTTCCTTTTTTGTTAAAAAAACGGGAATGGAAAAAGGCATCCCTCAGAATGGGCGAAAATCGTTGCAAACGAATCAATGGACAAAGGTTTAATCTCCAATATATATAAACAGCTCATGCAGCTTAATATTAAAAAAACAAACAACCCAATACAAAAATGGGCAGAAGATCTAAAGAGACGTTTCTTCAAAGGAGACACAGAGATGGCCAAGAGGCACATGAAAAGCTGCTCAACAGCACTAATTATTAGAGAAATGCAAATCAAAACTACAATGAGGTATCACCTCACACCTGTTAGAATCGGCATCATCAGGAAATCTACAAACAACCAATTCTGGGGAGGGTGTGGACAAAAGGAGCCCTCTTCCACTATTGGTGGGAATGTAAATTGATACAGTCACTATGGAGAACAGTATGGAGTTTCCTTAAAAAAAAGTAGAAATAGAATTACCATCTGATCCAGGAATCCCACGTCGGGTCATATACACAGAGAAAACCATAAATCAAAAAGGCACATTCACCACAATGTTCATTGTAGCACTATTTACAATAGCCAGGTAATGGAAGCAACCTAAATGCCCACAGACAGATGAATGGATAAAGATGTGGTACATATATAAAATGGAATATTATTCGGCCATAAAGCGGAATGAAACTGGGTCATTTGTAGAGACATCGATGGATCGAGAGACTGTCATACAGAATGAAGTAAGTCAGAAAGAGGAAAACAAATATTGTATATTAATGCATATATGTGGAACCTAAAAAATGGTACAGATGAACTGATTTGCAGGGAAGAAATAGAGACACAGAGGTAGAGAACAAACGTATGGACACCAAGTATGGGAAGCCATGGGGTGGTGGTGGTGGGATGAGTTGGGAGATTGGGATTGACCTGTATACATGTATATGCATAAAGTACATAACTAATAATAACCTGCTGTATAAAAAAATAAATAAAATTAAATTTCAAAAGTTTAAAAAAATAAAATTTAAAAATAAAACAGAAAAAAGTTCTTCCCTTCACACAGATGTATTTATAGGAATGAATTATTTCAATGCTTATATCTATAAATACATAAAAGAGGAATAAAATCTAACTTAAACCATAAAAGAAAAAAAAAAAACCCTGAACCCACCAGTTATACACAGGAAAACCCTATCAGGGCACTTGCTCCAGCGGTAAACAATTCTAAAATTGGCCAAGGTGGGGGATCATCTCCCATACAGCCAGCAACCCACTCCCCACGCAAGGATCGTCCTCATTGCAAAGCTGGGGGACCCTGCCGAGGCATCTGTGAGTAAACGTGAGCTGAGCCCCAGGCCAGCTGCTGCTGAACTGTTCCCACCCTTCCCAGGTAAAACACCTGAAGATGTACAATGGCTTGAAAGCCTAGATGAAGGGCCGTGGAGCCACACCAGCGACAGCACGCAGGCCACATTGGTGCCTGCAGGCCAGCCAGGGTGGTCCTGGTCCCGGGCGCTCTTCCGGGAGCTTTCCATTGCCCTGCCTGAGATACCCCTCCTGTCCCGGCCCCCACGGCTCTTTTCCTTCCTCATCTCTGTCCGGAGAGAAATTCCAGCGGAAGGTATGGGTGACACATCCTCTACTTTACAGGTGGCAGCCGGGCAACCCCTTCAGAAAATCTAGTAGAGCAGCCCTTACACTGGGCCACCAACAAAGCTGTGGCCCCTCACTCCCTCCCACCAGCACAGCCCCGAGACTGCTGACGGGGCAGAGAATATGGAGTCAGGCACAGCTTCAGGCGCTATTGCCGCCTGGAGCGCTGTTTATATTGACCTCAACCAGGCACACCTGGGGAGGGCCGGCCGGCAGGGTAAGGCTGGCCAGGTCAGCTAATCCACAACGCTCAGGGAATCACATTGTTGAAAATGGACCTCGCTAAGGCAGAATAGAAGCCAAGGAAAAAACGGACACAATGCCATTTGCAGCCCCGTAGATGAGTCTAGATGTAATCACGTGACTTGCAGTAAGTCAGAAAGTGAAAGACACATATCGTATCATATCACTTATAGGTGTTACCTAAAAATGGATACCAGGGCAGATATTTCCACGGAGAAGGGCAATCACAGACTCATTAAACAAACTTATGGTTCACCAATGGTAAGGTGTGAGGATTGGTTTCATTACGATATCGGGGTTAACAGACATATACAAACACAGGTGACATATATAATCACAAAAGACCTACGGAATACCAAGAGAAGACTACTCAACACTCTGTCATAACGTACATGGGAAAAGGATCCCAGGAATGTCAGACATCTGTATATGTGTAAAAGAACCACATCTTCCACACCTACAACAAGCCAAACATTGTAATCAAACTTGCTGTAATAAAAAATAAAAAAAATAAATTAAAAACACGAAGAAGATGTAGTGAGACAAACTTGAGGGGCTTTCTCCTGGCACATTCCATTCTAAATTCCAATCTAGAACACGACTTCCACTGAGGCTCTGTTGCCCTCTTAACCAGATTTGGTAAGAGAGAACTGCTGCCACCTTGTGGCCGTTTCACACAACAGCAGCTTTAATCCCAGCGCTAATGGTCCATTGATATTTAAAATCATTGCAGGCCTGTAAATCACACCTGCCCTGAAAACAAATCCTGGGGTCACATATCGACCAAAAAATTCAAAGGACGTCCATATTTCAAAATGACCGTTTCAAAAGGCATATTTTACGCACATTAGTGTTCTGCTTCTTTTTCTTTCTTTCCTTTTTTGTTAAAAAAACGGGAATGGAAAAAGGCATCCCTCAGAATGGGCGAAAATCGTTGCAAACGAATCAATGGACAAAGGTTTAATCTCCAATATATATAAACAGCTCATGCAGCTTAATATTAAAAAAACAAACAACCCAATACAAAAATGGGCAGAAGATCTAAAGAGACGTTTCTTCAAAGGAGACACAGAGATGGCCAAGAGGCACATGAAAAGCTGCTCAACAGCACTAATTATTAGAGAAATGCAAATCAAAACTACAATGAGGTATCACCTCACACCTGTTAGAATCGGCATCATCAGGAAATCTACAAACAACCAATTCTGGGGAGGGTGTGGACAAAAGGAGCCCTCTTCCACTATTGGTGGGAATGTAAATTGATACAGTCACTATGGAGAACAGTATGGAGTTTCCTTAAAAAAAAGTAGAAATAGAATTACCATCTGATCCAGGAATCCCACGTCGGGTCATATACACAGAGCAAACCATAAATCAAAAAGGCACATTCACCACAATGTTCATTGTAGCACTATTTACAATAGCCAGGTAATGGAAGCAACCTAAATGCCCACAGACAGATGAATGGATAAAGATGTGGTACATATATAAAATGGAATATTATTCGGCCATAAAGCGGAATGAAACTGGGTCATTTGTAGAGACATCGATGGATCGAGAGACTGTCATACAGAATGAAGTAAGTCAGAAAGAGGAAAACAAATATTGTATATTAATGCATATATGTGGAACCTAAAAAATGGTACAGATGAACTGATTTGCAGGGAAGAAATAGAGACACAGAGGTAGAGAACAAACGTATGGACACCAAGTATGGGAAGCCATGGGGTGGTGGTGGTGGGATGAGTTGGGAGATTGGGATTGACCTGTATACATGTATATGCATAAAGTACATAACTAATAATAACCTGCTGTATAAAAAAATAAATAAAATTAAATTTCAAAAGTTTAAAAAAATAAAATTTAAAAATAAAACAGAAAAAAGTTCTTCCCTTCACACAGATGTATTTATAGGAATGAATTATTTCAATGCTTATATCTATAAATACATAAAAGAGGAATAAAATCTAACTTAAACCATAAAAGAAAAAAAAAAACCCTGAACCCACCAGTTATACACAGGAAAACCCTATCAGGGCACTTGCTCCAGCGGTAAACAATTCTAAAATTGGCCAAGGTGGGGGATCATCTCCCATACAGCCAGCAACCCACTCCCCACGCAAGGATCGTCCTCATTGCAAAGCTGGGGGACCCTGCCGAGGCATCTGTGAGTAAACGTGAGCTGAGCCCCAGGCCAGCTGCTGCTGAACTGTTCCCACCCTTCCCAGGTAAAACACCTGAAGATGTACAATGGCTTGAAAGCCTAGATGAAGGGCCGTGGAGCCACACCAGCGACAGCACGCAGGCCACATTGGTGCCTGCAGGCCAGCCAGGGTGGTCCTGGTCCCGGGCGCTCTTCCGGGAGCTTTCCATTGCCCTGCCTGAGATACCCCTCCTGTCCCGGCCCCCACGGCTCTTTTCCTTCCTCATCTCTGTCCGGAGAGAAATTCCAGCGGAAGGTATGGGTGACACATCCTCTACTTTACAGGTGGCAGCCGGGCAACCCCTTCAGAAAATCTAGTAGAGCAGCCCTTACACTGGGCCACCAACAAAGCTGTGGCCCCTCACTCCCTCCCACCAGCACAGCCCCGAGACTGCTGACGGGGCAGAGAATATGGAGTCAGGCACAGCTTCAGGCGCTATTGCCGCCTGGAGCGCTGTTTATATTGACCTCAACCAGGCACACCTGGGGAGGGCCGGCCGGCAGGGTAAGGCTGGCCAGGTCAGCTAATCCACAACGCTCAGGGAATCACATTGTTGAAAATGGACCTCGCTAAGGCAGAATAGAAGCCAAGGAAAAAACGGACACAATGCCATTTGCAGCCCCGTAGATGAGTCTAGATGTAATCACGTGACTTGCAGTAAGTCAGAAAGTGAAAGACACATATCGTATCATATCACTTATAGGTGTTACCTAAAAATGGATACCAGGGCAGATATTTCCACGGAGAAGGGCAATCACAGACTCATTAAACAAACTTATGGTTCACCAATGGTAAGGTGTGAGGATTGGTTTCATTACGATATCGGGGTTAACAGACATATACAAACACAGGTGACATATATAATCACAAAAGACCTACGGAATACCAAGAGAAGACTACTCAACACTCTGTCATAACGTACATGGGAAAAGGATCCCAGGAATGTCAGACATCTGTATATGTGTAAAAGAACCACATCTTCCACACCTACAACAAGCCAAACATTGTAATCAAACTTGCTGTAATAAAAAATAAAAAAAATAAATTAAAAACACGAAGAAGATGTAGTGAGACAAACTTGAGGGGCTTTCTCCTGGCACATTCCATTCTAAATTCCAATCTAGAACACGACTTCCACTGAGGCTCTGTTGCCCTCTTAACCAGATTTGGTAAGAGAGAACTGCTGCCACCTTGTGGCCGTTTCACACAACAGCAGCTTTAATCCCAGCGCTAATGGTCCATTGATATTTAAAATCATTGCAGGCCTGTAAATCACACCTGCCCTGAAAACAAATCCTGGGGTCACATATCGACCAAAAAATTCAAAGGACGTCCATATTTCAAAATGACCGTTTCAAAAGGCATATTTTACGCACATTAGTGTTCTGCTTCTTTTTCTTTCTTTCCTTTTTTGTTAAAAAAACGGGAATGGAAAAAGGCATCCCTCAGAATGGGCGAAAATCGTTGCAAACGAATCAATGGACAAAGGTTTAATCTCCAATATATATAAACAGCTCATGCAGCTTAATATTAAAAAAACAAACAACCCAATACAAAAATGGGCAGAAGATCTAAAGAGACGTTTCTTCAAAGGAGACACAGAGATGGCCAAGAGGCACATGAAAAGCTGCTCAACAGCACTAATTATTAGAGAAATGCAAATCAAAACTACAATGAGGTATCACCTCACACCTGTTAGAATCGGCATCATCAGGAAATCTACAAACAACCAATTCTGGGGAGGGTGTGGACAAAAGGAGCCCTCTTCCACTATTGGTGGGAATGTAAATTGATACAGTCACTATGGAGAACAGTATGGAGTTTCCTTAAAAAAAAGTAGAAATAGAATTACCATCTGATCCAGGAATCCCACGTCGGGTCATATACACAGAGCAAACCATAAATCAAAAAGGCACATTCACCACAATGTTCATTGTAGCACTATTTACAATAGCCAGGTAATGGAAGCAACCTAAATGCCCACAGACAGATGAATGGATAAAGATGTGGTACATATATAAAATGGAATATTATTCGGCCATAAAGCGGAATGAAACTGGGTCATTTGTAGAGACATCGATGGATCGAGAGACTGTCATACAGAATGAAGTAAGTCAGAAAGAGGAAAACAAATATTGTATATTAATGCATATATGTGGAACCTAAAAAATGGTACAGATGAACTGATTTGCAGGGAAGAAATAGAGACACAGAGGTAGAGAACAAACGTATGGACCCCAAGTATGGGAAGCCATGGGGTGGTGGTGGTGGGATGAGTTGGGAGATTGGGATTGACCTGTATACATGTATATGCATAAAATACATAACTAATAATAACCTGCTGTATAAAAAAATAAATAAAATTAAATTTCAAAAGTTTAAAAAAATAAAATTTAAAAATAAAACAGAAAAAAGTTCTTCCCTTCACACAGATGTATTTATAGGAATGAATTATTTCAATGCTTATATCTATAAATACATAAAAGAGGAATAAAATCTAACTTAAACCATAAAAGAAAAAAAAAAACCCTGAACCCACCAGTTATACACAGGAAAACCCTATCAGGGCACTTGCTCCAGCGGTAAACAATTCTAAAATTGGCCAAGGTGGGGGATCATCTCCCATACAGCCAGCAACCCACTCCCCACGCAAGGATCGTCCTCATTGCAAAGCTGGGGGACCCTGCCGAGGCATCTGTGAGTAAACGTGAGCTGAGCCCCAGGCCAGCTGCTGCTGAACTGTTCCCACCCTTCCCAGGTAAAACACCTGAAGATGTACAATGGCTTGAAAGCCTAGATGAAGGGCCGTGGAGCCACACCAGCGACAGCACGCAGGCCACATTGGTGCCTGCAGGCCAGCCAGGGTGGTCCTGGTCCCGGGCGCTCTTCCGGGAGCTTTCCATTGCCCTGCCTGAGATACCCCTCCTGTCCCGGCCCCCACGGCTCTTTTCCTTCCTCATCTCTGTCCGGAGAGAAATTCCAGCGGAAGGTATGGGTGACACATCCTCTACTTTACAGGTGGCAGCCGGGCAACCCCTTCAGAAAATCTAGTAGAGCAGCCCTTACACTGGGCCACCAACAAAGCTGTGGCCCCTCACTCCCTCCCACCAGCACAGCCCCGAGACTGCTGACGGGGCAGAGAATATGGAGTCAGGCACAGCTTCAGGCGCTATTGCCGCCTGGAGCGCTGTTTATATTGACCTCAACCAGGCACACCTGGGGAGGGCCGGCCGGCAGGGTAAGGCTGGCCAGGTCAGCTAATCCACAACGCTCAGGGAATCACATTGTTGAAAATGGACCTCGCTAAGGCAGAATAGAAGCCAAGGAAAAAACGGACACAATGCCATTTGCAGCCCCGTAGATGAGTCTAGATGTAATCACGTGACTTGCAGTAAGTCAGAAAGTGAAAGACACATATCGTATCATATCACTTATAGGTGTTACCTAAAAATGGATACCAGGGCAGATATTTCCACGGAGAAGGGCAATCACAGACTCATTAAACAAACTTATGGTTCACCAATGGTAAGGTGTGAGGATTGGTTTCATTACGATATCGGGGTTAACAGACATATACAAACACAGGTGACATATATAATCACAAAAGACCTACGGAATACCAAGAGAAGACTACTCAACACTCTGTCATAACGTACATGGGAAAAGGATCCCAGGAATGTCAGACATCTGTATATGTGTAAAAGAACCACATCTTCCACACCTACAACAAGCCAAACATTGTAATCAAACTTGCTGTAATAAAAAATAAAAAAAATAAATTAAAAACACGAAGAAGATGTAGTGAGACAAACTTGAGGGGCTTTCTCCTGGCACATTCCATTCTAAATTCCAATCTAGAACACGACTTCCACTGAGGCTCTGTTGCCCTCTTAACCAGATTTGGTAAGAGAGAACTGCTGCCACCTTGTGGCCGTTTCACACAACAGCAGCTTTAATCCCAGCGCTAATGGTCCATTGATATTTAAAATCATTGCAGGCCTGTAAATCACACCTGCCCTGAAAACAAATCCTGGGGTCACATATCGACCAAAAAATTCAAAGGACGTCCATATTTCAAAATGACCGTTTCAAAAGGCATATTTTACGCACATTAGTGTTCTGCTTCTTTTTCTTTCTTTCCTTTTTTGTTAAAAAAACGGGAATGGAAAAAGGCATCCCTCAGAATGGGCGAAAATCGTTGCAAACGAATCAATGGACAAAGGTTTAATCTCCAATATATATAAACAGCTCATGCAGCTTAATATTAAAAAAACAAACAACCCAATACAAAAATGGGCAGAAGATCTAAAGAGACGTTTCTTCAAAGGAGACACAGAGATGGCCAAGAGGCACATGAAAAGCTGCTCAACAGCACTAATTATTAGAGAAATGCAAATCAAAACTACAATGAGGTATCACCTCACACCTGTTAGAATCGGCATCATCAGGAAATCTACAAACAACCAATTCTGGGGAGGGTGTGGACAAAAGGAGCCCTCTTCCACTATTGGTGGGAATGTAAATTGATACAGTCACTATGGAGAACAGTATGGAGTTTCCTTTAAAAAAAGTAGAAATAGAATTACCATCTGATCCAGGAATCCCACGTCGGGTCATATACACAGAGCAAACCATAAATCAAAAAGGCACATTCACCACAATGTTCATTGTAGCACTATTTACAATAGCCAGGTAATGGAAGCAACCTAAATGCCCACAGACAGATGAATGGATAAAGATGTGGTACATATATAAAATGGAATATTATTCGGCCATAAAGCGGAATGAAACTGGGTCATTTGTAGAGACATCGATGGATCGAGAGACTGTCATACAGAATGAAGTAAGTCAGAAAGAGGAAAACAAATATTGTATATTAATGCATATATGTGGAACCTAAAAAATGGTACAGATGAACTGATTTGCAGGGAAGAAATAGAGACACAGAGGTAGAGAACAAACGTATGGACACCAAGTATGGGAAGCCATGGGGTGGTGGTGGTGGGATGAGTTGGGAGATTGGGATTGACCTGTATACATGTATATGCATAAAGTACATAACTAATAATAACCTGCTGTATAAAAAAATAAATAAAATTAAATTTCAAAAGTTTAAAAAAATAAAATTTAAAAATAAAACAGAAAAAAGTTCTTCCCTTCACACAGATGTATTTATAGGAATGAATTATTTCAATGCTTATATCTATAAATACATAAAAGAGGAATAAAATCTAACTTAAACCATAAAAGAAAAAAAAAAAACCCTGAACCCACCAGTTATACACAGGAAAACCCTATCAGGGCACTTGCTCCAGCGGTAAACAATTCTAAAATTGGCCAAGGTGGGGGATCATCTCCCATACAGCCAGCAACCCACTCCCCACGCAAGGATCGTCCTCATTGCAAAGCTGGGGGACCCTGCCGAGGCATCTGTGAGTAAACGTGAGCTGAGCCCCAGGCCAGCTGCTGCTGAACTGTTCCCACCCTTCCCAGGTAAAACACCTGAAGATGTACAATGGCTTGAAAGCCTAGATGAAGGGCCGTGGAGCCACACCAGCGACAGCACGCAGGCCACATTGGTGCCTGCAGGCCAGCCAGGGTGGTCCTGGTCCCGGGCGCTCTTCCGGGAGCTTTCCATTGCCCTGCCTGAGATACCCCTCCTGTCCCGGCCCCCACGGCTCTTTTCCTTCCTCATCTCTGTCCGGAGAGAAATTCCAGCGGAAGGTATGGGTGACACATCCTCTACTTTACAGGTGGCAGCCGGGCAACCCCTTCAGAAAATCTAGTAGAGCAGCCCTTACACTGGGCCACCAACAAAGCTGTGGCCCCTCACTCCCTCCCACCAGCACAGCCCCGAGACTGCTGACGGGGCAGAGAATATGGAGTCAGGCACAGCTTCAGGCGCTATTGCCGCCTGGAGCGCTGTTTATATTGACCTCAACCAGGCACACCTGGGGAGGGCCGGCCGGCAGGGTAAGGCTGGCCAGGTCAGCTAATCCACAACGCTCAGGGAATCACATTGTTGAAAATGGACCTCGCTAAGGCAGAATAGAAGCCAAGGAAAAAACGGACACAATGCCATTTGCAGCCCCGTAGATGAGTCTAGATGTAATCACGTGACTTGCAGTAAGTCAGAAAGTGAAAGACACATATCGTATCATATCACTTATAGGTGTTACCTAAAAATGGATACCAGGGCAGATATTTCCACGGAGAAGGGCAATCACAGACTCATTAAACAAACTTATGGTTCACCAATGGTAAGGTGTGAGGATTGGTTTCATTACGATATCGGGGTTAACAGACATATACAAACACAGGTGACATATATAATCACAAAAGACCTACGGAATACCAAGAGAAGACTACTCAACACTCTGTCATAACGTACATGGGAAAAGGATCCCAGGAATGTCAGACATCTGTATATGTGTAAAAGAACCACATCTTCCACACCTACAACAAGCCAAACATTGTAATCAAACTTGCTGTAATAAAAAATAAAAAAAATAAATTAAAAACACGAAGAAGATGTAGTGAGACAAACTTGAGGGGCTTTCTCCTGGCACATTCCATTCTAAATTCCAATCTAGAACACGACTTCCACTGAGGCTCTGTTGCCCTCTTAACCAGATTTGGTAAGAGAGAACTGCTGCCACCTTGTGGCCGTTTCACACAACAGCAGCTTTAATCCCAGCGCTAATGGTCCATTGATATTTAAAATCATTGCAGGCCTGTAAATCACACCTGCCCTGAAAACAAATCCTGGGGTCACATATCGACCAAAAAATTCAAAGGACGTCCATATTTCAAAATGACCGTTTCAAAAGGCATATTTTACGCACATTAGTGTTCTGCTTCTTTTTCTTTCTTTCCTTTTTTGTTAAAAAAACGGGAATGGAAAAAGGCATCCCTCAGAATGGGCGAAAATCGTTGCAAACGAATCAATGGACAAAGGTTTAATCTCCAATATATATAAACAGCTCATGCAGCTTAATATTAAAAAAACAAACAACCCAATACAAAAATGGGCAGAAGATCTAAAGAGACGTTTCTTCAAAGGAGACACAGAGATGGCCAAGAGGCACATGAAAAGCTGCTCAACAGCACTAATTATTAGAGAAATGCAAATCAAAACTACAATGAGGTATCACCTCACACCTGTTAGAATCGGCATCATCAGGAAATCTACAAACAACCAATTCTGGGGAGGGTGTGGACAAAAGGAGCCCTCTTCCACTATTGGTGGGAATGTAAATTGATACAGTCACTATGGAGAACAGTATGGAGTTTCCTTAAAAAAAAGTAGAAATAGAATTACCATCTGATCCAGGAATCCCACGTCGGGTCATATACACAGAGCAAACCATAAATCAAAAAGGCACATTCACCACAATGTTCATTGTAGCACTATTTACAATAGCCAGGTAATGGAAGCAACCTAAATGCCCACAGACAGATGAATGGATAAAGATGTGGTACATATATAAAATGGAATATTATTCGGCCATAAAGCGGAATGAAACTGGGTCATTTGTAGAGACATCGATGGATCGAGAGACTGTCATACAGAATGAAGTAAGTCAGAAAGAGGAAAACAAATATTGTATATTAATGCATATATGTGGAACCTAAAAAATGGTACAGATGAACTGATTTGCAGGGAAGAAATAGAGACACAGAGGTAGAGAACAAACGTATGGACCCCAAGTATGGGAAGCCATGGGGTGGTGGTGGTGGGATGAGTTGGGAGATTGGGATTGACCTGTATACATGTATATGCATAAAATACATAACTAATAATAACCTGCTGTATAAAAAAATAAATAAAATTAAATTTCAAAAGTTTAAAAAAATAAAATTTAAAAATAAAACAGAAAAAAGTTCTTCCCTTCACACAGATGTATTTATAGGAATGAATTATTTCAATGCTTATATCTATAAATACATAAAAGAGGAATAAAATCTAACTTAAACCATAAAAGAAAAAAAAAAACCCTGAACCCACCAGTTATACACAGGAAAACCCTATCAGGGCACTTGCTCCAGCGGTAAACAATTCTAAAATTGGCCAAGGTGGGGGATCATCTCCCATACAGCCAGCAACCCACTCCCCACGCAAGGATCGTCCTCATTGCAAAGCTGGGGGACCCTGCCGAGGCATCTGTGAGTAAACGTGAGCTGAGCCCCAGGCCAGCTGCTGCTGAACTGTTCCCACCCTTCCCAGGTAAAACACCTGAAGATGTACAATGGCTTGAAAGCCTAGATGAAGGGCCGTGGAGCCACACCAGCGACAGCACGCAGGCCACATTGGTGCCTGCAGGCCAGCCAGGGTGGTCCTGGTCCCGGGCGCTCTTCCGGGAGCTTTCCATTGCCCTGCCTGAGATACCCCTCCTGTCCCGGCCCCCACGGCTCTTTTCCTTCCTCATCTCTGTCCGGAGAGAAATTCCAGCGGAAGGTATGGGTGACACATCCTCTACTTTACAGGTGGCAGCCGGGCAACCCCTTCAGAAAATCTAGTAGAGCAGCCCTTACACTGGGCCACCAACAAAGCTGTGGCCCCTCACTCCCTCCCACCAGCACAGCCCCGAGACTGCTGACGGGGCAGAGAATATGGAGTCAGGCACAGCTTCAGGCGCTATTGCCGCCTGGAGCGCTGTTTATATTGACCTCAACCAGGCACACCTGGGGAGGGCCGGCCGGCAGGGTAAGGCTGGCCAGGTCAGCTAATCCACAACGCTCAGGGAATCACATTGTTGAAAATGGACCTCGCTAAGGCAGAATAGAAGCCAAGGAAAAAACGGACACAATGCCATTTGCAGCCCCGTAGATGAGTCTAGATGTAATCACGTGACTTGCAGTAAGTCAGAAAGTGAAAGACACATATCGTATCATATCACTTATAGGTGTTACCTAAAAATGGATACCAGGGCAGATATTTCCACGGAGAAGGGCAATCACAGACTCATTAAACAAACTTATGGTTCACCAATGGTAAGGTGTGAGGATTGGTTTCATTACGATATCGGGGTTAACAGACATATACAAACACAGGTGACATATATAATCACAAAAGACCTACGGAATACCAAGAGAAGACTACTCAACACTCTGTCATAACGTACATGGGAAAAGGATCCCAGGAATGTCAGACATCTGTATATGTGTAAAAGAACCACATCTTCCACACCTACAACAAGCCAAACATTGTAATCAAACTTGCTGTAATAAAAAATAAAAAAAATAAATTAAAAACACGAAGAAGATGTAGTGAGACAAACTTGAGGGGCTTTCTCCTGGCACATTCCATTCTAAATTCCAATCTAGAACACGACTTCCACTGAGGCTCTGTTGCCCTCTTAACCAGATTTGGTAAGAGAGAACTGCTGCCACCTTGTGGCCGTTTCACACAACAGCAGCTTTAATCCCAGCGCTAATGGTCCATTGATATTTAAAATCATTGCAGGCCTGTAAATCACACCTGCCCTGAAAACAAATCCTGGGGTCACATATCGACCAAAAAATTCAAAGGACGTCCATATTTCAAAATGACCGTTTCAAAAGGCATATTTTACGCACATTAGTGTTCTGCTTCTTTTTCTTTCTTTCCTTTTTTGTTAAAAAAACGGGAATGGAAAAAGGCATCCCTCAGAATGGGCGAAAATCGTTGCAAACGAATCAATGGACAAAGGTTTAATCTCCAATATATATAAACAGCTCATGCAGCTTAATATTAAAAAAACAAACAACCCAATACAAAAATGGGCAGAAGATCTAAAGAGACGTTTCTTCAAAGGAGACACAGAGATGGCCAAGAGGCACATGAAAAGCTGCTCAACAGCACTAATTATTAGAGAAATGCAAATCAAAACTACAATGAGGTATCACCTCACACCTGTTAGAATCGGCATCATCAGGAAATCTACAAACAACCAATTCTGGGGAGGGTGTGGACAAAAGGAGCCCTCTTCCACTATTGGTGGGAATGTAAATTGATACAGTCACTATGGAGAACAGTATGGAGTTTCCTTTAAAAAAAGTAGAAATAGAATTACCATCTGATCCAGGAATCCCACGTCGGGTCATATACACAGAGCAAACCATAAATCAAAAAGGCACATTCACCACAATGTTCATTGTAGCACTATTTACAATAGCCAGGTAATGGAAGCAACCTAAATGCCCACAGACAGATGAATGGATAAAGATGTGGTACATATATAAAATGGAATATTATTCGGCCATAAAGCGGAATGAAACTGGGTCATTTGTAGAGACATCGATGGATCGAGAGACTGTCATACAGAATGAAGTAAGTCAGAAAGAGGAAAACAAATATTGTATATTAATGCATATATGTGGAACCTAAAAAATGGTACAGATGAACTGATTTGCAGGGAAGAAATAGAGACACAGAGGTAGAGAACAAACGTATGGACACCAAGTATGGGAAGCCATGGGGTGGTGGTGGTGGGATGAGTTGGGAGATTGGGATTGACCTGTATACATGTATATGCATAAAGTACATAACTAATAATAACCTGCTGTATAAAAAAATAAATAAAATTAAATTTCAAAAGTTTAAAAAAATAAAATTTAAAAATAAAACAGAAAAAAGTTCTTCCCTTCACACAGATGTATTTATAGGAATGAATTATTTCAATGCTTATATCTATAAATACATAAAAGAGGAATAAAATCTAACTTAAACCATAAAAGAAAAAAAAAAAACCCTGAACCCACCAGTTATACACAGGAAAACCCTATCAGGGCACTTGCTCCAGCGGTAAACAATTCTAAAATTGGCCAAGGTGGGGGATCATCTCCCATACAGCCAGCAACCCACTCCCCACGCAAGGATCGTCCTCATTGCAAAGCTGGGGGACCCTGCCGAGGCATCTGTGAGTAAACGTGAGCTGAGCCCCAGGCCAGCTGCTGCTGAACTGTTCCCACCCTTCCCAGGTAAAACACCTGAAGATGTACAATGGCTTGAAAGCCTAGATGAAGGGCCGTGGAGCCACACCAGCGACAGCACGCAGGCCACATTGGTGCCTGCAGGCCAGCCAGGGTGGTCCTGGTCCCGGGCGCTCTTCCGGGAGCTTTCCATTGCCCTGCCTGAGATACCCCTCCTGTCCCGGCCCCCACGGCTCTTTTCCTTCCTCATCTCTGTCCGGAGAGAAATTCCAGCGGAAGGTATGGGTGACACATCCTCTACTTTACAGGTGGCAGCCGGGCAACCCCTTCAGAAAATCTAGTAGAGCAGCCCTTACACTGGGCCACCAACAAAGCTGTGGCCCCTCACTCCCTCCCACCAGCACAGCCCCGAGACTGCTGACGGGGCAGAGAATATGGAGTCAGGCACAGCTTCAGGCGCTATTGCCGCCTGGAGCGCTGTTTATATTGACCTCAACCAGGCACACCTGGGGAGGGCCGGCCGGCAGGGTAAGGCTGGCCAGGTCAGCTAATCCACAACGCTCAGGGAATCACATTGTTGAAAATGGACCTCGCTAAGGCAGAATAGAAGCCAAGGAAAAAACGGACACAATGCCATTTGCAGCCCCGTAGATGAGTCTAGATGTAATCACGTGACTTGCAGTAAGTCAGAAAGTGAAAGACACATATCGTATCATATCACTTATAGGTGTTACCTAAAAATGGATACCAGGGCAGATATTTCCACGGAGAAGGGCAATCACAGACTCATTAAACAAACTTATGGTTCACCAATGGTAAGGTGTGAGGATTGGTTTCATTACGATATCGGGGTTAACAGACATATACAAACACAGGTGACATATATAATCACAAAAGACCTACGGAATACCAAGAGAAGACTACTCAACACTCTGTCATAACGTACATGGGAAAAGGATCCCAGGAATGTCAGACATCTGTATATGTGTAAAAGAACCACATCTTCCACACCTACAACAAGCCAAACATTGTAATCAAACTTGCTGTAATAAAAAATAAAAAAAATAAATTAAAAACACGAAGAAGATGTAGTGAGACAAACTTGAGGGGCTTTCTCCTGGCACATTCCATTCTAAATTCCAATCTAGAACACGACTTCCACTGAGGCTCTGTTGCCCTCTTAACCAGATTTGGTAAGAGAGAACTGCTGCCACCTTGTGGCCGTTTCACACAACAGCAGCTTTAATCCCAGCGCTAATGGTCCATTGATATTTAAAATCATTGCAGGCCTGTAAATCACACCTGCCCTGAAAACAAATCCTGGGGTCACATATCGACCAAAAAATTCAAAGGACGTCCATATTTCAAAATGACCGTTTCAAAAGGCATATTTTACGCACATTAGTGTTCTGCTTCTTTTTCTTTCTTTCCTTTTTTGTTAAAAAAACGGGAATGGAAAAAGGCATCCCTCAGAATGGGCGAAAATCGTTGCAAACGAATCAATGGACAAAGGTTTAATCTCCAATATATATAAACAGCTCATGCAGCTTAATATTAAAAAAACAAACAACCCAATACAAAAATGGGCAGAAGATCTAAAGAGACGTTTCTTCAAAGGAGACACAGAGATGGCCAAGAGGCACATGAAAAGCTGCTCAACAGCACTAATTATTAGAGAAATGCAAATCAAAACTACAATGAGGTATCACCTCACACCTGTTAGAATCGGCATCATCAGGAAATCTACAAACAACCAATTCTGGGGAGGGTGTGGACAAAAGGAGCCCTCTTCCACTATTGGTGGGAATGTAAATTGATACAGTCACTATGGAGAACAGTATGGAGTTTCCTTAAAAAAAAGTAGAAATAGAATTACCATCTGATCCAGGAATCCCACGTCGGGTCATATACACAGAGCAAACCATAAATCAAAAAGGCACATTCACCACAATGTTCATTGTAGCACTATTTACAATAGCCAGGTAATGGAAGCAACCTAAATGCCCACAGACAGATGAATGGATAAAGATGTGGTACATATATAAAATGGAATATTATTCGGCCATAAAGCGGAATGAAACTGGGTCATTTGTAGAGACATCGATGGATCGAGAGACTGTCATACAGAATGAAGTAAGTCAGAAAGAGGAAAACAAATATTGTATATTAATGCATATATGTGGAACCTAAAAAATGGTACAGATGAACTGATTTGCAGGGAAGAAATAGAGACACAGAGGTAGAGAACAAACGTATGGACACCAAGTATGGGAAGCCATGGGGTGGTGGTGGTGGGATGAGTTGGGAGATTGGGATTGACCTGTATACATGTATATGCATAAAGTACATAACTAATAATAACCTGCTGTATAAAAAAATAAATAAAATTAAATTTCAAAAGTTTAAAAAAATAAAATTTAAAAATAAAACAGAAAAAAGTTCTTCCCTTCACACAGATGTATTTATAGGAATGAATTATTTCAATGCTTATATCTATAAATACATAAAAGAGGAATAAAATCTAACTTAAACCATAAAAGAAAAAAAAAAACCCTGAACCCACCAGTTATACACAGGAAAACCCTATCAGGGCACTTGCTCCAGCGGTAAACAATTCTAAAATTGGCCAAGGTGGGGGATCATCTCCCATACAGCCAGCAACCCACTCCCCACGCAAGGATCGTCCTCATTGCAAAGCTGGGGGACCCTGCCGAGGCATCTGTGAGTAAACGTGAGCTGAGCCCCAGGCCAGCTGCTGCTGAACTGTTCCCACCCTTCCCAGGTAAAACACCTGAAGATGTACAATGGCTTGAAAGCCTAGATGAAGGGCCGTGGAGCCACACCAGCGACAGCACGCAGGCCACATTGGTGCCTGCAGGCCAGCCAGGGTGGTCCTGGTCCCGGGCGCTCTTCCGGGAGCTTTCCATTGCCCTGCCTGAGATACCCCTCCTGTCCCGGCCCCCACGGCTCTTTTCCTTCCTCATCTCTGTCCGGAGAGAAATTCCAGCGGAAGGTATGGGTGACACATCCTCTACTTTACAGGTGGCAGCCGGGCAACCCCTTCAGAAAATCTAGTAGAGCAGCCCTTACACTGGGCCACCAACAAAGCTGTGGCCCCTCACTCCCTCCCACCAGCACAGCCCCGAGACTGCTGACGGGGCAGAGAATATGGAGTCAGGCACAGCTTCAGGCGCTATTGCCGCCTGGAGCGCTGTTTATATTGACCTCAACCAGGCACACCTGGGGAGGGCCGGCCGGCAGGGTAAGGCTGGCCAGGTCAGCTAATCCACAACGCTCAGGGAATCACATTGTTGAAAATGGACCTCGCTAAGGCAGAATAGAAGCCAAGGAAAAAACGGACACAATGCCATTTGCAGCCCCGTAGATGAGTCTAGATGTAATCACGTGACTTGCAGTAAGTCAGAAAGTGAAAGACACATATCGTATCATATCACTTATAGGTGTTACCTAAAAATGGATACCAGGGCAGATATTTCCACGGAGAAGGGCAATCACAGACTCATTAAACAAACTTATGGTTCACCAATGGTAAGGTGTGAGGATTGGTTTCATTACGATATCGGGGTTAACAGACATATACAAACACAGGTGACATATATAATCACAAAAGACCTACGGAATACCAAGAGAAGACTACTCAACACTCTGTCATAACGTACATGGGAAAAGGATCCCAGGAATGTCAGACATCTGTATATGTGTAAAAGAACCACATCTTCCACACCTACAACAAGCCAAACATTGTAATCAAACTTGCTGTAATAAAAAATAAAAAAAATAAATTAAAAACACGAAGAAGATGTAGTGAGACAAACTTGAGGGGCTTTCTCCTGGCACATTCCATTCTAAATTCCAATCTAGAACACGACTTCCACTGAGGCTCTGTTGCCCTCTTAACCAGATTTGGTAAGAGAGAACTGCTGCCACCTTGTGGCCGTTTCACACAACAGCAGCTTTAATCCCAGCGCTAATGGTCCATTGATATTTAAAATCATTGCAGGCCTGTAAATCACACCTGCCCTGAAAACAAATCCTGGGGTCACATATCGACCAAAAAATTCAAAGGACGTCCATATTTCAAAATGACCGTTTCAAAAGGCATATTTTACGCACATTAGTGTTCTGCTTCTTTTTCTTTCTTTCCTTTTTTGTTAAAAAAACGGGAATGGAAAAAGGCATCCCTCAGAATGGGCGAAAATCGTTGCAAACGAATCAATGGACAAAGGTTTAATCTCCAATATATATAAACAGCTCATGCAGCTTAATATTAAAAAAACAAACAACCCAATACAAAAATGGGCAGAAGATCTAAAGAGACGTTTCTTCAAAGGAGACACAGAGATGGCCAAGAGGCACATGAAAAGCTGCTCAACAGCACTAATTATTAGAGAAATGCAAATCAAAACTACAATGAGGTATCACCTCACACCTGTTAGAATCGGCATCATCAGGAAATCTACAAACAACCAATTCTGGGGAGGGTGTGGACAAAAGGAGCCCTCTTCCACTATTGGTGGGAATGTAAATTGATACAGTCACTATGGAGAACAGTATGGAGTTTCCTTAAAAAAAAGTAGAAATAGAATTACCATCTGATCCAGGAATCCCACGTCGGGTCATATACACAGAGCAAACCATAAATCAAAAAGGCACATTCACCACAATGTTCATTGTAGCACTATTTACAATAGCCAGGTAATGGAAGCAACCTAAATGCCCACAGACAGATGAATGGATAAAGATGTGGTACATATATAAAATGGAATATTATTCGGCCATAAAGCGGAATGAAACTGGGTCATTTGTAGAGACATCGATGGATCGAGAGACTGTCATACAGAATGAAGTAAGTCAGAAAGAGGAAAACAAATATTGTATATTAATGCATATATGTGGAACCTAAAAAATGGTACAGATGAACTGATTTGCAGGGAAGAAATAGAGACACAGAGGTAGAGAACAAACGTATGGACACCAAGTATGGGAAGCCATGGGGTGGTGGTGGTGGGATGAGTTGGGAGATTGGGATTGACCTGTATACATGTATATGCATAAAGTACATAACTAATAATAACCTGCTGTATAAAAAAATAAATAAAATTAAATTTCAAAAGTTTAAAAAAATAAAATTTAAAAATAAAACAGAAAAAAGTTCTTCCCTTCACACAGATGTATTTATAGGAATGAATTATTTCAATGCTTATATCTATAAATACATAAAAGAGGAATAAAATCTAACTTAAACCATAAAAGAAAAAAAAAAACCCTGAACCCACCAGTTATACACAGGAAAACCCTATCAGGGCACTTGCTCCAGCGGTAAACAATTCTAAAATTGGCCAAGGTGGGGGATCATCTCCCATACAGCCAGCAACCCACTCCCCACGCAAGGATCGTCCTCATTGCAAAGCTGGGGGACCCTGCCGAGGCATCTGTGAGTAAACGTGAGCTGAGCCCCAGGCCAGCTGCTGCTGAACTGTTCCCACCCTTCCCAGGTAAAACACCTGAAGATGTACAATGGCTTGAAAGCCTAGATGAAGGGCCGTGGAGCCACACCAGCGACAGCACGCAGGCCACATTGGTGCCTGCAGGCCAGCCAGGGTGGTCCTGGTCCCGGGCGCTCTTCCGGGAGCTTTCCATTGCCCTGCCTGAGATACCCCTCCTGTCCCGGCCCCCACGGCTCTTTTCCTTCCTCATCTCTGTCCGGAGAGAAATTCCAGCGGAAGGTATGGGTGACACATCCTCTACTTTACAGGTGGCAGCCGGGCAACCCCTTCAGAAAATCTAGTAGAGCAGCCCTTACACTGGGCCACCAACAAAGCTGTGGCCCCTCACTCCCTCCCACCAGCACAGCCCCGAGACTGCTGACGGGGCAGAGAATATGGAGTCAGGCACAGCTTCAGGCGCTATTGCCGCCTGGAGCGCTGTTTATATTGACCTCAACCAGGCACACCTGGGGAGGGCCGGCCGGCAGGGTAAGGCTGGCCAGGTCAGCTAATCCACAACGCTCAGGGAATCACATTGTTGAAAATGGACCTCGCTAAGGCAGAATAGAAGCCAAGGAAAAAACGGACACAATGCCATTTGCAGCCCCGTAGATGAGTCTAGATGTAATCACGTGACTTGCAGTAAGTCAGAAAGTGAAAGACACATATCGTATCATATCACTTATAGGTGTTACCTAAAAATGGATACCAGGGCAGATATTTCCACGGAGAAGGGCAATCACAGACTCATTAAACAAACTTATGGTTCACCAATGGTAAGGTGTGAGGATTGGTTTCATTACGATATCGGGGTTAACAGACATATACAAACACAGGTGACATATATAATCACAAAAGACCTACGGAATACCAAGAGAAGACTACTCAACACTCTGTCATAACGTACATGGGAAAAGGATCCCAGGAATGTCAGACATCTGTATATGTGTAAAAGAACCACATCTTCCACACCTACAACAAGCCAAACATTGTAATCAAACTTGCTGTAATAAAAAATAAAAAAAATAAATTAAAAACACGAAGAAGATGTAGTGAGACAAACTTGAGGGGCTTTCTCCTGGCACATTCCATTCTAAATTCCAATCTAGAACACGACTTCCACTGAGGCTCTGTTGCCCTCTTAACCAGATTTGGTAAGAGAGAACTGCTGCCACCTTGTGGCCGTTTCACACAACAGCAGCTTTAATCCCAGCGCTAATGGTCCATTGATATTTAAAATCATTGCAGGCCTGTAAATCACACCTGCCCTGAAAACAAATCCTGGGGTCACATATCGACCAAAAAATTCAAAGGACGTCCATATTTCAAAATGACCGTTTCAAAAGGCATATTTTACGCACATTAGTGTTCTGCTTCTTTTTCTTTCTTTCCTTTTTTGTTAAAAAAACGGGAATGGAAAAAGGCATCCCTCAGAATGGGCGAAAATCGTTGCAAACGAATCAATGGACAAAGGTTTAATCTCCAATATATATAAACAGCTCATGCAGCTTAATATTAAAAAAACAAACAACCCAATACAAAAATGGGCAGAAGATCTAAAGAGACGTTTCTTCAAAGGAGACACAGAGATGGCCAAGAGGCACATGAAAAGCTGCTCAACAGCACTAATTATTAGAGAAATGCAAATCAAAACTACAATGAGGTATCACCTCACACCTGTTAGAATCGGCATCATCAGGAAATCTACAAACAACCAATTCTGGGGAGGGTGTGGACAAAAGGAGCCCTCTTCCACTATTGGTGGGAATGTAAATTGATACAGTCACTATGGAGAACAGTATGGAGTTTCCTTAAAAAAAAGTAGAAATAGAATTACCATCTGATCCAGGAATCCCACGTCGGGTCATATACACAGAGCAAACCATAAATCAAAAAGGCACATTCACCACAATGTTCATTGTAGCACTATTTACAATAGCCAGGTAATGGAAGCAACCTAAATGCCCACAGACAGATGAATGGATAAAGATGTGGTACATATATAAAATGGAATATTATTCGGCCATAAAGCGGAATGAAACTGGGTCATTTGTAGAGACATCGATGGATCGAGAGACTGTCATACAGAATGAAGTAAGTCAGAAAGAGGAAAACAAATATTGTATATTAATGCATATATGTGGAACCTAAAAAATGGTACAGATGAACTGATTTGCAGGGAAGAAATAGAGACACAGAGGTAGAGAACAAACGTATGGACCCCAAGTATGGGAAGCCATGGGGTGGTGGTGGTGGGATGAGTTGGGAGATTGGGATTGACCTGTATACATGTATATGCATAAAATACATAACTAATAATAACCTGCTGTATAAAAAAAATAAATAAAATTAAATTTCAAAAGTTTAAAAAAATAAAATTTAAAAATAAAACAGAAAAAAGTTCTTCCCTTCACACAGATGTATTTATAGGAATGAATTATTTCAATGCTTATATCTATAAATACATAAAAGAGGAATAAAATCTAACTTAAACCATAAAAGAAAAAAAAAACCCTGAACCCACCAGTTATACACAGGAAAACCCTATCAGGGCACTTGCTCCAGCGGTAAACAATTCTAAAATTGGCCAAGGTGGGGGATCATCTCCCATACAGCCAGCAACCCACTCCCCACGCAAGGATCGTCCTCATTGCAAAGCTGGGGGACCCTGCCGAGGCATCTGTGAGTAAACGTGAGCTGAGCCCCAGGCCAGCTGCTGCTGAACTGTTCCCACCCTTCCCAGGTAAAACACCTGAAGATGTACAATGGCTTGAAAGCCTAGATGAAGGGCCGTGGAGCCACACCAGCGACAGCACGCAGGCCACATTGGTGCCTGCAGGCCAGCCAGGGTGGTCCTGGTCCCGGGCGCTCTTCCGGGAGCTTTCCATTGCCCTGCCTGAGATACCCCTCCTGTCCCGGCCCCCACGGCTCTTTTCCTTCCTCATCTCTGTCCGGAGAGAAATTCCAGCGGAAGGTATGGGTGACACATCCTCTACTTTACAGGTGGCAGCCGGGCAACCCCTTCAGAAAATCTAGTAGAGCAGCCCTTACACTGGGCCACCAACAAAGCTGTGGCCCCTCACTCCCTCCCACCAGCACAGCCCCGAGACTGCTGACGGGGCAGAGAATATGGAGTCAGGCACAGCTTCAGGCGCTATTGCCGCCTGGAGCGCTGTTTATATTGACCTCAACCAGGCACACCTGGGGAGGGCCGGCCGGCAGGGTAAGGCTGGCCAGGTCAGCTAATCCACAACGCTCAGGGAATCACATTGTTGAAAATGGACCTCGCTAAGGCAGAATAGAAGCCAAGGAAAAAACGGACACAATGCCATTTGCAGCCCCGTAGATGAGTCTAGATGTAATCACGTGACTTGCAGTAAGTCAGAAAGTGAAAGACACATATCGTATCATATCACTTATAGGTGTTACCTAAAAATGGATACCAGGGCAGATATTTCCACGGAGAAGGGCAATCACAGACTCATTAAACAAACTTATGGTTCACCAATGGTAAGGTGTGAGGATTGGTTTCATTACGATATCGGGGTTAACAGACATATACAAACACAGGTGACATATATAATCACAAAAGACCTACGGAATACCAAGAGAAGACTACTCAACACTCTGTCATAACGTACATGGGAAAAGGATCCCAGGAATGTCAGACATCTGTATATGTGTAAAAGAACCACATCTTCCACACCTACAACAAGCCAAACATTGTAATCAAACTTGCTGTAATAAAAAATAAAAAAAATAAATTAAAAACACGAAGAAGATGTAGTGAGACAAACTTGAGGGGCTTTCTCCTGGCACATTCCATTCTAAATTCCAATCTAGAACACGACTTCCACTGAGGCTCTGTTGCCCTCTTAACCAGATTTGGTAAGAGAGAACTGCTGCCACCTTGTGGCCGTTTCACACAACAGCAGCTTTAATCCCAGCGCTAATGGTCCATTGATATTTAAAATCATTGCAGGCCTGTAAATCACACCTGCCCTGAAAACAAATCCTGGGGTCACATATCGACCAAAAAATTCAAAGGACGTCCATATTTCAAAATGACCGTTTCAAAAGGCATATTTTACGCACATTAGTGTTCTGCTTCTTTTTCTTTCTTTCCTTTTTTGTTAAAAAAACGGGAATGGAAAAAGGCATCCCTCAGAATGGGCGAAAATCGTTGCAAACGAATCAATGGACAAAGGTTTAATCTCCAATATATATAAACAGCTCATGCAGCTTAATATTAAAAAAACAAACAACCCAATACAAAAATGGGCAGAAGATCTAAAGAGACGTTTCTTCAAAGGAGACACAGAGATGGCCAAGAGGCACATGAAAAGCTGCTCAACAGCACTAATTATTAGAGAAATGCAAATCAAAACTACAATGAGGTATCACCTCACACCTGTTAGAATCGGCATCATCAGGAAATCTACAAACAACCAATTCTGGGGAGGGTGTGGACAAAAGGAGCCCTCTTCCACTATTGGTGGGAATGTAAATTGATACAGTCACTATGGAGAACAGTATGGAGTTTCCTTAAAAAAAAGTAGAAATAGAATTACCATCTGATCCAGGAATCCCACGTCGGGTCATATACACAGAGCAAACCATAAATCAAAAAGGCACATTCACCACAATGTTCATTGTAGCACTATTTACAATAGCCAGGTAATGGAAGCAACCTAAATGCCCACAGACAGATGAATGGATAAAGATGTGGTACATATATAAAATGGAATATTATTCGGCCATAAAGCGGAATGAAACTGGGTCATTTGTAGAGACATCGATGGATCGAGAGACTGTCATACAGAATGAAGTAAGTCAGAAAGAGGAAAACAAATATTGTATATTAATGCATATATGTGGAACCTAAAAAATGGTACAGATGAACTGATTTGCAGGGAAGAAATAGAGACACAGAGGTAGAGAACAAACGTATGGACCCCAAGTATGGGAAGCCATGGGGTGGTGGTGGTGGGATGAGTTGGGAGATTGGGATTGACCTGTATACATGTATATGCATAAAATACATAACTAATAATAACCTGCTGTATAAAAAAATAAATAAAATTAAATTTCAAAAGTTTAAAAAAATAAAATTTAAAAATAAAACAGAAAAAAGTTCTTCCCTTCACACAGATGTATTTATAGGAATGAATTATTTCAATGCTTATATCTATAAATACATAAAAGAGGAATAAAATCTAACTTAAACCATAAAAGAAAAAAAAAACCCTGAACCCACCAGTTATACACAGGAAAACCCTATCAGGGCACTTGCTCCAGCGGTAAACAATTCTAAAATTGGCCAAGGTGGGGGATCATCTCCCATACAGCCAGCAACCCACTCCCCACGCAAGGATCGTCCTCATTGCAAAGCTGGGGGACCCTGCCGAGGCATCTGTGAGTAAACGTGAGCTGAGCCCCAGGCCAGCTGCTGCTGAACTGTTCCCACCCTTCCCAGGTAAAACACCTGAAGATGTACAATGGCTTGAAAGCCTAGATGAAGGGCCGTGGAGCCACACCAGCGACAGCACGCAGGCCACATTGGTGCCTGCAGGCCAGCCAGGGTGGTCCTGGTCCCGGGCGCTCTTCCGGGAGCTTTCCATTGCCCTGCCTGAGATACCCCTCCTGTCCCGGCCCCCACGGCTCTTTTCCTTCCTCATCTCTGTCCGGAGAGAAATTCCAGCGGAAGGTATGGGTGACACATCCTCTACTTTACAGGTGGCAGCCGGGCAACCCCTTCAGAAAATCTAGTAGAGCAGCCCTTACACTGGGCCACCAACAAAGCTGTGGCCCCTCACTCCCTCCCACCAGCACAGCCCCGAGACTGCTGACGGGGCAGAGAATATGGAGTCAGGCACAGCTTCAGGCGCTATTGCCGCCTGGAGCGCTGTTTATATTGACCTCAACCAGGCACACCTGGGGAGGGCCGGCCGGCAGGGTAAGGCTGGCCAGGTCAGCTAATCCACAACGCTCAGGGAATCACATTGTTGAAAATGGACCTCGCTAAGGCAGAATAGAAGCCAAGGAAAAAACGGACACAATGCCATTTGCAGCCCCGTAGATGAGTCTAGATGTAATCACGTGACTTGCAGTAAGTCAGAAAGTGAAAGACACATATCGTATCATATCACTTATAGGTGTTACCTAAAAATGGATACCAGGGCAGATATTTCCACGGAGAAGGGCAATCACAGACTCATTAAACAAACTTATGGTTCACCAATGGTAAGGTGTGAGGATTGGTTTCATTACGATATCGGGGTTAACAGACATATACAAACACAGGTGACATATATAATCACAAAAGACCTACGGAATACCAAGAGAAGACTACTCAACACTCTGTCATAACGTACATGGGAAAAGGATCCCAGGAATGTCAGACATCTGTATATGTGTAAAAGAACCACATCTTCCACACCTACAACAAGCCAAACATTGTAATCAAACTTGCTGTAATAAAAAATAAAAAAAATAAATTAAAAACACGAAGAAGATGTAGTGAGACAAACTTGAGGGGCTTTCTCCTGGCACATTCCATTCTAAATTCCAATCTAGAACACGACTTCCACTGAGGCTCTGTTGCCCTCTTAACCAGATTTGGTAAGAGAGAACTGCTGCCACCTTGTGGCCGTTTCACACAACAGCAGCTTTAATCCCAGCGCTAATGGTCCATTGATATTTAAAATCATTGCAGGCCTGTAAATCACACCTGCCCTGAAAACAAATCCTGGGGTCACATATCGACCAAAAAATTCAAAGGACGTCCATATTTCAAAATGACCGTTTCAAAAGGCATATTTTACGCACATTAGTGTTCTGCTTCTTTTTCTTTCTTTCCTTTTTTGTTAAAAAAACGGGAATGGAAAAAGGCATCCCTCAGAATGGGCGAAAATCGTTGCAAACGAATCAATGGACAAAGGTTTAATCTCCAATATATATAAACAGCTCATGCAGCTTAATATTAAAAAAACAAACAACCCAATACAAAAATGGGCAGAAGATCTAAAGAGACGTTTCTTCAAAGGAGACACAGAGATGGCCAAGAGGCACATGAAAAGCTGCTCAACAGCACTAATTATTAGAGAAATGCAAATCAAAACTACAATGAGGTATCACCTCACACCTGTTAGAATCGGCATCATCAGGAAATCTACAAACAACCAATTCTGGGGAGGGTGTGGACAAAAGGAGCCCTCTTCCACTATTGGTGGGAATGTAAATTGATACAGTCACTATGGAGAACAGTATGGAGTTTCCTTAAAAAAAAGTAGAAATAGAATTACCATCTGATCCAGGAATCCCACGTCGGGTCATATACACAGAGAAAACCATAAATCAAAAAGGCACATTCACCACAATGTTCATTGTAGCACTATTTACAATAGCCAGGTAATGGAAGCAACCTAAATGCCCACAGACAGATGAATGGATAAAGATGTGGTACATATATAAAATGGAATATTATTCGGCCATAAAGCGGAATGAAACTGGGTCATTTGTAGAGACATCGATGGATCGAGAGACTGTCATACAGAATGAAGTAAGTCAGAAAGAGGAAAACAAATATTGTATATTAATGCATATATGTGGAACCTAAAAAATGGTACAGATGAACTGATTTGCAGGGAAGAAATAGAGACACAGAGGTAGAGAACAAACGTATGGACCCCAAGTATGGGAAGCCATGGGGTGGTGGTGGTGGGATGAGTTGGGAGATTGGGATTGACCTGTATACATGTATATGCATAAAATACATAACTAATAATAACCTGCTGTATAAAAAAATAAATAAAATTAAATTTCAAAAGTTTAAAAAAATAAAATTTAAAAATAAAACAGAAAAAAGTTCTTCCCTTCACACAGATGTATTTATAGGAATGAATTATTTCAATGCTTATATCTATAAATACATAAAAGAGGAATAAAATCTAACTTAAACCATAAAAGAAAAAAAAAACCCTGAACCCACCAGTTATACACAGGAAAACCCTATCAGGGCACTTGCTCCAGCGGTAAACAATTCTAAAATTGGCCAAGGTGGGGGATCATCTCCCATACAGCCAGCAACCCACTCCCCACGCAAGGATCGTCCTCATTGCAAAGCTGGGGGACCCTGCCGAGGCATCTGTGAGTAAACGTGAGCTGAGCCCCAGGCCAGCTGCTGCTGAACTGTTCCCACCCTTCCCAGGTAAAACACCTGAAGATGTACAATGGCTTGAAAGCCTAGATGAAGGGCCGTGGAGCCACACCAGCGACAGCACGCAGGCCACATTGGTGCCTGCAGGCCAGCCAGGGTGGTCCTGGTCCCGGGCGCTCTTCCGGAAGCTTTCCATTGCCCTGCCTGAGATACCCCTCCTGTCCCGGCCCCCACGGCTCTTTTCCTTCCTCATCTCTGTCCGGAGAGAAATTCCAGCGGAAGGTATGGGTGACACATCCTCTACTTTACAGGTGGCAGCCGGGCAACCCCTTCAGAAAATCTAGTAGAGCAGCCCTTACACTGGGCCACCAACAAAGCTGTGGCCCCTCACTCCCTCCCACCAGCACAGCCCCGAGACTGCTGACGGGGCAGAGAATATGGAGTCAGGCACAGCTTCAGGCGCTATTGCCGCCTGGAGCGCTGTTTATATTGACCTCAACCAGGCACACCTGGGGAGGGCCGGCCGGCAGGGTAAGGCTGGCCAGGTCAGCTAATCCACAACGCTCAGGGAATCACATTGTTGAAAATGGACCTCGCTAAGGCAGAATAGAAGCCAAGGAAAAAACGGACACAATGCCATTTGCAGCCCCGTAGATGAGTCTAGATGTAATCACGTGACTTGCAGTAAGTCAGAAAGTGAAAGACACATATCGTATCATATCACTTATAGGTGTTACCTAAAAATGGATACCAGGGCAGATATTTCCACGGAGAAGGGCAATCACAGACTCATTAAACAAACTTATGGTTCACCAATGGTAAGGTGTGAGGATTGGTTTCATTACGATATCGGGGTTAACAGACATATACAAACACAGGTGACATATATAATCACAAAAGACCTACGGAATACCAAGAGAAGACTACTCAACACTCTGTCATAACGTACATGGGAAAAGGATCCCAGGAATGTCAGACATCTGTATATGTGTAAAAGAACCACATCTTCCACACCTACAACAAGCCAAACATTGTAATCAAACTTGCTGTAATAAAAAATAAAAAAAATAAATTAAAAACACGAAGAAGATGTAGTGAGACAAACTTGAGGGGCTTTCTCCTGGCACATTCCATTCTAAATTCCAATCTAGAACACGACTTCCACTGAGGCTCTGTTGCCCTCTTAACCAGATTTGGTAAGAGAGAACTGCTGCCACCTTGTGGCCGTTTCACACAACAGCAGCTTTAATCCCAGCGCTAATGGTCCATTGATATTTAAAATCATTGCAGGCCTGTAAATCACACCTGCCCTGAAAACAAATCCTGGGGTCACATATCGACCAAAAAATTCAAAGGACGTCCATATTTCAAAATGACCGTTTCAAAAGGCATATTTTACGCACATTAGTGTTCTGCTTCTTTTTCTTTCTTTCCTTTTTTGTTAAAAAAACGGGAATGGAAAAAGGCATCCCTCAGAATGGGCGAAAATCGTTGCAAACGAATCAATGGACAAAGGTTTAATCTCCAATATATATAAACAGCTCATGCAGCTTAATATTAAAAAAACAAACAACCCAATACAAAAATGGGCAGAAGATCTAAAGAGACGTTTCTTCAAAGGAGACACAGAGATGGCCAAGAGGCACATGAAAAGCTGCTCAACAGCACTAATTATTAGAGAAATGCAAATCAAAACTACAATGAGGTATCACCTCACACCTGTTAGAATCGGCATCATCAGGAAATCTACAAACAACCAATTCTGGGGAGGGTGTGGACAAAAGGAGCCCTCTTCCACTATTGGTGGGAATGTAAATTGATACAGTCACTATGGAGAACAGTATGGAGTTTCCTTAAAAAAAAGTAGAAATAGAATTACCATCTGATCCAGGAATCCCACGTCGGGTCATATACACAGAGAAAACCATAAATCAAAAAGGCACATTCACCACAATGTTCATTGTAGCACTATTTACAATAGCCAGGTAATGGAAGCAACCTAAATGCCCACAGACAGATGAATGGATAAAGATGTGGTACATATATAAAATGGAATATTATTCGGCCATAAAGCGGAATGAAACTGGGTCATTTGTAGAGACATCGATGGATCGAGAGACTGTCATACAGAATGAAGTAAGTCAGAAAGAGGAAAACAAATATTGTATATTAAAGCATATATGTGGAACCTAAAAAATGGTACAGATGAACTGATTTGCAGGGAAGAAATAGAGACACAGAGGTAGAGAACAAACGTATGGACCCCAAGTATGGGAAGCCATGGGGTGGTGGTGGTGGGATGAGTTGGGAGATTGGGATTGACCTGTATACATGTATATGCATAAAATACATAACTAATAATAACCTGCTGTATAAAAAAATAAATAAAATTAAATTTCAAAAGTTTAAAAAAATAAAATTTAAAAATAAAACAGAAAAAAGTTCTTCCCTTCACACAGATGTATTTATAGGAATGAATTATTTCAATGCTTATATCTATAAATACATAAAAGAGGAATAAAATCTAACTTAAACCATAAAAGAAAAAAAAAAACCCTGAACCCACCAGTTATACACAGGAAAACCCTATCAGGGCACTTGCTCCAGCGGTAAACAATTCTAAAATTGGCCAAGGTGGGGGATCATCTCCCATACAGCCAGCAACCCACTCCCCACGCAAGGATCGTCCTCATTGCAAAGCTGGGGGACCCTGCCGAGGCATCTGTGAGTAAACGTGAGCTGAGCCCCAGGCCAGCTGCTGCTGAACTGTTCCCACCCTTCCCAGGTAAAACACCTGAAGATGTACAATGGCTTGAAAGCCTAGATGAAGGGCCGTGGAGCCACACCAGCGACAGCACGCAGGCCACATTGGTGCCTGCAGGCCAGCCAGGGTGGTCCTGGTCCCGGGCGCTCTTCCGGGAGCTTTCCATTGCCCTGCCTGAGATACCCCTCCTGTCCCGGCCCCCACGGCTCTTTTCCTTCCTCATCTCTGTCCGGAGAGAAATTCCAGCGGAAGGTATGGGTGACACATCCTCTACTTTACAGGTGGCAGCCGGGCAACCCCTTCAGAAAATCTAGTAGAGCAGCCCTTACACTGGGCCACCAACAAAGCTGTGGCCCCTCACTCCCTCCCACCAGCACAGCCCCGAGACTGCTGACGGGGCAGAGAATATGGAGTCAGGCACAGCTTCAGGCGCTATTGCCGCCTGGAGCGCTGTTTATATTGACCTCAACCAGGCACACCTGGGGAGGGCCGGCCGGCAGGGTAAGGCTGGCCAGGTCAGCTAATCCACAACGCTCAGGGAATCACATTGTTGAAAATGGACCTCGCTAAGGCAGAATAGAAGCCAAGGAAAAAACGGACACAATGCCATTTGCAGCCCCGTAGATGAGTCTAGATGTAATCACGTGACTTGCAGTAAGTCAGAAAGTGAAAGACACATATCGTATCATATCACTTATAGGTGTTACCTAAAAATGGATACCAGGGCAGATATTTCCACGGAGAAGGGCAATCACAGACTCATTAAACAAACTTATGGTTCACCAATGGTAAGGTGTGAGGATTGGTTTCATTACGATATCGGGGTTAACAGACATATACAAACACAGGTGACATATATAATCACAAAAGACCTACGGAATACCAAGAGAAGACTACTCAACACTCTGTCATAACGTACATGGGAAAAGGATCCCAGGAATGTCAGACATCTGTATATGTGTAAAAGAACCACATCTTCCACACCTACAACAAGCCAAACATTGTAATCAAACTTGCTGTAATAAAAAATAAAAAAAATAAATTAAAAACACGAAGAAGATGTAGTGAGACAAACTTGAGGGGCTTTCTCCTGGCACATTCCATTCTAAATTCCAATCTAGAACACGACTTCCACTGAGGCTCTGTTGCCCTCTTAACCAGATTTGGTAAGAGAGAACTGCTGCCACCTTGTGGCCGTTTCACACAACAGCAGCTTTAATCCCAGCGCTAATGGTCCATTGATATTTAAAATCATTGCAGGCCTGTAAATCACACCTGCCCTGAAAACAAATCCTGGGGTCACATATCGACCAAAAAATTCAAAGGACGTCCATATTTCAAAATGACCGTTTCAAAAGGCATATTTTACGCACATTAGTGTTCTGCTTCTTTTTCTTTCTTTCCTTTTTTGTTAAAAAAACGGGAATGGAAAAAGGCATCCCTCAGAATGGGCGAAAATCGTTGCAAACGAATCAATGGACAAAGGTTTAATCTCCAATATATATAAACAGCTCATGCAGCTTAATATTAAAAAAACAAACAACCCAATACAAAAATGGGCAGAAGATCTAAAGAGACGTTTCTTCAAAGGAGACACAGAGATGGCCAAGAGGCACATGAAAAGCTGCTCAACAGCACTAATTATTAGAGAAATGCAAATCAAAACTACAATGAGGTATCACCTCACACCTGTTAGAATCGGCATCATCAGGAAATCTACAAACAACCAATTCTGGGGAGGGTGTGGACAAAAGGAGCCCTCTTCCACTATTGGTGGGAATGTAAATTGATACAGTCACTATGGAGAACAGTATGGAGTTTCCTTAAAAAAAAGTAGAAATAGAATTACCATCTGATCCAGGAATCCCACGTCGGGTCATATACACAGAGAAAACCATAAATCAAAAAGGCACATTCACCACAATGTTCATTGTAGCACTATTTACAATAGCCAGGTAATGGAAGCAACCTAAATGCCCACAGACAGATGAATGGATAAAGATGTGGTACATATATAAAATGGAATATTATTCGGCCATAAAGCGGAATGAAACTGGGTCATTTGTAGAGACATCGATGGATCGAGAGACTGTCATACAGAATGAAGTAAGTCAGAAAGAGGAAAACAAGTATTGTATATTAATGCATATATGTGGAACCTAAAAAATGGTACAGATGAAATGATTTGCAGGGAAGAAATAGAGACACAGAGGTAGAGAACAAACGTATGGACACCAAGTATGGGAAGCCATGGGGTGGTGGTGGTGGGATGAGTTGGGAGATTGGGATTGACCTGTATACATGTATATGCATAAAATACATAACTAATAATAACCTGCTGTATAAAAAAATAAATAAAATTAAATTTCAAAAGTTTAAAAAAATAAAATTTAAAAATAAAACAGAAAAAAGTTCTTCCCTTCACACAGATGTATTTATAGGAATGAATTATTTCAATGCTTATATCTATAAATACATAAAAGAGGAATAAAATCTAACTTAAACCATAAAAGAAAAAAAAAACCCTGAACCCACCAGTTATACACAGGAAAACCCTATCAGGGCACTTGCTCCAGCGGTAAACAATTCTAAAATTGGCCAAGGTGGGGGATCATCTCCCATACAGCCAGCAACCCACTCCCCACGCAAGGATCGTCCTCATTGCAAAGCTGGGGGACCCTGCCGAGGCATCTGTGAGTAAACGTGAGCTGAGCCCCAGGCCAGCTGCTGCTGAACTGTTCCCACCCTTCCCAGGTAAAACACCTGAAGATGTACAATGGCTTGAAAGCCTAGATGAAGGGCCGTGGAGCCACACCAGCGACAGCACGCAGGCCACATTGGTGCCTGCAGGCCAGCCAGGGTGGTCCTGGTCCCGGGCGCTCTTCCGGGAGCTTTCCATTGCCCTGCCTGAGATACCCCTCCTGTCCCGGCCCCCACGGCTCTTTTCCTTCCTCATCTCTGTCCGGAGAGAAATTCCAGCGGAAGGTATGGGTGACACATCCTCTACTTTACAGGTGGCAGCCGGGCAACCCCTTCAGAAAATCTAGTAGAGCAGCCCTTACACTGGGCCACCAACAAAGCTGTGGCCCCTCACTCCCTCCCACCAGCACAGCCCCGAGACTGCTGACGGGGCAGAGAATATGGAGTCAGGCACAGCTTCAGGCGCTATTGCCGCCTGGAGCGCTGTTTATATTGACCTCAACCAGGCACACCTGGGGAGGGCCGGCCGGCAGGGTAAGGCTGGCCAGGTCAGCTAATCCACAACGCTCAGGGAATCACATTGTTGAAAATGGACCTCGCTAAGGCAGAATAGAAGCCAAGGAAAAAACGGACACAATGCCATTTGCAGCCCCGTAGATGAGTCTAGATGTAATCACGTGACTTGCAGTAAGTCAGAAAGTGAAAGACACATATCGTATCATATCACTTATAGGTGTTACCTAAAAATGGATACCAGGGCAGATATTTCCACGGAGAAGGGCAATCACAGACTCATTAAACAAACTTATGGTTCACCAATGGTAAGGTGTGAGGATTGGTTTCATTACGATATCGGGGTTAACAGACATATACAAACACAGGTGACATATATAATCACAAAAGACCTACGGAATACCAAGAGAAGACTACTCAACACTCTGTCATAACGTACATGGGAAAAGGATCCCAGGAATGTCAGACATCTGTATATGTGTAAAAGAACCACATCTTCCACACCTACAACAAGCCAAACATTGTAATCAAACTTGCTGTAATAAAAAATAAAAAAAATAAATTAAAAACACGAAGAAGATGTAGTGAGACAAACTTGAGGGGCTTTCTCCTGGCACATTCCATTCTAAATTCCAATCTAGAACACGACTTCCACTGAGGCTCTGTTGCCCTCTTAACCAGATTTGGTAAGAGAGAACTGCTGCCACCTTGTGGCCGTTTCACACAACAGCAGCTTTAATCCCAGCGCTAATGGTCCATTGATATTTAAAATCATTGCAGGCCTGTAAATCACACCTGCCCTGAAAACAAATCCTGGGGTCACATATCGACCAAAAAATTCAAAGGACGTCCATATTTCAAAATGACCGTTTCAAAAGGCATATTTTACGCACATTAGTGTTCTGCTTCTTTTTCTTTCTTTCCTTTTTTGTTAAAAAAACGGGAATGGAAAAAGGCATCCCTCAGAATGGGCGAAAATCGTTGCAAACGAATCAATGGACAAAGGTTTAATCTCCAATATATATAAACAGCTCATGCAGCTTAATATTAAAAAAACAAACAACCCAATACAAAAATGGGCAGAAGATCTAAAGAGACGTTTCTTCAAAGGAGACACAGAGATGGCCAAGAGGCACATGAAAAGCTGCTCAACAGCACTAATTATTAGAGAAATGCAAATCAAAACTACAATGAGGTATCACCTCACACCTGTTAGAATCGGCATCATCAGGAAATCTACAAACAACCAATTCTGGGGAGGGTGTGGACAAAAGGAGCCCTCTTCCACTATTGGTGGGAATGTAAATTGATACAGTCACTATGGAGAACAGTATGGAGTTTCCTTAAAAAAAAGTAGAAATAGAATTACCATCTGATCCAGGAATCCCACGTCGGGTCATATACACAGAGAAAACCATAAATCAAAAAGGCACATTCACCACAATGTTCATTGTAGCACTATTTACAATAGCCAGGTAATGGAAGCAACCTAAATGCCCACAGACAGATGAATGGATAAAGATGTGGTACATATATAAAATGGAATATTATTCGGCCATAAAGCGGAATGAAACTGGGTCATTTGTAGAGACATCGATGGATCGAGAGACTGTCATACAGAATGAAGTAAGTCAGAAAGAGGAAAACAAATATTGTATATTAATGCATATATGTGGAACCTAAAAAATGGTACAGATGAACTGATTTGCAGGGAAGAAATAGAGACACAGAGGTAGAGAACAAACGTATGGACACCAAGTATGGGAAGCCATGGGGTGGTGGTGGTGGGATGAGTTGGGAGATTGGGATTGACCTGTATACATGTATATGCATAAAGTACATAACTAATAATAACCTGCTGTATAAAAAAATAAATAAAATTAAATTTCAAAAGTTTAAAAAAATAAAATTTAAAAATAAAACAGAAAAAAGTTCTTCCCTTCACACAGATGTATTTATAGGAATGAATTATTTCAATGCTTATATCTATAAATACATAAAAGAGGAATAAAATCTAACTTAAACCATAAAAGAAAAAAAAAAACCCTGAACCCACCAGTTATACACAGGAAAACCCTATCAGGGCACTTGCTCCAGCGGTAAACAATTCTAAAATTGGCCAAGGTGGGGGATCATCTCCCATACAGCCAGCAACCCACTCCCCACGCAAGGATCGTCCTCATTGCAAAGCTGGGGGACCCTGCCGAGGCATCTGTGAGTAAACGTGAGCTGAGCCCCAGGCCAGCTGCTGCTGAACTGTTCCCACCCTTCCCAGGTAAAACACCTGAAGATGTACAATGGCTTGAAAGCCTAGATGAAGGGCCGTGGAGCCACACCAGCGACAGCACGCAGGCCACATTGGTGCCTGCAGGCCAGCCAGGGTGGTCCTGGTCCCGGGCGCTCTTCCGGGAGCTTTCCATTGCCCTGCCTGAGATACCCCTCCTGTCCCGGCCCCCACGGCTCTTTTCCTTCCTCATCTCTGTCCGGAGAGAAATTCCAGCGGAAGGTATGGGTGACACATCCTCTACTTTACAGGTGGCAGCCGGGCAACCCCTTCAGAAAATCTAGTAGAGCAGCCCTTACACTGGGCCACCAACAAAGCTGTGGCCCCTCACTCCCTCCCACCAGCACAGCCCCGAGACTGCTGACGGGGCAGAGAATATGGAGTCAGGCACAGCTTCAGGCGCTATTGCCGCCTGGAGCACTGTTTATATTGACCTCAACCAGGCACACCTGGGGAGGGCCGGCCGGCAGGGTAAGGCTGGCCAGGTCAGCTAATCCACAACGCTCAGGGAATCACATTGTTGAAAATGGACCTCGCTAAGGCAGAATAGAAGCCAAGGAAAAAACGGACACAATGCCATTTGCAGCCCCGTAGATGAGTCTAGATGTAATCACGTGACTTGCAGTAAGTCAGAAAGTGAAAGACACATATCGTATCATATCACTTATAGGTGTTACCTAAAAATGGATACCAGGGCAGATATTTCCACGGAGAAGGGCAATCACAGACTCATTAAACAAACTTATGGTTCACCAATGGTAAGGTGTGAGGATTGGTTTCATTACGATATCGGGGTTAACAGACATATACAAACACAGGTGACATATATAATCACAAAAGACCTACGGAATACCAAGAGAAGACTACTCAACACTCTGTCATAACGTACATGGGAAAAGGATCCCAGGAATGTCAGACATCTGTATATGTGTAAAAGAACCACATCTTCCACACCTACAACAAGCCAAACATTGTAATCAAACTTGCTGTAATAAAAAATAAAAAAAAAATAAATTAAAAACACGAAGAAGATGTAGTGAGACAAACTTGAGGGGCTTTCTCCTGGCACATTCCATTCTAAATTCCAATCTAGAACACGACTTCCACTGAGGCTCTGTTGCCCTCTTAACCAGATTTGGTAAGAGAGAACTGCTGCCACCTTGTGGCCGTTTCACACAACAGCAGCTTTAATCCCAGCGCTAATGGTCCATTGATATTTAAAATCATTGCAGGCCTGTAAATCACACCTGCCCTGAAAACAAATCCTGGGGTCACATATCGACCAAAAAATTCAAAGGACGTCCATATTTCAAAATGACCGTTTCAAAAGGCATATTTTACGCACATTAGTGTTCTGCTTCTTTTTCTTTCTTTCCTTTTTTGTTAAAAAAACGGGAATGGAAAAAGGCATCCCTCAGAATGGGCGAAAATCGTTGCAAACGAATCAATGGACAAAGGTTTAATCTCCAATATATATAAACAGCTCATGCAGCTTAATATTAAAAAAACAAACAACCCAATACAAAAATGGGCAGAAGATCTAAAGAGACGTTTCTTCAAAGGAGACACAGAGATGGCCAAGAGGCACATGAAAAGCTGCTCAACAGCACTAATTATTAGAGAAATGCAAATCAAAACTACAATGAGGTATCACCTCACACCTGTTAGAATCGGCATCATCAGGAAATCTACAAACAACCAATTCTGGGGAGGGTGTGGACAAAAGGAGCCCTCTTCCACTATTGGTGGGAATGTAAATTGATACAGTCACTATGGAGAACAGTATGGAGTTTCCTTAAAAAAAAGTAGAAATAGAATTACCATCTGATCCAGGAATCCCACGTCGGGTCATATACACAGAGAAAACCATAAATCAAAAAGGCACATTCACCACAATGTTCATTGTAGCACTATTTACAATAGCCAGGTAATGGAAGCAACCTAAATGCCCACAGACAGATGAATGGATAAAGATGTGGTACATATATAAAATGGAATATTATTCGGCCATAAAGCGGAATGAAACTGGGTCATTTGTAGAGACATCGATGGATCGAGAGACTGTCATACAGAATGAAGTAAGTCAGAAAGAGGAAAACAAATATTGTATATTAATGCATATATGTGGAACCTAAAAAATGGTACAGATGAACTGATTTGCAGGGAAGAAATAGAGACACAGAGGTAGAGAACAAACGTATGGACCCCAAGTATGGGAAGCCATGGGGTGGTGGTGGTGGGATGAGTTGGGAGATTGGGATTGACCTGTATACATGTATATGCATAAAATACATAACTAATAATAACCTGCTGTATAAAAAAATAAATAAAATTAAATTTCAAAAGTTTAAAAAAATAAAATTTAAAAATAAAACAGAAAAAAGTTCTTCCCTTCACACAGATGTATTTATAGGAATGAATTATTTCAATGCTTATATCTATAAATACATAAAAGAGGAATAAAATCTAACTTAAACCATAAAAGAAAAAAAAAAACCCTGAACCCACCAGTTATACACAGGAAAACCCTATCAGGGCACTTGCTCCAGCGGTAAACAATTCTAAAATTGGCCAAGGTGGGGGATCATCTCCCATACAGCCAGCAACCCACTCCCCACGCAAGGATCGTCCTCATTGCAAAGCTGGGGGACCCTGCCGAGGCATCTGTGAGTAAACGTGAGCTGAGCCCCAGGCCAGCTGCTGCTGAACTGTTCCCACCCTTCCCAGGTAAAACACCTGAAGATGTACAATGGCTTGAAAGCCTAGATGAAGGGCCGTGGAGCCACACCAGCGACAGCACGCAGGCCACATTGGTGCCTGCAGGCCAGCCAGGGTGGTCCTGGTCCCGGGCGCTCTTCCGGGAGCTTTCCATTGCCCTGCCTGAGATACCCCTCCTGTCCCGGCCCCCACGGCTCTTTTCCTTCCTCATCTCTGTCCGGAGAGAAATTCCAGCGGAAGGTATGGGTGACACATCCTCTACTTTACAGGTGGCAGCCGGGCAACCCCTTCAGAAAATCTAGTAGAGCAGCCCTTACACTGGGCCACCAACAAAGCTGTGGCCCCTCACTCCCTCCCACCAGCACAGCCCCGAGACTGCTGACGGGGCAGAGAATATGGAGTCAGGCACAGCTTCAGGCGCTATTGCCGCCTGGAGCGCTGTTTATATTGACCTCAACCAGGCACACCTGGGGAGGGCCGGCCGGCAGGGTAAGGCTGGCCAGGTCAGCTAATCCACAACGCTCAGGGAATCACATTGTTGAAAATGGACCTCGCTAAGGCAGAATAGAAGCCAAGGAAAAAACGGACACAATGCCATTTGCAGCCCCGTAGATGAGTCTAGATGTAATCACGTGACTTGCAGTAAGTCAGAAAGTGAAAGACACATATCGTATCATATCACTTATAGGTGTTACCTAAAAATGGATACCAGGGCAGATATTTCCACGGAGAAGGGCAATCACAGACTCATTAAACAAACTTATGGTTCACCAATGGTAAGGTGTGAGGATTGGTTTCATTACGATATCGGGGTTAACAGACATATACAAACACAGGTGACATATATAATCACAAAAGACCTACGGAATACCAAGAGAAGACTACTCAACACTCTGTCATAACGTACATGGGAAAAGGATCCCAGGAATGTCAGACATCTGTATATGTGTAAAAGAACCACATCTTCCACACCTACAACAAGCCAAACATTGTAATCAAACTTGCTGTAATAAAAAATAAAAAAAAATAAATTAAAAACACGAAGAAGATGTAGTGAGACAAACTTGAGGGGCTTTCTCCTGGCACATTCCATTCTAAATTCCAATCTAGAACACGACTTCCACTGAGGCTCTGTTGCCCTCTTAACCAGATTTGGTAAGAGAGAACTGCTGCCACCTTGTGGCCGTTTCACACAACAGCAGCTTTAATCCCAGCGCTAATGGTCCATTGATATTTAAAATCATTGCAGGCCTGTAAATCACACCTGCCCTGAAAACAAATCCTGGGGTCACATATCGACCAAAAAATTCAAAGGACGTCCATATTTCAAAATGACCGTTTCAAAAGGCATATTTTACGCACATTAGTGTTCTGCTTCTTTTTCTTTCTTTCCTTTTTTGTTAAAAAAACGGGAATGGAAAAAGGCATCCCTCAGAATGGGCGAAAATCGTTGCAAACGAATCAATGGACAAAGGTTTAATCTCCAATATATATAAACAGCTCATGCAGCTTAATATTAAAAAAACAAACAACCCAATACAAAAATGGGCAGAAGATCTAAAGAGACGTTTCTTCAAAGGAGACACAGAGATGGCCAAGAGGCACATGAAAAGCTGCTCAACAGCACTAATTATTAGAGAAATGCAAATCAAAACTACAATGAGGTATCACCTCACACCTGTTAGAATCGGCATCATCAGGAAATCTACAAACAACCAATTCTGGGGAGGGTGTGGACAAAAGGAGCCCTCTTCCACTATTGGTGGGAATGTAAATTGATACAGTCACTATGGAGAACAGTATGGAGTTTCCTTAAAAAAAAGTAGAAATAGAATTACCATCTGATCCAGGAATCCCACGTCGGGTCATATACACAGAGAAAACCATAAATCAAAAAGGCACATTCACCACAATGTTCATTGTAGCACTATTTACAATAGCCAGGTAATGGAAGCAACCTAAATGCCCACAGACAGATGAATGGATAAAGATGTGGTACATATATAAAATGGAATATTATTCGGCCATAAAGCGGAATGAAACTGGGTCATTTGTAGAGACATCGATGGATCGAGAGACTGTCATACAGAATGAAGTAAGTCAGAAAGAGGAAAACAAGTATTGTATATTAATGCATATATGTGGAACCTAAAAAATGGTACAGATGAAATGATTTGCAGGGAAGAAATAGAGACACAGAGGTAGAGAACAAACGTATGGACACCAAGTATGGGAAGCCATGGGGTGGTGGTGGTGGGATGAGTTGGGAGATTGGGATTGACCTGTATACATGTATATGCATAAAATACATAACTAATAATAACCTGCTGTATAAAAAAATAAATAAAATTAAATTTCAAAAGTTTAAAAAAATAAAATTTAAAAATAAAACAGAAAAAAGTTCTTCCCTTCACACAGATGTATTTATAGGAATGAATTATTTCAATGCTTATATCTATAAATACATAAAAGAGGAATAAAATCTAACTTAAACCATAAAAGAAAAAAAAAACCCTGAACCCACCAGTTATACACAGGAAAACCCTATCAGGGCACTTGCTCCAGCGGTAAACAATTCTAAAATTGGCCAAGGTGGGGGATCATCTCCCATACAGCCAGCAACCCACTCCCCACGCAAGGATCGTCCTCATTGCAAAGCTGGGGGACCCTGCCGAGGCATCTGTGAGTAAACGTGAGCTGAGCCCCAGGCCAGCTGCTGCTGAACTGATCCCACCCTTCCCAGGTAAAACACCTGAAGATGTACAATGGCTTGAAAGCCTAGATGAAGGGCCGTGGAGCCACACCAGCGACAGCACGCAGGCCACATTGGTGCCTGCAGGCCAGCCAGGGTGGTCCTGGTCCCGGGCGCTCTTCCGGGAGCTTTCCATTGCCCTGCCTGAGATACCCCTCCTGTCCCGGCCCCCACGGCTCTTTTCCTTCCTCATCTCTGTCCGGAGAGAAATTCCAGCGGAAGGTATGGGTGACACATCCTCTACTTTACAGGTGGCAGCCGGGCAACCCCTTCAGAAAATCTAGTAGAGCAGCCCTTACACTGGGCCACCAACAAAGCTGTGGCCCCTCACTCCCTCCCACCAGCACAGCCCCGAGACTGCTGACGGGGCAGAGAATATGGAGTCAGGCACAGCTTCAGGCGCTATTGCCGCCTGGAGCGCTGTTTATATTGACCTCAACCAGGCACACCTGGGGAGGGCCGGCCGGCAGGGTAAGGCTGGCCAGGTCAGCTAATCCACAACGCTCAGGGAATCACATTGTTGAAAATGGACCTCGCTAAGGCAGAATAGAAGCCAAGGAAAAAACGGACACAATGCCATTTGCAGCCCCGTAGATGAGTCTAGATGTAATCACGTGACTTGCAGTAAGTCAGAAAGTGAAAGACACATATCGTATCATATCACTTATAGGTGTTACCTAAAAATGGATACCAGGGCAGATATTTCCACGGAGAAGGGCAATCACAGACTCATTAAACAAACTTATGGTTCACCAATGGTAAGGTGTGAGGATTGGTTTCATTACGATATCGGGGTTAACAGACATATACAAACACAGGTGACATATATAATCACAAAAGACCTACGGAATACCAAGAGAAGACTACTCAACACTCTGTCATAACGTACATGGGAAAAGGATCCCAGGAATGTCAGACATCTGTATATGTGTAAAAGAACCACATCTTCCACACCTACAACAAGCCAAACATTGTAATCAAACTTGCTGTAATAAAAAATAAAAAAAATAAATTAAAAACACGAAGAAGATGTAGTGAGACAAACTTGAGGGGCTTTCTCCTGGCACATTCCATTCTAAATTCCAATCTAGAACACGACTTCCACTGAGGCTCTGTTGCCCTCTTAACCAGATTTGGTAAGAGAGAACTGCTGCCACCTTGTGGCCGTTTCACACAACAGCAGCTTTAATCCCAGCGCTAATGGTCCATTGATATTTAAAATCATTGCAGGCCTGTAAATCACACCTGCCCTGAAAACAAATCCTGGGGTCACATATCGACCAAAAAATTCAAAGGACGTCCATATTTCAAAATGACCGTTTCAAAAGGCATATTTTACGCACATTAGTGTTCTGCTTCTTTTTCTTTCTTTCCTTTTTTGTTAAAAAAACGGGAATGGAAAAAGGCATCCCTCAGAATGGGCGAAAATCGTTGCAAACGAATCAATGGACAAAGGTTTAATCTCCAATATATATAAACAGCTCATGCAGCTTAATATTAAAAAAACAAACAACCCAATACAAAAATGGGCAGAAGATCTAAAGAGACGTTTCTTCAAAGGAGACACAGAGATGGCCAAGAGGCACATGAAAAGCTGCTCAACAGCACTAATTATTAGAGAAATGCAAATCAAAACTACAATGAGGTATCACCTCACACCTGTTAGAATCGGCATCATCAGGAAATCTACAAACAACCAATTCTGGGGAGGGTGTGGACAAAAGGAGCCCTCTTCCACTATTGGTGGGAATGTAAATTGATACAGTCACTATGGAGAACAGTATGGAGTTTCCTTAAAAAAAAGTAGAAATAGAATTACCATCTGATCCAGGAATCCCACGTCGGGTCATATACACAGAGCAAACCATAAATCAAAAAGGCACATTCACCACAATGTTCATTGTAGCACTATTTACAATAGCCAGGTAATGGAAGCAACCTAAATGCCCACAGACAGATGAATGGATAAAGATGTGGTACATATATAAAATGGAATATTATTTGGCCATAAAGCGGAATGAAACTGGGTCATTTGTAGAGACATCGATGGATCGAGAGACTGTCATACAGAATGAAGTAAGTCAGAAAGAGGAAAACAAATATTGTATATTAATGCATATATGTGGAACCTAAAAAATGGTACAGATGAACTGATTTGCAGGGAAGAAATAGAGACACAGAGGTAGAGAACAAACGTATGGACACCAAGTATGGGAAGCCATGGGGTGGTGGTGGTGGGATGAGTTGGGAGATTGGGATTGACCTGTATACATGTATATGCATAAAGTACATAACTAATAATAACCTGCTGTATAAAAAAATAAATAAAATTAAATTTCAAAAGTTTAAAAAAATAAAATTTAAAAATAAAACAGAAAAAAGTTCTTCCCTTCACACAGATGTATTTATAGGAATGAATTATTTCAATGCTTATATCTATAAATACATAAAAGAGGAATAAAATCTAACTTAAACCATAAAAGAAAAAAAAAAACCCTGAACCCACCAGTTATACACAGGAAAACCCTATCAGGGCACTTGCTCCAGCGGTAAACAATTCTAAAATTGGCCAAGGTGGGGGATCATCTCCCATACAGCCAGCAACCCACTCCCCACGCAAGGATCGTCCTCATTGCAAAGCTGGGGGACCCTGCCGAGGCATCTGTGAGTAAACGTGAGCTGAGCCCCAGGCCAGCTGCTGCTGAACTGTTCCCACCCTTCCCAGGTAAAACACCTGAAGATGTACAATGGCTTGAAAGCCTAGATGAAGGGCCGTGGAGCCACACCAGCGACAGCACGCAGGCCACATTGGTGCCTGCAGGCCAGCCAGGGTGGTCCTGGTCCCGGGCGCTCTTCCGGGAGCTTTCCATTGCCCTGCCTGAGATACCCCTCCTGTCCCGGCCCCCACGGCTCTTTTCCTTCCTCATCTCTGTCCGGAGAGAAATTCCAGCGGAAGGTATGGGTGACACATCCTCTACTTTACAGGTGGCAGCCGGGCAACCCCTTCAGAAAATCTAGTAGAGCAGCCCTTACACTGGGCCACCAACAAAGCTGTGGCCCCTCACTCCCTCCCACCAGCACAGCCCCGAGACTGCTGACGGGGCAGAGAATATGGAGTCAGGCACAGCTTCAGGCGCTATTGCCGCCTGGAGCGCTGTTTATATTGACCTCAACCAGGCACACCTGGGGAGGGCCGGCCGGCAGGGTAAGGCTGGCCAGGTCAGCTAATCCACAACGCTCAGGGAATCACATTGTTGAAAATGGACCTCGCTAAGGCAGAATAGAAGCCAAGGAAAAAACGGACACAATGCCATTTGCAGCCCCGTAGATGAGTCTAGATGTAATCACGTGACTTGCAGTAAGTCAGAAAGTGAAAGACACATATCGTATCATATCACTTATAGGTGTTACCTAAAAATGGATACCAGGGCAGATATTTCCACGGAGAAGGGCAATCACAGACTCATTAAACAAACTTATGGTTCACCAATGGTAAGGTGTGAGGATTGGTTTCATTACGATATCGGGGTTAACAGACATATACAAACACAGGTGACATATATAATCACAAAAGACCTACGGAATACCAAGAGAAGACTACTCAACACTCTGTCATAACGTACATGGGAAAAGGATCCCAGGAATGTCAGACATCTGTATATGTGTAAAAGAACCACATCTTCCACACCTACAACAAGCCAAACATTGTAATCAAACTTGCTGTAATAAAAAATAAAAAAAATAAATTAAAAACACGAAGAAGATGTAGTGAGACAAACTTGAGGGGCTTTCTCCTGGCACATTCCATTCTAAATTCCAATCTAGAACACGACTTCCACTGAGGCTCTGTTGCCCTCTTAACCAGATTTGGTAAGAGAGAACTGCTGCCACCTTGTGGCCGTTTCACACAACAGCAGCTTTAATCCCAGCGCTAATGGTCCATTGATATTTAAAATCATTGCAGGCCTGTAAATCACACCTGCCCTGAAAACAAATCCTGGGGTCACATATCGACCAAAAAATTCAAAGGACGTCCATATTTCAAAATGACCGTTTCAAAAGGCATATTTTACGCACATTAGTGTTCTGCTTCTTTTTCTTTCTTTCCTTTTTTGTTAAAAAAACGGGAATGGAAAAAGGCATCCCTCAGAATGGGCGAAAATCGTTGCAAACGAATCAATGGACAAAGGTTTAATCTCCAATATATATAAACAGCTCATGCAGCTTAATATTAAAAAAACAAACAACCCAATACAAAAATGGGCAGAAGATCTAAAGAGACGTTTCTTCAAAGGAGACACAGAGATGGCCAAGAGGCACATGAAAAGCTGCTCAACAGCACTAATTATTAGAGAAATGCAAATCAAAACTACAATGAGGTATCACCTCACACCTGTTAGAATCGGCATCATCAGGAAATCTACAAACAACCAATTCTGGGGAGGGTGTGGACAAAAGGAGCCCTCTTCCACTATTGGTGGGAATGTAAATTGATACAGTCACTATGGAGAACAGTATGGAGTTTCCTTAAAAAAAAGTAGAAATAGAATTACCATCTGATCCAGGAATCCCACGTCGGGTCATATACACAGAGCAAACCATAAATCAAAAAGGCACATTCACCACAATGTTCATTGTAGCACTATTTACAATAGCCAGGTAATGGAAGCAACCTAAATGCCCACAGACAGATGAATGGATAAAGATGTGGTACATATATAAAATGGAATATTATTCGGCCATAAAGCGGAATGAAACTGGGTCATTTGTAGAGACATCGATGGATCGAGAGACTGTCATACAGAATGAAGTAAGTCAGAAAGAGGAAAACAAATATTGTATATTAATGCATATATGTGGAACCTAAAAAATGGTACAGATGAACTGATTTGCAGGGAAGAAATAGAGACACAGAGGTAGAGAACAAACGTATGGACACCAAGTATGGGAAGCCATGGGGTGGTGGTGGTGGGATGAGTTGGGAGATTGGGATTGACCTGTATACATGTATATGCATAAAGTACATAACTAATAATAACCTGCTGTATAAAAAAATAAATAAAATTAAATTTCAAAAGTTTAAAAAAATAAAATTTAAAAATAAAACAGAAAAAAGTTCTTCCCTTCACACAGATGTATTTATAGGAATGAATTATTTCAATGCTTATATCTATAAATACATAAAAGAGGAATAAAATCTAACTTAAACCATAAAAGAAAAAAAAAAACCCTGAACCCACCAGTTATACACAGGAAAACCCTATCAGGGCACTTGCTCCAGCGGTAAACAATTCTAAAATTGGCCAAGGTGGGGGATCATCTCCCATACAGCCAGCAACCCACTCCCCACGCAAGGATCGTCCTCATTGCAAAGCTGGGGGACCCTGCCGAGGCATCTGTGAGTAAACGTGAGCTGAGCCCCAGGCCAGCTGCTGCTGAACTGTTCCCACCCTTCCCAGGTAAAACACCTGAAGATGTACAATGGCTTGAAAGCCTAGATGAAGGGCCGTGGAGCCACACCAGCGACAGCACGCAGGCCACATTGGTGCCTGCAGGCCAGCCAGGGTGGTCCTGGTCCCGGGCGCTCTTCCGGGAGCTTTCCATTGCCCTGCCTGAGATACCCCTCCTGTCCCGGCCCCCACGGCTCTTTTCCTTCCTCATCTCTGTCCGGAGAGAAATTCCAGCGGAAGGTATGGGTGACACATCCTCTACTTTACAGGTGGCAGCCGGGCAACCCCTTCAGAAAATCTAGTAGAGCAGCCCTTACACTGGGCCACCAACAAAGCTGTGGCCCCTCACTCCCTCCCACCAGCACAGCCCCGAGACTGCTGACGGGGCAGAGAATATGGAGTCAGGCACAGCTTCAGGCGCTATTGCCGCCTGGAGCGCTGTTTATATTGACCTCAACCAGGCACACCTGGGGAGGGCCGGCCGGCAGGGTAAGGCTGGCCAGGTCAGCTAATCCACAACGCTCAGGGAATCACATTGTTGAAAATGGACCTCGCTAAGGCAGAATAGAAGCCAAGGAAAAAACGGACACAATGCCATTTGCAGCCCCGTAGATGAGTCTAGATGTAATCACGTGACTTGCAGTAAGTCAGAAAGTGAAAGACACATATCGTATCATATCACTTATAGGTGTTACCTAAAAATGGATACCAGGGCAGATATTTCCACGGAGAAGGGCAATCACAGACTCATTAAACAAACTTATGGTTCACCAATGGTAAGGTGTGAGGATTGGTTTCATTACGATATCGGGGTTAACAGACATATACAAACACAGGTGACATATATAATCACAAAAGACCTACGGAATACCAAGAGAAGACTACTCAACACTCTGTCATAACGTACATGGGAAAAGGATCCCAGGAATGTCAGACATCTGTATATGTGTAAAAGAACCACATCTTCCACACCTACAACAAGCCAAACATTGTAATCAAACTTGCTGTAATAAAAAATAAAAAAAATAAATTAAAAACACGAAGAAGATGTAGTGAGACAAACTTGAGGGGCTTTCTCCTGGCACATTCCATTCTAAATTCCAATCTAGAACACGACTTCCACTGAGGCTCTGTTGCCCTCTTAACCAGATTTGGTAAGAGAGAACTGCTGCCACCTTGTGGCCGTTTCACACAACAGCAGCTTTAATCCCAGCGCTAATGGTCCATTGATATTTAAAATCATTGCAGGCCTGTAAATCACACCTGCCCTGAAAACAAATCCTGGGGTCACATATCGACCAAAAAATTCAAAGGACGTCCATATTTCAAAATGACCGTTTCAAAAGGCATATTTTACGCACATTAGTGTTCTGCTTCTTTTTCTTTCTTTCCTTTTTTGTTAAAAAAACGGGAATGGAAAAAGGCATCCCTCAGAATGGGCGAAAATCGTTGCAAACGAATCAATGGACAAAGGTTTAATCTCCAATATATATAAACAGCTCATGCAGCTTAATATTAAAAAAACAAACAACCCAATACAAAAATGGGCAGAAGATCTAAAGAGACGTTTCTTCAAAGGAGACACAGAGATGGCCAAGAGGCACATGAAAAGCTGCTCAACAGCACTAATTATTAGAGAAATGCAAATCAAAACTACAATGAGGTATCACCTCACACCTGTTAGAATCGGCATCATCAGGAAATCTACAAACAACCAATTCTGGGGAGGGTGTGGACAAAAGGAGCCCTCTTCCACTATTGGTGGGAATGTAAATTGATACAGTCACTATGGAGAACAGTATGGAGTTTCCTTAAAAAAAAGTAGAAATAGAATTACCATCTGATCCAGGAATCCCACGTCGGGTCATATACACAGAGCAAACCATAAATCAAAAAGGCACATTCACCACAATGTTCATTGTAGCACTATTTACAATAGCCAGGTAATGGAAGCAACCTAAATGCCCACAGACAGATGAATGGATAAAGATGTGGTACATATATAAAATGGAATATTATTCGGCCATAAAGCGGAATGAAACTGGGTCATTTGTAGAGACATCGATGGATCGAGAGACTGTCATACAGAATGAAGTAAGTCAGAAAGAGGAAAACAAATATTGTATATTAATGCATATATGTGGAACCTAAAAAATGGTACAGATGAACTGATTTGCAGGGAAGAAATAGAGACACAGAGGTAGAGAACAAACGTATGGACCCCAAGTATGGGAAGCCATGGGGTGGTGGTGGTGGGATGAGTTGGGAGATTGGGATTGACCTGTATACATGTATATGCATAAAATACATAACTAATAATAACCTGCTGTATAAAAAAAATAAATAAAATTAAATTTCAAAAGTTTAAAAAAATAAAATTTAAAAATAAAACAGAAAAAAGTTCTTCCCTTCACACAGATGTATTTATAGGAATGAATTATTTCAATGCTTATATCTATAAATACATAAAAGAGGAATAAAATCTAACTTAAACCATAAAAGAAAAAAAAAACCCTGAACCCACCAGTTATACACAGGAAAACCCTATCAGGGCACTTGCTCCAGCGGTAAACAATTCTAAAATTGGCCAAGGTGGGGGATCATCTCCCATACAGCCAGCAACCCACTCCCCACGCAAGGATCGTCCTCATTGCAAAGCTGGGGGACCCTGCCGAGGCATCTGTGAGTAAACGTGAGCTGAGCCCCAGGCCAGCTGCTGCTGAACTGTTCCCACCCTTCCCAGGTAAAACACCTGAAGATGTACAATGGCTTGAAAGCCTAGATGAAGGGCCGTGGAGCCACACCAGCGACAGCACGCAGGCCACATTGGTGCCTGCAGGCCAGCCAGGGTGGTCCTGGTCCCGGGCGCTCTTCCGGGAGCTTTCCATTGCCCTGCCTGAGATACCCCTCCTGTCCCGGCCCCCACGGCTCTTTTCCTTCCTCATCTCTGTCCGGAGAGAAATTCCAGCGGAAGGTATGGGTGACACATCCTCTACTTTACAGGTGGCAGCCGGGCAACCCCTTCAGAAAATCTAGTAGAGCAGCCCTTACACTGGGCCACCAACAAAGCTGTGGCCCCTCACTCCCTCCCACCAGCACAGCCCCGAGACTGCTGACGGGGCAGAGAATATGGAGTCAGGCACAGCTTCAGGCGCTATTGCCGCCTGGAGCGCTGTTTATATTGACCTCAACCAGGCACACCTGGGGAGGGCCGGCCGGCAGGGTAAGGCTGGCCAGGTCAGCTAATCCACAACGCTCAGGGAATCACATTGTTGAAAATGGACCTCGCTAAGGCAGAATAGAAGCCAAGGAAAAAACGGACACAATGCCATTTGCAGCCCCGTAGATGAGTCTAGATGTAATCACGTGACTTGCAGTAAGTCAGAAAGTGAAAGACACATATCGTATCATATCACTTATAGGTGTTACCTAAAAATGGATACCAGGGCAGATATTTCCACGGAGAAGGGCAATCACAGACTCATTAAACAAACTTATGGTTCACCAATGGTAAGGTGTGAGGATTGGTTTCATTACGATATCGGGGTTAACAGACATATACAAACACAGGTGACATATATAATCACAAAAGACCTACGGAATACCAAGAGAAGACTACTCAACACTCTGTCATAACGTACATGGGAAAAGGATCCCAGGAATGTCAGACATCTGTATATGTGTAAAAGAACCACATCTTCCACACCTACAACAAGCCAAACATTGTAATCAAACTTGCTGTAATAAAAAATAAAAAAAATAAATTAAAAACACGAAGAAGATGTAGTGAGACAAACTTGAGGGGCTTTCTCCTGGCACATTCCATTCTAAATTCCAATCTAGAACACGACTTCCACTGAGGCTCTGTTGCCCTCTTAACCAGATTTGGTAAGAGAGAACTGCTGCCACCTTGTGGCCGTTTCACACAACAGCAGCTTTAATCCCAGCGCTAATGGTCCATTGATATTTAAAATCATTGCAGGCCTGTAAATCACACCTGCCCTGAAAACAAATCCTGGGGTCACATATCGACCAAAAAATTCAAAGGACGTCCATATTTCAAAATGACCGTTTCAAAAGGCATATTTTACGCACATTAGTGTTCTGCTTCTTTTTCTTTCTTTCCTTTTTTGTTAAAAAAACGGGAATGGAAAAAGGCATCCCTCAGAATGGGCGAAAATCGTTGCAAACGAATCAATGGACAAAGGTTTAATCTCCAATATATATAAACAGCTCATGCAGCTTAATATTAAAAAAACAAACAACCCAATACAAAAATGGGCAGAAGATCTAAAGAGACGTTTCTTCAAAGGAGACACAGAGATGGCCAAGAGGCACATGAAAAGCTGCTCAACAGCACTAATTATTAGAGAAATGCAAATCAAAACTACAATGAGGTATCACCTCACACCTGTTAGAATCGGCATCATCAGGAAATCTACAAACAACCAATTCTGGGGAGGGTGTGGACAAAAGGAGCCCTCTTCCACTATTGGTGGGAATGTAAATTGATACAGTCACTATGGAGAACAGTATGGAGTTTCCTTAAAAAAAAGTAGAAATAGAATTACCATCTGATCCAGGAATCCCACGTCGGGTCATATACACAGAGCAAACCATAAATCAAAAAGGCACATTCACCACAATGTTCATTGTAGCACTATTTACAATAGCCAGGTAATGGAAGCAACCTAAATGCCCACAGACAGATGAATGGATAAAGATGTGGTACATATATAAAATGGAATATTATTCGGCCATAAAGCGGAATGAAACTGGGTCATTTGTAGAGACATCGATGGATCGAGAGACTGTCATACAGAATGAAGTAAGTCAGAAAGAGGAAAACAAATATTGTATATTAATGCATATATGTGGAACCTAAAAAATGGTACAGATGAACTGATTTGCAGGGAAGAAATAGAGACACAGAGGTAGAGAACAAACGTATGGACCCCAAGTATGGGAAGCCATGGGGTGGTGGTGGTGGGATGAGTTGGGAGATTGGGATTGACCTGTATACATGTATATGCATAAAATACATAACTAATAATAACCTGCTGTATAAAAAAATAAATAAAATTAAATTTCAAAAGTTTAAAAAAATAAAATTTAAAAATAAAACAGAAAAAAGTTCTTCCCTTCACACAGATGTATTTATAGGAATGAATTATTTCAATGCTTATATCTATAAATACATAAAAGAGGAATAAAATCTAACTTAAACCATAAAAGAAAAAAAAAACCCTGAACCCACCAGTTATACACAGGAAAACCCTATCAGGGCACTTGCTCCAGCGGTAAACAATTCTAAAATTGGCCAAGGTGGGGGATCATCTCCCATACAGCCAGCAACCCACTCCCCACGCAAGGATCGTCCTCATTGCAAAGCTGGGGGACCCTGCCGAGGCATCTGTGAGTAAACGTGAGCTGAGCCCCAGGCCAGCTGCTGCTGAACTGTTCCCACCCTTCCCAGGTAAAACACCTGAAGATGTACAATGGCTTGAAAGCCTAGATGAAGGGCCGTGGAGCCACACCAGCGACAGCACGCAGGCCACATTGGTGCCTGCAGGCCAGCCAGGGTGGTCCTGGTCCCGGGCGCTCTTCCGGGAGCTTTCCATTGCCCTGCCTGAGATACCCCTCCTGTCCCGGCCCCCACGGCTCTTTTCCTTCCTCATCTCTGTCCGGAGAGAAATTCCAGCGGAAGGTATGGGTGACACATCCTCTACTTTACAGGTGGCAGCCGGGCAACCCCTTCAGAAAATCTAGTAGAGCAGCCCTTACACTGGGCCACCAACAAAGCTGTGGCCCCTCACTCCCTCCCACCAGCACAGCCCCGAGACTGCTGACGGGGCAGAGAATATGGAGTCAGGCACAGCTTCAGGCGCTATTGCCGCCTGGAGCGCTGTTTATATTGACCTCAACCAGGCACACCTGGGGAGGGCCGGCCGGCAGGGTAAGGCTGGCCAGGTCAGCTAATCCACAACGCTCAGGGAATCACATTGTTGAAAATGGACCTCGCTAAGGCAGAATAGAAGCCAAGGAAAAAACGGACACAATGCCATTTGCAGCCCCGTAGATGAGTCTAGATGTAATCACGTGACTTGCAGTAAGTCAGAAAGTGAAAGACACATATCGTATCATATCACTTATAGGTGTTACCTAAAAATGGATACCAGGGCAGATATTTCCACGGAGAAGGGCAATCACAGACTCATTAAACAAACTTATGGTTCACCAATGGTAAGGTGTGAGGATTGGTTTCATTACGATATCGGGGTTAACAGACATATACAAACACAGGTGACATATATAATCACAAAAGACCTACGGAATACCAAGAGAAGACTACTCAACACTCTGTCATAACGTACATGGGAAAAGGATCCCAGGAATGTCAGACATCTGTATATGTGTAAAAGAACCACATCTTCCACACCTACAACAAGCCAAACATTGTAATCAAACTTGCTGTAATAAAAAATAAAAAAAATAAATTAAAAACACGAAGAAGATGTAGTGAGACAAACTTGAGGGGCTTTCTCCTGGCACATTCCATTCTAAATTCCAATCTAGAACACGACTTCCACTGAGGCTCTGTTGCCCTCTTAACCAGATTTGGTAAGAGAGAACTGCTGCCACCTTGTGGCCGTTTCACACAACAGCAGCTTTAATCCCAGCGCTAATGGTCCATTGATATTTAAAATCATTGCAGGCCTGTAAATCACACCTGCCCTGAAAACAAATCCTGGGGTCACATATCGACCAAAAAATTCAAAGGACGTCCATATTTCAAAATGACCGTTTCAAAAGGCATATTTTACGCACATTAGTGTTCTGCTTCTTTTTCTTTCTTTCCTTTTTTGTTAAAAAAACGGGAATGGAAAAAGGCATCCCTCAGAATGGGCGAAAATCGTTGCAAACGAATCAATGGACAAAGGTTTAATCTCCAATATATATAAACAGCTCATGCAGCTTAATATTAAAAAAACAAACAACCCAATACAAAAATGGGCAGAAGATCTAAAGAGACGTTTCTTCAAAGGAGACACAGAGATGGCCAAGAGGCACATGAAAAGCTGCTCAACAGCACTAATTATTAGAGAAATGCAAATCAAAACTACAATGAGGTATCACCTCACACCTGTTAGAATCGGCATCATCAGGAAATCTACAAACAACCAATTCTGGGGAGGGTGTGGACAAAAGGAGCCCTCTTCCACTATTGGTGGGAATGTAAATTGATACAGTCACTATGGAGAACAGTATGGAGTTTCCTTAAAAAAAAGTAGAAATAGAATTACCATCTGATCCAGGAATCCCACGTCGGGTCATATACACAGAGAAAACCATAAATCAAAAAGGCACATTCACCACAATGTTCATTGTAGCACTATTTACAATAGCCAGGTAATGGAAGCAACCTAAATGCCCACAGACAGATGAATGGATAAAGATGTGGTACATATATAAAATGGAATATTATTCGGCCATAAAGCGGAATGAAACTGGGTCATTTGTAGAGACATCGATGGATCGAGAGACTGTCATACAGAATGAAGTAAGTCAGAAAGAGGAAAACAAATATTGTATATTAATGCATATATGTGGAACCTAAAAAATGGTACAGATGAACTGATTTGCAGGGAAGAAATAGAGACACAGAGGTAGAGAACAAACGTATGGACCCCAAGTATGGGAAGCCATGGGGTGGTGGTGGTGGGATGAGTTGGGAGATTGGGATTGACCTGTATACATGTATATGCATAAAATACATAACTAATAATAACCTGCTGTATAAAAAAATAAATAAAATTAAATTTCAAAAGTTTAAAAAAATAAAATTTAAAAATAAAACAGAAAAAAGTTCTTCCCTTCACACAGATGTATTTATAGGAATGAATTATTTCAATGCTTATATCTATAAATACATAAAAGAGGAATAAAATCTAACTTAAACCATAAAAGAAAAAAAAAACCCTGAACCCACCAGTTATACACAGGAAAACCCTATCAGGGCACTTGCTCCAGCGGTAAACAATTCTAAAATTGGCCAAGGTGGGGGATCATCTCCCATACAGCCAGCAACCCACTCCCCACGCAAGGATCGTCCTCATTGCAAAGCTGGGGGACCCTGCCGAGGCATCTGTGAGTAAACGTGAGCTGAGCCCCAGGCCAGCTGCTGCTGAACTGTTCCCACCCTTCCCAGGTAAAACACCTGAAGATGTACAATGGCTTGAAAGCCTAGATGAAGGGCCGTGGAGCCACACCAGCGACAGCACGCAGGCCACATTGGTGCCTGCAGGCCAGCCAGGGTGGTCCTGGTCCCGGGCGCTCTTCCGGAAGCTTTCCATTGCCCTGCCTGAGATACCCCTCCTGTCCCGGCCCCCACGGCTCTTTTCCTTCCTCATCTCTGTCCGGAGAGAAATTCCAGCGGAAGGTATGGGTGACACATCCTCTACTTTACAGGTGGCAGCCGGGCAACCCCTTCAGAAAATCTAGTAGAGCAGCCCTTACACTGGGCCACCAACAAAGCTGTGGCCCCTCACTCCCTCCCACCAGCACAGCCCCGAGACTGCTGACGGGGCAGAGAATATGGAGTCAGGCACAGCTTCAGGCGCTATTGCCGCCTGGAGCGCTGTTTATATTGACCTCAACCAGGCACACCTGGGGAGGGCCGGCCGGCAGGGTAAGGCTGGCCAGGTCAGCTAATCCACAACGCTCAGGGAATCACATTGTTGAAAATGGACCTCGCTAAGGCAGAATAGAAGCCAAGGAAAAAACGGACACAATGCCATTTGCAGCCCCGTAGATGAGTCTAGATGTAATCACGTGACTTGCAGTAAGTCAGAAAGTGAAAGACACATATCGTATCATATCACTTATAGGTGTTACCTAAAAATGGATACCAGGGCAGATATTTCCACGGAGAAGGGCAATCACAGACTCATTAAACAAACTTATGGTTCACCAATGGTAAGGTGTGAGGATTGGTTTCATTACGATATCGGGGTTAACAGACATATACAAACACAGGTGACATATATAATCACAAAAGACCTACGGAATACCAAGAGAAGACTACTCAACACTCTGTCATAACGTACATGGGAAAAGGATCCCAGGAATGTCAGACATCTGTATATGTGTAAAAGAACCACATCTTCCACACCTACAACAAGCCAAACATTGTAATCAAACTTGCTGTAATAAAAAATAAAAAAAATAAATTAAAAACACGAAGAAGATGTAGTGAGACAAACTTGAGGGGCTTTCTCCTGGCACATTCCATTCTAAATTCCAATCTAGAACACGACTTCCACTGAGGCTCTGTTGCCCTCTTAACCAGATTTGGTAAGAGAGAACTGCTGCCACCTTGTGGCCGTTTCACACAACAGCAGCTTTAATCCCAGCGCTAATGGTCCATTGATATTTAAAATCATTGCAGGCCTGTAAATCACACCTGCCCTGAAAACAAATCCTGGGGTCACATATCGACCAAAAAATTCAAAGGACGTCCATATTTCAAAATGACCGTTTCAAAAGGCATATTTTACGCACATTAGTGTTCTGCTTCTTTTTCTTTCTTTCCTTTTTTGTTAAAAAAACGGGAATGGAAAAAGGCATCCCTCAGAATGGGCGAAAATCGTTGCAAACGAATCAATGGACAAAGGTTTAATCTCCAATATATATAAACAGCTCATGCAGCTTAATATTAAAAAAACAAACAACCCAATACAAAAATGGGCAGAAGATCTAAAGAGACGTTTCTTCAAAGGAGACACAGAGATGGCCAAGAGGCACATGAAAAGCTGCTCAACAGCACTAATTATTAGAGAAATGCAAATCAAAACTACAATGAGGTATCACCTCACACCTGTTAGAATCGGCATCATCAGGAAATCTACAAACAACCAATTCTGGGGAGGGTGTGGACAAAAGGAGCCCTCTTCCACTATTGGTGGGAATGTAAATTGATACAGTCACTATGGAGAACAGTATGGAGTTTCCTTAAAAAAAAGTAGAAATAGAATTACCATCTGATCCAGGAATCCCACGTCGGGTCATATACACAGAGAAAACCATAAATCAAAAAGGCACATTCACCACAATGTTCATTGTAGCACTATTTACAATAGCCAGGTAATGGAAGCAACCTAAATGCCCACAGACAGATGAATGGATAAAGATGTGGTACATATATAAAATGGAATATTATTCGGCCATAAAGCGGAATGAAACTGGGTCATTTGTAGAGACATCGATGGATCGAGAGACTGTCATACAGAATGAAGTAAGTCAGAAAGAGGAAAACAAATATTGTATATTAAAGCATATATGTGGAACCTAAAAAATGGTACAGATGAACTGATTTGCAGGGAAGAAATAGAGACACAGAGGTAGAGAACAAACGTATGGACCCCAAGTATGGGAAGCCATGGGGTGGTGGTGGTGGGATGAGTTGGGAGATTGGGATTGACCTGTATACATGTATATGCATAAAATACATAACTAATAATAACCTGCTGTATAAAAAAATAAATAAAATTAAATTTCAAAAGTTTAAAAAAATAAAATTTAAAAATAAAACAGAAAAAAGTTCTTCCCTTCACACAGATGTATTTATAGGAATGAATTATTTCAATGCTTATATCTATAAATACATAAAAGAGGAATAAAATCTAACTTAAACCATAAAAGAAAAAAAAAAACCCTGAACCCACCAGTTATACACAGGAAAACCCTATCAGGGCACTTGCTCCAGCGGTAAACAATTCTAAAATTGGCCAAGGTGGGGGATCATCTCCCATACAGCCAGCAACCCACTCCCCACGCAAGGATCGTCCTCATTGCAAAGCTGGGGGACCCTGCCGAGGCATCTGTGAGTAAACGTGAGCTGAGCCCCAGGCCAGCTGCTGCTGAACTGTTCCCACCCTTCCCAGGTAAAACACCTGAAGATGTACAATGGCTTGAAAGCCTAGATGAAGGGCCGTGGAGCCACACCAGCGACAGCACGCAGGCCACATTGGTGCCTGCAGGCCAGCCAGGGTGGTCCTGGTCCCGGGCGCTCTTCCGGGAGCTTTCCATTGCCCTGCCTGAGATACCCCTCCTGTCCCGGCCCCCACGGCTCTTTTCCTTCCTCATCTCTGTCCGGAGAGAAATTCCAGCGGAAGGTATGGGTGACACATCCTCTACTTTACAGGTGGCAGCCGGGCAACCCCTTCAGAAAATCTAGTAGAGCAGCCCTTACACTGGGCCACCAACAAAGCTGTGGCCCCTCACTCCCTCCCACCAGCACAGCCCCGAGACTGCTGACGGGGCAGAGAATATGGAGTCAGGCACAGCTTCAGGCGCTATTGCCGCCTGGAGCGCTGTTTATATTGACCTCAACCAGGCACACCTGGGGAGGGCCGGCCGGCAGGGTAAGGCTGGCCAGGTCAGCTAATCCACAACGCTCAGGGAATCACATTGTTGAAAATGGACCTCGCTAAGGCAGAATAGAAGCCAAGGAAAAAACGGACACAATGCCATTTGCAGCCCCGTAGATGAGTCTAGATGTAATCACGTGACTTGCAGTAAGTCAGAAAGTGAAAGACACATATCGTATCATATCACTTATAGGTGTTACCTAAAAATGGATACCAGGGCAGATATTTCCACGGAGAAGGGCAATCACAGACTCATTAAACAAACTTATGGTTCACCAATGGTAAGGTGTGAGGATTGGTTTCATTACGATATCGGGGTTAACAGACATATACAAACACAGGTGACATATATAATCACAAAAGACCTACGGAATACCAAGAGAAGACTACTCAACACTCTGTCATAACGTACATGGGAAAAGGATCCCAGGAATGTCAGACATCTGTATATGTGTAAAAGAACCACATCTTCCACACCTACAACAAGCCAAACATTGTAATCAAACTTGCTGTAATAAAAAATAAAAAAAATAAATTAAAAACACGAAGAAGATGTAGTGAGACAAACTTGAGGGGCTTTCTCCTGGCACATTCCATTCTAAATTCCAATCTAGAACACGACTTCCACTGAGGCTCTGTTGCCCTCTTAACCAGATTTGGTAAGAGAGAACTGCTGCCACCTTGTGGCCGTTTCACACAACAGCAGCTTTAATCCCAGCGCTAATGGTCCATTGATATTTAAAATCATTGCAGGCCTGTAAATCACACCTGCCCTGAAAACAAATCCTGGGGTCACATATCGACCAAAAAATTCAAAGGACGTCCATATTTCAAAATGACCGTTTCAAAAGGCATATTTTACGCACATTAGTGTTCTGCTTCTTTTTCTTTCTTTCCTTTTTTGTTAAAAAAACGGGAATGGAAAAAGGCATCCCTCAGAATGGGCGAAAATCGTTGCAAACGAATCAATGGACAAAGGTTTAATCTCCAATATATATAAACAGCTCATGCAGCTTAATATTAAAAAAACAAACAACCCAATACAAAAATGGGCAGAAGATCTAAAGAGACGTTTCTTCAAAGGAGACACAGAGATGGCCAAGAGGCACATGAAAAGCTGCTCAACAGCACTAATTATTAGAGAAATGCAAATCAAAACTACAATGAGGTATCACCTCACACCTGTTAGAATCGGCATCATCAGGAAATCTACAAACAACCAATTCTGGGGAGGGTGTGGACAAAAGGAGCCCTCTTCCACTATTGGTGGGAATGTAAATTGATACAGTCACTATGGAGAACAGTATGGAGTTTCCTTAAAAAAAAGTAGAAATAGAATTACCATCTGATCCAGGAATCCCACGTCGGGTCATATACACAGAGAAAACCATAAATCAAAAAGGCACATTCACCACAATGTTCATTGTAGCACTATTTACAATAGCCAGGTAATGGAAGCAACCTAAATGCCCACAGACAGATGAATGGATAAAGATGTGGTACATATATAAAATGGAATATTATTCGGCCATAAAGCGGAATGAAACTGGGTCATTTGTAGAGACATCGATGGATCGAGAGACTGTCATACAGAATGAAGTAAGTCAGAAAGAGGAAAACAAGTATTGTATATTAATGCATATATGTGGAACCTAAAAAATGGTACAGATGAAATGATTTGCAGGGAAGAAATAGAGACACAGAGGTAGAGAACAAACGTATGGACACCAAGTATGGGAAGCCATGGGGTGGTGGTGGTGGGATGAGTTGGGAGATTGGGATTGACCTGTATACATGTATATGCATAAAATACATAACTAATAATAACCTGCTGTATAAAAAAATAAATAAAATTAAATTTCAAAAGTTTAAAAAAATAAAATTTAAAAATAAAACAGAAAAAAGTTCTTCCCTTCACACAGATGTATTTATAGGAATGAATTATTTCAATGCTTATATCTATAAATACATAAAAGAGGAATAAAATCTAACTTAAACCATAAAAGAAAAAAAAAACCCTGAACCCACCAGTTATACACAGGAAAACCCTATCAGGGCACTTGCTCCAGCGGTAAACAATTCTAAAATTGGCCAAGGTGGGGGATCATCTCCCATACAGCCAGCAACCCACTCCCCACGCAAGGATCGTCCTCATTGCAAAGCTGGGGGACCCTGCCGAGGCATCTGTGAGTAAACGTGAGCTGAGCCCCAGGCCAGCTGCTGCTGAACTGTTCCCACCCTTCCCAGGTAAAACACCTGAAGATGTACAATGGCTTGAAAGCCTAGATGAAGGGCCGTGGAGCCACACCAGCGACAGCACGCAGGCCACATTGGTGCCTGCAGGCCAGCCAGGGTGGTCCTGGTCCCGGGCGCTCTTCCGGGAGCTTTCCATTGCCCTGCCTGAGATACCCCTCCTGTCCCGGCCCCCACGGCTCTTTTCCTTCCTCATCTCTGTCCGGAGAGAAATTCCAGCGGAAGGTATGGGTGACACATCCTCTACTTTACAGGTGGCAGCCGGGCAACCCCTTCAGAAAATCTAGTAGAGCAGCCCTTACACTGGGCCACCAACAAAGCTGTGGCCCCTCACTCCCTCCCACCAGCACAGCCCCGAGACTGCTGACGGGGCAGAGAATATGGAGTCAGGCACAGCTTCAGGCGCTATTGCCGCCTGGAGCGCTGTTTATATTGACCTCAACCAGGCACACCTGGGGAGGGCCGGCCGGCAGGGTAAGGCTGGCCAGGTCAGCTAATCCACAACGCTCAGGGAATCACATTGTTGAAAATGGACCTCGCTAAGGCAGAATAGAAGCCAAGGAAAAAACGGACACAATGCCATTTGCAGCCCCGTAGATGAGTCTAGATGTAATCACGTGACTTGCAGTAAGTCAGAAAGTGAAAGACACATATCGTATCATATCACTTATAGGTGTTACCTAAAAATGGATACCAGGGCAGATATTTCCACGGAGAAGGGCAATCACAGACTCATTAAACAAACTTATGGTTCACCAATGGTAAGGTGTGAGGATTGGTTTCATTACGATATCGGGGTTAACAGACATATACAAACACAGGTGACATATATAATCACAAAAGACCTACGGAATACCAAGAGAAGACTACTCAACACTCTGTCATAACGTACATGGGAAAAGGATCCCAGGAATGTCAGACATCTGTATATGTGTAAAAGAACCACATCTTCCACACCTACAACAAGCCAAACATTGTAATCAAACTTGCTGTAATAAAAAATAAAAAAAATAAATTAAAAACACGAAGAAGATGTAGTGAGACAAACTTGAGGGGCTTTCTCCTGGCACATTCCATTCTAAATTCCAATCTAGAACACGACTTCCACTGAGGCTCTGTTGCCCTCTTAACCAGATTTGGTAAGAGAGAACTGCTGCCACCTTGTGGCCGTTTCACACAACAGCAGCTTTAATCCCAGCGCTAATGGTCCATTGATATTTAAAATCATTGCAGGCCTGTAAATCACACCTGCCCTGAAAACAAATCCTGGGGTCACATATCGACCAAAAAATTCAAAGGACGTCCATATTTCAAAATGACCGTTTCAAAAGGCATATTTTACGCACATTAGTGTTCTGCTTCTTTTTCTTTCTTTCCTTTTTTGTTAAAAAAACGGGAATGGAAAAAGGCATCCCTCAGAATGGGCGAAAATCGTTGCAAACGAATCAATGGACAAAGGTTTAATCTCCAATATATATAAACAGCTCATGCAGCTTAATATTAAAAAAACAAACAACCCAATACAAAAATGGGCAGAAGATCTAAAGAGACGTTTCTTCAAAGGAGACACAGAGATGGCCAAGAGGCACATGAAAAGCTGCTCAACAGCACTAATTATTAGAGAAATGCAAATCAAAACTACAATGAGGTATCACCTCACACCTGTTAGAATCGGCATCATCAGGAAATCTACAAACAACCAATTCTGGGGAGGGTGTGGACAAAAGGAGCCCTCTTCCACTATTGGTGGGAATGTAAATTGATACAGTCACTATGGAGAACAGTATGGAGTTTCCTTAAAAAAAAGTAGAAATAGAATTACCATCTGATCCAGGAATCCCACGTCGGGTCATATACACAGAGAAAACCATAAATCAAAAAGGCACATTCACCACAATGTTCATTGTAGCACTATTTACAATAGCCAGGTAATGGAAGCAACCTAAATGCCCACAGACAGATGAATGGATAAAGATGTGGTACATATATAAAATGGAATATTATTCGGCCATAAAGCGGAATGAAACTGGGTCATTTGTAGAGACATCGATGGATCGAGAGACTGTCATACAGAATGAAGTAAGTCAGAAAGAGGAAAACAAATATTGTATATTAATGCATATATGTGGAACCTAAAAAATGGTACAGATGAACTGATTTGCAGGGAAGAAATAGAGACACAGAGGTAGAGAACAAACGTATGGACCCCAAGTATGGGAAGCCATGGGGTGGTGGTGGTGGGATGAGTTGGGAGATTGGGATTGACCTGTATACATGTATATGCATAAAATACATAACTAATAATAACCTGCTGTATAAAAAAATAAATAAAATTAAATTTCAAAAGTTTAAAAAAATAAAATTTAAAAATAAAACAGAAAAAAGTTCTTCCCTTCACACAGATGTATTTATAGGAATGAATTATTTCAATGCTTATATCTATAAATACATAAAAGAGGAATAAAATCTAACTTAAACCATAAAAGAAAAAAAAAACCCTGAACCCACCAGTTATACACAGGAAAACCCTATCAGGGCACTTGCTCCAGCGGTAAACAATTCTAAAATTGGCCAAGGTGGGGGATCATCTCCCATACAGCCAGCAACCCACTCCCCACGCAAGGATCGTCCTCATTGCAAAGCTGGGGGACCCTGCCGAGGCATCTGTGAGTAAACGTGAGCTGAGCCCCAGGCCAGCTGCTGCTGAACTGTTCCCACCCTTCCCAGGTAAAACACCTGAAGATGTACAATGGCTTGAAAGCCTAGATGAAGGGCCGTGGAGCCACACCAGCGACAGCACGCAGGCCACATTGGTGCCTGCAGGCCAGCCAGGGTGGTCCTGGTCCCGGGCGCTCTTCCGGGAGCTTTCCATTGCCCTGCCTGAGATACCCCTCCTGTCCCGGCCCCCACGGCTCTTTTCCTTCCTCATCTCTGTCCGGAGAGAAATTCCAGCGGAAGGTATGGGTGACACATCCTCTACTTTACAGGTGGCAGCCGGGCAACCCCTTCAGAAAATCTAGTAGAGCAGCCCTTACACTGGGCCACCAACAAAGCTGTGGCCCCTCACTCCCTCCCACCAGCACAGCCCCGAGACTGCTGACGGGGCAGAGAATATGGAGTCAGGCACAGCTTCAGGCGCTATTGCCGCCTGGAGCGCTGTTTATATTGACCTCAACCAGGCACACCTGGGGAGGGCCGGCCGGCAGGGTAAGGCTGGCCAGGTCAGCTAATCCACAACGCTCAGGGAATCACATTGTTGAAAATGGACCTCGCTAAGGCAGAATAGAAGCCAAGGAAAAAACGGACACAATGCCATTTGCAGCCCCGTAGATGAGTCTAGATGTAATCACGTGACTTGCAGTAAGTCAGAAAGTGAAAGACACATATCGTATCATATCACTTATAGGTGTTACCTAAAAATGGATACCAGGGCAGATATTTCCACGGAGAAGGGCAATCACAGACTCATTAAACAAACTTATGGTTCACCAATGGTAAGGTGTGAGGATTGGTTTCATTACGATATCGGGGTTAACAGACATATACAAACACAGGTGACATATATAATCACAAAAGACCTACGGAATACCAAGAGAAGACTACTCAACACTCTGTCATAACGTACATGGGAAAAGGATCCCAGGAATGTCAGACATCTGTATATGTGTAAAAGAACCACATCTTCCACACCTACAACAAGCCAAACATTGTAATCAAACTTGCTGTAATAAAAAATAAAAAAAAAATAAATTAAAAACACGAAGAAGATGTAGTGAGACAAACTTGAGGGGCTTTCTCCTGGCACATTCCATTCTAAATTCCAATCTAGAACACGACTTCCACTGAGGCTCTGTTGCCCTCTTAACCAGATTTGGTAAGAGAGAACTGCTGCCACCTTGTGGCCGTTTCACACAACAGCAGCTTTAATCCCAGCGCTAATGGTCCATTGATATTTAAAATCATTGCAGGCCTGTAAATCACACCTGCCCTGAAAACAAATCCTGGGGTCACATATCGACCAAAAAATTCAAAGGACGTCCATATTTCAAAATGACCGTTTCAAAAGGCATATTTTACGCACATTAGTGTTCTGCTTCTTTTTCTTTCTTTCCTTTTTTGTTAAAAAAACGGGAATGGAAAAAGGCATCCCTCAGAATGGGCGAAAATCGTTGCAAACGAATCAATGGACAAAGGTTTAATCTCCAATATATATAAACAGCTCATGCAGCTTAATATTAAAAAAACAAACAACCCAATACAAAAATGGGCAGAAGATCTAAAGAGACGTTTCTTCAAAGGAGACACAGAGATGGCCAAGAGGCACATGAAAAGCTGCTCAACAGCACTAATTATTACAGAAATGCAAATCAAAACTACAATGAGGTATCACCTCACACCTGTTAGAATCGGCATCATCAGGAAATCTACAAACAACCAATTCTGGGGAGGGTGTGGACAAAAGGAGCCCTCTTCCACTATTGGTGGGAATGTAAATTGATACAGTCACTATGGAGAACAGTATGGAGTTTCCTTAAAAAAAAGTAGAAATAGAATTACCATCTGATCCAGGAATCCCACGTCGGGTCATATACACAGAGAAAACCATAAATCAAAAAGGCACATTCACCACAATGTTCATTGTAGCACTATTTACAATAGCCAGGTAATGGAAGCAACCTAAATGCCCACAGACAGATGAATGGATAAAGATGTGGTACATATATAAAATGGAATATTATTCGGCCATAAAGCGGAATGAAACTGGGTCATTTGTAGAGACATCGATGGATCGAGAGACTGTCATACAGAATGAAGTAAGTCAGAAAGAGGAAAACAAATATTGTATATTAATGCATATATGTGGAACCTAAAAAATGGTACAGATGAACTGATTTGCAGGGAAGAAATAGAGACACAGAGGTAGAGAACAAACGTATGGACCCCAAGTATGGGAAGCCATGGGGTGGTGGTGGTGGGATGAGTTGGGAGATTGGGATTGACCTGTATACATGTATATGCATAAAATACATAACTAATAATAACCTGCTGTATAAAAAAATAAATAAAATTAAATTTCAAAAGTTTAAAAAAATAAAATTTAAAAATAAAACAGAAAAAAGTTCTTCCCTTCACACAGATGTATTTATAGGAATGAATTATTTCAATGCTTATATCTATAAATACATAAAAGAGGAATAAAATCTAACTTAAACCATAAAAGAAAAAAAAAAACCCTGAACCCACCAGTTATACACAGGAAAACCCTATCAGGGCACTTGCTCCAGCGGTAAACAATTCTAAAATTGGCCAAGGTGGGGGATCATCTCCCATACAGCCAGCAACCCACTCCCCACGCAAGGATCGTCCTCATTGCAAAGCTGGGGGACCCTGCCGAGGCATCTGTGAGTAAACGTGAGCTGAGCCCCAGGCCAGCTGCTGCTGAACTGTTCCCACCCTTCCCAGGTAAAACACCTGAAGATGTACAATGGCTTGAAAGCCTAGATGAAGGGCCGTGGAGCCACACCAGCGACAGCACGCAGGCCACATTGGTGCCTGCAGGCCAGCCAGGGTGGTCCTGGTCCCGGGCGCTCTTCCGGGAGCTTTCCATTGCCCTGCCTGAGATACCCCTCCTGTCCCGGCCCCCACGGCTCTTTTCCTTCCTCATCTCTGTCCGGAGAGAAATTCCAGCGGAAGGTATGGGTGACACATCCTCTACTTTACAGGTGGCAGCCGGGCAACCCCTTCAGAAAATCTAGTAGAGCAGCCCTTACACTGGGCCACCAACAAAGCTGTGGCCCCTCACTCCCTCCCACCAGCACAGCCCCGAGACTGCTGACGGGGCAGAGAATATGGAGTCAGGCACAGCTTCAGGCGCTATTGCCGCCTGGAGCGCTGTTTATATTGACCTCAACCAGGCACACCTGGGGAGGGCCGGCCGGCAGGGTAAGGCTGGCCAGGTCAGCTAATCCACAACGCTCAGGGAATCACATTGTTGAAAATGGACCTCGCTAAGGCAGAATAGAAGCCAAGGAAAAAACGGACACAATGCCATTTGCAGCCCCGTAGATGAGTCTAGATGTAATCACGTGACTTGCAGTAAGTCAGAAAGTGAAAGACACATATCGTATCATATCACTTATAGGTGTTACCTAAAAATGGATACCAGGGCAGATATTTCCACGGAGAAGGGCAATCACAGACTCATTAAACAAACTTATGGTTCACCAATGGTAAGGTGTGAGGATTGGTTTCATTACGATATCGGGGTTAACAGACATATACAAACACAGGTGACATATATAATCACAAAAGACCTACGGAATACCAAGAGAAGACTACTCAACACTCTGTCATAACGTACATGGGAAAAGGATCCCAGGAATGTCAGACATCTGTATATGTGTAAAAGAACCACATCTTCCACACCTACAACAAGCCAAACATTGTAATCAAACTTGCTGTAATAAAAAATAAAAAAAAATAAATTAAAAACACGAAGAAGATGTAGTGAGACAAACTTGAGGGGCTTTCTCCTGGCACATTCCATTCTAAATTCCAATCTAGAACACGACTTCCACTGAGGCTCTGTTGCCCTCTTAACCAGATTTGGTAAGAGAGAACTGCTGCCACCTTGTGGCCGTTTCACACAACAGCAGCTTTAATCCCAGCGCTAATGGTCCATTGATATTTAAAATCATTGCAGGCCTGTAAATCACACCTGCCCTGAAAACAAATCCTGGGGTCACATATCGACCAAAAAATTCAAAGGACGTCCATATTTCAAAATGACCGTTTCAAAAGGCATATTTTACGCACATTAGTGTTCTGCTTCTTTTTCTTTCTTTCCTTTTTTGTTAAAAAAACGGGAATGGAAAAAGGCATCCCTCAGAATGGGCGAAAATCGTTGCAAACGAATCAATGGACAAAGGTTTAATCTCCAATATATATAAACAGCTCATGCAGCTTAATATTAAAAAAACAAACAACCCAATACAAAAATGGGCAGAAGATCTAAAGAGACGTTTCTTCAAAGGAGACACAGAGATGGCCAAGAGGCACATGAAAAGCTGCTCAACAGCACTAATTATTAGAGAAATGCAAATCAAAACTACAATGAGGTATCACCTCACACCTGTTAGAATCGGCATCATCAGGAAATCTACAAACAACCAATTCTGGGGAGGGTGTGGACAAAAGGAGCCCTCTTCCACTATTGGTGGGAATGTAAATTGATACAGTCACTATGGAGAACAGTATGGAGTTTCCTTAAAAAAAAGTAGAAATAGAATTACCATCTGATCCAGGAATCCCACGTCGGGTCATATACACAGAGAAAACCATAAATCAAAAAGGCACATTCACCACAATGTTCATTGTAGCACTATTTACAATAGCCAGGTAATGGAAGCAACCTAAATGCCCACAGACAGATGAATGGATAAAGATGTGGTACATATATAAAATGGAATATTATTCGGCCATAAAGCGGAATGAAACTGGGTCATTTGTAGAGACATCGATGGATCGAGAGACTGTCATACAGAATGAAGTAAGTCAGAAAGAGGAAAACAAGTATTGTATATTAATGCATATATGTGGAACCTAAAAAATGGTACAGATGAAATGATTTGCAGGGAAGAAATAGAGACACAGAGGTAGAGAACAAACGTATGGACACCAAGTATGGGAAGCCATGGGGTGGTGGTGGTGGGATGAGTTGGGAGATTGGGATTGACCTGTATACATGTATATGCATAAAATACATAACTAATAATAACCTGCTGTATAAAAAAATAAATAAAATTAAATTTCAAAAGTTTAAAAAAATAAAATTTAAAAATAAAACAGAAAAAAGTTCTTCCCTTCACACAGATGTATTTATAGGAATGAATTATTTCAATGCTTATATCTATAAATACATAAAAGAGGAATAAAATCTAACTTAAACCATAAAAGAAAAAAAAAACCCTGAACCCACCAGTTATACACAGGAAAACCCTATCAGGGCACTTGCTCCAGCGGTAAACAATTCTAAAATTGGCCAAGGTGGGGGATCATCTCCCATACAGCCAGCAACCCACTCCCCACGCAAGGATCGTCCTCATTGCAAAGCTGGGGGACCCTGCCGAGGCATCTGTGAGTAAACGTGAGCTGAGCCCCAGGCCAGCTGCTGCTGAACTGATCCCACCCTTCCCAGGTAAAACACCTGAAGATGTACAATGGCTTGAAAGCCTAGATGAAGGGCCGTGGAGCCACACCAGCGACAGCACGCAGGCCACATTGGTGCCTGCAGGCCAGCCAGGGTGGTCCTGGTCCCGGGCGCTCTTCCGGGAGCTTTCCATTGCCCTGCCTGAGATACCCCTCCTGTCCCGGCCCCCACGGCTCTTTTCCTTCCTCATCTCTGTCCGGAGAGAAATTCCAGCGGAAGGTATGGGTGACACATCCTCTACTTTACAGGTGGCAGCCGGGCAACCCCTTCAGAAAATCTAGTAGAGCAGCCCTTACACTGGGCCACCAACAAAGCTGTGGCCCCTCACTCCCTCCCACCAGCACAGCCCCGAGACTGCTGACGGGGCAGAGAATATGGAGTCAGGCACAGCTTCAGGCGCTATTGCCGCCTGGAGCGCTGTTTATATTGACCTCAACCAGGCACACCTGGGGAGGGCCGGCCGGCAGGGTAAGGCTGGCCAGGTCAGCTAATCCACAACGCTCAGGGAATCACATTGTTGAAAATGGACCTCGCTAAGGCAGAATAGAAGCCAAGGAAAAAACGGACACAATGCCATTTGCAGCCCCGTAGATGAGTCTAGATGTAATCACGTGACTTGCAGTAAGTCAGAAAGTGAAAGACACATATCGTATCATATCACTTATAGGTGTTACCTAAAAATGGATACCAGGGCAGATATTTCCACGGAGAAGGGCAATCACAGACTCATTAAACAAACTTATGGTTCACCAATGGTAAGGTGTGAGGATTGGTTTCATTACGATATCGGGGTTAACAGACATATACAAACACAGGTGACATATATAATCACAAAAGACCTACGGAATACCAAGAGAAGACTACTCAACACTCTGTCATAACGTACATGGGAAAAGGATCCCAGGAATGTCAGACATCTGTATATGTGTAAAAGAACCACATCTTCCACACCTACAACAAGCCAAACATTGTAATCAAACTTGCTGTAATAAAAAATAAAAAAAATAAATTAAAAACACGAAGAAGATGTAGTGAGACAAACTTGAGGGGCTTTCTCCTGGCACATTCCATTCTAAATTCCAATCTAGAACACGACTTCCACTGAGGCTCTGTTGCCCTCTTAACCAGATTTGGTAAGAGAGAACTGCTGCCACCTTGTGGCCGTTTCACACAACAGCAGCTTTAATCCCAGCGCTAATGGTCCATTGATATTTAAAATCATTGCAGGCCTGTAAATCACACCTGCCCTGAAAACAAATCCTGGGGTCACATATCGACCAAAAAATTCAAAGGACGTCCATATTTCAAAATGACCGTTTCAAAAGGCATATTTTACGCACATTAGTGTTCTGCTTCTTTTTCTTTCTTTCCTTTTTTGTTAAAAAAACGGGAATGGAAAAAGGCATCCCTCAGAATGGGCGAAAATCGTTGCAAACGAATCAATGGACAAAGGTTTAATCTCCAATATATATAAACAGCTCATGCAGCTTAATATTAAAAAAACAAACAACCCAATACAAAAATGGGCAGAAGATCTAAAGAGACGTTTCTTCAAAGGAGACACAGAGATGGCCAAGAGGCACATGAAAAGCTGCTCAACAGCACTAATTATTAGAGAAATGCAAATCAAAACTACAATGAGGTATCACCTCACACCTGTTAGAATCGGCATCATCAGGAAATCTACAAACAACCAATTCTGGGGAGGGTGTGGACAAAAGGAGCCCTCTTCCACTATTGGTGGGAATGTAAATTGATACAGTCACTATGGAGAACAGTATGGAGTTTCCTTAAAAAAAAGTAGAAATAGAATTACCATCTGATCCAGGAATCCCACGTCGGGTCATATACACAGAGCAAACCATAAATCAAAAAGGCACATTCACCACAATGTTCATTGTAGCACTATTTACAATAGCCAGGTAATGGAAGCAACCTAAATGCCCACAGACAGATGAATGGATAAAGATGTGGTACATATATAAAATGGAATATTATTCGGCCATAAAGCGGAATGAAACTGGGTCATTTGTAGAGACATCGATGGATCGAGAGACTGTCATACAGAATGAAGTAAGTCAGAAAGAGGAAAACAAATATTGTATATTAATGCATATATGTGGAACCTAAAAAATGGTACAGATGAACTGATTTGCAGGGAAGAAATAGAGACACAGAGGTAGAGAACAAACGTATGGACCCCAAGTATGGGAAGCCATGGGGTGGTGGTGGTGGGATGAGTTGGGAGATTGGGATTGACCTGTATACATGTATATGCATAAAATACATAACTAATAATAACCTGCTGTATAAAAAAATAAATAAAATTAAATTTCAAAAGTTTAAAAAAATAAAATTTAAAAATAAAACAGAAAAAAGTTCTTCCCTTCACACAGATGTATTTATAGGAATGAATTATTTCAATGCTTATATCTATAAATACATAAAAGAGGAATAAAATCTAACTTAAACCATAAAAGAAAAAAAAAACCCTGAACCCACCAGTTATACACAGGAAAACCCTATCAGGGCACTTGCTCCAGCGGTAAACAATTCTAAAATTGGCCAAGGTGGGGGATCATCTCCCATACAGCCAGCAACCCACTCCCCACGCAAGGATCGTCCTCATTGCAAAGCTGGGGGACCCTGCCGAGGCATCTGTGAGTAAACGTGAGCTGAGCCCCAGGCCAGCTGCTGCTGAACTGTTCCCACCCTTCCCAGGTAAAACACCTGAAGATGTACAATGGCTTGAAAGCCTAGATGAAGGGCCGTGGAGCCACACCAGCAACAGCACGCAGGCCACATTGGTGCCTGCAGGCCAGCCAGGGTGGTCCTGGTCCCGGGCGCTCTTCCGGGAGCTTTCCATTGCCCTGCCTGAGATACCCCTCCTGTCCCGGCCCCCACGGCTCTTTTCCTTCCTCATCTCTGTCCGGAGAGAAATTCCAGCGGAAGGTATGGGTGACACATCCTCTACTTTACAGGTGGCAGCCGGGCAACCCCTTCAGAAAATCTAGTAGAGCAGCCCTTACACTGGGCCACCAACAAAGCTGTGGCCCCTCACTCCCTCCCACCAGCACAGCCCCGAGACTGCTGACGGGGCAGAGAATATGGAGTCAGGCACAGCTTCAGGCGCTATTGCCGCCTGGAGCGCTGTTTATATTGACCTCAACCAGGCACACCTGGGGAGGGCCGGCCGGCAGGGTAAGGCTGGCCAGGTCAGCTAATCCACAACGCTCAGGGAATCACATTGTTGAAAATGGACCTCGCTAAGGCAGAATAGAAGCCAAGGAAAAAACGGACACAATGCCATTTGCAGCCCCGTAGATGAGTCTAGATGTAATCACGTGACTTGCAGTAAGTCAGAAAGTGAAAGACACATATCGTATCATATCACTTATAGGTGTTACCTAAAAATGGATACCAGGGCAGATATTTCCACGGAGAAGGGCAATCACAGACTCATTAAACAAACTTATGGTTCACCAATGGTAAGGTGTGAGGATTGGTTTCATTACGATATCGGGGTTAACAGACATATACAAACACAGGTGACATATATAATCACAAAAGACCTACGGAATACCAAGAGAAGACTACTCAACACTCTGTCATAACGTACATGGGAAAAGGATCCCAGGAATGTCAGACATCTGTATATGTGTAAAAGAACCACATCTTCCACACCTACAACAAGCCAAACATTGTAATCAAACTTGCTGTAATAAAAAATAAAAAAAAATAAATTAAAAACACGAAGAAGATGTAGTGAGACAAACTTGAGGGGCTTTCTCCTGGCACATTCCATTCTAAATTCCAATCTAGAACACGACTTCCACTGAGGCTCTGTTGCCCTCTTAACCAGATTTGGTAAGAGAGAACTGCTGCCACCTTGTGGCCGTTTCACACAACAGCAGCTTTAATCCCAGCGCTAATGGTCCATTGATATTTAAAATCATTGCAGGCCTGTAAATCACACCTGCCCTGAAAACAAATCCTGGGGTCACATATCGACCAAAAAATTCAAAGGACGTCCATATTTCAAAATGACCGTTTCAAAAGGCATATTTTACGCACATTAGTGTTCTGCTTCTTTTTCTTTCTTTCCTTTTTTGTTAAAAAAACGGGAATGGAAAAAGGCATCCCTCAGAATGGGCGAAAATCGTTGCAAACGAATCAATGGACAAAGGTTTAATCTCCAATATATATAAACAGCTCATGCAGCTTAATATTAAAAAAACAAACAACCCAATACAAAAATGGGCAGAAGATCTAAAGAGACGTTTCTTCAAAGGAGACACAGAGATGGCCAAGAGGCACATGAAAAGCTGCTCAACAGCACTAATTATTAGAGAAATGCAAATCAAAACTACAATGAGGTATCACCTCACACCTGTTAGAATCGGCATCATCAGGAAATCTACAAACAACCAATTCTGGGGAGGGTGTGGACAAAAGGAGCCCTCTTCCACTATTGGTGGGAATGTAAATTGATACAGTCACTATGGAGAACAGTATGGAGTTTCCTTAAAAAAAAGTAGAAATAGAATTACCATCTGATCCAGGAATCCCACGTCGGGTCATATACACAGAGAAAACCATAAATCAAAAAGGCACATTCACCACAATGTTCATTGTAGCACTATTTACAATAGCCAGGTAATGGAAGCAACCTAAATGCCCACAGACAGATGAATGGATAAAGATGTGGTACATATATAAAATGGAATATTATTCGGCCATAAAGCGGAATGAAACTGGGTCATTTGTAGAGACATCGATGGATCGAGAGACTGTCATACAGAATGAAGTAAGTCAGAAAGAGGAAAACAAGTATTGTATATTAATGCATATATGTGGAACCTAAAAAATGGTACAGATGAAATGATTTGCAGGGAAGAAATAGAGACACAGAGGTAGAGAACAAACGTATGGACACCAAGTATGGGAAGCCATGGGGTGGTGGTGGTGGGATGAGTTGGGAGATTGGGATTGACCTGTATACATGTATATGCATAAAATACATAACTAATAATAACCTGCTGTATAAAAAAATAAATAAAATTAAATTTCAAAAGTTTAAAAAAATAAAATTTAAAAATAAAACAGAAAAAAGTTCTTCCCTTCACACAGATGTATTTATAGGAATGAATTATTTCAATGCTTATATCTATAAATACATAAAAGAGGAATAAAATCTAACTTAAACCATAAAAGAAAAAAAAAACCCTGAACCCACCAGTTATACACAGGAAAACCCTATCAGGGCACTTGCTCCAGCGGTAAACAATTCTAAAATTGGCCAAGGTGGGGGATCATCTCCCATACAGCCAGCAACCCACTCCCCACGCAAGGATCGTCCTCATTGCAAAGCTGGGGGACCCTGCCGAGGCATCTGTGAGTAAACGTGAGCTGAGCCCCAGGCCAGCTGCTGCTGAACTGTTCCCACCCTTCCCAGGTAAAACACCTGAAGATGTACAATGGCTTGAAAGCCTAGATGAAGGGCCGTGGAGCCACACCAGCGACAGCACGCAGGCCACATTGGTGCCTGCAGGCCAGCCAGGGTGGTCCTGGTCCCGGGCGCTCTTCCGGGAGCTTTCCATTGCCCTGCCTGAGATACCCCTCCTGTCCCGGCCCCCACGGCTCTTTTCCTTCCTCATCTCTGTCCGGAGAGAAATTCCAGCGGAAGGTATGGGTGACACATCCTCTACTTTACAGGTGGCAGCCGGGCAACCCCTTCAGAAAATCTAGTAGAGCAGCCCTTACACTGGGCCACCAACAAAGCTGTGGCCCCTCACTCCCTCCCACCAGCACAGCCCCGAGACTGCTGACGGGGCAGAGAATATGGAGTCAGGCACAGCTTCAGGCGCTATTGCCGCCTGGAGCGCTGTTTATATTGACCTCAACCAGGCACACCTGGGGAGGGCCGGCCGGCAGGGTAAGGCTGGCCAGGTCAGCTAATCCACAACGCTCAGGGAATCACATTGTTGAAAATGGACCTCGCTAAGGCAGAATAGAAGCCAAGGAAAAAACGGACACAATGCCATTTGCAGCCCCGTAGATGAGTCTAGATGTAATCACGTGACTTGCAGTAAGTCAGAAAGTGAAAGACACATATCGTATCATATCACTTATAGGTGTTACCTAAAAATGGATACCAGGGCAGATATTTCCACGGAGAAGGGCAATCACAGACTCATTAAACAAACTTATGGTTCACCAATGGTAAGGTGTGAGGATTGGTTTCATTACGATATCGGGGTTAACAGACATATACAAACACAGGTGACATATATAATCACAAAAGACCTACGGAATACCAAGAGAAGACTACTCAACACTCTGTCATAACGTACATGGGAAAAGGATCCCAGGAATGTCAGACATCTGTATATGTGTAAAAGAACCACATCTTCCACACCTACAACAAGCCAAACATTGTAATCAAACTTGCTGTAATAAAAAATAAAAAAAATAAATTAAAAACACGAAGAAGATGTAGTGAGACAAACTTGAGGGGCTTTCTCCTGGCACATTCCATTCTAAATTCCAATCTAGAACACGACTTCCACTGAGGCTCTGTTGCCCTCTTAACCAGATTTGGTAAGAGAGAACTGCTGCCACCTTGTGGCCGTTTCACACAACAGCAGCTTTAATCCCAGCGCTAATGGTCCATTGATATTTAAAATCATTGCAGGCCTGTAAATCACACCTGCCCTGAAAACAAATCCTGGGGTCACATATCGACCAAAAAATTCAAAGGACGTCCATATTTCAAAATGACCGTTTCAAAAGGCATATTTTACGCACATTAGTGTTCTGCTTCTTTTTCTTTCTTTCCTTTTTTGTTAAAAAAACGGGAATGGAAAAAGGCATCCCTCAGAATGGGCGAAAATCATTGCAAACGAATCAATGGACAAAGGTTTAATCTCCAATATATATAAACAGCTCATGCAGCTTAATATTAAAAAAACAAACAACCCAATACAAAAATGGGCAGAAGATCTAAAGAGACGTTTCTTCAAAGGAGACACAGAGATGGCCAAGAGGCACATGAAAAGCTGCTCAACAGCACTAATTATTAGAGAAATGCAAATCAAAACTACAATGAGGTATCACCTCACACCTGTTAGAATCGGCATCATCAGGAAATCTACAAACAACCAATTCTGGGGAGGGTGTGGACAAAAGGAGCCCTCTTCCACTATTGGTGGGAATGTAAATTGATACAGTCACTATGGAGAACAGTATGGAGTTTCCTTAAAAAAAAGTAGAAATAGAATTACCATCTGATCCAGGAATCCCACGTCGGGTCATATACACAGAGCAAACCATAAATCAAAAAGGCACATTCACCACAATGTTCATTGTAGCACTATTTACAATAGCCAGGTAATGGAAGCAAACTAAATGCCCACAGACAGATGAATGGATAAAGATGTGGTACATATATAAAATGGAATATTATTCGGCCATAAAGCGGAATGAAACTGGGTCATTTGTAGAGACATCGATGGATCGAGAGACTGTCATACAGAATGAAGTAAGTCAGAAAGAGGAAAACAAATATTGTATATTAATGCATATATGTGGAACCTAAAAAATGGTACAGATGAACTGATTTGCAGGGAAGAAATAGAGACACAGAGGTAGAGAACAAACGTATGGACACCAAGTATGGGAAGCCATGGGGTGGTGGTGGTGGGATGAGTTGGGAGATTGGGATTGACCTGTATACATGTATATGCATAAAGTACATAACTAATAATAACCTGCTGTATAAAAAAATAAATAAAATTAAATTTCAAAAGTTTAAAAACATAAAATTTAAAAATAAAACAGAAAAAAGTTCTTCCCTTCACACAGATGTATTTATAGGAATGAATTATTTCAATGCTTATATCTATAAATACATAAAAGAGGAATAAAATCTAACTTAAACCATAAAAGAAAAAAAAAACCCTGAACCCACCAGTTATACACAGGAAAACCCTATCAGGGCACTTGCTCCAGCGGTAAACAATTCTAAAATTGGCCAAGGTGGGGGATCATCTCCCATACAGCCAGCAACCCACTCCCCACGCAAGGATCGTCCTCATTGCAAAGCTGGGGGACCCTGCCGAGGCATCTGTGAGTAAACGTGAGCTGAGCCCCAGGCCAGCTGCTGCTGAACTGTTCCCACCCTTCCCAGGTAAAACACCTGAAGATGTACAATGGCTTGAAAGCCTAGATGAAGGGCCGTGGAGCCACACCAGCGACAGCACGCAGGCCACATTGGTGCCTGCAGGCCAGCCAGGGTGGTCCTGGTCCCGGGCGCTCTTCCGGGAGCTTTCCATTGCCCTGCCTGAGATACCCCTCCTGTCCCGGCCCCCACGGCTCTTTTCCTTCCTCATCTCTGTCCGGAGAGAAATTCCAGCGGAAGGTATGGGTGACACATCCTCTACTTTACAGGTGGCAGCCGGGCAACCCCTTCAGAAAATCTAGTAGAGCAGCCCTTACACTGGGCCACCAACAAAGCTGTGGCCCCTCACTCCCTCCCACCAGCACAGCCCCGAGACTGCTGACGGGGCAGAGAATATGGAGTCAGGCACAGCTTCAGGCGCTATTGCCGCCTGGAGCGCTGTTTATATTGACCTCAACCAGGCACACCTGGGGAGGGCCGGCCGGCAGGGTAAGGCTGGCCAGGTCAGCTAATCCACAACGCTCAGGGAATCACATTGTTGAAAATGGACCTCGCTAAGGCAGAATAGAAGCCAAGGAAAAAACGGACACAATGCCATTTGCAGCCCCGTAGATGAGTCTAGATGTAATCACGTGACTTGCAGTAAGTCAGAAAGTGAAAGACACATATCGTATCATATCACTTATAGGTGTTACCTAAAAATGGATACCAGGGCAGATATTTCCACGGAGAAGGGCAATCACAGACTCATTAAACAAACTTATGGTTCACCAATGGTAAGGTGTGAGGATTGGTTTCATTACGATATCGGGGTTAACAGACATATACAAACACAGGTGACATATATAATCACAAAAGACCTACGGAATACCAAGAGAAGACTACTCAACACTCTGTCATAACGTACATGGGAAAAGGATCCCAGGAATGTCAGACATCTGTATATGTGTAAAAGAACCACATCTTCCACACCTACAACAAGCCAAACATTGTAATCAAACTTGCTGTAATAAAAAATAAAAAAAATAAATTAAAAACACGAAGAAGATGTAGTGAGACAAACTTGAGGGGCTTTCTCCTGGCACATTCCATTCTAAATTCCAATCTAGAACACGACTTCCACTGAGGCTCTGTTGCCCTCTTAACCAGATTTGGTAAGAGAGAACTGCTGCCACCTTGTGGCCGTTTCACACAACAGCAGCTTTAATCCCAGCGCTAATGGTCCATTGATATTTAAAATCATTGCAGGCCTGTAAATCACACCTGCCCTGAAAACAAATCCTGGGGTCACATATCGACCAAAAAATTCAAAGGACGTCCATATTTCAAAATGACCGTTTCAAAAGGCATATTTTACGCACATTAGTGTTCTGCTTCTTTTTCTTTCTTTCCTTTTTTGTTAAAAAAACGGGAATGGAAAAAGGCATCCCTCAGAATGGGCGAAAATCGTTGCAAACGAATCAATGGACAAAGGTTTAATCTCCAATATATATAAACAGCTCATGCAGCTTAATATTAAAAAAACAAACAACCCAATACAAAAATGGGCAGAAGATCTAAAGAGACGTTTCTTCAAAGGAGACACAGAGATGGCCAAGAGGCACATGAAAAGCTGCTCAACAGCACTAATTATTAGAGAAATGCAAATCAAAACTACAATGAGGTATCACCTCACACCTGTTAGAATCGGCATCATCAGGAAATCTACAAACAACCAATTCTGGGGAGGGTGTGGACAAAAGGAGCCCTCTTCCACTATTGGTGGGAATGTAAATTGATACAGTCACTATGGAGAACAGTATGGAGTTTCCTTAAAAAAAAGTAGAAATAGAATTACCATCTGATCCAGGAATCCCACGTCGGGTCATATACACAGAGCAAACCATAAATCAAAAAGGCACATTCACCACAATGTTCATTGTAGCACTATTTACAATAGCCAGGTAATGGAAGCAAACTAAATGCCCACAGACAGATGAATGGATAAAGATGTGGTACATATATAAAATGGAATATTATTCGGCCATAAAGCGGAATGAAACTGGGTCATTTGTAGAGACATCGATGGATCGAGAGACTGTCATACAGAATGAAGTAAGTCAGAAAGAGGAAAACAAATATTGTATATTAATGCATATATGTGGAACCTAAAAAATGGTACAGATGAACTGATTTGCAGGGAAGAAATAGAGACACAGAGGTAGAGAACAAACGTATGGACACCAAGTATGGGAAGCCATGGGGTGGTGGTGGTGGGATGAGTTGGGAGATTGGGATTGACCTGTATACATGTATATGCATAAAGTACATAACTAATAATAACCTGCTGTATAAAAAAATAAATAAAATTAAATTTCAAAAGTTTAAAAAAATAAAATTTAAAAATAAAACAGAAAAAAGTTCTTCCCTTCACACAGATGTATTTATAGGAATGAATTATTTCAATGCTTATATCTATAAATACATAAAAGAGGAATAAAATCTAACTTAAACCATAAAAGAAAAAAAAAACCCTGAACCCACCAGTTATACACAGGAAAACCCTATCAGGGCACTTGCTCCAGCGGTAAACAATTCTAAAATTGGCCAAGGTGGGGGATCATCTCCCATACAGCCAGCAACCCACTCCCCACGCAAGGATCGTCCTCATTGCAAAGCTGGGGGACCCTGCCGAGGCATCTGTGAGTAAACGTGAGCTGAGCCCCAGGCCAGCTGCTGCTGAACTGTTCCCACCCTTCCCAGGTAAAACACCTGAAGATGTACAATGGCTTGAAAGCCTAGATGAAGGGCCGTGGAGCCACACCAGCGACAGCACGCAGGCCACATTGGTGCCTGCAGGCCAGCCAGGGTGGTCCTGGTCCCGGGCGCTCTTCCGGAAGCTTTCCATTGCCCTGCCTGAGATACCCCTCCTGTCCCGGCCCCCACGGCTCTTTTCCTTCCTCATCTCTGTCCGGAGAGAAATTCCAGCGGAAGGTATGGGTGACACATCCTCTACTTTACAGGTGGCAGCCGGGCAACCCCTTCAGAAAATCTAGTAGAGCAGCCCTTACACTGGGCCACCAACAAAGCTGTGGCCCCTCACTCCCTCCCACCAGCACAGCCCCGAGACTGCTGACGGGGCAGAGAATATGGAGTCAGGCACAGCTTCAGGCGCTATTGCCGCCTGGAGCGCTGTTTATATTGACCTCAACCAGGCACACCTGGGGAGGGCCGGCCGGCAGGGTAAGGCTGGCCAGGTCAGCTAATCCACAACGCTCAGGGAATCACATTGTTGAAAATGGACCTCGCTAAGGCAGAATAGAAGCCAAGGAAAAAACGGACACAATGCCATTTGCAGCCCCGTAGATGAGTCTAGATGTAATCACGTGACTTGCAGTAAGTCAGAAAGTGAAAGACACATATCGTATCATATCACTTATAGGTGTTACCTAAAAATGGATACCAGGGCAGATATTTCCACGGAGAAGGGCAATCACAGACTCATTAAACAAACTTATGGTTCACCAATGGTAAGGTGTGAGGATTGGTTTCATTACGATATCGGGGTTAACAGACATATACAAACACAGGTGACATATATAATCACAAAAGACCTACGGAATACCAAGAGAAGACTACTCAACACTCTGTCATAACGTACATGGGAAAAGGATCCCAGGAATGTCAGACATCTGTATATGTGTAAAAGAACCACATCTTCCACACCTACAACAAGCCAAACATTGTAATCAAACTTGCTGTAATAAAAAATAAAAAAAATAAATTAAAAACACGAAGAAGATGTAGTGAGACAAACTTGAGGGGCTTTCTCCTGGCACATTCCATTCTAAATTCCAATCTAGAACACGACTTCCACTGAGGCTCTGTTGCCCTCTTAACCAGATTTGGTAAGAGAGAACTGCTGCCACCTTGTGGCCGTTTCACACAACAGCAGCTTTAATCCCAGCGCTAATGGTCCATTGATATTTAAAATCATTGCAGGCCTGTAAATCACACCTGCCCTGAAAACAAATCCTGGGGTCACATATCGACCAAAAAATTCAAAGGACGTCCATATTTCAAAATGACCGTTTCAAAAGGCATATTTTACGCACATTAGTGTTCTGCTTCTTTTTCTTTCTTTCCTTTTTTGTTAAAAAAACGGGAATGGAAAAAGGCATCCCTCAGAATGGGCGAAAATCGTTGCAAACGAATCAATGGACAAAGGTTTAATCTCCAATATATATAAACAGCTCATGCAGCTTAATATTAAAAAAACAAACAACCCAATACAAAAATGGGCAGAAGATCTAAAGAGACGTTTCTTCAAAGGAGACACAGAGATGGCCAAGAGGCACATGAAAAGCTGCTCAACAGCACTAATTATTAGAGAAATGCAAATCAAAACTACAATGAGGTATCACCTCACACCTGTTAGAATCGGCATCATCAGGAAATCTACAAACAACCAATTCTGGGGAGGGTGTGGACAAAAGGAGCCCTCTTCCACTATCGGTGGGAATGTAAATTGATACAGTCACTATGGAGAACAGTATGGAGTTTCCTTAAAAAAAAGTAGAAATAGAATTACCATCTGATCCAGGAATCCCACGTCGGGTCATATACACAGAGAAAACCATAAATCAAAAAGGCACATTCACCACAATGTTCATTGTAGCACTATTTACAATAGCCAGGTAATGGAAGCAACCTAAATGCCCACAGACAGATGAATGGATAAAGATGTGGTACATATATAAAATGGAATATTATTCGGCCATAAAGCGGAATGAAACTGGGTCATTTGTAGAGACATCGATGGATCGAGAGACTGTCATACAGAATGAAGTAAGTCAGAAAGAGGAAAACAAATATTGTATATTAATGCATATATGTGGAACCTAAAAAATGGTACAGATGAACTGATTTGCAGGGAAGAAATAGAGACACAGAGGTAGAGAACAAACGTATGGACACCAAGTATGGGAAGCCATGGGGTGGTGGTGGTGGGATGAGTTGGGAGATTGGGATTGACCTGTATACATGTATATGCATAAAATACATAACTAATAATAACCTGCTGTATAAAAAAATAAATAAAATTAAATTTCAAAAGTTTAAAAAAATAAAATTTAAAAATAAAACAGAAAAAAGTTCTTCCCTTCACACAGATGTATTTATAGGAATGAATTATTTCAATGCTTATATCTATAAATACATAAAAGAGGAATAAAATCTAACTTAAACCATAAAAGAAAAAAAAACCCCTGAACCCACCAGTTATACACAGGAAAACCCTATCAGGGCACTTGCTCCAGCGGTAAACAATTCTAAAATTGGCCAAGGTGGGGGATCATCTCCCATACAGCCAGCAACCCACTCCCCACGCAAGGATCGTCCTCATTGCAAAGCTGGGGGACCCTGCCGAGGCATCTGTGAGTAAACGTGAGCTGAGCCCCAGGCCAGCTGCTGCTGAACTGTTCCCACCCTTCCCAGGTAAAACACCTGAAGATGTACAATGGCTTGAAAGCCTAGATGAAGGGCCGTGGAGCCACACCAGCGACAGCACGCAGGCCACATTGGTGCCTGCAGGCCAGCCAGGGTGGTCCTGGTCCCGGGCGCTCTTCCGGAAGCTTTCCATTGCCCTGCCTGAGATACCCCTCCTGTCCCGGCCCCCACGGCTCTTTTCCTTCCTCATCTCTGTCCGGAGAGAAATTCCAGCGGAAGGTATGGGTGACACATCCTCTACTTTACAGGTGGCAGCCGGGCAACCCCTTCAGAAAATCTAGTAGAGCAGCCCTTACACTGGGCCACCAACAAAGCTGTGGCCCCTCACTCCCTCCCACCAGCACAGCCCCGAGACTGCTGACGGGGCAGAGAATATGGAGTCAGGCACAGCTTCAGGCGCTATTGCCGCCTGGAGCGCTGTTTATATTGACCTCAACCAGGCACACCTGGGGAGGGCCGGCCGGCAGGGTAAGGCTGGCCAGGTCAGCTAATCCACAACGCTCAGGGAATCACATTGTTGAAAATGGACCTCGCTAAGGCAGAATAGAAGCCAAGGAAAAAACGGACACAATGCCATTTGCAGCCCCGTAGATGAGTCTAGATGTAATCACGTGACTTGCAGTAAGTCAGAAAGTGAAAGACACATATCGTATCATATCACTTATAGGTGTTACCTAAAAATGGATACCAGGGCAGATATTTCCACGGAGAAGGGCAATCACAGACTCATTAAACAAACTTATGGTTCACCAATGGTAAGGTGTGAGGATTGGTTTCATTACGATATCGGGGTTAACAGACATATACAAACACAGGTGACATATATAATCACAAAAGACCTACGGAATACCAAGAGAAGACTACTCAACACTCTGTCATAACGTACATGGGAAAAGGATCCCAGGAATGTCAGACATCTGTATATGTGTAAAAGAACCACATCTTCCACACCTACAACAAGCCAAACATTGTAATCAAACTTGCTGTAATAAAAAATAAAAAAAATAAATTAAAAACACGAAGAAGATGTAGTGAGACAAACTTGAGGGGCTTTCTCCTGGCACATTCCATTCTAAATTCCAATCTAGAACACGACTTCCACTGAGGCTCTGTTGCCCTCTTAACCAGATTTGGTAAGAGAGAACTGCTGCCACCTTGTGGCCGTTTCACACAACAGCAGCTTTAATCCCAGCGCTAATGGTCCATTGATATTTAAAATCATTGCAGGCCTGTAAATCACACCTGCCCTGAAAACAAATCCTGGGGTCACATATCGACCAAAAAATTCAAAGGACGTCCATATTTCAAAATGACCGTTTCAAAAGGCATATTTTACGCACATTAGTGTTCTGCTTCTTTTTCTTTCTTTCCTTTTTTGTTAAAAAAACGGGAATGGAAAAAGGCATCCCTCAGAATGGGCGAAAATCGTTGCAAACGAATCAATGGACAAAGGTTTAATCTCCAATATATATAAACAGCTCATGCAGCTTAATATTAAAAAAACAAACAACCCAATACAAAAATGGGCAGAAGATCTAAAGAGACGTTTCTTCAAAGGAGACACAGAGATGGCCAAGAGGCACATGAAAAGCTGCTCAACAGCACTAATTATTAGAGAAATGCAAATCAAAACTACAATGAGGTATCACCTCACACCTGTTAGAATCGGCATCATCAGGAAATCTACAAACAACCAATTCTGGGGAGGGTGTGGACAAAAGGAGCCCTCTTCCACTATCGGTGGGAATGTAAATTGATACAGTCACTATGGAGAACAGTATGGAGTTTCCTTAAAAAAAAGTAGAAATAGAATTACCATCTGATCCAGGAATCCCACGTCGGGTCATATACACAGAGAAAACCATAAATCAAAAAGGCACATTCACCACAATGTTCATTGTAGCACTATTTACAATAGCCAGGTAATGGAAGCAACCTAAATGCCCACAGACAGATGAATGGATAAAGATGTGGTACATATATAAAATGGAATATTATTCGGCCATAAAGCGGAATGAAACTGGGTCATTTGTAGAGACATCGATGGATCGAGAGACTGTCATACAGAATGAAGTAAGTCAGAAAGAGGAAAACAAGTATTGTATATTAATGCATATATGTGGAACCTAAAAAATGGTACAGATGAAATGATTTGCAGGGAAGAAATAGAGACACAGAGGTAGAGAACAAACGTATGGACACCAAGTATGGGAAGCCATGGGGTGGTGGTGGTGGGATGAGTTGGGAGATTGGGATTGACCTGTATACATGTATATGCATAAAATACATAACTAATAATAACCTGCTGTATAAAAAAATAAATAAAATTAAATTTCAAAAGTTTAAAAAAATAAAATTTAAAAATAAAACAGAAAAAAGTTCTTCCCTTCACACAGATGTATTTATAGGAATGAATTATTTCAATGCTTATATCTATAAATACATAAAAGAGGAATAAAATCTAACTTAAACCATAAAAGAAAAAAAAACCCCTGAACCCACCAGTTATACACAGGAAAACCCTATCAGGGCACTTTCTCCAGCGGTAAACAATTCTAAAATTGGCCAAGGTGGGGGATCATCTCCCATACAGCCAGCAACCCACTCCCCACGCAAGGATCGTCCTCATTGCAAAGCTGGGGGACCCTGCCGAGGCATCTGTGAGTAAACGTGAGCTGAGCCCCAGGCCAGCTGCTGCTGAACTGTTCCCAACCTTCCCAGGTAAAACACCTGAAGATGTACAATGGCTTGAAAGCCTAGATGAAGGGCCGTGGAGCCACACCAGCGACAGCACGCAGGCCACATTGGTGCCTGCAGGCCAGCCAGGGTGGTCCTGGTCCCGGGCGCTCTTCCGGGAGCTTTCCATTGCCCTGCCTGAGATACCCCTCCTGTCCCGGCCCCCACGGCTCTTTTCCTTCCTCATCTCTGTCCGGAGAGAAATTCCAGCGGAAGGTATGGGTGACACATCCTCTACTTTACAGGTGGCAGCCGGGCAACCCCTTCAGAAAATCTAGTAGAGCAGCCCTTACACTGGGCCACCAACAAAGCTGTGGCCCCTCACTCCCTCCCACCAGCACAGCCCCGAGACTGCTGACGGGGCAGAGAATATGGAGTCAGGCACAGCTTCAGGCGCTATTGCCGCCTGGAGCGCTGTTTATATTGACCTCAACCAGGCACACCTGGGGAGGGCCGGCCGGCAGGGTAAGGCTGGCCAGGTCAGCTAATCCACAACGCTCAGGGAATCACATTGTTGAAAATGGACCTCGCTAAGGCAGAATAGAAGCCAAGGAAAAAACGGACACAATGCCATTTGCAGCCCCGTAGATGAGTCTAGATGTAATCACGTGACTTGCAGTAAGTCAGAAAGTGAAAGACACATATCGTATCATATCACTTATAGGTGTTACCTAAAAATGGATACCAGGGCAGATATTTCCACGGAGAAGGGCAATCACAGACTCATTAAACAAACTTATGGTTCACCAATGGTAAGGTGTGAGGATTGGTTTCATTACGATATCGGGGTTAACAGACATATACAAACACAGGTGACATATATAATCACAAAAGACCTACGGAATACCAAGAGAAGACTACTCAACACTCTGTCATAACGTACATGGGAAAAGGATCCCAGGAATGTCAGACATCTGTATATGTGTAAAAGAACCACATCTTCCACACCTACAACAAGCCAAACATTGTAATCAAACTTGCTGTAATAAAAAATAAAAAAAAATAAATTAAAAACACGAAGAAGATGTAGTGAGACAAACTTGAGGGGCTTTCTCCTGGCACATTCCATTCTAAATTCCAATCTAGAACACGACTTCCACTGAGGCTCTGTTGCCCTCTTAACCAGATTTGGTAAGAGAGAACTGCTGCCACCTTGTGGCCGTTTCACACAACAGCAGCTTTAATCCCAGCGCTAATGGTCCATTGATATTTAAAATCATTGCAGGCCTGTAAATCACACCTGCCCTGAAAACAAATCCTGGGGTCACATATCGACCAAAAAATTCAAAGGACGTCCATATTTCAAAATGACCGTTTCAAAAGGCATATTTTACGCACATTAGTGTTCTGCTTCTTTTTCTTTCTTTCCTTTTTTGTTAAAAAAACGGGAATGGAAAAAGGCATCCCTCAGAATGGGCGAAAATCGTTGCAAACGAATCAATGGACAAAGGTTTAATCTCCAATATATATAAACAGCTCATGCAGCTTAATATTAAAAAAACAAACAACCCAATACAAAAATGGGCAGAAGATCTAAAGAGACGTTTCTTCAAAGGAGACACAGAGATGGCCAAGAGGCACATGAAAAGCTGCTCAACAGCACTAATTATTAGAGAAATGCAAATCAAAACTACAATGAGGTATCACCTCACACCTGTTAGAATCGGCATCATCAGGAAATCTACAAACAACCAATTCTGGGGAGGGTGTGGACAAAAGGAGCCCTCTTCCACTATTGGTGGGAATGTAAATTGATACAGTCACTATGGAGAACAGTATGGAGTTTCCTTAAAAAAAAAGTAGAAATAGAATTACCATCTGATCCAGGAATCCCACGTCGGGTCATATACACAGAGAAAACCATAAATCAAAAAGGCACATTCACCACAATGTTCATTGTAGCACTATTTACAATAGCCAGGTAATGGAAGCAACCTAAATGCCCACAGACAGATGAATGGATAAAGATGTGGTACATATATAAAATGGAATATTATTCGGCCATAAAGCGGAATGAAACTGGGTCATTTGTAGAGACATCGATGGATCGAGAGACTGTCATACAGAATGAAGTAAGTCAGAAAGAGGAAAACAAGTATTGTATATTAATGCATATATGTGGAACCTAAAAAATGGTACAGATGAAATGATTTGCAGGGAAGAAATAGAGACACAGAGGTAGAGAACAAACGTATGGACACCAAGTATGGGAAGCCATGGGGTGGTGGTGGTGGGATGAGTTGGGAGATTGGGATTGACCTGTATACATGTATATGCATAAAATACATAACTAATAATAACCTGCTGTATAAAAAAATAAATAAAATTAAATTTCAAAAGTTTAAAAAAATAAAATTTAAAAATAAAACAGAAAAAAGTTCTTCCCTTCACACAGATGTATTTATAGGAATGAATTATTTCAATGCTTATATCTATAAATACATAAAAGAGGAATAAAATCTAACTTAAACCATAAAAGAAAAAAAAAACCCTGAACCCACCAGTTATACACAGGAAAACCCTATCAGGGCACTTGCTCCAGCGGTAAACAATTCTAAAATTGGCCAAGGTGGGGGATCATCTCCCATACAGCCAGCAACCCACTCCCCACGCAAGGATCGTCCTCATTGCAAAGCTGGGGGACCCTGCCGAGGCATCTGTGAGTAAACGTGAGCTGAGCCCCAGGCCAGCTGCTGCTGAACTGTTCCCACCCTTCCCAGGTAAAACACCTGAAGATGTACAATGGCTTGAAAGCCTAGATGAAGGGCCGTGGAGCCACACCAGCGACAGCACGCAGGCCACATTGGTGCCTGCAGGCCAGCCAGGGTGGTCCTGGTCCCGGGCGCTCTTCCGGGAGCTTTCCATTGCCCTGCCTGAGATACCCCTCCTGTCCCGGCCCCCACGGCTCTTTTCCTTCCTCATCTCTGTCCGGAGAGAAATTCCAGCGGAAGGTATGGGTGACACATCCTCTACTTTACAGGTGGCAGCCGGGCAACCCCTTCAGAAAATCTAGTAGAGCAGCCCTTACACTGGGCCACCAACAAAGCTGTGGCCCCTCACTCCCTCCCACCAGCACAGCCCCGAGACTGCTGACGGGGCAGAGAATATGGAGTCAGGCACAGCTTCAGGCGCTATTGCCGCCTGGAGCGCTGTTTATATTGACCTCAACCAGGCACACCTGGGGAGGGCCGGCCGGCAGGGTAAGGCTGGCCAGGTCAGCTAATCCACAACGCTCAGGGAATCACATTGTTGAAAATGGACCTCGCTAAGGCAGAATAGAAGCCAAGGAAAAAACGGACACAATGCCATTTGCAGCCCCGTAGATGAGTCTAGATGTAATCACGTGACTTGCAGTAAGTCAGAAAGTGAAAGACACATATCGTATCATATCACTTATAGGTGTTACCTAAAAATGGATACCAGGGCAGATATTTCCACGGAGAAGGGCAATCACAGACTCATTAAACAAACTTATGGTTCACCAATGGTAAGGTGTGAGGATTGGTTTCATTACGATATCGGGGTTAACAGACATATACAAACACAGGTGACATATATAATCACAAAAGACCTACGGAATACCAAGAGAAGACTACTCAACACTCTGTCATAACGTACATGGGAAAAGGATCCCAGGAATGTCAGACATCTGTATATGTGTAAAAGAACCACATCTTCCACACCTACAACAAGCCAAACATTGTAATCAAACTTGCTGTAATAAAAAATAAAAAAAAATAAATTAAAAACACGAAGAAGATGTAGTGAGACAAACTTGAGGGGCTTTCTCCTGGCACATTCCATTCTAAATTCCAATCTAGAACACGACTTCCACTGAGGCTCTGTTGCCCTCTTAACCAGATTTGGTAAGAGAGAACTGCTGCCACCTTGTGGCCGTTTCACACAACAGCAGCTTTAATCCCAGCGCTAATGGTCCATTGATATTTAAAATCATTGCAGGCCTGTAAATCACACCTGCCCTGAAAACAAATCCTGGGGTCACATATCGACCAAAAAATTCAAAGGACGTCCATATTTCAAAATGACCGTTTCAAAAGGCATATTTTACGCACATTAGTGTTCTGCTTCTTTTTCTTTCTTTCCTTTTTTGTTAAAAAAACGGGAATGGAAAAAGGCATCCCTCAGAATGGGCGAAAATCGTTGCAAACGAATCAATGGACAAAGGTTTAATCTCCAATATATATAAACAGCTCATGCAGCTTAATATTAAAAAAACAAACAACCCAATACAAAAATGGGCAGAAGATCTAAAGAGACGTTTCTTCAAAGGAGACACAGAGATGGCCAAGAGGCACATGAAAAGCTGCTCAACAGCACTAATTATTAGAGAAATGCAAATCAAAACTACAATGAGGTATCACCTCACACCTGTTAGAATCGGCATCATCAGGAAATCTACAAACAACCAATTCTGGGGAGGGTGTGGACAAAAGGAGCCCTCTTCCACTATTGGTGGGAATGTAAATTGATACAGTCACTATGGAGAACAGTATGGAGTTTCCTTAAAAAAAAAGTAGAAATAGAATTACCATCTGATCCAGGAATCCCACGTCGGGTCATATACACAGAGAAAACCATAAATCAAAAAGGCACATTCACCACAATGTTCATTGTAGCACTATTTACAATAGCCAGGTAATGGAAGCAACCTAAATGCCCACAGACAGATGAATGGATAAAGATGTGGTACATATATAAAATGGAATATTATTCGGCCATAAAGCGGAATGAAACTGGGTCATTTGTAGAGACATCGATGGATCGAGAGACTGTCATACAGAATGAAGTAAGTCAGAAAGAGGAAAACAAGTATTGTATATTAATGCATATATGTGGAACCTAAAAAATGGTACAGATGAAATGATTTGCAGGGAAGAAATAGAGACACAGAGGTAGAGAACAAACGTATGGACACCAAGTATGGGAAGCCATGGGGTGGTGGTGGTGGGATGAGTTGGGAGATTGGGATTGACCTGTATACATGTATATGCATAAAATACATAACTAATAATAACCTGCTGTATAAAAAAATAAATAAAATTAAATTTCAAAAGTTTAAAAAAATAAAATTTAAAAATAAAACAGAACAAAGTTCTTCCCTTCACACAGATGTATTTATAGGAATGAATTATTTCAATGCTTATATCTATAAATACATAAAAGAGGAATAAAATCTAACTTAAACCATAAAAGAAAAAAAAAACCCTGAACCCACCAGTTATACACAGGAAAACCCTATCAGGGCACTTGCTCCAGCGGTAAACAATTCTAAAATTGGCCAAGGTGGGGGATCATCTCCCATACAGCCAGCAACCCACTCCCCACGCAAGGATCGTCCTCATTGCAAAGCTGGGGGACCCTGCCGAGGCATCTGTGAGTAAACGTGAGCTGAGCCCCAGGCCAGCTGCTGCTGAACTGTTCCCACCCTTCCCAGGTAAAACACCTGAAGATGTACAATGGCTTGAAAGCCTAGATGAAGGGCCGTGGAGCCACACCAGCGACAGCACGCAGGCCACATTGGTGCCTGCAGGCCAGCCAGGGTGGTCCTGGTCCCGGGCGCTCTTCCGGAAGCTTTCCATTGCCCTGCCTGAGATACCCCTCCTGTCCCGGCCCCCACGGCTCTTTTCCTTCCTCATCTCTGTCCGGAGAGAAATTCCAGCGGAAGGTATGGGTGACACATCCTCTACTTTACAGGTGGCAGCCGGGCAACCCCTTCAGAAAATCTAGTAGAGCAGCCCTTACACTGGGCCACCAACAAAGCTGTGGCCCCTCACTCCCTCCCACCAGCACAGCCCCGAGACTGCTGACGGGGCAGAGAATATGGAGTCAGGCACAGCTTCAGGCGCTATTGCCGCCTGGAGCGCTGTTTATATTGACCTCAACCAGGCACACCTGGGGAGGGCCGGCCGGCAGGGTAAGGCTGGCCAGGTCAGCTAATCCACAACGCTCAGGGAATCACATTGTTGAAAATGGACCTCGCTAAGGCAGAATAGAAGCCAAGGAAAAAACGGACACAATGCCATTTGCAGCCCCGTAGATGAGTCTAGATGTAATCACGTGACTTGCAGTAAGTCAGAAAGTGAAAGACACATATCGTATCATATCACTTATAGGTGTTACCTAAAAATGGATACCAGGGCAGATATTTCCACGGAGAAGGGCAATCACAGACTCATTAAACAAACTTATGGTTCACCAATGGTAAGGTGTGAGGATTGGTTTCATTACGATATCGGGGTTAACAGACATATACAAACACAGGTGACATATATAATCACAAAAGACCTACGGAATACCAAGAGAAGACTACTCAACACTCTGTCATAACGTACATGGGAAAAGGATCCCAGGAATGTCAGACATCTGTATATGTGTAAAAGAACCACATCTTCCACACCTACAACAAGCCAAACATTGTAATCAAACTTGCTGTAATAAAAAATAAAAAAAATAAATTAAAAACACGAAGAAGATGTAGTGAGACAAACTTGAGGGGCTTTCTCCTGGCACATTCCATTCTAAATTCCAATCTAGAACACGACTTCCACTGAGGCTCTGTTGCCCTCTTAACCAGATTTGGTAAGAGAGAACTGCTGCCACCTTGTGGCCGTTTCACACAACAGCAGCTTTAATCCCAGCGCTAATGGTCCATTGATATTTAAAATCATTGCAGGCCTGTAAATCACACCTGCCCTGAAAACAAATCCTGGGGTCACATATCGACCAAAAAATTCAAAGGACGTCCATATTTCAAAATGACCGTTTCAAAAGGCATATTTTACGCACATTAGTGTTCTGCTTCTTTTTCTTTCTTTCCTTTTTTGTTAAAAAAACGGGAATGGAAAAAGGCATCCCTCAGAATGGGCGAAAATCGTTGCAAACGAATCAATGGACAAAGGTTTAATCTCCAATATATATAAACAGCTCATGCAGCTTAATATTAAAAAAACAAACAACCCAATACAAAAATGGGCAGAAGATCTAAAGAGACGTTTCTTCAAAGGAGACACAGAGATGGCCAAGAGGCACATGAAAAGCTGCTCAACAGCACTAATTATTAGAGAAATGCAAATCAAAACTACAATGAGGTATCACCTCACACCTGTTAGAATCGGCATCATCAGGAAATCTACAAACAACCAATTCTGGGGAGGGTGTGGACAAAAGGAGCCCTCTTCCACTATCGGTGGGAATGTAAATTGATACAGTCACTATGGAGAACAGTATGGAGTTTCCTTAAAAAAAAGTAGAAATAGAATTACCATCTGATCCAGGAATCCCACGTCGGGTCATATACACAGAGAAAACCATAAATCAAAAAGGCACATTCACCACAATGTTCATTGTAGCACTATTTACAATAGCCAGGTAATGGAAGCAACCTAAATGCCCACAGACAGATGAATGGATAAAGATGTGGTACATATATAAAATGGAATATTATTCGGCCATAAAGCGGAATGAAACTGGGTCATTTGTAGAGACATCGATGGATCGAGAGACTGTCATACAGAATGAAGTAAGTCAGAAAGAGGAAAACAAATATTGTATATTAATGCATATATGTGGAACCTAAAAAATGGTACAGATGAACTGATTTGCAGGGAAGAAATAGAGACACAGAGGTAGAGAACAAACGTATGGACACCAAGTATGGGAAGCCATGGGGTGGTGGTGGTGGGATGAGTTGGGAGATTGGGATTGACCTGTATACATGTATATGCATAAAATACATAACTAATAATAACCTGCTGTATAAAAAAATAAATAAAATTAAATTTCAAAAGTTTAAAAAAATAAAATTTAAAAATAAAACAGAAAAAAGTTCTTCCCTTCACACAGATGTATTTATAGGAATGAATTATTTCAATGCTTATATCTATAAATACATAAAAGAGGAATAAAATCTAACTTAAACCATAAAAGAAAAAAAAACCCCTGAACCCACCAGTTATACACAGGAAAACCCTATCAGGGCACTTGCTCCAGCGGTAAACAATTCTAAAATTGGCCAAGGTGGGGGATCATCTCCCATACAGCCAGCAACCCACTCCCCACGCAAGGATCGTCCTCATTGCAAAGCTGGGGGACCCTGCCGAGGCATCTGTGAGTAAACGTGAGCTGAGCCCCAGGCCAGCTGCTGCTGAACTGTTCCCACCCTTCCCAGGTAAAACACCTGAAGATGTACAATGGCTTGAAAGCCTAGATGAAGGGCCGTGGAGCCACACCAGCGACAGCACGCAGGCCACATTGGTGCCTGCAGGCCAGCCAGGGTGGTCCTGGTCCTGGGCGCTCTTCCGGAAGCTTTCCATTGCCCTGCCTGAGATACCCCTCCTGTCCCGGCCCCCACGGCTCTTTTCCTTCCTCATCTCTGTCCGGAGAGAAATTCCAGCGGAAGGTATGGGTGACACATCCTCTACTTTACAGGTGGCAGCCGGGCAACCCCTTCAGAAAATCTAGTAGAGCAGCCCTTACACTGGGCCACCAACAAAGCTGTGGCCCCTCACTCCCTCCCACCAGCACAGCCCCGAGACTGCTGACGGGGCAGAGAATATGGAGTCAGGCACAGCTTCAGGCGCTATTGCCGCCTGGAGCGCTGTTTATATTGACCTCAACCAGGCACACCTGGGGAGGGCCGGCCGGCAGGGTAAGGCTGGCCAGGTCAGCTAATCCACAACGCTCAGGGAATCACATTGTTGAAAATGGACCTCGCTAAGGCAGAATAGAAGCCAAGGAAAAAACGGACACAATGCCATTTGCAGCCCCGTAGATGAGTCTAGATGTAATCACGTGACTTGCAGTAAGTCAGAAAGTGAAAGACACATATCGTATCATATCACTTATAGGTGTTACCTAAAAATGGATACCAGGGCAGATATTTCCACGGAGAAGGGCAATCACAGACTCATTAAACAAACTTATGGTTCACCAATGGTAAGGTGTGAGGATTGGTTTCATTACGATATCGGGGTTAACAGACATATACAAACACAGGTGACATATATAATCACAAAAGACCTACGGAATACCAAGAGAAGACTACTCAACACTCTGTCATAACGTACATGGGAAAAGGATCCCAGGAATGTCAGACATCTGTATATGTGTAAAAGAACCACATCTTCCACACCTACAACAAGCCAAACATTGTAATCAAACTTGCTGTAATAAAAAATAAAAAAAATAAATTAAAAACACGAAGAAGATGTAGTGAGACAAACTTGAGGGGCTTTCTCCTGGCACATTCCATTCTAAATTCCAATCTAGAACACGACTTCCACTGAGGCTCTGTTGCCCTCTTAACCAGATTTGGTAAGAGAGAACTGCTGCCACCTTGTGGCCGTTTCACACAACAGCAGCTTTAATCCCAGCGCTAATGGTCCATTGATATTTAAAATCATTGCAGGCCTGTAAATCACACCTGCCCTGAAAACAAATCCTGGGGTCACATATCGACCAAAAAATTCAAAGGACGTCCATATTTCAAAATGACCGTTTCAAAAGGCATATTTTACGCACATTAGTGTTCTGCTTCTTTTTCTTTCTTTCCTTTTTTGTTAAAAAAACGGGAATGGAAAAAGGCATCCCTCAGAATGGGCGAAAATCGTTGCAAACGAATCAATGGACAAAGGTTTAATCTCCAATATATATAAACAGCTCATGCAGCTTAATATTAAAAAAACAAACAACCCAATACAAAAATGGGCAGAAGATCTAAAGAGACGTTTCTTCAAAGGAGACACAGAGATGGCCAAGAGGCACATGAAAAGCTGCTCAACAGCACTAATTATTAGAGAAATGCAAATCAAAACTACAATGAGGTATCACCTCACACCTGTTAGAATCGGCATCATCAGGAAATCTACAAACAACCAATTCTGGGGAGGGTGTGGACAAAAGGAGCCCTCTTCCACTATCGGTGGGAATGTAAATTGATACAGTCACTATGGAGAACAGTATGGAGTTTCCTTAAAAAAAAGTAGAAATAGAATTACCATCTGATCCAGGAATCCCACGTCGGGTCATATACACAGAGCAAACCATAAATCAAAAAGGCACATTCACCACAATGTTCATTGTAGCACTATTTACAATAGCCAGGTAATGGAAGCAACCTAAATGCCCACAGACAGATGAATGGATAAAGATGTGGTACATATATAAAATGGAATATTATTCGGCCATAAAGCGGAATGAAACTGGGTCATTTGTAGAGACATCGATGGATCGAGAGACTGTCATACAGAATGAAGTAAGTCAGAAAGAGGAAAACAAGTATTGTATATTAATGCATATATGTGGAACCTAAAAAATGGTACAGATGAACTGATTTGCAGGGAAGAAATAGAGACACAGAGGTAGAGAACAAACGTATGGACACCAAGTATGGGAAGCCATGGGGTGGTGGTGGTGGGATGAGTTGGGAGATTGGGATTGACCTGTATACATGTATATGCATAAAATACATAACTAATAATAACCTGCTGTATAAAAAAATAAATAAAATTAAATTTCAAAAGTTTAAAAAAATAAAATTTAAAAATAAAACAGAAAAAAGTTCTTCCCTTCACACAGATGTATTTATAGGAATGAATTATTTCAATGCTTATATCTATAAATACATAAAAGAGGAATAAAATCTAACTTAAACCATAAAAGAAAAAAAAACCCCTGAACCCACCAGTTATACACAGGAAAACCCTATCAGGGCACTTGCTCCAGCGGTAAACAATTCTAAAATTGGCCAAGGTGGGGGATCATCTCCCATACAGCCAGCAACCCACTCCCCACGCAAGGATCGTCCTCATTGCAAAGCTGGGGGACCCTGCCGAGGCATCTGTGAGTAAACGTGAGCTGAGCCCCAGGCCAGCTGCTGCTGAACTGTTCCCACCCTTCCCAGGTAAAACACCTGAAGATGTACAATGGCTTGAAAGCCTAGATGAAGGGCCGTGGAGCCACACCAGCGACAGCACGCAGGCCACATTGGTGCCTGCAGGCCAGCCAGGGTGGTCCTGGTCCCGGGCGCTCTTCCGGGAGCTTTCCATTGCCCTGCCTGAGATACCCCTCCTGTCCCGGCCCCCACGGCTCTTTTCCTTCCTCATCTCTGTCCGGAGAGAAATTCCAGCGGAAGGTATGGGTGACACATCCTCTACTTTACAGGTGGCAGCCGGGCAACCCCTTCAGAAAATCTAGTAGAGCAGCCCTTACACTGGGCCACCAACAAAGCTGTGGCCCCTCACTCCCTCCCACCAGCACAGCCCCGAGACTGCTGACGGGGCAGAGAATATGGAGTCAGGCACAGCTTCAGGCGCTATTGCCGCCTGGAGCGCTGTTTATATTGACCTCAACCAGGCACACCTGGGGAGGGCCGGCCGGCAGGGTAAGGCTGGCCAGGTCAGCTAATCCACAACGCTCAGGGAATCACATTGTTGAAAATGGACCTCGCTAAGGCAGAATAGAAGCCAAGGAAAAAACGGACACAATGCCATTTGCAGCCCCGTAGATGAGTCTAGATGTAATCACGTGACTTGCAGTAAGTCAGAAAGTGAAAGACACATATCGTATCATATCACTTATAGGTGTTACCTAAAAATGGATACCAGGGCAGATATTTCCACGGAGAAGGGCAATCACAGACTCATTAAACAAACTTATGGTTCACCAATGGTAAGGTGTGAGGATTGGTTTCATTACGATATCGGGGTTAACAGACATATACAAACACAGGTGACATATATAATCACAAAAGACCTACGGAATACCAAGAGAAGACTACTCAACACTCTGTCATAACGTACATGGGAAAAGGATCCCAGGAATGTCAGACATCTGTATATGTGTAAAAGAACCACATCTTCCACACCTACAACAAGCCAAACATTGTAATCAAACTTGCTGTAATAAAAAATAAAAAAAATAAATTAAAAACACGAAGAAGATGTAGTGAGACAAACTTGAGGGGCTTTCTCCTGGCACATTCCATTCTAAATTCCAATCTAGAACACGACTTCCACTGAGGCTCTGTTGCCCTCTTAACCAGATTTGGTAAGAGAGAACTGCTGCCACCTTGTGGCCGTTTCACACAACAGCAGCTTTAATCCCAGCGCTAATGGTCCATTGATATTTAAAATCATTGCAGGCCTGTAAATCACACCTGCCCTGAAAACAAATCCTGGGGTCACATATCGACCAAAAAATTCAAAGGACGTCCATATTTCAAAATGACCGTTTCAAAAGGCATATTTTACGCACATTAGTGTTCTGCTTCTTTTTCTTTCTTTCCTTTTTTGTTAAAAAAACGGGAATGGAAAAAGGCATCCCTCAGAATGGGCGAAAATCGTTGCAAACGAATCAATGGACAAAGGTTTAATCTCCAATATATATAAACAGCTCATGCAGCTTAATATTAAAAAAACAAACAACCCAATACAAAAATGGGCAGAAGATCTAAAGAGACGTTTCTTCAAAGGAGACACAGAGATGGCCAAGAGGCACATGAAAAGCTGCTCAACAGCACTAATTATTAGAGAAATGCAAATCAAAACTACAATGAGGTATCACCTCACACCTGTTAGAATCGGCATCATCAGGAAATCTACAAACAACCAATTCTGGGGAGGGTGTGGACAAAAGGAGCCCTCTTCCACTATTGGTGGGAATGTAAATTGATACAGTCACTATGGAGAACAGTATGGAGTTTCCTTAAAAAAAAGTAGAAATAGAATTACCATCTGATCCAGGAATCCCACGTCGGGTCATATACACAGAGAAAACCATAAATCAAAAAGGCACATTCACCACAATGTTCATTGTAGCACTATTTACAATAGCCAGGTAATGGAAGCAACCTAAATGCCCACAGACAGATGAATGGATAAAGATGTGGTACATATATAAAATGGAATATTATTCGGCCATAAAGCGGAATGAAACTGGGTCATTTGTAGAGACATCGATGGATCGAGAGACTGTCATACAGAATGAAGTAAGTCAGAAAGAGGAAAACAAGTATTGTATATTAATGCATATATGTGGAACCTAAAAAATGGTACAGATGAACTGATTTGCAGGGAAGAAATAGAGACACAGAGGTAGAGAACAAACGTATGGACACCAAGTATGGGAAGCCATGGGGTGGTGGTGGTGGGATGAGTTGGGAGATTGGGATTGACCTGTATACATGTATATGCATAAAATACATAACTAATAATAACCTGCTGTATAAAAAAATAAATAAAATTAAATTTCAAAAGTTTAAAAAAATAAAATTTAAAAATAAAACAGAAAAAAGTTCTTCCCTTCACACAGATGTATTTATAGGAATGAATTATTTCAATGCTTATATCTATAAATACATAAAAGAGGAATAAAATCTAACTTAAACCATAAAAGAAAAAAAAAACCCTGAACCCACCAGTTATACACAGGAAAACCCTATCAGGGCACTTGCTCCAGCGGTAAACAATTCTAAAATTGGCCAAGGTGGGGGATCATCTCCCATACAGCCAGCAACCCACTCCCCACGCAAGGATCGTCCTCATTGCAAAGCTGGGGGACCCTGCCGAGGCATCTGTGAGTAAACGTGAGCTGAGCCCCAGGCCAGCTGCTGCTGAACTGTTCCCAACCTTCCCAGGTAAAACACCTGAAGATGTACAATGGCTTGAAAGCCTAGATGAAGGGCCGTGGAGCCACACCAGCGACAGCACGCAGGCCACATTGGTGCCTGCAGGCCAGCCAGGGTGGTCCTGGTCCCGGGCGCTCTTCCGGGAGCTTTCCATTGCCCTGCCTGAGATACCCCTCCTGTCCCGGCCCCCACGGCTCTTTTCCTTCCTCATCTCTGTCCGGAGAGAAATTCCAGCGGAAGGTATGGGTGACACATCCTCTACTTTACAGGTGGCAGCCGGGCAACCCCTTCAGAAAATCTAGTAGAGCAGCCCTTACACTGGGCCACCAACAAAGCTGTGGCCCCTCACTCCCTCCCACCAGCACAGCCCCGAGACTGCTGACGGGGCAGAGAATATGGAGTCAGGCACAGCTTCAGGCGCTATTGCCGCCTGGAGCGCTGTTTATATTGACCTCAACCAGGCACACCTGGGGAGGGCCGGCCGGCAGGGTAAGGCTGGCCAGGTCAGCTAATCCACAACGCTCAGGGAATCACATTGTTGAAAATGGACCTCGCTAAGGCAGAATAGAAGCCAAGGAAAAAACGGACACAATGCCATTTGCAGCCCCGTAGATGAGTCTAGATGTAATCACGTGACTTGCAGTAAGTCAGAAAGTGAAAGACACATATCGTATCATATCACTTATAGGTGTTACCTAAAAATGGATACCAGGGCAGATATTTCCACGGAGAAGGGCAATCACAGACTCATTAAACAAACTTATGGTTCACCAATGGTAAGGTGTGAGGATTGGTTTCATTACGATATCGGGGTTAACAGACATATACAAACACAGGTGACATATATAATCACAAAAGACCTACGGAATACCAAGAGAAGACTACTCAACACTCTGTCATAACGTACATGGGAAAAGGATCCCAGGAATGTCAGACATCTGTATATGTGTAAAAGAACCACATCTTCCACACCTACAACAAGCCAAACATTGTAATCAAACTTGCTGTAATAAAAAATAAAAAAAATAAATTAAAAACACGAAGAAGATGTAGTGAGACAAACTTGAGGGGCTTTCTCCTGGCACATTCCATTCTAAATTCCAATCTAGAACACGACTTCCACTGAGGCTCTGTTGCCCTCTTAACCAGATTTGGTAAGAGAGAACTGCTGCCACCTTGTGGCCGTTTCACACAACAGCAGCTTTAATCCCAGCGCTAATGGTCCATTGATATTTAAAATCATTGCAGGCCTGTAAATCACACCTGCCCTGAAAACAAATCCTGGGGTCACATATCGACCAAAAAATTCAAAGGACGTCCATATTTCAAAATGACCGTTTCAAAAGGCATATTTTACGCACATTAGTGTTCTGCTTCTTTTTCTTTCTTTCCTTTTTTGTTAAAAAAACGGGAATGGAAAAAGGCATCCCTCAGAGTGGGCGAAAATCGTTGCAAACGAATCAATGGACAAAGGTTTAATCTCCAATATATATAAACAGCTCATGCAGCTTAATATTAAAAAAACAAACAACCCAATACAAAAATGGGCAGAAGATCTAAAGAGACGTTTCTTCAAAGGAGACACAGAGATGGCCAAGAGGCACATGAAAAGCTGCTCAACAGCACTAATTATTAGAGAAATGCAAATCAAAACTACAATGAGGTATCACCTCACACCTGTTAGAATCGGCATCATCAGGAAATCTACAAACAACCAATTCTGGGGAGGGTGTGGACAAAAGGAGCCCTCTTCCACTATCGGTGGGAATGTAAATTGATACAGTCACTATGGAGAACAGTATGGAGTTTCCTTAAAAAAAAGTAGAAATAGAATTACCATCTGATCCAGGAATCCCACGTCGGGTCATATACACAGAGAAAACCATAAATCAAAAAGGCACATTCACCACAATGTTCATTGTAGCACTATTTACAATAGCCAGGTAATGGAAGCAACCTAAATGCCCACAGACAGATGAATGGATAAAGATGTGGTACATATATAAAATGGAATATTATTCGGTCATAAAGCGGAATGAAACTGGGTCATTTGTAGAGACATCGATGGATCGAGAGACTGTCATACAGAATGAAGTAAGTCAGAAAGAGGAAAACAAGTATTGTATATTAATGCATATATGTGGAACCTAAAAAATGGTACAGATGAACTGATTTGCAGGGAAGAAATAGAGACACAGAGGTAGAGAACAAACGTATGGACACCAAGTATGGGAAGCCATGGGGTGGTGGTGGTGGGATGAGTTGGGAGATTGGGATTGACCTGTATACATGTATATGCATAAAATACATAACTAATAATAACCTGCTGTATAAAAAAATAAATAAAATTAAATTTCAAAAGTTTAAAAAAATAAAATTTAAAAATAAAACAGAAAAAAGTTCTTCCCTTCACACAGATGTATTTATAGGAATGAATTATTTCAATGCTTATATCTATAAATACATAAAAGAGGAATAAAATCTAACTTAAACCATAAAAGAAAAAAAAACCCCTGAACCCACCAGTTATACACAGGAAAACCCTATCAGGGCACTTGCTCCAGCGGTAAACAATTCTAAAATTGGCCAAGGTGGGGGATCATCTCCCATACAGCCAGCAACCCACTCCCCACGCAAGGATCGTCCTCATTGCAAAGCTGGGGGACCCTGCCGAGGCATCTGTGAGTAAACGTGAGCTGAGCCCCAGGCCAGCTGCTGCTGAACTGTTCCCACCCTTCCCAGGTAAAACACCTGAAGATGTACAATGGCTTGAAAGCCTAGATGAAGGGCCGTGGAGCCACACCAGCGACAGCACGCAGGCCACATTGGTGCCTGCAGGCCAGCCAGGGTGGTCCTGGTCCCGGGCGCTCTTCCGGAAGCTTTCCATTGCCCTGCCTGAGATACCCCTCCTGTCCCGGCCCCCACGGCTCTTTTCCTTCCTCATCTCTGTCCGGAGAGAAATTCCAGCGGAAGGTATGGGTGACACATCCTCTACTTTACAGGTGGCAGCCGGGCAACCCCTTCAGAAAATCTAGTAGAGCAGCCCTTACACTGGGCCACCAACAAAGCTGTGGCCCCTCACTCCCTCCCACCAGCACAGCCCCGAGACTGCTGACGGGGCAGAGAATATGGAGTCAGGCACAGCTTCAGGCGCTATTGCCGCCTGGAGCGCTGTTTATATTGACCTCAACCAGGCACACCTGGGGAGGGCCGGCCGGCAGGGTAAGGCTGGCCAGGTCAGCTAATCCACAACGCTCAGGGAATCACATTGTTGAAAATGGACCTCGCTAAGGCAGAATAGAAGCCAAGGAAAAAACGGACACAATGCCATTTGCAGCCCCGTAGATGAGTCTAGATGTAATCACGTGACTTGCAGTAAGTCAGAAAGTGAAAGACACATATCGTATCATATCACTTATAGGTGTTACCTAAAAATGGATACCAGGGCAGATATTTCCACGGAGAAGGGCAATCACAGACTCATTAAACAAACTTATGGTTCACCAATGGTAAGGTGTGAGGATTGGTTTCATTACGATATCGGGGTTAACAGACATATACAAACACAGGTGACATATATAATCACAAAAGACCTACGGAATACCAAGAGAAGACTACTCAACACTCTGTCATAACGTACATGGGAAAAGGATCCCAGGAATGTCAGACATCTGTATATGTGTAAAAGAACCACATCTTCCACACCTACAACAAGCCAAACATTGTAATCAAACTTGCTGTAATAAAAAATAAAAAAAATAAATTAAAAACACGAAGAAGATGTAGTGAGACAAACTTGAGGGGCTTTCTCCTGGCACATTCCATTCTAAATTCCAATCTAGAACACGACTTCCACTGAGGCTCTGTTGCCCTCTTAACCAGATTTGGTAAGAGAGAACTGCTGCCACCTTGTGGCCGTTTCACACAACAGCAGCTTTAATCCCAGCGCTAATGGTCCATTGATATTTAAAATCATTGCAGGCCTGTAAATCACACCTGCCCTGAAAACAAATCCTGGGGTCACATATCGACCAAAAAATTCAAAGGACGTCCATATTTCAAAATGACCGTTTCAAAAGGCATATTTTACGCACATTAGTGTTCTGCTTCTTTTTCTTTCTTTCCTTTTTTGTTAAAAAAACGGGAATGGAAAAAGGCATCCCTCAGAGTGGGCGAAAATCGTTGCAAACGAATCAATGGACAAAGGTTTAATCTCCAATATATATAAACAGCTCATGCAGCTTAATATTAAAAAAACAAACAACCCAATACAAAAATGGGCAGAAGATCTAAAGAGACGTTTCTTCAAAGGAGACACAGAGATGGCCAAGAGGCACATGAAAAGCTGCTCAACAGCACTAATTATTAGAGAAATGCAAATCAAAACTACAATGAGGTATCACCTCACACCTGTTAGAATCGGCATCATCAGGAAATCTACAAACAACCAATTCTGGGGAGGGTGTGGACAAAAGGAGCCCTCTTCCACTATCGGTGGGAATGTAAATTGATACAGTCACTATGGAGAACAGTATGGAGTTTCCTTAAAAAAAAGTAGAAATAGAATTACCATCTGATCCAGGAATCCCACGTCGGGTCATATACACAGAGAAAACCATAAATCAAAAAGGCACATTCACCACAATGTTCATTGTAGCACTATTTACAATAGCCAGGTAATGGAAGCAACCTAAATGCCCACAGACAGATGAATGGATAAAGATGTGGTACATATATAAAATGGAATATTATTCGGTCATAAAGCGGAATGAAACTGGGTCATTTGTAGAGACATCGATGGATCGAGAGACTGTCATACAGAATGAAGTAAGTCAGAAAGAGGAAAACAAGTATTGTATATTAATGCATATATGTGGAACCTAAAAAATGGTACAGATGAACTGATTTGCAGGGAAGAAATAGAGACACAGAGGTAGAGAACAAACGTATGGACACCAAGTATGGGAAGCCATGGGGTGGTGGTGGTGGGATGAGTTGGGAGATTGGGATTGACCTGTATACATGTATATGCATAAAATACATAACTAATAATAACCTGCTGTATAAAAAAATAAATAAAATTAAATTTCAAAAGTTTAAAAAAATAAAATTTAAAAATAAAACAGAAAAAAGTTCTTCCCTTCACACAGATGTATTTATAGGAATGAATTATTTCAATGCTTATATCTATAAATACATAAAAGAGGAATAAAATCTAACTTAAACCATAAAAGAAAAAAAAACCCCTGAACCCACCAGTTATACACAGGAAAACCCTATCAGGGCACTTGCTCCAGCGGTAAACAATTCTAAAATTGGCCAAGGTGGGGGATCATCTCCCATACAGCCAGCAACCCACTCCCCACGCAAGGATCGTCCTCATTGCAAAGCTGGGGGACCCTGCCGAGGCATCTGTGAGTAAACGTGAGCTGAGCCCCAGGCCAGCTGCTGCTGAACTGTTCCCACCCTTCCCAGGTAAAACACCTGAAGATGTACAATGGCTTGAAAGCCTAGATGAAGGGCCGTGGAGCCACACCAGCGACAGCACGCAGGCCACATTGGTGCCTGCAGGCCAGCCAGGGTGGTCCTGGTCCCGGGCGCTCTTCCGGAAGCTTTCCATTGCCCTGCCTGAGATACCCCTCCTGTCCCGGCCCCCACGGCTCTTTTCCTTCCTCATCTCTGTCCGGAGAGAAATTCCAGCGGAAGGTATGGGTGACACATCCTCTACTTTACAGGTGGCAGCCGGGCAACCCCTTCAGAAAATCTAGTAGAGCAGCCCTTACACTGGGCCACCAACAAAGCTGTGGCCCCTCACTCCCTCCCACCAGCACAGCCCCGAGACTGCTGACGGGGCAGAGAATATGGAGTCAGGCACAGCTTCAGGCGCTATTGCCGCCTGGAGCGCTGTTTATATTGACCTCAACCAGGCACACCTGGGGAGGGCCGGCCGGCAGGGTAAGGCTGGCCAGGTCAGCTAATCCACAACGCTCAGGGAATCACATTGTTGAAAATGGACCTCGCTAAGGCAGAATAGAAGCCAAGGAAAAAACGGACACAATGCCATTTGCAGCCCCGTAGATGAGTCTAGATGTAATCACGTGACTTGCAGTAAGTCAGAAAGTGAAAGACACATATCGTATCATATCACTTATAGGTGTTACCTAAAAATGGATACCAGGGCAGATATTTCCACGGAGAAGGGCAATCACAGACTCATTAAACAAACTTATGGTTCACCAATGGTAAGGTGTGAGGATTGGTTTCATTACGATATCGGGGTTAACAGACATATACAAACACAGGTGACATATATAATCACAAAAGACCTACGGAATACCAAGAGAAGACTACTCAACACTCTGTCATAACGTACATGGGAAAAGGATCCCAGGAATGTCAGACATCTGTATATGTGTAAAAGAACCACATCTTCCACACCTACAACAAGCCAAACATTGTAATCAAACTTGCTGTAATAAAAAATAAAAAAAATAAATTAAAAACACGAAGAAGATGTAGTGAGACAAACTTGAGGGGCTTTCTCCTGGCACATTCCATTCTAAATTCCAATCTAGAACACGACTTCCACTGAGGCTCTGTTGCCCTCTTAACCAGATTTGGTAAGAGAGAACTGCTGCCACCTTGTGGCCGTTTCACACAACAGCAGCTTTAATCCCAGCGCTAATGGTCCATTGATATTTAAAATCATTGCAGGCCTGTAAATCACACCTGCCCTGAAAACAAATCCTGGGGTCACATATCGACCAAAAAATTCAAAGGACGTCCATATTTCAAAATGACCGTTTCAAAAGGCATATTTTACGCACATTAGTGTTCTGCTTCTTTTTCTTTCTTTCCTTTTTTGTTAAAAAAACGGGAATGGAAAAAGGCATCCCTCAGAGTGGGCGAAAATCGTTGCAAACGAATCAATGGACAAAGGTTTAATCTCCAATATATATAAACAGCTCATGCAGCTTAATATTAAAAAAACAAACAACCCAATACAAAAATGGGCAGAAGATCTAAAGAGACGTTTCTTCAAAGGAGACACAGAGATGGCCAAGAGGCACATGAAAAGCTGCTCAACAGCACTAATTATTAGAGAAATGCAAATCAAAACTACAATGAGGTATCACCTCACACCTGTTAGAATCGGCATCATCAGGAAATCTACAAACAACCAATTCTGGGGAGGGTGTGGACAAAAGGAGCCCTCTTCCACTATCGGTGGGAATGTAAATTGATACAGTCACTATGGAGAACAGTATGGAGTTTCCTTAAAAAAAAGTAGAAATAGAATTACCATCTGATCCAGGAATCCCACGTCGGGTCATATACACAGAGAAAACCATAAATCAAAAAGGCACATTCACCACAATGTTCATTGTAGCACTATTTACAATAGCCAGGTAATGGAAGCAACCTAAATGCCCACAGACAGATGAATGGATAAAGATGTGGTACATATATAAAATGGAATATTATTCGGTCATAAAGCGGAATGAAACTGGGTCATTTGTAGAGACATCGATGGATCGAGAGACTGTCATACAGAATGAAGTAAGTCAGAAAGAGGAAAACAAGTATTGTATATTAATGCATATATGTGGAACCTAAAAAATGGTACAGATGAACTGATTTGCAGGGAAGAAATAGAGACACAGAGGTAGAGAACAAACGTATGGACACCAAGTATGGGAAGCCATGGGGTGGTGGTGGTGGGATGAGTTGGGAGATTGGGATTGACCTGTATACATGTATATGCATAAAATACATAACTAATAATAACCTGCTGTATAAAAAAATAAATAAAATTAAATTTCAAAAGTTTAAAAAAATAAAATTTAAAAATAAAACAGAAAAAAGTTCTTCCCTTCACACAGATGTATTTATAGGAATGAATTATTTCAATGCTTATATCTATAAATACATAAAAGAGGAATAAAATCTAACTTAAACCATAAAAGAAAAAAAAACCCCTGAACCCACCAGTTATACACAGGAAAACCCTATCAGGGCACTTGCTCCAGCGGTAAACAATTCTAAAATTGGCCAAGGTGGGGGATCATCTCCCATACAGCCAGCAACCCACTCCCCACGCAAGGATCGTCCTCATTGCAAAGCTGGGGGACCCTGCCGAGGCATCTGTGAGTAAACGTGAGCTGAGCCCCAGGCCAGCTGCTGCTGAACTGTTCCCACCCTTCCCAGGTAAAACACCTGAAGATGTACAATGGCTTGAAAGCCTAGATGAAGGGCCGTGGAGCCACACCAGCGACAGCACGCAGGCCACATTGGTGCCTGCAGGCCAGCCAGGGTGGTCCTGGTCCCGGGCGCTCTTCCGGAAGCTTTCCATTGCCCTGCCTGAGATACCCCTCCTGTCCCGGCCCCCACGGCTCTTTTCCTTCCTCATCTCTGTCCGGAGAGAAATTCCAGCGGAAGGTATGGGTGACACATCCTCTACTTTACAGGTGGCAGCCGGGCAACCCCTTCAGAAAATCTAGTAGAGCAGCCCTTACACTGGGCCACCAACAAAGCTGTGGCCCCTCACTCCCTCCCACCAGCACAGCCCCGAGACTGCTGACGGGGCAGAGAATATGGAGTCAGGCACAGCTTCAGGCGCTATTGCCGCCTGGAGCGCTGTTTATATTGACCTCAACCAGGCACACCTGGGGAGGGCCGGCCGGCAGGGTAAGGCTGGCCAGGTCAGCTAATCCACAACGCTCAGGGAATCACATTGTTGAAAATGGACCTCGCTAAGGCAGAATAGAAGCCAAGGAAAAAACGGACACAATGCCATTTGCAGCCCCGTAGATGAGTCTAGATGTAATCACGTGACTTGCAGTAAGTCAGAAAGTGAAAGACACATATCGTATCATATCACTTATAGGTGTTACCTAAAAATGGATACCAGGGCAGATATTTCCACGGAGAAGGGCAATCACAGACTCATTAAACAAACTTATGGTTCACCAATGGTAAGGTGTGAGGATTGGTTTCATTACGATATCGGGGTTAACAGACATATACAAACACAGGTGACATATATAATCACAAAAGACCTACGGAATACCAAGAGAAGACTACTCAACACTCTGTCATAACGTACATGGGAAAAGGATCCCAGGAATGTCAGACATCTGTATATGTGTAAAAGAACCACATCTTCCACACCTACAACAAGCCAAACATTGTAATCAAACTTGCTGTAATAAAAAATAAAAAAAATAAATTAAAAACACGAAGAAGATGTAGTGAGACAAACTTGAGGGGCTTTCTCCTGGCACATTCCATTCTAAATTCCAATCTAGAACACGACTTCCACTGAGGCTCTGTTGCCCTCTTAACCAGATTTGGTAAGAGAGAACTGCTGCCACCTTGTGGCCGTTTCACACAACAGCAGCTTTAATCCCAGCGCTAATGGTCCATTGATATTTAAAATCATTGCAGGCCTGTAAATCACACCTGCCCTGAAAACAAATCCTGGGGTCACATATCGACCAAAAAATTCAAAGGACGTCCATATTTCAAAATGACCGTTTCAAAAGGCATATTTTACGCACATTAGTGTTCTGCTTCTTTTTCTTTCTTTCCTTTTTTGTTAAAAAAACGGGAATGGAAAAAGGCATCCCTCAGAGTGGGCGAAAATCGTTGCAAACGAATCAATGGACAAAGGTTTAATCTCCAATATATATAAACAGCTCATGCAGCTTAATATTAAAAAAACAAACAACCCAATACAAAAATGGGCAGAAGATCTAAAGAGACGTTTCTTCAAAGGAGACACAGAGATGGCCAAGAGGCACATGAAAAGCTGCTCAACAGCACTAATTATTAGAGAAATGCAAATCAAAACTACAATGAGGTATCACCTCACACCTGTTAGAATCGGCATCATCAGGAAATCTACAAACAACCAATTCTGGGGAGGGTGTGGACAAAAGGAGCCCTCTTCCACTATTGGTGGGAATGTAAATTGATACAGTCACTATGGAGAACAGTATGGAGTTTCCTTAAAAAAAAGTAGAAATAGAATTACCATCTGATCCAGGAATCCCACGTCGGGTCATATACACAGAGAAAACCATAAATCAAAAAGGCACATTCACCACAATGTTCATTGTAGCACTATTTACAATAGCCAGGTAATGGAAGCAACCTAAATGCCCACAGACAGATGAATGGATAAAGATGTGGTACATATATAAAATGGAATATTATTCGGCCATAAAGCGGAATGAAACTGGGTCATTTGTAGAGACATCGATGGATCGAGAGACTGTCATACAGAATGAAGTAAGTCAGAAAGAGGAAAACAAGTATTGTATATTAATGCATATATGTGGAACCTAAAAAATGGTACAGATGAAATGATTTGCAGGGAAGAAATAGAGACACAGAGGTAGAGAACAAACGTATGGACACCAAGTATGGGAAGCCATGGGGTGGTGGTGGTGGGATGAGTTGGGAGATTGGGATTGACCTGTATACATGTATATGCATAAAATACATAACTAATAATAACCTGCTGTATAAAAAAATAAATAAAATTAAATTTCAAAAGTTTAAAAAAATAAAATTTAAAAATAAAACAGAACAAAGTTCTTCCCTTCACACAGATGTATTTATAGGAATGAATTATTTCAATGCTTATATCTATAAATACATAAAAGAGGAATAAAATCTAACTTAAACCATAAAAGAAAAAAAAAACCCTGAACCCACCAGTTATACACAGGAAAACCCTATCAGGGCACTTGCTCCAGCGGTAAACAATTCTAAAATTGGCCAAGGTTGGGGATCATCTCCCATACAGCCAGCAACCCACTCCCCACGCAAGGATCGTCCTCATTGCAAAGCTGGGGGACCCTGCCGAGGCATCTGTGAGTAAACGTGAGCTGAGCCCCAGGCCAGCTGCTGCTGAACTGTTCCCACCCTTCCCAGGTAAAACACCTGAAGATGTACAATGGCTTGAAAGCCTAGATGAAGGGCCGTGGAGCCACACCAGCGACAGCACGCAGGCCACATTGGTGCCTGCAGGCCAGCCAGGGTGGTCCTGGTCCCGGGCGCTCTTCCGGGAGCTTTCCATTGCCCTGCCTGAGATACCCCTCCTGTCCCGGCCCCCACGGCTCTTTTCCTTCCTCATCTCTGTCCGGAGAGAAATTCCAGCGGAAGGTATGGGTGACACATCCTCTACTTTACAGGTGGCAGCCGGGCAACCCCTTCAGAAAATCTAGTAGAGCAGCCCTTACACTGGGCCACCAACAAAGCTGTGGCCCCTCACTCCCTCCCACCAGCACAGCCCCGAGACTGCTGACGGGGCAGAGAATATGGAGTCAGGCACAGCTTCAGGCGCTATTGCCGCCTGGAGCGCTGTTTATATTGACCTCAACCAGGCACACCTGGGGAGGGCCGGCCGGCAGGGTAAGGCTGGCCAGGTCAGCTAATCCACAACGCTCAGGGAATCACATTGTTGAAAATGGACCTCGCTAAGGCAGAATAGAAGCCAAGGAAAAAACGGACACAATGCCATTTGCAGCCCCGTAGATGAGTCTAGATGTAATCACGTGACTTGCAGTAAGTCAGAAAGTGAAAGACACATATCGTATCATATCACTTATAGGTGTTACCTAAAAATGGATACCAGGGCAGATATTTCCACGGAGAAGGGCAATCACAGACTCATTAAACAAACTTATGGTTCACCAATGGTAAGGTGTGAGGATTGGTTTCATTACGATATCGGGGTTAACAGACATATACAAACACAGGTGACATATATAATCACAAAAGACCTACGGAATACCAAGAGAAGACTACTCAACACTCTGTCATAACGTACATGGGAAAAGGATCCCAGGAATGTCAGACATCTGTATATGTGTAAAAGAACCACATCTTCCACACCTACAACAAGCCAAACATTGTAATCAAACTTGCTGTAATAAAAAATAAAAAAAATAAATTAAAAACACGAAGAAGATGTAGTGAGACAAACTTGAGGGGCTTTCTCCTGGCACATTCCATTCTAAATTCCAATCTAGAACACGACTTCCACTGAGGCTCTGTTGCCCTCTTAACCAGATTTGGTAAGAGAGAACTGCTGCCACCTTGTGGCCGTTTCACACAACAGCAGCTTTAATCCCAGCGCTAATGGTCCATTGATATTTAAAATCATTGCAGGCCTGTAAATCACACCTGCCCTGAAAACAAATCCTGGGGTCACATATCGACCAAAAAATTCAAAGGACGTCCATATTTCAAAATGACCGTTTCAAAAGGCATATTTTACGCACATTAGTGTTCTGCTTCTTTTTCTTTCTTTCCTTTTTTGTTAAAAAAACGGGAATGGAAAAAGGCATCCCTCAGAATGGGCGAAAATCGTTGCAAACGAATCAATGGACAAAGGTTTAATCTCCAATATATATAAACAGCTCATGCAGCTTAATATTAAAAAAACAAACAACCCAATACAAAAATGGGCAGAAGATCTAAAGAGACGTTTCTTCAAAGGAGACACAGAGATGGCCAAGAGGCACATGAAAAGCTGCTCAACAGCACTAATTATTAGAGAAATGCAAATCAAAACTACAATGAGGTATCACCTCACACCTGTTAGAATCGGCATCATCAGGAAATCTACAAACAACCAATTCTGGGGAGGGTGTGGACAAAAGGAGCCCTCTTCCACTATTGGTGGGAATGTAAATTGATACAGTCACTATGGAGAACAGTATGGAGTTTCCTTAAAAAAAAGTAGAAATAGAATTACCATCTGATCCAGGAATCCCACGTCGGGTCATATACACAGAGAAAACCATAAATCAAAAAGGCACATTCACCACAATGTTCATTGTAGCACTATTTACAATAGCCAGGTAATGGAAGCAACCTAAATGCCCACAGACAGATGAATGGATAAAGATGTGGTACATATATAAAATGGAATATTATTCGGCCATAAAGCGGAATGAAACTGGGTCATTTGTAGAGACATCGATGGATCGAGAGACTGTCATACAGAATGAAGTAAGTCAGAAAGAGGAAAACAAGTATTGTATATTAATGCATATATGTGGAACCTAAAAAATGGTACAGATGAACTGATTTGCAGGGAAGAAATAGAGACACAGAGGTAGAGAACAAACGTATGGACACCAAGTATGGGAAGCCATGGGGTGGTGGTGGTGGGATGAGTTGGGAGATTGGGATTGACCTGTATACATGTATATGCATAAAATACATAACTAATAATAACCTGCTGTATAAAAAAATAAATAAAATTAAATTTCAAAAGTTTAAAAAAATAAAATTTAAAAATAAAACAGAACAAAGTTCTTCCCTTCACACAGATGTATTTATAGGAATGAATTATTTCAATGCTTATATCTATAAATACATAAAAGAGGAATAAAATCTAACTTAAACCATAAAAGAAAAAAAAAACCCTGAACCCACCAGTTATACACAGGAAAACCCTATCAGGGCACTTGCTCCAGCGGTAAACAATTCTAAAATTGGCCAAGGTGGGGGATCATCTCCCATACAGCCAGCAACCCACTCCCCACGCAAGGATCGTCCTCATTGCAAAGCTGGGGGACCCTGCCGAGGCATCTGTGAGTAAACGTGAGCTGAGCCCCAGGCCAGCTGCTGCTGAACTGTTCCCACCCTTCCCAGGTAAAACACCTGAAGATGTACAATGGCTTGAAAGCCTAGATGAAGGGCCGTGGAGCCACACCAGCGACAGCACGCAGGCCACATTGGTGCCTGCAGGCCAGCCAGGGTGGTCCTGGTCCCGGGCGCTCTTCCGGAAGCTTTCCATTGCCCTGCCTGAGATACCCCTCCTGTCCCGGCCCCCACGGCTCTTTTCCTTCCTCATCTCTGTCCGGAGAGAAATTCCAGCGGAAGGTATGGGTGACACATCCTCTACTTTACAGGTGGCAGCCGGGCAACCCCTTCAGAAAATCTAGTAGAGCAGCCCTTACACTGGGCCACCAACAAAGCTGTGGCCCCTCACTCCCTCCCACCAGCACAGCCCCGAGACTGCTGACGGGGCAGAGAATATGGAGTCAGGCACAGCTTCAGGCGCTATTGCCGCCTGGAGCGCTGTTTATATTGACCTCAACCAGGCACACCTGGGGAGGGCCGGCCGGCAGGGTAAGGCTGGCCAGGTCAGCTAATCCACAACGCTCAGGGAATCACATTGTTGAAAATGGACCTCGCTAAGGCAGAATAGAAGCCAAGGAAAAAACGGACACAATGCCATTTGCAGCCCCGTAGATGAGTCTAGATGTAATCACGTGACTTGCAGTAAGTCAGAAAGTGAAAGACACATATCGTATCATATCACTTATAGGTGTTACCTAAAAATGGATACCAGGGCAGATATTTCCACGGAGAAGGGCAATCACAGACTCATTAAACAAACTTATGGTTCACCAATGGTAAGGTGTGAGGATTGGTTTCATTACGATATCGGGGTTAACAGACATATACAAACACAGGTGACATATATAATCACAAAAGACCTACGGAATACCAAGAGAAGACTACTCAACACTCTGTCATAACGTACATGGGAAAAGGATCCCAGGAATGTCAGACATCTGTATATGTGTAAAAGAACCACATCTTCCACACCTACAACAAGCCAAACACTGTAATCAAACTTGCTGTAATAAAAAATAAAAAAAATAAATTAAAAACACGAAGAAGATGTAGTGAGACAAACTTGAGGGGCTTTCTCCTGGCACATTCCATTCTAAATTCCAATCTAGAACACGACTTCCACTGAGGCTCTGTTGCCCTCTTAACCAGATTTGGTAAGAGAGAACTGCTGCCACCTTGTGGCCGTTTCACACAACAGCAGCTTTAATCCCAGCGCTAATGGTCCATTGATATTTAAAATCATTGCAGGCCTGTAAATCACACCTGCCCTGAAAACAAATCCTGGGGTCACATATCGACCAAAAAATTCAAAGGACGTCCATATTTCAAAATGACCGTTTCAAAAGGCATATTTTACGCACATTAGTGTTCTGCTTCTTTTTCTTTCTTTCCTTTTTTGTTAAAAAAACGGGAATGGAAAAAGGCATCCCTCAGAATGGGCGAAAATCGTTGCAAACGAATCAATGGACAAAGGTTTAATCTCCAATATATATAAACAGCTCATGCAGCTTAATATTAAAAAAACAAACAACCCAATACAAAAATGGGCAGAAGATCTAAAGAGACGTTTCTTCAAAGGAGACACAGAGATGGCCAAGAGGCACATGAAAAGCTGCTCAACAGCACTAATTATTAGAGAAATGCAAATCAAAACTACAATGAGGTATCACCTCACACCTGTTAGAATCGGCATCATCAGGAAATCTACAAACAACCAATTCTGGGGAGGGTGTGGACAAAAGGAGCCCTCTTCCACTATTGGTGGGAATGTAAATTGATACAGTCACTATGGAGAACAGTATGGAGTTTCCTTAAAAAAAAGTAGAAATAGAATTACCATCTGATCCAGGAATCCCACGTCGGGTCATATACACAGAGCAAACCATAAATCAAAAAGGCACATTCACCACAATGTTCATTGTAGCACTATTTACAATAGCCAGGTAATGGAAGCAACCTAAATGCCCACAGACAGATGAATGGATAAAGATGTGGTACATATATAAAATGGAATATTATTCGGCCATAAAGCGGAATGAAACTGGGTCATTTGTAGAGACATCGATGGATCGAGAGACTGTCATACAGAATGAAGTAAGTCAGAAAGAGGAAAACAAATATTGTATATTAATGCATATATGTGGAACCTAAAAAATGGTACAGATGAACTGATTTGCAGGGAAGAAATAGAGACACAGAGGTAGAGAACAAACGTATGGACACCAAGTATGGGAAGCCATGGGGTGGTGGTGGTGGGATGAGTTGGGAGATTGGGATTGACCTGTATACATGTATATGCATAAAATACATAACTAATAATAACCTGCTGTATAAAAAAATAAATAAAATTAAATTTCAAAAGTTTAAAAAAATAAAATTTAAAAATAAAACAGAAAAAAGTTCTTCCCTTCACACAGATGTATTTATAGGAATGAATTATTTCAATGCTTATATCTATAAATACATAAAAGAGGAATAAAATCTAACTTAAACCATAAAAGAAAAAAAAAACCCTGAACCCACCAGTTATACACAGGAAAACCCTATCAGGGCACTTGCTCCAGCGGTAAACAATTCTAAAATTGGCCAAGGTGGGGGATCATCTCCCATACAGCCAGCAACCCACTCCCCACGCAAGGATCGTCCTCATTGCAAAGCTGGGGGACCCTGCCGAGGCATCTGTGAGTAAACGTGAGCTGAGCCCCAGGCCAGCTGCTGCTGAACTGTTCCCACCCTTCCCAGGTAAAACACCTGAAGATGTACAATGGCTTGAAAGCCTAGATGAAGGGCCGTGGAGCCACACCAGCGACAGCACGCAGGCCACATTGGTGCCTGCAGGCCAGCCAGGGTGGTCCTGGTCCCGGGCGCTCTTCCGGAAGCTTTCCATTGCCCTGCCTGAGATACCCCTCCTGTCCCGGCCCCCACGGCTCTTTTCCTTCCTCATCTCTGTCCGGAGAGAAATTCCAGCGGAAGGTATGGGTGACACATCCTCTACTTTACAGGTGGCAGCCGGGCAACCCCTTCAGAAAATCTAGTAGAGCAGCCCTTACACTGGGCCACCAACAAAGCTGTGGCCCCTCACTCCCTCCCACCAGCACAGCCCCGAGACTGCTGACGGGGCAGAGAATATGGAGTCAGGCACAGCTTCAGGCGCTATTGCCGCCTGGAGCGCTGTTTATATTGACCTCAACCAGGCACACCTGGGGAGGGCCGGCCGGCAGGGTAAGGCTGGCCAGGTCAGCTAATCCACAACGCTCAGGGAATCACATTGTTGAAAATGGACCTCGCTAAGGCAGAATAGAAGCCAAGGAAAAAACGGACACAATGCCATTTGCAGCCCCGTAGATGAGTCTAGATGTAATCACGTGACTTGCAGTAAGTCAGAAAGTGAAAGACACATATCGTATCATATCACTTATAGGTGTTACCTAAAAATGGATACCACGGCAGATATTTCCACGGAGAAGGGCAATCACAGACTCATTAAACAAACTTATGGTTCACCAATGGTAAGGTGTGAGGATTGGTTTCATTACGATATCGGGGTTAACAGACATATACAAACACAGGTGACATATATAATCACAAAAGACCTACGGAATACCAAGAGAAGACTACTCAACACTCTGTCATAACGTACATGGGAAAAGGATCCCAGGAATGTCAGACATCTGTATATGTGTAAAAGAACCACATCTTCCACACCTACAACAAGCCAAACATTGTAATCAAACTTGCTGTAATAAAAAATAAAAAAAATAAATTAAAAACACGAAGAAGATGTAGTGAGACAAACTTGAGGGGCTTTCTCCTGGCACATTCCATTCTAAATTCCAATCTAGAACACGACTTCCACTGAGGCTCTGTTGCCCTCTTAACCAGATTTGGTAAGAGAGAACTGCTGCCACCTTGTGGCCGTTTCACACAACAGCAGCTTTAATCCCAGCGCTAATGGTCCATTGATATTTAAAATCATTGCAGGCCTGTAAATCACACCTGCCCTGAAAACAAATCCTGGGGTCACATATCGACCAAAAAATTCAAAGGACGTCCATATTTCAAAATGACCGTTTCAAAAGGCATATTTTACGCACATTAGTGTTCTGCTTCTTTTTCTTTCTTTCCTTTTTTGTTAAAAAAACGGGAATGGAAAAAGACATCCCTCAGAGTGGGCGAAAATCGTTGCAAACGAATCAATGGACAAAGGTTTAATCTCCAATATATATAAACAGCTCATGCAGCTTAATATTAAAAAAACAAACAACCCAATACAAAAATGGGCAGAAGATCTAAAGAGACGTTTCTTCAAAGGAGACACAGAGATGGCCAAGAGGCACATGAAAAGCTGCTCAACAGCACTAATTATTAGAGAAATGCAAATCAAAACTACAATGAGGTATCACCTCACACCTGTTAGAATCGGCATCATCAGGAAATCTACAAACAACCAATTCTGGGGAGGGTGTGGACAAAAGGAGCCCTCTTCCACTATTGGTGGGAATGTAAATTGATACAGTCACTATGGAGAACAGTATGGAGTTTCCTTAAAAAAAAGTAGAAATAGAATTACCATCTGATCCAGGAATCCCACGTCGGGTCATATACACAGAGCAAACCATAAATCAAAAAGGCACATTCACCACAATGTTCATTGTAGCACTATTTACAATAGCCAGGTAATGGAAGCAACCTAAATGCCCACAGACAGATGAATGGATAAAGATGTGGTACATATATAAAATGGAATATTATTCGGCCATAAAGCGGAATGAAACTGGGTCATTTGTAGAGACATCGATGGATCGAGAGACTGTCATACAGAATGAAGTAAGTCAGAAAGAGGAAAACAAGTATTGTATATTAATGCATATATGTGGAACCTAAAAAATGGTACAGATGAAATGATTTGCAGGGAAGAAATAGAGACACAGAGGTAGAGAACAAACGTATGGACACCAAGTATGGGAAGCCATGGGGTGGTGGTGGTGGGATGAGTTGGGAGATTGGGATTGACCTGTATACATGTATATGCATAAAATACATAACTAATAATAACCTGCTGTATAAAAAAATAAATAAAATTAAATTTCAAAAGTTTAAAAAAATAAAATTTAAAAATAAAACAGAACAAAGTTCTTCCCTTCACACAGATGTATTTATAGGAATGAATTATTTCAATGCTTATATCTATAAATACATAAAAGAGGAATAAAATCTAACTTAAACCATAAAAGAAAAAAAAACCCCTGAACCCACCAGTTATACACAGGAAAACCCTATCAGGGCACTTGCTCCAGCGGTAAACAATTCTAAAATTGGCCAAGGTGGGGGATCATCTCCCATACAGCCAGCAACCCACTCCCCACGCAAGGATCGTCCTCATTGCAAAGCTGGGGGACCCTGCCGAGGCATCTGTGAGTAAACGTGAGCTGAGCCCCAGGCCAGCTGCTGCTGAACTGTTCCCACCCTTCCCAGGTAAAACACCTGAAGATGTACAATGGCTTGAAAGCCTAGATGAAGGGCCGTGGAGCCACACCAGCGACAGCACGCAGGCCACATTGGTGCCTGCAGGCCAGCCAGGGTGGTCCTGGTCCCGGGCGCTCTTCCGGAAGCTTTCCATTGCCCTGCCTGAGATACCCCTCCTGTCCCGGCCCCCACGGCTCTTTTCCTTCCTCATCTCTGTCCGGAGAGAAATTCCAGCGGAAGGTATGGGTGACACATCCTCTACTTTACAGGTGGCAGCCGGGCAACCCCTTCAGAAAATCTAGTAGAGCAGCCCTTACACTGGGCCACCAACAAAGCTGTGGCCCCTCACTCCCTCCCACCAGCACAGCCCCGAGACTGCTGACGGGGCAGAGAATATGGAGTCAGGCACAGCTTCAGGCGCTATTGCCGCCTGGAGCGCTGTTTATATTGACCTCAACCAGGCACACCTGGGGAGGGCCGGCCGGCAGGGTAAGGCTGGCCAGGTCAGCTAATCCACAACGCTCAGGGAATCACATTGTTGAAAATGGACCTCGCTAAGGCAGAATAGAAGCCAAGGAAAAAACGGACACAATGCCATTTGCAGCCCCGTAGATGAGTCTAGATGTAATCACGTGACTTGCAGTAAGTCAGAAAGTGAAAGACACATATCGTATCATATCACTTATAGGTGTTACCTAAAAATGGATACCAGGGCAGATATTTCCACGGAGAAGGGCAATCACAGACTCATTAAACAAACTTATGGTTCACCAATGGTAAGGTGTGAGGATTGGTTTCATTACGATATCGGGGTTAACAGACATATACAAACACAGGTGACATATATAATCACAAAAGACCTACGGAATACCAAGAGAAGACTACTCAACACTCTGTCATAACGTACATGGGAAAAGGATCCCAGGAATGTCAGACATCTGTATATGTGTAAAAGAACCACATCTTCCACACCTACAACAAGCCAAACATTGTAATCAAACTTGCTGTAATAAAAAATAAAAAAAATAAATTAAAAACACGAAGAAGATGTAGTGAGACAAACTTGAGGGGCTTTCTCCTGGCACATTCCATTCTAAATTCCAATCTAGAACACGACTTCCACTGAGGCTCTGTTGCCCTCTTAACCAGATTTGGTAAGAGAGAACTGCTGCCACCTTGTGGCCGTTTCACACAACAGCAGCTTTAATCCCAGCGCTAATGGTCCATTGATATTTAAAATCATTGCAGGCCTGTAAATCACACCTGCCCTGAAAACAAATCCTGGGGTCACATATCGACCAAAAAATTCAAAGGACGTCCATATTTCAAAATGACCGTTTCAAAAGGCATATTTTACGCACATTAGTGTTCTGCTTCTTTTTCTTTCTTTCCTTTTTTGTTAAAAAAACGGGAATGGAAAAAGGCATCCCTCAGAGTGGGCGAAAATCGTTGCAAACGAATCAATGGACAAAGGTTTAATCTCCAATATATATAAACAGCTCATGCAGCTTAATATTAAAAAAACAAACAACCCAATACAAAAATGGGCAGAAGATCTAAAGAGACGTTTCTTCAAAGGAGACACAGAGATGGCCAAGAGGCACATGAAAAGCTGCTCAACAGCACTAATTATTAGAGAAATGCAAATCAAAACTACAATGAGGTATCACCTCACACCTGTTAGAATCGGCATCATCAGGAAATCTACAAACAACCAATTCTGGGGAGGGTGTGGACAAAAGGAGCCCTCTTCCACTATTGGTGGGAATGTAAATTGATACAGTCACTATGGAGAACAGTATGGAGTTTCCTTAAAAAAAAGTAGAAATAGAATTACCATCTGATCCAGGAATCCCACGTCGGGTCATATACACAGAGAAAACCATAAATCAAAAAGGCACATTCACCACAATGTTCATTGTAGCACTATTTACAATAGCCAGGTAATGGAAGCAACCTAAATGCCCACAGACAGATGAATGGATAAAGATGTGGTACATATATAAAATGGAATATTATTCGGCCATAAAGCGGAATGAAACTGGGTCATTTGTAGAGACATCGATGGATCGAGAGACTGTCATACAGAATGAAGTAAGTCAGAAAGAGGAAAACAAGTATTGTATATTAATGCATATATGTGGAACCTAAAAAATGGTACAGATGAACTGATTTGCAGGGAAGAAATAGAGACACAGAGGTAGAGAACAAACGTATGGACACCAAGTATGGGAAGCCATGGGGTGGTGGTGGTGGGATGAGTTGGGAGATTGGGATTGACCTGTATACATGTATATGCATAAAATACATAACTAATAATAACCTGCTGTATAAAAAAATAAATAAAATTAAATTTCAAAAGTTTAAAAAAATAAAATTTAAAAATAAAACAGAACAAAGTTCTTCCCTTCACACAGATGTATTTATAGGAATGAATTATTTCAATGCTTATATCTATAAATACATAAAAGAGGAATAAAATCTAACTTAAACCATAAAAGAAAAAAAAAACCCTGAACCCACCAGTTATACACAGGAAAACCCTATCAGGGCACTTGCTCCAGCGGTAAACAATTCTAAAATTGGCCAAGGTGGGGGATCATCTCCCATACAGCCAGCAACCCACTCCCCACGCAAGGATCGTCCTCATTGCAAAGCTGGGGGACCCTGCCGAGGCATCTGTGAGTAAACGTGAGCTGAGCCCCAGGCCAGCTGCTGCTGAACTGTTCCCACCCTTCCCAGGTAAAACACCTGAAGATGTACAATGGCTTGAAAGCCTAGATGAAGGGCCGTGGAGCCACACCAGCGACAGCACGCAGGCCACATTGGTGCCTGCAGGCCAGCCAGGGTGGTCCTGGTCCCGGGCGCTCTTCCGGGAGCTTTCCATTGCCCTGCCTGAGATACCCCTCCTGTCCCGGCCCCCACGGCTCTTTTCCTTCCTCATCTCTGTCCGGAGAGAAATTCCAGCGGAAGGTATGGGTGACACATCCTCTACTTTACAGGTGGCAGCCGGGCAACCCCTTCAGAAAATCTAGTAGAGCAGCCCTTACACTGGGCCACCAACAAAGCTGTGGCCCCTCACTCCCTCCCACCAGCACAGCCCCGAGACTGCTGACGGGGCAGAGAATATGGAGTCAGGCACAGCTTCAGGCGCTATTGCCGCCTGGAGCGCTGTTTATATTGACCTCAACCAGGCACACCTGGGGAGGGCCGGCCGGCAGGGTAAGGCTGGCCAGGTCAGCTAATCCACAACGCTCAGGGAATCACATTGTTGAAAATGGACCTCGCTAAGGCAGAATAGAAGCCAAGGAAAAAACGGACACAATGCCATTTGCAGCCCCGTAGATGAGTCTAGATGTAATCACGTGACTTGCAGTAAGTCAGAAAGTGAAAGACACATATCGTATCATATCACTTATAGGTGTTACCTAAAAATGGATACCAGGGCAGATATTTCCACGGAGAAGGGCAATCACAGACTCATTAAACAAACTTATGGTTCACCAATGGTAAGGTGTGAGGATTGGTTTCATTACGATATCGGGGTTAACAGACATATACAAACACAGGTGACATATATAATCACAAAAGACCTACGGAATACCAAGAGAAGACTACTCAACACTCTGTCATAACGTACATGGGAAAAGGATCCCAGGAATGTCAGACATCTGTATATGTGTAAAAGAACCACATCTTCCACACCTACAACAAGCCAAACATTGTAATCAAACTTGCTGTAATAAAAAATAAAAAAAATAAATTAAAAACACGAAGAAGATGTAGTGAGACAAACTTGAGGGGCTTTCTCCTGGCACATTCCATTCTAAATTCCAATCTAGAACACGACTTCCACTGAGGCTCTGTTGCCCTCTTAACCAGATTTGGTAAGAGAGAACTGCTGCCACCTTGTGGCCGTTTCACACAACAGCAGCTTTAATCCCAGCGCTAATGGTCCATTGATATTTAAAATCATTGCAGGCCTGTAAATCACACCTGCCCTGAAAACAAATCCTGGGGTCACATATCGACCAAAAAATTCAAAGGACGTCCATATTTCAAAATGACCGTTTCAAAAGGCATATTTTACGCACATTAGTGTTCTGCTTCTTTTTCTTTCTTTCCTTTTTTGTTAAAAAAACGGGAATGGAAAAAGGCATCCCTCAGAATGGGCGAAAATCGTTGCAAACGAATCAATGGACAAAGGTTTAATCTCCAATATATATAAACAGCTCATGCAGCTTAATATTAAAAAAACAAACAACCCAATACAAAAATGGGCAGAAGATCTAAAGAGACGTTTCTTCAAAGGAGACACAGAGATGGCCAAGAGGCACATGAAAAGCTGCTCAACAGCACTAATTATTAGAGAAATGCAAATCAAAACTACAATGAGGTATCACCTCACACCTGTTAGAATCGGCATCATCAGGAAATCTACAAACAACCAATTCTGGGGAGGGTGTGGACAAAAGGAGCCCTCTTCCACTATTGGTGGGAATGTAAATTGATACAGTCACTATGGAGAACAGTATGGAGTTTCCTTAAAAAAAAGTAGAAATAGAATTACCATCTGATCCAGGAATCCCACGTCGGGTCATATACACAGAGCAAACCATAAATCAAAAAGGCACATTCACCACAATGTTCATTGTAGCACTACTTACAATAGCCAGGTAATGGAAGCAACCTAAATGCCCACAGACAGATGAATGGATAAAGATGTGGTACATATATAAAATGGAATATTATTCGGCCATAAAGCGGAATGAAACTGGGTCATTTGTAGAGACATCGATGGATCGAGAGACTGTCATACAGAATGAAGTAAGTCAGAAAGAGGAAAACAAGTATTGTATATTAATGCATATATGTGGAACCTAAAAAATGGTACAGATGAAATGATTTGCAGGGAAGAAATAGAGACACAGAGGTAGAGAACAAACGTATGGACACCAAGTATGGGAAGCCATGGGGTGGTGGTGGTGGGATGAGTTGGGAGATTGGGATTGACCTGTATACATGTATATGCATAAAATACATAACTAATAATAACCTGCTGTATAAAAAAATAAATAAAATTAAATTTCAAAAGTTTAAAAAAATAAAATTTAAAAATAAAACAGAACAAAGTTCTTCCCTTCACACAGATGTATTTATAGGAATGAATTATTTCAATGCTTATATCTATAAATACATAAAAGAGGAATAAAATCTAACTTAAACCATAAAAGAAAAAAAAAAACCCTGAACCCACCAGTTATACACAGGAAAACCCTATCAGGGCACTTGCTCCAGCGGTAAACAATTCTAAAATTGGCCAAGGTGGGGGATCATCTCCCATACAGCCAGCAACCCACTCCCCACGCAAGGATCGTCCTCATTGCAAAGCTGGGGGACCCTGCCGAGGCATCTGTGAGTAAACGTGAGCTGAGCCCCAGGCCAGCTGCTGCTGAACTGTTCCCACCCTTCCCAGGTAAAACACCTGAAGATGTACAATGGCTTGAAAGCCTAGATGAAGGGCCGTGGAGCCACACCAGCGACAGCACGCAGGCCACATTGGTGCCTGCAGGCCAGCCAGGGTGGTCCTGGTCCCGGGCGCTCTTCCGGGAGCTTTCCATTGCCCTGCCTGAGATACCCCTCCTGTCCCGGCCCCCACGGCTCTTTTCCTTCCTCATCTCTGTCCGGAGAGAAATTCCAGCGGAAGGTATGGGTGACACATCCTCTACTTTACAGGTGGCAGCCGGGCAACCCCTTCAGAAAATCTAGTAGAGCAGCCCTTACACTGGGCCACCAACAAAGCTGTGGCCCCTCACTCCCTCCCACCAGCACAGCCCCGAGACTGCTGACGGGGCAGAGAATATGGAGTCAGGCACAGCTTCAGGCGCTATTGCCGCCTGGAGCGCTGTTTATATTGACCTCAACCAGGCACACCTGGGGAGGGCCGGCCGGCAGGGTAAGGCTGGCCAGGTCAGCTAATCCACAACGCTCAGGGAATCACATTGTTGAAAATGGACCTCGCTAAGGCAGAATAGAAGCCAAGGAAAAAACGGACACAATGCCATTTGCAGCCCCGTAGATGAGTCTAGATGTAATCACGTGACTTGCAGTAAGTCAGAAAGTGAAAGACACATATCGTATCATATCACTTATAGGTGTTACCTAAAAATGGATACCAGGGCAGATATTTCCACGGAGAAGGGCAATCACAGACTCATTAAACAAACTTATGGTTCACCAATGGTAAGGTGTGAGGATTGGTTTCATTACGATATCGGGGTTAACAGACATATACAAACACAGGTGACATATATAATCACAAAAGACCTACGGAATACCAAGAGAAGACTACTCAACACTCTGTCATAACGTACATGGGAAAAGGATCCCAGGAATGTCAGACATCTGTATATGTGTAAAAGAACCACATCTTCCACACCTACAACAAGCCAAACATTGTAATCAAACTTGCTGTAATAAAAAATAAAAAAATAAATTAAAAACACGAAGAAGATGTAGTGAGACAAACTTGAGGGGCTTTCTCCTGGCACATTCCATTCTAAATTCCAATCTAGAACACGACTTCCACTGAGGCTCTGTTGCCCTCTTAACCAGATTTGGTAAGAGAGAACTGCTGCCACCTTGTGGCCGTTTCACACAACAGCAGCTTTAATCCCAGCGCTAATGGTCCATTGATATTTAAAATCATTGCAGGCCTGTAAATCACACCTGCCCTGAAAACAAATCCTGGGGTCACATATCGACCAAAAAATTCAAAGGACGTCCATATTTCAAAATGACCGTTTCAAAAGGCATATTTTACGCACATTAGTGTTCTGCTTCTTTTTCTTTCTTTCCTTTTTTGTTAAAAAAACGGGAATGGAAAAAGGCATCCCTCAGAATGGGCGAAAATCGTTGCAAACGAATCAATGGACAAAGGTTTAATCTCCAATATATATAAACAGCTCATGCAGCTTAATATTAAAAAAACAAACAACCCAATACAAAAATGGGCAGAAGATCTAAAGAGACGTTTCTTCAAAGGAGACACAGAGATGGCCAAGAGGCACATGAAAAGCTGCTCAACAGCACTAATTATTAGAGAAATGCAAATCAAAACTACAATGAGGTATCACCTCACACCTGTTAGAATCGGCATCATCAGGAAATCTACAAACAACCAATTCTGGGGAGGGTGTGGACAAAAGGAGCCCTCTTCCACTATTGGTGGGAATGTAAATTGATACAGTCACTATGGAGAACAGTATGGAGTTTCCTTAAAAAAAAGTAGAAATAGAATTACCATCTGATCCAGGAATCCCACGTCGGGTCATATACACAGAGAAAACCATAAATCAAAAAGGCACATTCACCACAATGTTCATTGTAGCACTACTTACAATAGCCAGGTAATGGAAGCAACCTAAATGCCCACAGACAGATGAATGGATAAAGATGTGGTACATATATAAAATGGAATATTATTCGGCCATAAAGCGGAATGAAACTGGGTCATTTGTAGAGACATCGATGGATCGAGAGACTGTCATACAGAATGAAGTAAGTCAGAAAGAGGAAAACAAGTATTGTATATTAATGCATATATGTGGAACCTAAAAAATGGTACAGATGAACTGATTTGCAGGGAAGAAATAGAGACACAGAGGTAGAGAACAAACGTATGGACACCAAGTATGGGAAGCCATGGGGTGGTGGTGGTGGGATGAGTTGGGAGATTGGGATTGACCTGTATACATGTATATGCATAAAATACATAACTAATAATAACCTGCTGTATAAAAAAATAAATAAAATTAAATTTCAAAAGTTTAAAAAAATAAAATTTAAAAATAAAACAGAAAAAAGTTCTTCCCTTCACACAGATGTATTTATAGGAATGAATTATTTCAATGCTTATATCTATAAATACATAAAAGAGGAATAAAATCTAACTTAAACCATAAAAGAAAAAAAAACCCCTGAACCCACCAGTTATACACAGGAAAACCCTATCAGGGCACTTGCTCCAGCGGTAAACAATTCTAAAATTGGCCAAGGTGGGGGATCATCTCCCATACAGCCAGCAACCCACTCCCCACGCAAGGATCGTCCTCATTGCAAAGCTGGGGGACCCTGCCGAGGCATCTGTGAGTAAACGTGAGCTGAGCCCCAGGCCAGCTGCTGCTGAACTGTTCCCACCCTTCCCAGGTAAAACACCTGAAGATGTACAATGGCTTGAAAGCCTAGATGAAGGGCCGTGGAGCCACACCAGCGACAGCACGCAGGCCACATTGGTGCCTGCAGGCCAGCCAGGGTGGTCCTGGTCCCGGGCGCTCTTCCGGGAGCTTTCCATTGCCCTGCCTGAGATACCCCTCCTGTCCCGGCCCCCACGGCTCTTTTCCTTCCTCATCTCTGTCCGGAGAGAAATTCCAGCGGAAGGTATGGGTGACACATCCTCTACTTTACAGGTGGCAGCCGGGCAACCCCTTCAGAAAATCTAGTAGAGCAGCCCTTACACTGGGCCACCAACAAAGCTGTGGCCCCTCACTCCCTCCCACCAGCACAGCCCCGAGACTGCTGACGGGGCAGAGAATATGGAGTCAGGCACAGCTTCAGGCGCTATTGCCGCCTGGAGCGCTGTTTATATTGACCTCAACCAGGCACACCTGGGGAGGGCCGGCCGGCAGGGTAAGGCTGGCCAGGTCAGCTAATCCACAACGCTCAGGGAATCACATTGTTGAAAATGGACCTCGCTAAGGCAGAATAGAAGCCAAGGAAAAAACGGACACAATGCCATTTGCAGCCCCGTAGATGAGTCTAGATGTAATCACGTGACTTGCAGTAAGTCAGAAAGTGAAAGACACATATCGTATCATATCACTTATAGGTGTTACCTAAAAATGGATACCAGGGCAGATATTTCCACGGAGAAGGGCAATCACAGACTCATTAAACAAACTTATGGTTCACCAATGGTAAGGTGTGAGGATTGGTTTCATTACGATATCGGGGTTAACAGACATATACAAACACAGGTGACATATATAATCACAAAAGACCTACGGAATACCAAGAGAAGACTACTCAACACTCTGTCATAACGTACATGGGAAAAGGATCCCAGGAATGTCAGACATCTGTATATGTGTAAAAGAACCACATCTTCCACACCTACAACAAGCCAAACATTGTAATCAAACTTGCTGTAATAAAAAATAAAAAAAATAAATTAAAAACACGAAGAAGATGTAGTGAGACAAACTTGAGGGGCTTTCTCCTGGCACATTCCATTCTAAATTCCAATCTAGAACACGACTTCCACTGAGGCTCTGTTGCCCTCTTAACCAGATTTGGTAAGAGAGAACTGCTGCCACCTTGTGGCCGTTTCACACAACAGCAGCTTTAATCCCAGCGCTAATGGTCCATTGATATTTAAAATCATTGCAGGCCTGTAAATCACACCTGCCCTGAAAACAAATCCTGGGGTCACATATCGACCAAAAAATTCAAAGGACGTCCATATTTCAAAATGACCGTTTCAAAAGGCATATTTTACGCACATTAGTGTTCTGCTTCTTTTTCTTTCTTTCCTTTTTTGTTAAAAAAACGGGAATGGAAAAAGGCATCCCTCAGAATGGGCGAAAATCGTTGCAAACGAATCAATGGACAAAGGTTTAATCTCCAATATATATAAACAGCTCATGCAGCTTAATATTAAAAAAACAAACAACCCAATACAAAAATGGGCAGAAGATCTAAAGAGACGTTTCTTCAAAGGAGACACAGAGATGGCCAAGAGGCACATGAAAAGCTGCTCAACAGCACTAATTATTAGAGAAATGCAAATCAAAACTACAATGAGGTATCACCTCACACCTGTTAGAATCGGCATCATCAGGAAATCTACAAACAACCAATTCTGGGGAGGGTGTGGACAAAAGGAGCCCTCTTCCACTATTGGTGGGAATGTAAATTGATACAGTCACTATGGAGAACAGTATGGAGTTTCCTTAAAAAAAAGTAGAAATAGAATTACCATCTGATCCAGGAATCCCACGTCGGGTCATATACACAGAGAAAACCATAAATCAAAAAGGCACATTCACCACAATGTTCATTGTAGCACTATTTACAATAGCCAGGTAATGGAAGCAACCTAAATGCCCACAGACAGATGAATGGATAAAGATGTGGTACATATATAAAATGGAATATTATTCGGCCATAAAGCGGAATGAAACTGGGTCATTTGTAGAGACATCGATGGATCGAGAGACTGTCATACAGAATGAAGTAAGTCAGAAAGAGGAAAACAAATATTGTATATTAATGCATATATGTGGAACCTAAAAAATGGTACAGATGAACTGATTTGCAGGGAAGAAATAGAGACACAGAGGTAGAGAACAAACGTATGGACACCAAGTATGGGAAGCCATGGGGTGGTGGTGGTGGGATGAGTTGGGAGATTGGGATTGACCTGTATACATGTATATGCATAAAATACATAACTAATAATAACCTGCTGTATAAAAAAATAAATAAAATTAAATTTCAAAAGTTTAAAAAAATAAAATTTAAAAATAAAACAGAAAAAAGTTCTTCCCTTCACACAGATGTATTTATAGGAATGAATTATTTCAATGCTTATATCTATAAATACATAAAAGAGGAATAAAATCTAACTTAAACCATAAAAGAAAAAAAAAACCCTGAACCCACCAGTTATACACAGGAAAACCCTATCAGGGCACTTGCTCCAGCGGTAAACAATTCTAAAATTGGCCAAGGTGGGGGATCATCTCCCATACAGCCAGCAACCCACTCCCCACGCAAGGATCGTCCTCATTGCAAAGCTGGGGGACCCTGCCGAGGCATCTGTGAGTAAACGTGAGCTGAGCCCCAGGCCAGCTGCTGCTGAACTGTTCCCACCCTTCCCAGGTAAAACACCTGAAGATGTACAATGGCTTGAAAGCCTAGATGAAGGGCCGTGGAGCCACACCAGCGACAGCACGCAGGCCACATTGGTGCCTGCAGGCCAGCCAGGGTGGTCCTGGTCCCGGGCGCTCTTCCGGGAGCTTTCCATTGCCCTGCCTGAGATACCCCTCCTGTCCCGGCCCCCACGGCTCTTTTCCTTCCTCATCTCTGTCCGGAGAGAAATTCCAGCGGAAGGTATGGGTGACACATCCTCTACTTTACAGGTGGCAGCCGGGCAACCCCTTCAGAAAATCTAGTAGAGCAGCCCTTACACTGGGCCACCAACAAAGCTGTGGCCCCTCACTCCCTCCCACCAGCACAGCCCCGAGACTGCTGACGGGGCAGAGAATATGGAGTCAGGCACAGCTTCAGGCGCTATTGCCGCCTGGAGCGCTGTTTATATTGACCTCAACCAGGCACACCTGGGGAGGGCCGGCCGGCAGGGTAAGGCTGGCCAGGTCAGCTAATCCACAACGCTCAGGGAATCACATTGTTGAAAATGGACCTCGCTAAGGCAGAATAGAAGCCAAGGAAAAAACGGACACAATGCCATTTGCAGCCCCGTAGATGAGTCTAGATGTAATCACGTGACTTGCAGTAAGTCAGAAAGTGAAAGACACATATCGTATCATATCACTTATAGGTGTTACCTAAAAATGGATACCAGGGCAGATATTTCCACGGAGAAGGGCAATCACAGACTCATTAAACAAACTTATGGTTCACCAATGGTAAGGTGTGAGGATTGGTTTCATTACGATATCGGGGTTAACAGACATATACAAACACAGGTGACATATATAATCACAAAAGACCTACGGAATACCAAGAGAAGACTACTCAACACTCTGTCATAACGTACATGGGAAAAGGATCCCAGGAATGTCAGACATCTGTATATGTGTAAAAGAACCACATCTTCCACACCTACAACAAGCCAAACATTGTAATCAAACTTGCTGTAATAAAAAATAAAAAAAATAAATTAAAAACACGAAGAAGATGTAGTGAGACAAACTTGAGGGGCTTTCTCCTGGCACATTCCATTCTAAATTCCAATCTAGAACACGACTTCCACTGAGGCTCTGTTGCCCTCTTAACCAGATTTGGTAAGAGAGAACTGCTGCCACCTTGTGGCCGTTTCACACAACAGCAGCTTTAATCCCAGCGCTAATGGTCCATTGATATTTAAAATCATTGCAGGCCTGTAAATCACACCTGCCCTGAAAACAAATCCTGGGGTCACATATCGACCAAAAAATTCAAAGGACGTCCATATTTCAAAATGACCGTTTCAAAAGGCATATTTTACGCACATTAGTGTTCTGCTTCTTTTTCTTTCTTTCCTTTTTTGTTAAAAAAACGGGAATGGAAAAAGGCATCCCTCAGAGTGGGCGAAAATCGTTGCAAACGAATCAATGGACAAAGGTTTAATCTCCAATATATATAAACAGCTCATGCAGCTTAATATTAAAAAAACAAACAACCCAATACAAAAATGGGCAGAAGATCTAAAGAGACGTTTCTTCAAAGGAGACACAGAGATGGCCAAGAGGCACATGAAAAGCTGCTCAACAGCACTAATTATTAGAGAAATGCAAATCAAAACTACAATGAGGTATCACCTCACACCTGTTAGAATCGGCATCATCAGGAAATCTACAAACAACCAATTCTGGGGAGGGTGTGGACAAAAGGAGCCCTCTTCCACTATCGGTGGGAATGTAAATTGATACAGTCACTATGGAGAACAGTATGGAGTTTCCTTAAAAAAAAGTAGAAATAGAATTACCATCTGATCCAGGAATCCCACGTCGGGTCATATACACAGAGCAAACCATAAATCAAAAAGGCACATTCACCACAATGTTCATTGTAGCACTATTTACAATAGCCAGGTAATGGAAGCAACCTAAATGCCCACAGACAGATGAATGGATAAAGATGTGGTACATATATAAAATGGAATATTATTCGGCCATAAAGCGGAATGAAACTGGGTCATTTGTAGAGACATCGATGGATCGAGAGACTGTCATACAGAATGAAGTAAGTCAGAAAGAGGAAAACAAATATTGTATATTAATGCATATATGTGGAACCTAAAAAATGGTACAGATGAACTGATTTGCAGGGAAGAAATAGAGACACAGAGGTAGAGAACAAACGTATGGACACCAAGTATGGGAAGCCATGGGGTGGTGGTGGTGGGATGAGTTGGGAGATTGGGATTGACCTGTATACATGTATATGCATAAAATACATAACTAATAATAACCTGCTGTATAAAAAAATAAATAAAATTAAATTTCAAAAGTTTAAAAAAATAAAATTTAAAAATAAAACAGAAAAAAGTTCTTCCCTTCACACAGATGTATTTATAGGAATGAATTATTTCAATGCTTATATCTATAAATACATAAAAGAGGAATAAAATCTAACTTAAACCATAAAAGAAAAAAAAAACCCTGAACCCACCAGTTATACACAGGAAAACCCTATCAGGGCACTTGCTCCAGCGGTAAACAATTCTAAAATTGGCCAAGGTGGGGGATCATCTCCCATACAGCCAGCAACCCACTCCCCACGCAAGGATCGTCCTCATTGCAAAGCTGGGGGACCCTGCCGAGGCATCTGTGAGTAAACGTGAGCTGAGCCCCAGGCCAGCTGCTGCTGAACTGTTCCCACCCTTCCCAGGTAAAACACCTGAAGATGTACAATGGCTTGAAAGCCTAGATGAAGGGCCGTGGAGCCACACCAGCGACAGCACGCAGGCCACATTGGTGCCTGCAGGCCAGCCAGGGTGGTCCTGGTCCCGGGCGCTCTTCCGGAAGCTTTCCATTGCCCTGCCTGAGATACCCCTCCTGTCCCGGCCCCCACGGCTCTTTTCCTTCCTCATCTCTGTCCGGAGAGAAATTCCAGCGGAAGGTATGGGTGACACATCCTCTACTTTACAGGTGGCAGCCGGGCAACCCCTTCAGAAAATCTAGTAGAGCAGCCCTTACACTGGGCCACCAACAAAGCTGTGGCCCCTCACTCCCTCCCACCAGCACAGCCCCGAGACTGCTGACGGGGCAGAGAATATGGAGTCAGGCACAGCTTCAGGCGCTATTGCCGCCTGGAGCGCTGTTTATATTGACCTCAACCAGGCACACCTGGGGAGGGCCGGCCGGCAGGGTAAGGCTGGCCAGGTCAGCTAATCCACAACGCTCAGGGAATCACATTGTTGAAAATGGACCTCGCTAAGGCAGAATAGAAGCCAAGGAAAAAACGGACACAATGCCATTTGCAGCCCCGTAGATGAGTCTAGATGTAATCACGTGACTTGCAGTAAGTCAGAAAGTGAAAGACACATATCGTATCATATCACTTATAGGTGTTACCTAAAAATGGATACCAGGGCAGATATTTCCACGGAGAAGGGCAATCACAGACTCATTAAACAAACTTATGGTTCACCAATGGTAAGGTGTGAGGATTGGTTTCATTACGATATCGGGGTTAACAGACATATACAAACACAGGTGACATATATAATCACAAAAGACCTACGGAATACCAAGAGAAGACTACTCAACACTCTGTCATAACGTACATGGGAAAAGGATCCCAGGAATGTCAGACATCTGTATATGTGTAAAAGAACCACATCTTCCACACCTACAACAAGCCAAACATTGTAATCAAACTTGCTGTAATAAAAAATAAAAAAAATAAATTAAAAACACGAAGAAGATGTAGTGAGACAAACTTGAGGGGCTTTCTCCTGGCACATTCCATTCTAAATTCCAATCTAGAACACGACTTCCACTGAGGCTCTGTTGCCCTCTTAACCAGATTTGGTAAGAGAGAACTGCTGCCACCTTGTGGCCGTTTCACACAACAGCAGCTTTAATCCCAGCGCTAATGGTCCATTGATATTTAAAATCATTGCAGGCCTGTAAATCACACCTGCCCTGAAAACAAATCCTGGGGTCACATATCGACCAAAAAATTCAAAGGACGTCCATATTTCAAAATGACCGTTTCAAAAGGCATATTTTACGCACATTAGTGTTCTGCTTCTTTTTCTTTCTTTCCTTTTTTGTTAAAAAAACGGGAATGGAAAAAGGCATCCCTCAGAGTGGGCGAAAATCGTTGCAAACGAATCAATGGACAAAGGTTTAATCTCCAATATATATAAACAGCTCATGCAGCTTAATATTAAAAAAACAAACAACCCAATACAAAAATGGGCAGAAGATCTAAAGAGACGTTTCTTCAAAGGAGACACAGAGATGGCCAAGAGGCACATGAAAAGCTGCTCAACAGCACTAATTATTAGAGAAATGCAAATCAAAACTACAATGAGGTATCACCTCACACCTGTTAGAATCGGCATCATCAGGAAATCTACAAACAACCAATTCTGGGGAGGGTGTGGACAAAAGGAGCCCTCTTCCACTATTGGTGGGAATGTAAATTGATACAGTCACTATGGAGAACAGTATGGAGTTTCCTTAAAAAAAAGTAGAAATAGAATTACCATCTGATCCAGGAATCCCACGTCGGGTCATATACACAGAGAAAACCATAAATCAAAAAGGCACATTCACCACAATGTTCATTGTAGCACTATTTACAATAGCCAGGTAATGGAAGCAACCTAAATGCCCACAGACAGATGAATGGATAAAGATGTGGTACATATATAAAATGGAATATTATTCGGCCATAAAGCGGAATGAAACTGGGTCATTTGTAGAGACATCGATGGATCGAGAGACTGTCATACAGAATGAAGTAAGTCAGAAAGAGGAAAACAAGTATTGTATATTAATGCATATATGTGGAACCTAAAAAATGGTACAGATGAACTGATTTGCAGGGAAGAAATAGAGACACAGAGGTAGAGAACAAACGTATGGACACCAAGTATGGGAAGCCATGGGGTGGTGGTGGTGGGATGAGTTGGGAGATTGGGATTGACCTGTATACATGTATATGCATAAAATACATAACTAATAATAACCTGCTGTATAAAAAAATAAATAAAATTAAATTTCAAAAGTTTAAAAAAATAAAATTTAAAAATAAAACAGAAAAAAGTTCTTCCCTTCACACAGATGTATTTATAGGAATGAATTATTTCAATGCTTATATCTATAAATACATAAAAGAGGAATAAAATCTAACTTAAACCATAAAAGAAAAAAAAAACCCTGAACCCACCAGTTATACACAGGAAAACCCTATCAGGGCACTTGCTCCAGCGGTAAACAATTCTAAAATTGGCCAAGGTGGGGGATCATCTCCCATACAGCCAGCAACCCACTCCCCACGCAAGGATCGTCCTCATTGCAAAGCTGGGGGACCCTGCCGAGGCATCTGTGAGTAAACGTGAGCTGAGCCCCAGGCCAGCTGCTGCTGAACTGTTCCCACCCTTCCCAGGTAAAACACCTGAAGATGTACAATGGCTTGAAAGCCTAGATGAAGGGCCGTGGAGCCACACCAGCGACAGCACGCAGGCCACATTGGTGCCTGCAGGCCAGCCAGGGTGGTCCTGGTCCCGGGCGCTCTTCCAGAAGCTTTCCATTGCCCTGCCTGAGATACCCCTCCTGTCCCGGCCCCCACGGCTCTTTTCCTTCCTCATCTCTGTCCGGAGAGAAATTCCAGCGGAAGGTATGGGTGACACATCCTCTACTTTACAGGTGGCAGCCGGGCAACCCCTTCAGAAAATCTAGTAGAGCAGCCCTTACACTGGGCCACCAACAAAGCTGTGGCCCCTCACTCCCTCCCACCAGCACAGCCCCGAGACTGCTGACGGGGCAGAGAATATGGAGTCAGGCACAGCTTCAGGCGCTATTGCCGCCTGGAGCGCTGTTTATATTGACCTCAACCAGGCACACCTGGGGAGGGCCGGCCGGCAGGGTAAGGCTGGCCAGGTCAGCTAATCCACAACGCTCAGGGAATCACATTGTTGAAAATGGACCTCGCTAAGGCAGAATAGAAGCCAAGGAAAAAACGGACACAATGCCATTTGCAGCCCCGTAGATGAGTCTAGATGTAATCACGTGACTTGCAGTAAGTCAGAAAGTGAAAGACACATATCGTATCATATCACTTATAGGTGTTACCTAAAAATGGATACCAGGGCAGATATTTCCACGGAGAAGGGCAATCACAGACTCATTAAACAAACTTATGGTTCACCAATGGTAAGGTGTGAGGATTGGTTTCATTACGATATCGGGGTTAACAGACATATACAAACACAGGTGACATATATAATCACAAAAGACCTACGGAATACCAAGAGAAGACTACTCAACACTCTGTCATACCGTACATGGGAAAAGGATCCCAGGAATGTCAGACATCTGTATATGTGTAAAAGAACCACATCTTCCACACCTACAACAAGCCAAACATTGTAATCAAACTTGCTGTAATAAAAAATAAAAAAAATAAATTAAAAACACGAAGAAGATGTAGTGAGACAAACTTGAGGGGCTTTCTCCTGGCACATTCCATTCTAAATTCCAATCTAGAACACGACTTCCACTGAGGCTCTGTTGCCCTCTTAACCAGATTTGGTAAGAGAGAACTGCTGCCACCTTGTGGCCGTTTCACACAACAGCAGCTTTAATCCCAGCGCTAATGGTCCATTGATATTTAAAATCATTGCAGGCCTGTAAATCACACCTGCCCTGAAAACAAATCCTGGGGTCACATATCGACCAAAAAATTCAAAGGACGTCCATATTTCAAAATGACCGTTTCAAAAGGCATATTTTACGCACATTAGTGTTCTGCTTCTTTTTCTTTCTTTCCTTTTTTGTTAAAAAAACGGGAATGGAAAAAGGCATCCCTCAGAATGGGCGAAAATCGTTGCAAACGAATCAATGGACAAAGGTTTAATCTCCAATATATATAAACAGCTCATGCAGCTTAATATTAAAAAAACAAACAACCCAATACAAAAATGGGCAGAAGATCTAAAGAGACGTTTCTTCAAAGGAGACACAGAGATGGCCAAGAGGCACATGAAAAGCTGCTCAACAGCACTAATTATTAGAGAAATGCAAATCAAAACTACAATGAGGTATCACCTCACACCTGTTAGAATCGGCATCATCAGGAAATCTACAAACAACCAATTCTGGGGAGGGTGTGGACAAAAGGAGCCCTCTTCCACTATTGGTGGGAATGTAAATTGATACAGTCACTATGGAGAACAGTATGGAGTTTCCTTAAAAAAAAGTAGAAATAGAATTACCATCTGATCCAGGAATCCCACGTCGGGTCATATACACAGAGAAAACCATAAATCAAAAAGGCACATTCACCACAATGTTCATTGTAGCACTATTTACAATAGCCAGGTAATGGAAGCAACCTAAATGCCCACAGACAGATGAATGGATAAAGATGTGGTACATATATAAAATGGAATATTATTCGGCCATAAAGCGGAATGAAACTGGGTCATTTGTAGAGACATCGATGGATCGAGAGACTGTCATACAGAATGAAGTAAGTCAGAAAGAGGAAAACAAGTATTGTATATTAATGCATATATGTGGAACCTAAAAAATGGTACAGATGAAATGATTTGCAGGGAAGAAATAGAGACACAGAGGTAGAGAACAAACGTATGGACACCAAGTATGGGAAGCCATGGGGTGGTGGTGGTGGGATGAGTTGGGAGATTGGGATTGACCTGTATACATGTATATGCATAAAATACATAACTAATAATAACCTGCTGTATAAAAAAATAAATAAAATTAAATTTCAAAAGTTTAAAAAAATAAAATTTAAAAATAAAACAGAAAAAAGTTCTTCCCTTCACACAGATGTATTTATAGGAATGAATTATTTCAATGCTTATATCTATAAATACATAAAAGAGAAATAAAATCTAACTTAAACCATAAAAGAAAAAAAAAACCCTGAACCCACCAGTTATACACAGGAAAACCCTATCAGGGCACTTGCTCCAGCGGTAAACAATTCTAAAATTGGCCAAGGTGGGGGATCATCTCCCATACAGCCAGCAACCCACTCCCCACGCAAGGATCGTCCTCATTGCAAAGCTGGGGGACCCTGCCGAGGCATCTGTGAGTAAACGTGAGCTGAGCCCCAGGCCAGCTGCTGCTGAACTGTTCCCACCCTTCCCAGGTAAAACACCTGAAGATGTACAATGGCTTGAAAGCCTAGATGAAGGGCCGTGGAGCCACACCAGCGACAGCACGCAGGCCACATTGGTGCCTGCAGGCCAGCCAGGGTGGTCCTGGTCCCGGGCGCTCTTCCGGGAGCTTTCCATTGCCCTGCCTGAGATACCCCTCCTGTCCCGGCCCCCACGGCTCTTTTCCTTCCTCATCTCTGTCCGGAGAGAAATTCCAGCGGAAGGTATGGGTGACACATCCTCTACTTTACAGGTGGCAGCCGGGCAACCCCTTCAGAAAATCTAGTAGAGCAGCCCTTACACTGGGCCACCAACAAAGCTGTGGCCCCTCACTCCCTCCCACCAGCACAGCCCCGAGACTGCTGACGGGGCAGAGAATATGGAGTCAGGCACAGCTTCAGGCGCTATTGCCGCCTGGAGCGCTGTTTATATTGACCTCAACCAGGCACACCTGGGGAGGGCCGGCCGGCAGGGTAAGGCTGGCCAGGTCAGCTAATCCACAACGCTCAGGGAATCACATTGTTGAAAATGGACCTCGCTAAGGCAGAATAGAAGCCAAGGAAAAAACGGACACAATGCCATTTGCAGCCCCGTAGATGAGTCTAGATGTAATCACGTGACTTGCAGTAAGTCAGAAAGTGAAAGACACATATCGTATCATATCACTTATAGGTGTTACCTAAAAATGGATACCAGGGCAGATATTTCCACGGAGAAGGGCAATCACAGACTCATTAAACAAACTTATGGTTCACCAATGGTAAGGTGTGAGGATTGGTTTCATTACGATATCGGGGTTAACAGACATATACAAACACAGGTGACATATATAATCACAAAAGACCTACGGAATACCAAGAGAAGACTACTCAACACTCTGTCATAACGTACATGGGAAAAGGATCCCAGGAATGTCAGACATCTGTATATGTGTAAAAGAACCACATCTTCCACACCTACAACAAGCCAAACATTGTAATCAAACTTGCTGTAATAAAAAATAAAAAAAATAAATTAAAAACACGAAGAAGATGTAGTGAGACAAACTTGAGGGGCTTTCTCCTGGCACATTCCATTCTAAATTCCAATCTAGAACACGACTTCCACTGAGGCTCTGTTGCCCTCTTAACCAGATTTGGTAAGAGAGAACTGCTGCCACCTTGTGGCCGTTTCACACAACAGCAGCTTTAATCCCAGCGCTAATGGTCCATTGATATTTAAAATCATTGCAGGCCTGTAAATCACACCTGCCCTGAAAACAAATCCTGGGGTCACATATCGACCAAAAAATTCAAAGGACGTCCATATTTCAAAATGACCGTTTCAAAAGGCATATTTTACGCACATTAGTGTTCTGCTTCTTTTTCTTTCTTTCCTTTTTTGTTAAAAAAACGGGAATGGAAAAAGGCATCCCTCAGAATGGGCGAAAATCGTTGCAAACGAATCAATGGACAAAGGTTTAATCTCCAATATATATAAACAGCTCATGCAGCTTAATATTAAAAAAACAAACAACCCAATACAAAAATGGGCAGAAGATCTAAAGAGACGTTTCTTCAAAGGAGACACAGAGATGGCCAAGAGGCACATGAAAAGCTGCTCAACAGCACTAATTATTAGAGAAATGCAAATCAAAACTACAATGAGGTATCACCTCACACCTGTTAGAATCGGCATCATCAGGAAATCTACAAACAACCAATTCTGGGGAGGGTGTGGACAAAAGGAGCCCTCTTCCACTATTGGTGGGAATGTAAATTGATACAGTCACTATGGAGAACAGTATGGAGTTTCCTTAAAAAAAAGTAGAAATAGAATTACCATCTGATCCAGGAATCCCACGTCGGGTCATATACACAGAGAAAACCATAAATCAAAAAGGCACATTCACCACAATGTTCATTGTAGCACTATTTACAATAGCCAGGTAATGGAAGCAACCTAAATGCCCACAGACAGATGAATGGATAAAGATGTGGTACATATATAAAATGGAATATTATTCGGCCATAAAGCGGAATGAAACTGGGTCATTTGTAGAGACATCGATGGATCGAGAGACTGTCATACAGAATGAAGTAAGTCAGAAAGAGGAAAACAAATATTGTATATTAATGCATATATGTGGAACCTAAAAAATGGTACAGATGAACTGATTTGCAGGGAAGAAATAGAGACACAGAGGTAGAGAACAAACGTATGGACACCAAGTATGGGAAGCCATGGGGTGGTGGTGGTGGGATGAGTTGGGAGATTGGGATTGACCTGTATACATGTATATGCATAAAATACATAACTAATAATAACCTGCTGTATAAAAAAATAAATAAAATTAAATTTCAAAAGTTTAAAAAAATAAAATTTAAAAATAAAACAGAACAAAGTTCTTCCCTTCACACAGATGTATTTATAGGAATGAATTATTTCAATGCTTATATCTATAAATACATAAAAGAGGAATAAAATCTAACTTAAACCATAAAAGAAAAAAAAAACCCTGAACCCACCAGTTATACACAGGAAAACCCTATCAGGGCATTTGCTCCAGCGGTAAACAATTCTAAAATTGGCCAAGGTGGGGGATCATCTCCCATACAGCCAGCAACCCACTCCCCACGCAAGGATCGTCCTCATTGCAAAGCTGGGGGACCCTGCCGAGGCATCTGTGAGTAAACGTGAGCTGAGCCCCAGGCCAGCTGCTGCTGAACTGTTCCCACCCTTCCCAGGTAAAACACCTGAAGATGTACAATGGCTTGAAAGCCTAGATGAAGGGCCGTGGAGCCACACCAGCGACAGCACGCAGGCCACATTGGTGCCTGCAGGCCAGCCAGGGTGGTCCTGGTCCCGGGCGCTCTTCCGGAAGCTTTCCATTGCCCTGCCTGAGATACCCCTCCTGTCCCGGCCCCCACGGCTCTTTTCCTTCCTCATCTCTGTCCGGAGAGAAATTCCAGCGGAAGGTATGGGTGACACATCCTCTACTTTACAGGTGGCAGCCGGGCAACCCCTTCAGAAAATCTAGTAGAGCAGCCCTTACACTGGGCCACCAACAAAGCTGTGGCCCCTCACTCCCTCCCACCAGCACAGCCCCGAGACTGCTGACGGGGCAGAGAATATGGAGTCAGGCACAGCTTCAGGCGCTATTGCCGCCTGGAGCGCTGTTTATATTGACCTCAACCAGGCACACCTGGGGAGGGCCGGCCGGCAGGGTAAGGCTGGCCAGGTCAGCTAATCCACAACGCTCAGGGAATCACATTGTTGAAAATGGACCTCGCTAAGGCAGAATAGAAGCCAAGGAAAAAACGGACACAATGCCATTTGCAGCCCCGTAGATGAGTCTAGATGTAATCACGTGACTTGCAGTAAGTCAGAAAGTGAAAGACACATATCGTATCATATCACTTATAGGTGTTACCTAAAAATGGATACCAGGGCAGATATTTCCACGGAGAAGGGCAATCACAGACTCATTAAACAAACTTATGGTTCACCAATGGTAAGGTGTGAGGATTGGTTTCATTACGATATCGGGGTTAACAGACATATACAAACACAGGTGACATATATAATCACAAAAGACCTACGGAATACCAAGAGAAGACTACTCAACACTCTGTCATAACGTACATGGGAAAAGGATCCCAGGAATGTCAGACATCTGTATATGTGTAAAAGAACCACATCTTCCACACCTACAACAAGCCAAACATTGTAATCAAACTTGCTGTAATAAAAAATAAAAAAAATAAATTAAAAACACGAAGAAGATGTAGTGAGACAAACTTGAGGGGCTTTCTCCTGGCACATTCCATTCTAAATTCCAATCTAGAACACGACTTCCACTGAGGCTCTGTTGCCCTCTTAACCAGATTTGGTAAGAGAGAACTGCTGCCACCTTGTGGCCGTTTCACACAACAGCAGCTTTAATCCCAGCGCTAATGGTCCATTGATATTTAAAATCATTGCAGGCCTGTAAATCACACCTGCCCTGAAAACAAATCCTGGGGTCACATATCGACCAAAAAATTCAAAGGACGTCCATATTTCAAAATGACCGTTTCAAAAGGCATATTTTACGCACATTAGTGTTCTGCTTCTTTTTCTTTCTTTCCTTTTTTGTTAAAAAAACGGGAATGGAAAAAGGCATCCCTCAGAGTGGGCGAAAATCGTTGCAAACGAATCAATGGACAAAGGTTTAATCTCCAATATATATAAACAGCTCATGCAGCTTAATATTAAAAAAACAAACAACCCAATACAAAAATGGGCAGAAGATCTAAAGAGACGTTTCTTCAAAGGAGACACAGAGATGGCCAAGAGGCACATGAAAAGCTGCTCAACAGCACTAATTATTAGAGAAATGCAAATCAAAACTACAATGAGGTATCACCTCACACCTGTTAGAATCGGCATCATCAGGAAATCTACAAACAACCAATTCTGGGGAGGGTGTGGACAAAAGGAGCCCTCTTCCACTATTGGTGGGAATGTAAATTGATACAGTCACTATGGAGAACAGTATGGAGTTTCCTTAAAAAAAGTAGAAATAGAATTACCATCTGATCCAGGAATCCCACGTCGGGTCATATACACAGAGAAAACCATAAATCAAAAAGGCACATTCACCACAATGTTCATTGTAGCACTATTTACAATAGCCAGGTAATGGAAGCAACCTAAATGCCCACAGACAGATGAATGGATAAAGATGTGGTACATATATAAAATGGAATATTATTCGGCCATAAAGCGGAATGAAACTGGGTCATTTGTAGAGACATCGATGGATTGAGAGACTGTCATACAGAATGAAGTAAGTCAGAAAGAGGAAAACAAGTATTGTATATTAATGCATATATGTGGAACCTAAAAAATGGTACAGATGAAATGATTTGCAGGGAAGAAATAGAGACACAGAGGTAGAGAACAAACGTATGGACACCAAGTATGGGAAGCCATGGGGTGGTGGTGGTGGGATGAGTTGGGAGATTGGGATTGACCTGTATACATGTATATGCATAAAATACATAACTAATAATAACCTGCTGTATAAAAAAATAAATTAAATTAAATTTCAAAAGTTTAAAAAAATAAAATTTAAAAATAAAACAGAAAAAAGTTCTTCCCTTCACACAGATGTATTTATAGGAATGAATTATTTCAATGCTTATATCTATAAATACATAAAAGAGGAATAAAATCTAACTTAAACCATAAAAGAAAAAAAAAACCCTGAACCCACCAGTTATACACAGGAAAACCCTATCAGGGCACTTGCTCCAGCGGTAAACAATTCTAAAATTGGCCAAGGTGGGGGATCATCTCCCATACAGCCAGCAACCCACTCCCCACGCAAGGATCGTCCTCATTGCAAAGCTGGGGGACCCTGCCGAGGCATCTGTGAGTAAACGTGAGCTGAGCCCCAGGCCAGCTGCTGCTGAACTGTTCCCACCCTTCCCAGGTAAAACACCTGAAGATGTACAATGGCTTGAAAGCCTAGATGAAGGGCCGTGGAGCCACACCAGCGACAGCACGCAGGCCACATTGGTGCCTGCAGGCCAGCCAGGGTGGTCCTGGTCCCGGGCGCTCTTCCGGAAGCTTTCCATTGCCCTGCCTGAGATACCCCTCCTGTCCCGGCCCCCACGGCTCTTTTCCTTCCTCATCTCTGTCCGGAGAGAAATTCCAGCGGAAGGTATGGGTGACACATCCTCTACTTTACAGGTGGCAGCCGGGCAACCCCTTCAGAAAATCTAGTAGAGCAGCCCTTACACTGGGCCACCAACAAAGCTGTGGCCCCTCACTCCCTCCCACCAGCACAGCCCCGAGACTGCTGACGGGGCAGAGAATATGGAGTCAGGCACAGCTTCAGGCGCTATTGCCGCCTGGAGCGCTGTTTATATTGACCTCAACCAGGCACACCTGGGGAGGGCCGGCCGGCAGGGTAAGGCTGGCCAGGTCAGCTAATCCACAACGCTCAGGGAATCACATTGTTGAAAATGGACCTCGCTAAGGCAGAATAGAAGCCAAGGAAAAAACGGACACAATGCCATTTGCAGCCCCGTAGATGAGTCTAGATGTAATCACGTGACTTGCAGTAAGTCAGAAAGTGAAAGACACATATCGTATCATATCACTTATAGGTGTTACCTAAAAATGGATACCAGGGCAGATATTTCCACGGAGAAGGGCAATCACAGACTCATTAAACAAACTTATGGTTCACCAATGGTAAGGTGTGAGGATTGGTTTCATTACGATATCGGGGTTAACAGACATATACAAACACAGGTGACATATATAATCACAAAAGACCTACGGAATACCAAGAGAAGACTACTCAACACTCTGTCATAACGTACATGGGAAAAGGATCCCAGGAATGTCAGACATCTGTATATGTGTAAAAGAACCACATCTTCCACACCTACAACAAGCCAAACATTGTAATCAAACTTGCTGTAATAAAAAATAAAAAAAATAAATTAAAAACACGAAGAAGATGTAGTGAGACAAACTTGAGGGGCTTTCTCCTGGCACATTCCATTCTAAATTCCAATCTAGAACACGACTTCCACTGAGGCTCTGTTGCCCTCTTAACCAGATTTGGTAAGAGAGAACTGCTGCCACCTTGTGGCCGTTTCACACAACAGCAGCTTTAATCCCAGCGCTAATGGTCCATTGATATTTAAAATCATTGCAGGCCTGTAAATCACACCTGCCCTGAAAACAAATCCTGGGGTCACATATCGACCAAAAAATTCAAAGGACGTCCATATTTCAAAATGACCGTTTCAAAAGGCATATTTTACGCACATTAGTGTTCTGCTTCTTTTTCTTTCTTTCCTTTTTTGTTAAAAAAACGGGAATGGAAAAAGGCATCCCTCAGAATGGGCGAAAATCGTTGCAAACGAATCAATGGACAAAGGTTTAATCTCCAATATATATAAACAGCTCATGCAGCTTAATATTAAAAAAACAAACAACCCAATACAAAAATGGGCAGAAGATCTAAAGAGACGTTTCTTCAAAGAAGACACAGAGATGGCCAAGAGGCACATGAAAAGCTGCTCAACAGCACTAATTACTAGAGAAATGCAAATCAAAACTACAATGAGGTATCACCTCACACCTGTTAGAATCGGCTTCATCAGGAAATCTACAAACAACAAATTCTGGGGAGGGTGTGGACAAAAGGAGCCCTCTTCCACTATTGGTGGGAATGTAAATTGATACAGTCACTATGGAGAACAGTATGGAGTTTCGTTTTAAAAAACTAGAAATAGAATTACCATCTGATCCAGCAATTCCACGTCTGGGCATATACCCAGAGAAAACCATAAATCAAAAAGGCACATTCACCACAATGTTCATTGCAGCACTATTTACAATAGCCAGGTAATGGAAGCAACCTAAATGCCCACAGACATATGAATGGATAAAGATGTGGTACATATATAAAATGGAATATTATTCGGCCATAAAGCGGAATGAAATTGGGTCATTTGTAGAGACATCGATGGATCGAGAGACTGTCATACAGAATGAAGTAAGTCAGAAAGAGGAAAACAAGTATTGTATATTAATGCATATATGTGGAACCTAAAAAATGGTACAGATGAAATGATTTGCAGGGAAGAAATAGAGACACAGAGGTAGAGAACAAACGTATGGACACCAAGTATGGGAAGCCATGGGGTGGTGGTGGTGGGATGAGTTGGGAGATTGGGATTGACCTGTATACATGTATATGCATAAAATACATAACTAATAATAACCTGCTGTATAAAAAAATAAATAAAATTAAATTTCAAAAGTTTAAAAAAATAAAATTTAAAAATAAAACAGAAAAAAGTTCTTCCCTTCACACAGATGTATTTATAGGAATGAATTATTTCAATGCTTATATCTATAAATACATAAAAGAGGAATAAAATCTAACTTAAACCATAAAAGAAAAAAAAAACCCTGAACCCACCAGTTATACACAGGAAAACCCTATCAGGGCACTTGCTCCAGCGGTAAACAATTCTAAAATTGGCCAAGGTGGGGGATCATCTCCCATACAGCCAGCAACCCACTCCCCACGCAAGGATCGTCCTCATTGCAAAGCTGGGGGACCCTGCCGAGGCATCTGTGAGTAAACGTGAGCTGAGCCCCAGGCCAGCTGCTGCTGAACTGTTCCCACCCTTCCCAGGTAAAACACCTGAAGATGTACAATGGCTTGAAAGCCTAGATGAAGGGCCGTGGAGCCACACCAGCGACAGCACGCAGGCCACATTGGTGCCTGCAGGCCAGCCAGGGTGGTCCTGGTCCCGGGCGCTCTTCCGGAAGCTTTCCATTGCCCTGCCTGAGATACCCCTCCTGTCCCGGCCCCCACGGCTCTTTTCCTTCCTCATCTCTGTCCGGAGAGAAATTCCAGCGGAAGGTATGGGTGACACATCCTCTACTTTACAGGTGGCAGCCGGGCAACCCCTTCAGAAAATCTAGTAGAGCAGCCCTTACACTGGGCCACCAACAAAGCTGTGGCCCCTCACTCCCTCCCACCAGCACAGCCCCGAGACTGCTGACGGGGCAGAGAATATGGAGTCAGGCACAGCTTCAGGCGCTATTGCCGCCTGGAGCGCTGTTTATATTGACCTCAACCAGGCACACCTGGGGAGGGCCGGCCGGCAGGGTAAGGCTGGCCAGATCAGCTAATCCACAACGCTCAGGGAATCACATTGTTGAAAATGGACCTCGCTAAGGCAGAATAGAAGCCAAGGAAAAAACGGACACAATGCCATTTGCAGCCCCGTAGATGAGTCTAGATGTAATCACGTGACTTGCAGTAAGTCAGAAAGTGAAAGACACATATTGTATCATATCACTTATAGGTGTTACCTAAAAATGGATACCAGGGCAGATATTTCCACGGAGAAGGGCAATCACAGACTCATTAAACAAACTTATGGTTCACCAATGGTAAGGTGTGAGGATTGGTTTCATTACGATATCGGGGTTAACAGACATATACAAACACAGGTGACATATATAATCACAAAAGACCTACGGAATACCAAGAGAAGACTACTCAACACTCTGTCATAACGTACATGGGAAAAGGATCCCAGGAATGTCAGACATCTGTATATGTGTAAAAGAACCACATCTTCCACACCTACAACAAGCCAAACATTGTAATCAAACTTGCTGTAATAAAAAATAAAAAAAATAAATTAAAAACACGAAGAAGATGTAGTGAGACAAACTTGAGGGGCTTTCTCCTGGCACATTCCATTCTAAATTCCAATCTAGAACACGACTTCCACTGAGGCTCTGTTGCCCTCTTAACCAGATTTGGTAAGAGAGAACTGCTGCCACCTTGTGGCCGTTTCACACAACAGCAGCTTTAATCCCAGCGCTAATGGTCCATTGATATTTAAAATCATTGCAGGCCTGTAAATCACACCTGCCCTGAAAACAAATCCTGGGGTCACATATCGACCAAAAAATTCAAAGGACGTCCATATTTCAAAATGACCGTTTCAAAAGGCATATTTTACGCACATTAGTGTTCTGCTTCTTTTTCTTTCTTTCCTTTTTTGTTAAAAAAACGGGAATGGAAAAAGGCATCCCTCAGAATGGGCGAAAATCGTTGCAAACGAATCAATGGACAAAGGTTTAATCTCCAATATATATAAACAGCTCATGCAGCTTAATATTAAAAAAACAAACAACCCAATACAAAAATGGGCAGAAGATCTAAAGAGACGTTTCTTCAAAGGAGACACAGAGATGGCCAAGAGGCACATGAAAAGCTGCTCAACAGCACTAATTATTAGAGAAATGCAAATCAAAACTACAATGAGGTATCACCTCACACCTGTTAGAATCGGCATCATCAGGAAATCTACAAACAACCAATTCTGGGGAGGGTGTGGACAAAAGGAGCCCTCTTCCACTATTGGTGGGAATGTAAATTGATACAGTCACTATGGAGAACAGTATGGAGTTTCCTTAAAAAAAAGTAGAAATAGAATTACCATCTGATCCAGGAATCCCACGTCGGGTCATATACACAGAGAAAACCATAAATCAAAAAGGCACATTCACCACAATGTTCATTGTAGCACTATTTACAATAGCCAGGTAATGGAAGCAACCTAAATGCCCACAGACAGATGAATGGATAAAGATGTGGTACATATATAAAATGGAATATTATTCGGCCATAAAGCGGAATGAAACTGGGTCATTTGTAGAGACATCGATGGATCGAGAGACTGTCATACAGAATGAAGTAAGTCAGAAAGAGGAAAACAAGTATTGTATATTAATGCATATATGTGGAACCTAAAAAATGGTACAGATGAACTGATTTGCAGGGAAGAAATAGAGACACAGAGGTAGAGAACAAACGTATGGACACCAAGTATGGGAAGCCATGGGGTGGTGGTGGTGGGATGAGTTGGGAGATTGGGATTGACCTGTATACATGTATATGCATAAAATACATAACTAATAATAACCTGCTGTATAAAAAAATAAATAAAATTAAATTTCAAAAGTTTAAAAAAATAAAATTTAAAAATAAAACAGAAAAAAGTTCTTCCCTTCACACAGATGTATTTATAGGAATGAATTATTTCAATGCTTATATCTATAAATACATAAAAGAGGAATAAAATCTAACTTAAACCATAAAAGAAAAAAAAAACCCTGAACCCACCAGTTATACACAGGAAAACCCTATCAGGGCACTTGCTCCAGCGGTAAACAATTCTAAAATTGGCCAAGGTGGGGGATCATCTCCCATACAGCCAGCAACCCACTCCCCACGCAAGGATCGTCCTCATTGCAAAGCTGGGGGACCCTGCCGAGGCATCTGTGAGTAAACGTGAGCTGAGCCCCAGGCCAGCTGCTGCTGAACTGTTCCCACCCTTCCCAGGTAAAACACCTGAAGATGTACAATGGCTTGAAAGCCTAGATGAAGGGCCGTGGAGCCACACCAGCGACAGCACGCAGGCCACATTGGTGCCTGCAGGCCAGCCAGGGTGGTCCTGGTCCCGGGCGCTCTTCCGGAAGCTTTCCATTGCCCTGCCTGAGATACCCCTCCTGTCCCGGCCCCCACGGCTCTTTTCCTTCCTCATCTCTGTCCGGAGAGAAATTCCAGCGGAAGGTATGGGTGACACATCCTCTACTTTACAGGTGGCAGCCGGGCAACCCCTTCAGAAAATCTAGTAGAGCAGCCCTTACACTGGGCCACCAACAAAGCTGTGGCCCCTCACTCCCTCCCACCAGCACAGCCCCGAGACTGCTGACGGGGCAGAGAATATGGAGTCAGGCACAGCTTCAGGCGCTATTGCCGCCTGGAGCGCTGTTTATATTGACCTCAACCAGGCACACCTGGGGAGGGCCGGCCGGCAGGGTAAGGCTGGCCAGGTCAGCTAATCCACAACGCTCAGGGAATCACATTGTTGAAAATGGACCTCGCTAAGGCAGAATAGAAGCCAAGGAAAAAACGGACACAATGCCATTTGCAGCCCCGTAGATGAGTCTAGATGTAATCACGTGACTTGCAGTAAGTCAGAAAGTGAAAGACACATATCGTATCATATCACTTATAGGTGTTACCTAAAAATGGATACCAGGGCAGATATTTCCACGGAGAAGGGCAATCACAGACTCATTAAACAAACTTATGGTTCACCAATGGTAAGGTGTGAGGATTGGTTTCATTACGATATCGGGGTTAACAGACATATACAAACACAGGTGACATATATAATCACAAAAGACCTACGGAATACCAAGAGAAGACTACTCAACACTCTGTCATAACGTACATGGGAAAAGGATCCCAGGAATGTCAGACATCTGTATATGTGTAAAAGAACCACATCTTCCACACCTACAACAAGCCAAACATTGTAATCAAACTTGCTGTAATAAAAAATAAAAAAAATAAATTAAAAACACGAAGAAGATGTAGTGAGACAAACTTGAGGGGCTTTCTCCTGGCACATTCCATTCTAAATTCCAATCTAGAACACGACTTCCACTGAGGCTCTGTTGCCCTCTTAACCAGATTTGGTAAGAGAGAACTGCTGCCACCTTGTGGCCGTTTCACACAACAGCAGCTTTAATCCCAGCGCTAATGGTCCATTGATATTTAAAATCATTGCAGGCCTGTAAATCACACCTGCCCTGAAAACAAATCCTGGGGTCACATATCGACCAAAAAATTCAAAGGACGTCCATATTTCAAAATGACCGTTTCAAAAGGCATATTTTACGCACATTAGTGTTCTGCTTCTTTTTCTTTCTTTCCTTTTTTGTTAAAAAAACGGGAATGGAAAAAGGCATCCCTCAGAATGGGCGAAAATCGTTGCAAACGAATCAATGGACAAAGGTTTAATCTCCAATATATATAAACAGCTCATGCAGCTTAATATTAAAAAAACAAACAACCCAATACAAAAATGGGCAGAAGATCTAAAGAGACGTTTCTTCAAAGGAGACACAGAGATGGCCAAGAGGCACATGAAAAGCTGCTCAACAGCACTAATTATTAGAGAAATGCAAATCAAAACTACAATGAGGTATCACCTCACACCTGTTAGAATCGGCATCATCAGGAAATCTACAAACAACCAATTCTGGGGAGGGTGTGGACAAAAGGAGCCCTCTTCCACTATTGGTGGGAATGTAAATTGATACAGTCACTATGGAGAACAGTATGGAGTTTCCTTAAAAAAAAGTAGAAATAGAATTACCATCTGATCCAGGAATCCCACGTCGGGTCATATACACAGAGAAAACCATAAATCAAAAAGGCACATTCACCACAATGTTCATTGTAGCACTATTTACAATAGCCAGGTAATGGAAGCAACCTAAATGCCCACAGACAGATGAATGGATAAAGATGTGGTACATATATAAAATGGAATATTATTCGGCCATAAAGCGGAATGAAACTGGGTCATTTGTAGAGACATCGATGGATCGAGAGACTGTCATACAGAATGAAGTAAGTCAGAAAGAGGAAAACAAATATTGTATATTAATGCATATATGTGGAACCTAAAAAATGGTACAGATGAACTGATTTGCAGGGAAGAAATAGAGACACAGAGGTAGAGAACAAACGTATGGACACCAAGTATGGGAAGCCATGGGGTGGTGGTGGTGGGATGAGTTGGGAGATTGGGATTGACCTGTATACATGTATATGCATAAAATACATAACTAATAATAACCTGCTGTATAAAAAAATAAATAAAATTAAATTTCAAAAGTTTAAAAAAATAAAATTTAAAAATAAAACAGAAAAAAGTTCTTCCCTTCACACAGATGTATTTATAGGAATGAATTATTTCAATGCTTATATCTATAAATACATAAAAGAGGAATAAAATCTAACTTAAACCATAAAAGAAAAAAAAAACCCTGAACCCACCAGTTATACACAGGAAAACCCTATCAGGGCACTTGCTCCAGCGGTAAACAATTCTAAAATTGGCCAAGGTGGGGGATCATCTCCCATACAGCCAGCAACCCACTCCCCACGCAAGGATCGTCCTCATTGCAAAGCTGGGGGACCCTGCCGAGGCATCTGTGAGTAAACGTGAGCTGAGCCCCAGGCCAGCTGCTGCTGAACTGTTCCCACCCTTCCCAGGTAAAACACCTGAAGATGTACAATGGCTTGAAAGCCTAGATGAAGGGCCGTGGAGCCACACCAGCGACAGCACGCAGGCCACATTGGTGCCTGCAGGCCAGCCAGGGTGGTCCTGGTCCCGGGCGCTCTTCCGGGAGCTTTCCATTGCCCTGCCTGAGATACCCCTCCTGTCCCGGCCCCCACGGCTCTTTTCCTTCCTCATCTCTGTCCGGAGAGAAATTCCAGCGGAAGGTATGGGTGACACATCCTCTACTTTACAGGTGGCAGCCGGGCAACCCCTTCAGAAAATCTAGTAGAGCAGCCCTTACACTGGGCCACCAACAAAGCTGTGGCCCCTCACTCCCTCCCACCAGCACAGCCCCGAGACTGCTGACGGGGCAGAGAATATGGAGTCAGGCACAGCTTCAGGCGCTATTGCCGCCTGGAGCGCTGTTTATATTGACCTCAACCAGGCACACCTGGGGAGGGCCGGCCGGCAGGGTAAGGCTGGCCAGGTCAGCTAATCCACAACGCTCAGGGAATCACATTGTTGAAAATGGACCTCGCTAAGGCAGAATAGAAGCCAAGGAAAAAACGGACACAATGCCATTTGCAGCCCCGTAGATGAGTCTAGATGTAATCACGTGACTTGCAGTAAGTCAGAAAGTGAAAGACACATATCGTATCATATCACTTATAGGTGTTACCTAAAAATGGATACCAGGGCAGATATTTCCACGGAGAAGGGCAATCACAGACTCATTAAACAAACTTATGGTTCACCAATGGTAAGGTGTGAGGATTGGTTTCATTACGATATCGGGGTTAACAGACATATACAAACACAGGTGACATATATAATCACAAAAGACCTACGGAATACCAAGAGAAGACTACTCAACACTCTGTCATAACGTACATGGGAAAAGGATCCCAGGAATGTCAGACATCTGTATATGTGTAAAAGAACCACATCTTCCACACCTACAACAAGCCAAACATTGTAATCAAACTTGCTGTAATAAAAAATAAAAAAAATAAATTAAAAACACGAAGAAGATGTAGTGAGACAAACTTGAGGGGCTTTCTCCTGGCACATTCCATTCTAAATTCCAATCTAGAACACGACTTCCACTGAGGCTCTGTTGCCCTCTTAACCAGATTTGGTAAGAGAGAACTGCTGCCACCTTGTGGCCGTTTCACACAACAGCAGCTTTAATCCCAGCGCTAATGGTCCATTGATATTTAAAATCATTGCAGGCCTGTAAATCACACCTGCCCTGAAAACAAATCCTGGGGTCACATATCGACCAAAAAATTCAAAGGACGTCCATATTTCAAAATGACCGTTTCAAAAGGCATATTTTACGCACATTAGTGTTCTGCTTCTTTTTCTTTCTTTCCTTTTTTGTTAAAAAAACGGGAATGGAAAAAGGCATCCCTCAGAATGGGCGAAAATCGTTGCAAACGAATCAATGGACAAAGGTTTAATCTCCAATATATATAAACAGCTCATGCAGCTTAATATTAAAAAAACAAACAACCCAATACAAAAATGGGCAGAAGATCTAAAGAGACGTTTCTTCAAAGGAGACACAGAGATGGCCAAGACGCACATGAAAAGCTGCTCAACAGCACTAATTACTAGAGAAATGCAAATCAAAACTACAATGAGGTATCACCTCACACCTGTTAGAATCGGCTTCATCAGGAAATCTACAAACAACCAATTCTGGGGAGGGTGTGGACAAAAGCAGCCCTCTTCCACTATTGGTGGGAATGTAAATTGATACAGTCACTATGGAGAACAGTATGGAGTTTCTTTTTAAAAAACTAGAAATAGAATTACCATCTGATCCAGCAATTCCACGTCTGGGCATATACCCAGAGAAAACCATAAATCAAAAAGGCACATTCACCACAATGTTCATTGCAGCACTATTTACAATAGCCAGGTAATGGAAGCAACCTAAATGCCCACAGACAGATGAATGGATAAAGATGTGGTACATATATAAAATGGAATATTACTCAGCCATAAAGAGGAATGAAACTGGGTCATTTGTAGAGACATCGATGGATCTAGTGACTGTCATACAGAATGAAGTAAGTCAGAAAGAGGAAAACAAATATTGTATATTAATGCATATATGTGGAACCTAAAAAATGGTACAGATGAAATGATTTGCAGGGAAGAAATAGAGACACAGAGGTAGAGAACAAACGTATGGACACCAAGTATGGGAAGCCATGGGGTGGTGGTGGTGGGATGAGTTGGGAGATTGGGATTGACCTGTATACATGTATATGCATAAAATACATAACTAATAATAACCTGCTGTATAACAAATAAATAATATTAAATTTCAAAATTTAAAAAAAATAAAATTTAAAAATAAAACGGAAAAAAAGTTCTTCCCTTCACACAGATGTATTTATAGGAATGAATTATTTCCATGCCTATATCTATAAATACATAAAAGAGGAATAAAATCTAACTTAAACCATAAAAGAAAAAAAAACCCTGAACCCACCAGTTATACAAAGGAAAACCCTATCAGGGCACTTGCTCCAGCGGTAAACAATTCTGAAATTGGTCAGAGGTTGGGAACCATCTCCCATACAGCCAGCAACCCACCCCCCACGCAAGGAGCGTCCTCATTGCAAAGCTGGGGGACCATGCCGAGGTTTCTGTGAGTAAACGTGAGCTGAGCCCCAGGCCAGGTGCTGCTGAACTGTTCCCACCCTTTCCAGGTAAAACACCTGAAGATGTACAAGGGCTTGAAAGCCTAGATGAAGGGCCGTGGAGCCACACCAGCGACAGCACGCAGGCCAACTTGGTGCCTGCAGGCCAGCCAGGTTGGTCCTGGCCCCGGGCGCTCTTCCGGAAGCTTTCCATTGCCCTGCCTGAGATACCCCTCCTTTCCCGGCCCCCACTGCTTTTTTCCTTCCTCACCTCTGTCCGGAGAGAAATTCCAGCGGAAGGTATGGGTGACACATCCTCTTCTTTACAGGTGGCAGCCTGGAAACCCATGCAGAAAGGCCAGAAGGGCCCCCCTCACACTGGGCCACCAACAAAGCTGTGGCCCCTCACTCCCTCCCACCAGCACAGCCCTGAGACTGCTGACGGGGCAGAGGATATGGAGTCAGGCACAGCTGCAGGTCCTATTGCCGCCTGGAGCGCTGTTTATATTGACCTCAACCAGGCACACCTGGGGAGGGCCGGCCGGCAGGGTAAGGCTGCCCAGTTCAGCTAATCCACAACCCTCAGGGAATCACATTTTTGAAAATGGACCTCGCTAAGGCAGAAGAGAAGCCAAGGAACAAAAGTACACAATGCCATTTGCAGCCCCGTAGATGAGTCTAGAGGTAATCACGTGACTTGTAGTAAGTCAGAAAGTGAAAGACACATATCGTATCATATCACTTATAGGTGTTACCTAAAAATGGATACCAGGGCAGATATTTCCATGGAGAAGAGCAATCACAGATTCATTAAACAAACGTATGGTTCACCAATGGAAAGGTGTGAGGATTTGTTGCATTACGATATCGGGGCTAACAGACATATATGACCACAGGTGACATATATAATAACCAAACACCTACAGAATACCAAGAGAAGACTACTTAACATTCTGTCATAACATACATGGGAAAAGGATCCCAGGAAGATCAGACATCTGTATATGTGTAAAAGAACCACATCTTCCACACCTACAACAAACCAAACATTGTAATCAAACTTGCTGTAATAAAAAATAAAAAAAATAAATTAAAAGCACGAACAAGATGTAGTGAGACAAACTTGAGGGGCTTTCTCCTGGCACATTCCATTCTAAATTCCAATCTAGAACACGACTTCCACTGAGGCTCTGTTGCCCTAGTCACCAGATTTGGTAAGGAAGAACTGCTGCCATCTTGTGGCCGTTTCACACAACAGCAGCTTTAATCCCAGCGCTATTGGTCCATTGATATTCAAAATCATTGCAGGCCTGTAAATCACACCTACCCTGAAAACAAATCCTGGGGTCACATATCGACCAAAAAATTCAAAGGACGTCCATATTTCAAAATGACCGTTTCAAAAGGCATATTTTACGCACATTAGTGTTCTGCTTCTTTTTCTTTCTTTCCTTTTCTTGTTAAAAAAAACGGGAATGGAAAAAGGCATCCCTCAGAATGGGCGAAAATCGTTGCAAACGAATCAATGGACAAAGGTTTAATCTCCAATATATATAAACAGCTCATGCAGCTCAATATTAAAAAAACAAACAACCCAATACAAAAATGGGCAGAAGATCTAAAGAGAGGTTTCTTTAAAGAAGACACAGAGATGGCCAAGACGCACATGAAAAGCTGCTCAACAGCACTAATTATTAGAGAAATGCAAATCAAAACTACAATGAGGTATCACCTCACACCTGTTAGAATCGGCATCATCAGGAAATCTACAAAGAACAAATTCTGGGGAGGGTGTGGACAAAAGGAGCCCTCTTCCACTATTGGTGGGAATGTAAATTGATACAGTCACTATGGAGAACAGTATGGAGTTTCCTTAAAAAAAAGTAGAAATAGAATTACCATCTGATCCAGGAATCCCACGTCGGGTCATATACACAGAGAAAACCATAAATCAAAAAGGCACATTCACCACAATGTTCATTGTAGCACTATTTACAATAGCCAGGTAATGGAAGCAACCTAAATGCCCACAGACAGATGAATGGATAAAGATGTGGTACATATATAAAATGGAATATTATTCGGCCATAAAGCGGAATGAAACTGGGTCATTTGTAGAGACATCGATGGATCGAGAGACTGTCATACAGAATGAAGTAAGTCAGAAAGAGGAAAACAAGTATTGTATATTAATGCATATATGTGGAACCTAAAAAATGGTACAGATGAAATGATTTGCAGGGAAGAAATAGAGACACAGAGGTAGAGAACAAACGTATGGACACCAAGTATGGGAAGCCATGGGGTGGTGGTGGTGGGGTGAGTTGGGAGATTGGGATTGACCTGTATACATGTATATGCATAAAATACATAACTAATAATAACCTGCTGTATAAAAAAATAAATAAAATTAAATTTCAAAAGTTTAAAAAAATAAAATTTAAAAATAAAACAGAAAAAAGTTCTTCCCTTCACACAGATGTATTTATAGGAATGAATTATTTCAATGCTTATATCTATAAATACATAAAAGAGGAATAAAATCTAACTTAAACCATAAAAGAAAAAAAAAACCCTGAACCCACCAGTTATACACAGGAAAACCCTATCAGGGCACTTGCTCCAGCGGTAAACAATTCTAAAATTGGCCAAGGTGGGGGATCATCTCCCATACAGCCAGCAACCCACTCCCCACGCAAGGATCGTCCTCATTGCAAAGCTGGGGGACCCTGCCGAGGCATCTGTGAGTAAACGTGAGCTGAGCCCCAGGCCAGCTGCTGCTGAACTGTTCCCACCCTTCCCAGGTAAAACACCTGAAGATGTACAATGGCTTGAAAGCCTAGATGAAGGGCCGTGGAGCCACACCAGCGACAGCACGCAGGCCACATTGGTGCCTGCAGGCCAGCCAGGGTGGTCCTGGTCCCGGGCGCTCTTCCGGGAGCTTTCCATTGCCCTGCCTGAGATACCCCTCCTGTCCCGGCCCCCACGGCTCTTTTCCTTCCTCATCTCTGTCCGGAGAGAAATTCCAGCGGAAGGTATGGGTGACACATCCTCTACTTTACAGGTGGCAGCCGGGCAACCCCTTCAGAAAATCTAGTAGAGCAGCCCTTACACTGGGCCACCAACAAAGCTGTGGCCCCTCACTCCCTCCCACCAGCACAGCCCCGAGACTGCTGACGGGGCAGAGAATATGGAGTCAGGCACAGCTTCAGGCGCTATTGCCGCCTGGAGCGCTGTTTATATTGACCTCAACCAGGCACACCTGGGGAGGGCCGGCCGGCAGGGTAAGGCTGGCCAGGTCAGCTAATCCACAACGCTCAGGGAATCACATTGTTGAAAATGGACCTCGCTAAGGCAGAATAGAAGCCAAGGAAAAAACGGACACAATGCCATTTGCAGCCCCGTAGATGAGTCTAGATGTAATCACGTGACTTGCAGTAAGTCAGAAAGTGAAAGACACATATCGTATCATATCACTTATAGGTGTTACCTAAAAATGGATACCAGGGCAGATATTTCCACGGAGAAGGGCAATCACAGACTCATTAAACAAACTTATGGTTCACCAATGGTAAGGTGTGAGGATTGGTTTCATTACGATATCGGGGTTAACAGACATATACAAACACAGGTGACATATATAATCACAAAAGACCTACGGAATACCAAGAGAAGACTACTCAACACTCTGTCATAACGTACATGGGAAAAGGATCCCAGGAATGTCAGACATCTGTATATGTGTAAAAGAACCACATCTTCCACACCTACAACAAGCCAAACATTGTAATCAAACTTGCTGTAATAAAAAATAAAAAAAAATAAATTAAAAACACGAAGAAGATGTAGTGAGACAAACTTGAGGGGCTTTCTCCTGGCACATTCCATTCTAAATTCCAATCTAGAACACGACTTCCACTGAGGCTCTGTTGCCCTCTTAACCAGATTTGGTAAGAGAGAACTGCTGCCACCTTGTGGCCGTTTCACACAACAGCAGCTTTAATCCCAGCGCTAATGGTCCATTGATATTTAAAATCATTGCAGGCCTGTAAATCACACCTGCCCTGAAAACAAATCCTGGGGTCACATATCGACCAAAAAATTCAAAGGACGTCCATATTTCAAAATGACCGTTTCAAAAGGCATATTTTACGCACATTAGTGTTCTGCTTCTTTTTCTTTCTTTCCTTTTTTGTTAAAAAAACGGGAATGGAAAAAGGCATCCCTCAGAATGGGCGAAAATCGTTGCAAACGAATCAATGGACAAAGGTTTAATCTCCAATATATATAAACAGCTCATGCAGCTTAATATTAAAAAAAACAAACAACCCAATACAAAAATGGGCAGAAGATCTAAAGAGACGTTTCTTCAAAGGAGACACAGAGATGGCCAAGAGGCACATGAAAAGCTGCTCAACAGCACTAATTATTAGAGAAATGTAAATCAAAACTACAATGAGGTATCACCTCACACCTGTTAGAATCGGCATCATCAGGAAATCTACAAACAACCAATTCTGGGGAGGGTGTGGACAAAAGGAGCCCTCTTCCACTATTGGTGGGAATGTAAATTGATACAGTCACTATGGAGAACAGTATGGAGTTTCCTTAAAAAAAAGTAGAAATAGAATTACCATCTGATCCAGGAATCCCACGTCGGGTCGTATACACAGAGAAAACCATAAATCAAAAAGGCACATTCACCACAATGTTCATTGTAGCACTATTTACAATAGCCAGGTAATGGAAGCAACCTAAATGCCCACAGACAGATGAATGGATAAAGATGTGGTACATATATAAAATGGAATATTATTCGGCCATAAAGCAGAATGAAACTGGGTCATTTGTAGAGACATCGATGGATCGAGAGACTGTCATACAGAATGAAGTAAGTCAGAAAGAGGAAAACAAATATTGTATATTAATGCATATATGTGGAACCTAAAAAATGGTACAGATGAAATGATTTGCAGGGAAGAAATAGAGACACAGAGGTAGAGAACAAACGTATGGACACCAAGTATGGGAAGCCATGGGGTGGTGGTGGTGGGATGAGTTGCGAGATTGGGATTGACCTGTATACATGTATATGCATAAAATACATAACTAATAATAACCTGCTGTATAAAAAAATAAATAAAATTAAATTTCAAAAGTTTAAAAAAATAAAATTTAAAAATAAAACAGAAAAAAGTTCTTCCCTTCACACAGATGTATTTATAGGAATGAATTATTTCAATGCTTATATCTATAAATACATAAAAGAGGAATAAAATCTAACTTAAACCATAAAAGAAAAAAAAAAACCCTGAACCCACCAGTTATACACAGGAAAACCCTATCAGGGCACTTGCTCCAGCGGTAAACAATTCTAAAATTGGCCAAGGTGGGGGATCATCTCCCATACAGCCAGCAACCCACTCCCCACGCAAGGATCGTCCTCATTGCAAAGCTGGGGGACCCTGCCGAGGCATCTGTGAGTAAACGTGAGCTGAGCCCCAGGCCAGCTGCTGCTGAACTGTTCCCACCCTTCCCAGGTAAAACACCTGAAGATGTACAATGGCTTGAAAGCCTAGATGAAGGGCCGTGGAGCCACACCAGCGACAGCACGCAGGCCACATTGGTGCCTGCAGGCCAGCCAGGGTGGTCCTGGTCCCGGGCGCTCTTCCGGAAGCTTTCCATTGCCCTGCCTGAGATACCCCTCCTGTCCCGGCCCCCACGGCTCTTTTCCTTCCTCATCTCTGTCCGGAGAGAAATTCCAGCGGAAGGTATGGGTGACACATCCTCTACTTTACAGGTGGCAGCCGGGCAACCCCTTCAGAAAATCTAGTAGAGCAGCCCTTACACTGGGCCACCAACAAAGCTGTGGCCCCTCACTCCCTCCCACCAGCACAGCCCCGAGACTGCTGACGGGGCAGAGAATATGGAGTCAGGCACAGCTTCAGGCGCTATTGCCGCCTGGAGCGCTGTTTATATTGACCTCAACCAGGCACACCTGGGGAGGGCCGGCCGGCAGGGTAAGGCTGGCCAGGTCAGCTAATCCACAACGCTCAGGGAATCACATTGTTGAAAATGGACCTCGCTAAGGCAGAATAGAAGCCAAGGAAAAAACGGACACAATGCCATTTGCAGCCCCGTAGATGAGTCTAGATGTAATCACGTGACTTGCAGTAAGTCAGAAAGTGAAAGACACATATCGTATCATATCACTTATAGGTGTTACCTAAAAATGGATACCACGGCAGATATTTCCACGGAGAAGGGCAATCACAGACTCATTAAACAAACTTATGATTCACCAATGGTAAGGTGTGAGGATTGGTTTCATTACGATATCGGGGTTAACAGACATATACAAACACAGGTGACATATATAATCACAAAAGACCTACGGAATACCAAGAGAAGACTACTCAACACTCTGTCATAACGTACATGGGAAAAGGATCCCAGGAATGTCAGACATCTGTATATGTGTAAAAGAACCACATCTTCCACACCTACAACAAGCCAAACATTGTAATCAAACTTGCTGTAATAAAAAATAAAAAAAATAAATTAAAAACACGAAGAAGATGTAGTGAGACAAACTTGAGGGGCTTTCTCCTGGCACATTCCATTCTAAATTCCAATCTAGAACACGACTTCCACTGAGGCTCTGTTGCCCTCTTAACCAGATTTGGTAAGAGAGAACTGCTGCCACCTTGTGGCCGTTTCACACAACAGCAGCTTTAATCCCAGCGCTAATGGTCCATTGATATTTAAAATCATTGCAGGCCTGTAAATCACACCTGCCCTGAAAACAAATCCTGGGGTCACATATCGACCAAAAAATTCAAAGGACGTCCATATTTCAAAATGACCGTTTCAAAAGGCATATTTTACGCACATTAGTGTTCTGCTTCTTTTTCTTTCTTTCCTTTTTTGTTAAAAAAACGGGAATGGAAAAAGGCATCCCTCAGAATGGGCGAAAATCGTTGCAAACGAATCAATGGACAAAGGTTTAATCTCCAATATATATAAACAGCTCATGCAGCTTAATATTAAAAAAACAAACAACCCAATACAAAAATGGGCAGAAGATCTAAAGAGACGTTTCTTCAAAGGAGACACAGAGATGGCCAAGACGCACATGAAAAGCTGCTCAACAGCACTAATTACTAGAGAAATGCAAATCAAAACTACAATGAGGTATCACCTCACACCTGTTAGAATCGGCTTCATCAGGAAATCTACAAACAACCAATTCTGGGGAGGGTGTGGACAAAAGCAGCCCTCTTCCACTATTGGTGGGAATGTAAATTGATACAGTCACTATGGAGAACAGTATGGAGTTTCTTTTTAAAAAACTAGAAATAGAATTACCATCTGATCCAGCAATTCCACGTCTGGGCATATACCCAGAGAAAACCATAAATCAAAAAGGCACATTCACCACAATGTTCATTGCAGCACTATTTACAATAGCCAGGTAATGGAAGCAACCTAAATGCCCACAGACAGATGAATGGATAAAGATGTGGTACATATATAAAATGGAATATTACTCAGCCATAAAGAGGAATGAAACTGGGTCATTTGTAGAGACATCGATGGATCTAGTGACTGTCATACAGAATGAAGTAAGTCAGAAAGAGGAAAACAAATATTGTATATTAATGCATATATGTGGAACCTAAAAAATGGTACAGATGAAATGATTTGCAGGGAAGAAATAGAGACACAGAGGTAGAGAACAAACGTATGGACACCAAGTATGGGAAGCCATGGGGTGGTGGTGGTGGGATGAGTTGGGAGATTGGGATTGACCTGTATACATGTATATGCATAAAATACATAACTAATAATAACCTGCTGTATAACAAATAAATAATATTAAATTTCAAAATTTAAAAAAAATAAAATTTAAAAATAAAACGGAAAAAAAGTTCTTCCCTTCACACAGATGTATTTATAGGAATGAATTATTTCCATGCCTATATCTATAAATACATAAAAGAGGAATAAAATCTAACTTAAACCATAAAAGAAAAAAAAACCCTGAACCCACCAGTTATACAAAGGAAAACCCTATCAGGGCACTTGCTCCAGCGGTAAACAATTCTGAAATTGGTCAGAGGTTGGGAACCATCTCCCATACAGCCAGCAACCCACCCCCCACGCAAGGAGCGTCCTCATTGCAAAGCTGGGGGACCATGCCGAGGTTTCTGTGAGTAAACGTGAGCTGAGCCCCAGGCCAGGTGCTGCTGAACTGTTCCCACCCTTTCCAGGTAAAACACCTGAAGATGTACAAGGGCTTGAAAGCCTAGATGAAGGGCCGTGGAGCCACACCAGCGACAGCACGCAGGCCAACTTGGTGCCTGCAGGCCAGCCAGGTTGGTCCTGGCCCCGGGCGCTCTTCCGGAAACTTTCCATTGCCCTGCCTGAGATACCCCTCCTTTCCCGGCCCCCACTGCTTTTTTCCTTCCTCACCTCTGTCCGGAGAGAAATTCCAGCGGAAGGTATGGGTGACACATCCTCTTCTTTACAGGTGGCAGCCTGGAAACCCATGCAGAAAGGCCAGAAGGGCCCCCCTCACACTGGGCCACCAACAAAGCTGTGGCCCCTCACTCCCTCCCACCAGCACAGCCCTGAGACTGCTGACGGGGCAGAGGATATGGAGTCAGGCACAGCTGCAGGTCCTATTGCCGCCTGGAGCGCTGTTTATATTGACCTCAACCAGGCACACCTGGGGAGGGCCGGCCGGCAGGGTAAGGCTGCCCAGTTCAGCTAATCCACAACCCTCAGGGAATCACATTTTTGAAAATGGACCTCGCTAAGGCAGAAGAGAAGCCAAGGAACAAAAGTACACAATGCCATTTGCAGCCCCGTAGATGAGTCTAGAGGTAATCACGTGACTTGTAGTAAGTCAGAAAGTGAAAGACACATATCGTATCATATCACTTATAGGTGTTACCTAAAAATGGATACCAGGGCAGATATTTCCATGGAGAAGAGCAATCACAGATTCATTAAACAAACGTATGGTTCACCAATGGAAAGGTGTGAGGATTTGTTGCATTACGATATCGGGGCTAACAGACATATATGACCACAGGTGACATATATAATAACCAAACACCTACAGAATACCAAGAGAAGACTACTTAACATTCTGTCATAACATACATGGGAAAAGGATCCCAGGAAGATCAGACATCTGTATATGTGTAAAAGAACCACATCTTCCACACCTACAACAAACCAAACATTGTAATCAAACTTGCTGTAATAAAAAATAAAAAAAATAAATTAAAAGCACGAACAAGATGTAGTGAGACAAACTTGAGGGGCTTTCTCCTGGCACATTCCATTCTAAATTCCAATCTAGAACACGACTTCCACTGAGGCTCTGTTGCCCTAGTCACCAGATTTGGTAAGGAAGAACTGCTGCCATCTTGTGGCCGTTTCACACAACAGCAGCTTTAATCCCAGCGCTATTGGTCCATTGATATTCAAAATCATTGCAGGCCTGTAAATCACACCTACCCTGAAAACAAATTCTGGGGTCACATATCGACCAAAAAATTCAAAGGACGTCCATATTTCAAAATGACCGTTTCAAAAGGCATATTTTACGCACATTAGTGTTCTGCTTCTTTTTCTTTCTTTCCTTTTTTGTTAAAAAAACGGGAATGGAAAAAGGCATCCCTCAGAATGGGCGAAAATCGTTGCAAACGAATCAATGGACAAAGGTTTAATCTCCAATATATATAAACAGCTCATGCAGCTCAATATTAAAAAAACAAACAACCCAATACAAAAATGGGCAGAAGATCTAAAGAGAGGTTTCTTTAAAGAAGACACAGAGATGGCCAAGACGCACATGAAAAGCTGCTCAACAGCACTAATTATTAGAGAAATGCAAATCAAAACTACAATGAGGTATCACCTCACACCTGTTAGAATCGGCATCATCAGGAAATCTACAAAGAACAAATTCTGGGGAGGGTGTGGACAAAAGGAGCCCTCTTCCACTATTGGTGGGAATGTAAATTGATACAGTCACTATGGAGAACAGTATGGAGTTTCCTTAAAAAAAAGTAGAAATAGAATTACCATCTGATCCAGGAATCCCACGTCGGGTCATATACACAGAGAAAACCATAAATCAAAAAGGCACATTCACCACAATGTTCATTGTAGCACTATTTACAATAGCCAGGTAATGGAAGCAACCTAAATGCCCACAGACAGATGAATGGATAAAGATGTGGTACATATATAAAATGGAATATTATTCGGCCATAAAGCGGAATGAAACTGGGTCATTTGTAGAGACATCGATGGATCGAGAGACTGTCATACAGAATGAAGTAAGTCAGAAAGAGGAAAACAAATATTGTATATTAATGCATATATGTGGAACCTAAAAAATGGTACAGATGAAATGATTTGCAGGGAAGAAATAGAGACACAGAGGTAGAGAACAAACGTATGGACACCAAGTATGGGAAGCCATGGGGTGGTGGTGGTGGGGTGAGTTGGGAGATTGGGATTGACCTGTATACATGTATATGCATAAAATACATAACTAATAATAACCTGCTGTATAAAAAAATAAATAAAATTAAATTTCAAAAGTTTAAAAAAATAAAATTTAAAAATAAAACAGAAAAAAGTTCTTCCCTTCACACAGATGTATTTATAGGAATGAATTATTTCAATGCTTATATCTATAAATACATAAAAGAGGAATAAAATCTAACTTAAACCATAAAAGAAAAAAAAAAACCCTGAACCCACCAGTTATACACAGGAAAACCCTATCAGGGCACTTGCTCCAGCGGTAAACAATTCTAAAATTGGCCAAGGTGGGGGATCATCTCCCATACAGCCAGCAACCCACTCCCCACGCAAGGATCGTCCTCATTGCAAAGCTGGGGGACCCTGCCGAGGCATCTGTGAGTAAACGTGAGCTGAGCCCCAGGCCAGCTGCTGCTGAACTGTTCCCACCCTTCCCAGGTAAAACACCTGAAGATGTACAATGGCTTGAAAGCCTAGATGAAGGGCCGTGGAGCCACACCAGCGACAGCACGCAGGCCACATTGGTGCCTGCAGGCCAGCCAGGGTGGTCCTGGTCCCGGGCGCTCTTCCGGAAGCTTTCCATTGCCCTGCCTGAGATACCCCTCCTGTCCCGGCCCCCACGGCTCTTTTCCTTCCTCATCTCTGTCCGGAGAGAAATTCCAGCGGAAGGTATGGGTGACACATCCTCTACTTTACAGGTGGCAGCCGGGCAACCCCTTCAGAAAATCTAGTAGAGCAGCCCTTACACTGGGCCACCAACAAAGCTGTGGCCCCTCACTCCCTCCCACCAGCACAGCCCCGAGACTGCTGACGGGGCAGAGAATATGGAGTCAGGCACAGCTTCAGGCGCTATTGCCGCCTGGAGCGCTGTTTATATTGACCTCAACCAGGCACACCTGGGGAGGGCCGGCCGGCAGGGTAAGGCTGGCCAGGTCAGCTAATCCACAACGCTCAGGGAATCACATTGTTGAAAATGGACCTCGCTAAGGCAGAATAGAAGCCAAGGAAAAAACGGACACAATGCCATTTGCAGCCCCGTAGATGAGTCTAGATGTAATCACGTGACTTGCAGTAAGTCAGAAAGTGAAAGACACATATCGTATCATATCACTTATAGGTGTTACCTAAAAATGGATACCAGGGCAGATATTTCCACGGAGAAGGGCAATCACAGACTCATTAAACAAACTTATGGTTCACCAATGGTAAGGTGTGAGGATTGGTTTCATTACGATATCGGGGTTAACAGACATATACAAACACAGGTGACATATATAATCACAAAAGACCTACGGAATACCAAGAGAAGACTACTCAACACTCTGTCATAACGTACATGGGAAAAGGATCCCAGGAATGTCAGACATCTGTATATGTGTAAAAGAACCACATCTTCCACACCTACAACAAGCCAAACATTGTAATCAAACTTGCTGTAATAAAAAATAAAAAAAATAAATTAAAAACACGAAGAAGATGTAGTGAGACAAACTTGAGGGGCTTTCTCCTGGCACATTCCATTCTAAATTCCAATCTAGAACACGACTTCCACTGAGGCTCTGTTGCCCTCTTAACCAGATTTGGTAAGAGAGAACTGCTGCCACCTTGTGGCCGTTTCACACAACAGCAGCTTTAATCCCAGCGCTAATGGTCCATTGATATTTAAAATCATTGCAGGCCTGTAAATCACACCTGCCCTGAAAACAAATCCTGGGGTCACATATCGACCAAAAAATTCAAAGGACGTCCATATTTCAAAATGACCGTTTCAAAAGGCATATTTTACGCACATTAGTGTTCTGCTTCTTTTTCTTTCTTTCCTTTTTTGTTAAAAAAACGGGAATGGAAAAAGGCATCCCTCAGAATGGGCGAAAATCGTTGCAAACGAATCAATGGACAAAGGTTTAATCTCCAATATATATAAACAGCTCATGCAGCTTAATATTAAAAAAACAAACAACCCAATACAAAAATGGGCAGAAGATCTAAAGAGACGTTTCTTCAAAGGAGACACAGAGATGGCCAAGACGCACATGAAAAGCTGCTCAACAGCACTAATTACTAGAGAAATGCAAATCAAAACTACAATGAGGTATCACCTCACACCTGTTAGAATCGGCTTCATCAGGAAATCTACAAACAACCAATTCTGGGGAGGGTGTGGACAAAAGGAGCCCTCTTCCACTATTGGTGGGAATGTAAATTGATACAGTCACTATGGAGAACAGTATGGAGTTTCTTTTTAAAAAACTAGAAATAGAATTACCATCTGATCCAGCAATTCCACGTCTGGGCATATACCCAGAGAAAACCATAAATCAAAAAGGCACATTCACCACAATGTTCATTGCAGCACTATTTACAATAGCCAGGTAATGGAAGCAACCTAAATGCCCACAGACAGATGAATGGATAAAGATGTGGTACATATATAAAATGGAATATTACTCAGCCATAAAGAGGAATGAAACTGGGTCATTTGTAGAGACATCGATGGATCTAGTGACTGTCATACAGAATGAAGTAAGTCAGAAAGAGGAAAACAAATATTGTATATTAATGCATATATGTGGAACCTAAAAAATGGTACAGATGAAATGATTTGCAGGGAAGAAATAGAGACACAGAGGTAGAGAACAAACGTATGGACACCAAGTATGGGAAGCCATGGGGTGGTGGTGGTGGGATGAGTTGGGAGATTGGGATTGACCTGTATACATGTATATGCATAAAATACATAACTAATAATAACCTGCTGTATAACAAATAAATAATATTAAATTTCAAAATTTAAAAAAAATAAAATTTAAAAATAAAACGGAAAAAAAGTTCTTCCCCTCACACAGATGTATTTATAGGAATGAATTATTTCCATGCCTATATCTATAAATACATAAAAGAGGAATAAAATCTAACTTAAACCATAAAAGAAAAAAAAACCCTGAACCCACCAGTTATACAAAGGAAAACCCTATCAGGGCACTTGCTCCAGCGGTAAACAATTCTGAAATTGGTCAGAGGTTGGGAACCATCTCCCATACAGCCAGCAACCCACCCCCCACGCAAGGAGCGTCCTCATTGCAAAGCTGGGGGACCATGCCGAGGTTTCTGTGAGTAAACGTGAGCTGAGCCCCAGGCCAGGTGCTGCTGAACTGTTCCCACCCTTTCCAGGTAAAACACCTGAAGATGTACAAGGGCTTGAAAGCCTAGATGAAGGGCCGTGGAGCCACACCAGCGACAGCACGCAGGCCAACTTGGTGCCTGCAGGCCAGCCAGGTTGGTCCTGGCCCCGGGCGCTCTTCCGGAAGCTTTCCATTGCCCTGCCTGAGATACCCCTCCTTTCCCGGCCCCCACTGCTTTTTTCCTTCCTCACCTCTGTCCGGAGAGAAATTCCAGCGGAAGGTATGGGTGACACATCCTCTTCTTTACAGGTGGCAGCCTGGAAACCCATGCAGAAAGGCCAGAAGGGCCCCCCTCACACTGGGCCACCAACAAAGCTGTGGCCCCTCACTCCCTCCCACCAGCACAGCCCTGAGACTGCTGACGGGGCAGAGGATATGGAGTCAGGCACAGCTGCAGGTCCTATTGCCGCCTGGAGCGCTGTTTATATTGACCTCAACCAGGCACACCTGGGGAGGGCCGGCCGGCAGGGTAAGGCTGCCCAGTTCAGCTAATCCACAACCCTCAGGGAATCACATTTTTGAAAATGGACCTCGCTAAGGCAGAAGAGAAGCCAAGGAACAAAAGTACACAATGCCATTTGCAGCCCCGTAGATGAGTCTAGAGGTAATCACGTGACTTGTAGTAAGTCAGAAAGTGAAAGACACATATCGTATCATATCACTTATAGGTGTTACCTAAAAATGGATACCAGGGCAGATATTTCCATGGAGAAGAGCAATCACAGATTCATTAAACAAACGTATGGTTCACCAATGGAAAGGTGTGAGGATTTGTTGCATTACGATATCGGGGCTAACAGACATATATGAACACAGGTGACATATATAATAACCAAACACCTACAGAATACCAAGAGAAGACTACTTAACATTCTGTCATAACATACATGGGAAAAGGATCCCAGGAAGATCAGACATCTGTATATGTGTAAAAGAACCACATCTTCCACACCTACAACAAACCAAACATTGTAATCAAACTTGCTGTAATAAAAAATAAAAAAAATAAATTAAAAGCACGAACAAGATGTAGTGAGACAAACTTGAGGGGCTTTCTCCTGGCACATTCCATTCTAAATTCCAATCTAGAACACGACTTCCACTGAGGCTCTGTTGCCCTAGTCACCAGATTTGGTAAGGAAGAACTGCTGCCATCTTGTGGCCGTTTCACACAACAGCAGCTTTAATCCCAGCGCTATTGGTCCATTGATATTCAAAATCATTGCAGGCCTGTAAATCACACCTACCCTGAAAACAAATCCTGGGGTCACATATCGACCAAAAAATTCAAAGGACGTCCATATTTCAAAATGACCGTTTCAAAAGGCATATTTTACGCACATTAGTGTTCTGCTTCTTTTTCTTTCTTTCCTTTTCTTGTTAAAAAAAACGGGAATGGAAAAAGGCATCCCTCAGAATGGGCGAAAATCGTTGCAAACGAATCAATGGACAAAGGTTTAATCTCCAATATATATAAACAGCTCATGCAGCTCAATATTAAAAAAACAAACAACCCAATACAAAAATGGGCAGAAGATCTAAAGAGAGGTTTCTTTAAAGAAGACACAGAGATGGCCAAGACGCACATGAAAAGCTGCTCAACAGCACTAATTATTAGAGAAATGCAAATCAAAACTACAATGAGGTATCACCTCACACCTGTTAGAATCGGCATCATCAGGAAATCTACAAAGAACAAATTCTGGGGAGGGTGTGGACAAAAGGAGCCCTCTTCCACTATTGGTGGGAATGTAAATTGATACAGTCACTATGGAGAACAGTATGGAGTTTCCTTAAAAAAAAGTAGAAATAGAATTACCATCTGATCCAGGAATCCCACGTCGGGTCATATACACAGAGAAAACCATAAATCAAAAAGGCACATTCACCACAATGTTCATTGTAGCACTATTTACAATAGCCAGGTAATGGAAGCAACCTAAATGCCCACAGACAGATGAATGGATAAAGATGTGGTACATATATAAAATGGAATATTATTCGGCCATAAAGCGGAATGAAACTGGGTCATTTGTAGAGACATCGATGGATCGAGAGACTGTCATACAGAATGAAGTAAGTCAGAAAGAGGAAAACAAGTATTGTATATTAATGCATATATGTGGAACCTAAAAAATGGTACAGATGAACTGATTTGCAGGGAAGAAATAGAGACACAGAGGTAGAGAACAAACGTATGGACACCAAGTATGGGAAGCCATGGGGTGGTGGTGGTGGGGTGAGTTGGGAGATTGGGATTGACCTGTATACATGTATATGCATAAAATACATAACTAATAATAACCTGCTGTATAAAAAAATAAATAAAATTAAATTTCAAAAGTTTAAAAAAATAAAATTTAAAAATAAAACAGAAAAAAGTTCTTCCCTTCACACAGATGTATTTATAGGAATGAATTATTTCAATGCTTATATCTATAAATACATAAAAGAGGAATAAAATCTAACTTAAACCATAAAAGAAAAAAAAAACCCTGAACCCACCAGTTATACACAGGAAAACCCTATCAGGGCACTTGCTCCAGCGGTAAACAATTCTAAAATTGGCCAAGGTGGGGGATCATCTCCCATACAGCCAGCAACCCACTCCCCACGCAAGGATCGTCCTCATTGCAAAGCTGGGGGACCCTGCCGAGGCATCTGTGAGTAAACGTGAGCTGAGCCCCAGGCCAGCTGCTGCTGAACTGTTCCCACCCTTCCCAGGTAAAACACCTGAAGATGTACAATGGCTTGAAAGCCTAGATGAAGGGCCGTGGAGCCACACCAGCGAGAGCACGCAGGCCACATTGGTGCCTGCAGGCCAGCCAGGGTGGTCCTGGTCCCGGGCGCTCTTCTGGAAGCTTTCCATTGCCCTGCCTGAGATACCCCTCCTGTCCCGGCCCCCACGGCTCTTTTCCTTCCTCATCTCTGTCCGGAGAGAAATTCCAGCGGAAGGTATGGGTGACACATCCTCTACTTTACAGGTGGCAGCCGGGCAACCCCTTCAGAAAATCTAGTAGAGCAGCCCTTACACTGGGCCACCAACAAAGCTGTGGCCCCTCACTCCCTCCCACCAGCACAGCCCCGAGACTGCTGACGGGGCAGAGAATATGGAGTCAGGCACAGCTTCAGGCGCTATTGCCGCCTGGAGCGCTGTTTATATTGACCTCAACCAGGCACACCTGGGGAGGGCCGGCCGGCAGGGTAAGGCTGGCCAGGTCAGCTAATCCACAACGCTCAGGGAATCACATTGTTGAAAATGGACCTCGCTAAGGCAGAATAGAAGCCAAGGAAAAAACGGACACAATGCCATTTGCAGCCCCGTAGATGAGTCTAGATGTAATCACGTGACTTGCAGTAAGTCAGAAAGTGAAAGACACATATCGTATCATATCACTTATAGGTGTTACCTAAAAATGGATACCAGGGCAGATATTTCCACGGAGAAGGGCAATCACAGACTCATTAAACAAACTTATGGTTCACCAATGGTAAGGTGTGAGGATTGGTTTCATTACGATATCGGGGTTAACAGACATATACAAACACAGGTGACATATATAATCACAAAAGACCTACGGAATACCAAGAGAAGACTACTCAACACTCTGTCATAACGTACATGGGAAAAGGATCCCAGGAATGTCAGACATCTGTATATGTGTAAAAGAACCACATCTTCCACACCTACAACAAGCCAAACATTGTAATCAAACTTGCTGTAATAAAAAATAAAAAAAAATAAATTAAAAACACGAAGAAGATGTAGTGAGACAAACTTGAGGGGCTTTCTCCTGGCACATTCCATTCTAAATTCCAATCTAGAACACGACTTCCACTGAGGCTCTGTTGCCCTCTTAACCAGATTTGGTAAGAGAGAACTGCTGCCACCTTGTGGCCGTTTCACACAACAGCAGCTTTAATCCCAGCGCTAATGGTCCATTGATATTTAAAATCATTGCAGGCCTGTAAATCACACCTGCCCTGAAAACAAATCCTGGGGTCACATATCGACCAAAAAATTCAAAGGACGTCCATATTTCAAAATGACCGTTTCAAAAGGCATATTTTACGCACATTAGTGTTCTGCTTCTTTTTCTTTCTTTCCTTTTTTGTTAAAAAAACGGGAATGGAAAAAGGCATCCCTCAGAATGGGCGAAAATCGTTGCAAACGAATCAATGGACAAAGGTTTAATCTCCAATATATATAAACAGCTCATGCAGCTTAATATTAAAAAAAACAAACAACCCAATACAAAAATGGGCAGAAGATCTAAAGAGACGTTTCTTCAAAGGAGACACAGAGATGGCCAAGAGGCACATGAAAAGCTGCTCAACAGCACTAATTATTAGAGAAATGTAAATCAAAACTACAATGAGGTATCACCTCACACCTGTTAGAATCGGCATCATCAGGAAATCTACAAACAACCAATTCTGGGGAGGGTGTGGACAAAAGGAGCCCTCTTCCACTATTGGTGGGAATGTAAATTGATACAGTCACTATGGAGAACAGTATGGAGTTTCCTTAAAAAAAAGTAGAAATAGAATTACCATCTGATCCAGGAATCCCACGTCGGGTCATATACACAGAGAAAACCATAAATCAAAAAGGCACATTCACCACAATGTTCATTGTAGCACTATTTACAATAGCCAGGTAATGGAAGCAACCTAAATGCCCACAGACAGATGAATGGATAAAGATGTGGTACATATATAAAATGGAATATTATTCGGCCATAAAGCGGAATGAAACTGGGTCATTTGTAGAGACATCGATGGATCGAGAGACTGTCATACAGAATGAAGTAAGTCAGAAAGAGGAAAACAAATATTGTATATTAATGCATATATGTGGAACCTAAAAAATGGTACAGATGAAATGATTTGCAGGGAAGAAATAGAGACACAGAGGTAGAGAACAAACGTATGGACACCAAGTATGGGAAGCCATGGGGTGGTGGTGGTGGGATGAGTTGGGAGATTGGGATTGACCTGTATACATGTATATGCATAAAATACATAACTAATAATAACCTGCTGTATAAAAAAATAAATAAAATTAAATTTCAAAAGTTTAAAAAAATAAAATTTAAAAATAAAACAGAAAAAAGTTCTTCCCTTCACACAGATGTATTTATAGGAATGAATTATTTCAATGCTTATATCTATAAATACATAAAAGAGGAATAAAATCTAACTTAAACCATAAAAGAAAAAAAAAACCCTGAACCCACCAGTTATACACAGGAAAACCCTATCAGGGCACTTGCTCCAGCGGTAAACAATTCTAAAATTGGCCAAGGTGGGGGATCATCTCCCATACAGCCAGCAACCCACTCCCCACGCAAGGATCGTCCTCATTGCAAAGCTGGGGGACCCTGCCGAGGCATCTGTGAGTAAACGTGAGCTGAGCCCCAGGCCAGCTGCTGCTGAACTGTTCCCACCCTTCCCAGGTAAAACACCTGAAGATGTACAATGGCTTGAAAGCCTAGATGAAGGGCCGTGGAGCCACACCAGCGACAGCACGCAGGCCACATTGGTGCCTGCAGGCCAGCCAGGGTGGTCCTGGTCCCGGGCGCTCTTCCGGAAGCTTTCCATTGCCCTGCCTGAGATACCCCTCCTGTCCCGGCCCCCACGGCTCTTTTCCTTCCTCATCTCTGTCCGGAGAGAAATTCCAGCGGAAGGTATGGGTGACACATCCTCTACTTTACAGGTGGCAGCCGGGCAACCCCTTCAGAAAATCTAGTAGAGCAGCCCTTACACTGGGCCACCAACAAAGCTGTGGCCCCTCACTCCCTCCCACCAGCACAGCCCCGAGACTGCTGACGGGGCAGAGAATATGGAGTCAGGCACAGCTTCAGGCGCTATTGCCGCCTGGAGCGCTGTTTATATTGACCTCAACCAGGCACACCTGGGGAGGGCCGGCCGGCAGGGTAAGGCTGGCCAGGTCAGCTAATCCACAACGCTCAGGGAATCACATTGTTGAAAATGGACCTCGCTAAGGCAGAATAGAAGCCAAGGAAAAAACGGACACAATGCCATTTGCAGCCCCGTAGATGAGTCTAGATGTAATCACGTGACTTGCAGTAAGTCAGAAAGTGAAAGACACATATCGTATCATATCACTTATAGGTGTTACCTAAAAATGGATACCACGGCAGATATTTCCACGGAGAAGGGCAATCACAGACTCATTAAACAAACTTATGGTTCACCAATGGTAAGGTGTGAGGATTGGTTTCATTACGATATCGGGGTTAACAGACATATACAAACACAGGTGACATATATAATCACAAAAGACCTACGGAATACCAAGAGAAGACTACTCAACACTCTGTCATAACGTACATGGGAAAAGGATCCCAGGAATGTCAGACATCTGTATATGTGTAAAAGAACCACATCTTCCACACCTACAACAAGCCAAACATTGTAATCAAACTTGCTGTAATAAAAAATAAAAAAAATAAATTAAAAACACGAAGAAGATGTAGTGAGACAAACTTGAGGGGCTTTCTCCTGGCACATTCCATTCTAAATTCCAATCTAGAACACGACTTCCACTGAGGCTCTGTTGCCCTCTTAACCAGATTTGGTAAGAGAGAACTGCTGCCACCTTGTGGCCGTTTCACACAACAGCAGCTTTAATCCCAGCGCTAATGGTCCATTGATATTTAAAATCATTGCAGGCCTGTAAATCACACCTGCCCTGAAAACAAATCCTGGGGTCACATATCGACCAAAAAATTCAAAGGACGTCCATATTTCAAAATGACCGTTTCAAAAGGCATATTTTACGCACATTAGTGTTCTGCTTCTTTTTCTTTCTTTCCTTTTTTGTTAAAAAAACGGGAATGGAAAAAGGCATCCCTCAGAATGGGCGAAAATCGTTGCAAACGAATCAATGGACAAAGGTTTAATCTCCAATATATATAAACAGCTCATGCAGCTTAATATTAAAAAAAACAAACAACCCAATACAAAAATGGGCAGAAGATCTAAAGAGACGTTTCTTCAAAGGAGACACAGAGATGGCCAAGAGGCACATGAAAAGCTGCTCAACAGCACTAATTATTAGAGAAATGTAAATCAAAACTACAATGAGGTATCACCTCACACCTGTTAGAATCGGCATCATCAGGAAATCTACAAACAACCAATTCTGGGGAGGGTGTGGACAAAAGGAGCCCTCTTCCACTATTGGTGGGAATGTAAATTGATACAGTCACTATGGAGAACAGTATGGAGTTTCCTTAAAAAAAAGTAGAAATAGAATTACCATCTGATCCAGGAATCCCACGTCGGGTCATATACACAGAGAAAACCATAAATCAAAAAGGCACATTCACCACAATGTTCATTGTAGCACTATTTACAATAGCCAGGTAATGGAAGCAACCTAAATGCCCACAGACAGATGAATGGATAAAGATGTGGTACATATATAAAATGGAATATTATTCGGCCATAAAGCGGAATGAAACTGGGTCATTTGTAGAGACATCGATGGATCGAGAGACTGTCATACAGAATGAAGTAAGTCAGAAAGAGGAAAACAAATATTGTATATTAATGCATATATGTGGAACCTAAAAAATGGTACAGATGAAATGATTTGCAGGGAAGAAATAGAGACACAGAGGTAGAGAACAAACGTATGGACACCAAGTATGGGAAGCCATGGGGTGGTGGTGGTGGGGTGAGTTGGGAGATTGGGATTGACCTGTATACATGTATATGCATAAAATACATAACTAATAATAACCTGCTGTATAAAAAAATAAATAAAATTAAATTTCAAAAGTTTAAAAAAATAAAATTTAAAAATAAAACAGAAAAAAGTTCTTCCCTTCACACAGATGTATTTATAGGAATGAATTATTTCAATGCTTATATCTATAAATACATAAAAGAGGAATAAAATCTAACTTAAACCATAAAAGAAAAAAAAAAACCCTGAACCCACCAGTTATACACAGGAAAACCCTATCAGGGCACTTGCTCCAGCGGTAAACAATTCTAAAATTGGCCAAGGTGGGGGATCATCTCCCATACAGCCAGCAACCCACTCCCCACGCAAGGATCGTCCTCATTGCAAAGCTGGGGGACCCTGCCGAGGCATCTGTGAGTAAACGTGAGCTGAGCCCCAGGCCAGCTGCTGCTGAACTGTTCCCACCCTTCCCAGGTAAAACACCTGAAGATGTACAATGGCTTGAAAGCCTAGATGAAGGGCCGTGGAGCCACACCAGCGACAGCACGCAGGCCACATTGGTGCCTGCAGGCCAGCCAGGGTGGTCCTGGTCCCGGGCGCTCTTCCGGAAGCTTTCCATTGCCCTGCCTGAGATACCCCTCCTGTCCCGGCCCCCACGGCTCTTTTCCTTCCTCATCTCTGTCCGGAGAGAAATTCCAGCGGAAGGTATGGGTGACACATCCTCTACTTTACAGGTGGCAGCCGGGCAACCCCTTCAGAAAATCTAGTAGAGCAGCCCTTACACTGGGCCACCAACAAAGCTGTGGCCCCTCACTCCCTCCCACCAGCACAGCCCCGAGACTGCTGACGGGGCAGAGAATATGGAGTCAGGCACAGCTTCAGGCGCTATTGCCGCCTGGAGCGCTGTTTATATTGACCTCAACCAGGCACACCTGGGGAGGGCCGGCCGGCAGGGTAAGGCTGGCCAGGTCAGCTAATCCACAACGCTCAGGGAATCACATTGTTGAAAATGGACCTCGCTAAGGCAGAATAGAAGCCAAGGAAAAAACGGACACAATGCCATTTGCAGCCCCGTAGATGAGTCTAGATGTAATCACGTGACTTGCAGTAAGTCAGAAAGTGAAAGACACATATCGTATCATATCACTTATAGGTGTTACCTAAAAATGGATACCACGGCAGATATTTCCACGGAGAAGGGCAATCACAGACTCATTAAACAAACTTATGGTTCACCAATGGTAAGGTGTGAGGATTGGTTTCATTACGATATCGGGGTTAACAGACATATACAAACACAGGTGACATATATAATCACAAAAGACCTACGGAATACCAAGAGAAGACTACTCAACACTCTGTCATAACGTACATGGGAAAAGGATCCCAGGAATGTCAGACATCTGTATATGTGTAAAAGAACCACATCTTCCACACCTACAACAAGCCAAACATTGTAATCAAACTTGCTGTAATAAAAAATAAAAAAAATAAATTAAAAACACGAAGAAGATGTAGTGAGACAAACTTGAGGGGCTTTCTCCTGGCACATTCCATTCTAAATTCCAATCTAGAACACGACTTCCACTGAGGCTCTGTTGCCCTCTTAACCAGATTTGGTAAGAGAGAACTGCTGCCACCTTGTGGCCGTTTCACACAACAGCAGCTTTAATCCCAGCGCTAATGGTCCATTGATATTTAAAATCATTGCAGGCCTGTAAATCACACCTGCCCTGAAAACAAATCCTGGGGTCACATATCGACCAAAAAATTCAAAGGACGTCCATATTTCAAAATGACCGTTTCAAAAGGCATATTTTACGCACATTAGTGTTCTGCTTCTTTTTCTTTCTTTCCTTTTTTGTTAAAAAAACGGGAATGGAAAAAGGCATCCCTCAGAATGGGCGAAAATCGTTGCAAACGAATCAATGGACAAAGGTTTAATCTCCAATATATATAAACAGCTCATGCAGCTTAATATTAAAAAAACAAACAACCCAATACAAAAATGGGCAGAAGATCTAAAGAGACGTTTCTTCAAAGGAGACACAGAGATGGCCAAGACGCACATGAAAAGCTGCTCAACAGCACTAATTACTAGAGAAATGCAAATCAAAACTACAATGAGGTATCACCTCACACCTGTTAGAATCGGCTTCATCAGGAAATCTACAAACAACCAATTCTGGGGAGGGTGTGGACAAAAGCAGCCCTCTTCCACTATTGGTGGGAATGTAAATTGATACAGTCACTATGGAGAACAGTATGGAGTTTCTTTTTAAAAAACTAGAAATAGAATTACCATCTGATCCAGCAATTCCACGTCTGGGCATATACCCAGAGAAAACCATAAATCAAAAAGGCACATTCACCACAATGTTCATTGCAGCACTATTTACAATAGCCAGGTAATGGAAGCAACCTAAATGCCCACAGACAGATGAATGGATAAAGATGTGGTACATATATAAAATGGAATATTACTCAGCCATAAAGAGGAATGAAACTGGGTCATTTGTAGAGACATCGATGGATCTAGTGACTGTCATACAGAATGAAGTAAGTCAGAAAGAGGAAAACAAATATTGTATATTAATGCATATATGTGGAACCTAAAAAATGGTACAGATGAAATGATTTGCAGGGAAGAAATAGAGACACAGAGGTAGAGAACAAACGTATGGACACCAAGTATGGGAAGCCATGGGGTGGTGGTGGTGGGATGAGTTGGGAGATTGGGATTGACCTGTATACATGTATATGCATAAAATACATAACTAATAATAACCTGCTGTATAACAAATAAATAATATTAAATTTCAAAATTTAAAAAAAATAAAATTTAAAAATAAAACAGAAAAAAGTTCTTCCCTTCACACAGATGTATTTATAGGAATGAATTATTTCCATGCCTATATCTATAAATACATAAAAGAGGAATAAAATCTAACTTAAACCATAAAAGAAAAAAAAACCCTGAACCCACCAGTTATACAAAGGAAAACCCTATGAGGGCACTTGCTCCAGCGGTAAACAATTCTGAAATTGGTCAGAGGTTGGGAACCATCTCCCATACAGCCAGCAACCCACCCCCCACGCAAGGAGCATCCTCATTGCAAAGCTGGGGGACCATGCCGAGGTTTCTGTGAGTAAACGTGAGCTGAGCCCAAGGCCAGGTGCTGCTGAACTGTTCCCACCCTTTCCAGGTAAAACACCTGAAGATGTACAAGGGCTTGAAAGCCTAGATGAAGGGCCGTGGAGCCACACCAGCGACAGCACGCAGGCCAACTTGGTGCCTGCAGGCCAGCCAGGTTGGTCCTGGCCCCGGGCGCTCTTCCGGAAGCTTTCCATTGCCCTGCCTGAGATACCCCTCCTTTCCCGGCCCCCACTGCTTTTTTCCTTCCTCACCTCTGTCCGGAGAGAAATTCCAGCGGAAGGTATGGGTGACACATCCTCTTCTTTACAGGTGGCAGCCTGGAAACCCATGCAGAAAGGCCAGAAGGGCCCCCCTCACACTGGGCCACCAACAAAGCTGTGGCCCCTCACTCCCTCCCACCAGAACAGCCCTGAGACTGCTGACGGGGCAGAGGATATGGAGTCAGGCACAGCTGCAGGTCCTATTGCCGCCTGGAGCGCTGTTTATATTGACCTCAACCAGGCACACCTAGGGAGGGCCGGCCGGCAGGGTAAGGCTGCCCAGTTCAGCTAATCCACAACCCTCAGGGAATCACATTTTTGAAAATGGACCTCGCTAAGGCAGAAGAGAAGCCAAGGAACAAAAGTACACAATGCCATTTGCAGCCCCGTAGATGAGTCTAGAGGTAATCACGTGACTTGTAGTAAGTCAGAAAGTGAAAGACACATATCGTATCATATCACTTATAGGTGTTACCTAAAAATGGATACCAGGGCAGATATTTCCATGGAGAAGAGCAATCACAGATTCATTAAACAAACGTATGGTTCACCAATGGAAAGGTGTGAGGATTTGTTGCATTACGATATCGGGGCTAACAGACATATATGAACACAGGTGACATATATAATAACCAAACACCTACAGAATACCAAGAGAAGACTACTTAACATTCTGTCATAACATACATGGGAAAAGGATCCCAGGAAGATCAGACATCTGTATATGTGTAAAAGAACCACATCTTCCACACCTACAACAAACCAAACATTGTAATCAAACTTGCTGTAATAAAAAATAAAAAAAATAAATTAAAAGCACGAACAAGATGTAGTGAGACAAACTTGAGGGGCTTTCTCCTGGCACATTCCATTCTAAATTCCAATCTAGAACACGACTTCCACTGAGGCTCTGTTGCCCTAGTCACCAGATTTGGTAAGGAAGAACTGCTGCCATCTTGTGGCCGTTTCACACAACAGCAGCTTTAATCCCAGCGCTATTGGTCCATTGATATTCAAAATCATTGCAGGCCTGTAAATCACACCTACCCTGAAAACAAATCCTGGGGTCACATATCGACCAAAAAATTCAAAGGACGTCCATATTTCAAAATGACCGTTTCAAAAGGCATATTTTACGCACATTAGTGTTCTGCTTCTTTTTCTTTCTTTCCTTTTCTTGTTAAAAAAAACGGGAATGGAAAAAGGCATCCCTCAGAATGGGCGAAAATCGTTGCAAACGAATCAATGGACAAAGGTTTAATCTCCAATATATATAAACAGCTCATGCAGCTCAATATTAAAAAAACAAACAACCCAATACAAAAATGGGCAGAAGATCTAAAGAGAGGTTTCTTTAAAGAAGACACAGAGATGGCCAAGACGCACATGAAAAGCTGCTCAACAGCACTAATTATTAGAGAAATGCAAATCAAAACTACAATGAGGTATCACCTCACACCTGTTAGAATCGGCATCATCAGGAAATCTACAAAGAACAAATTCTGGGGAGGGTGTGGACAAAAGGAGCCCTCTTCCACTATTGGTGGGAATGTAAATTGATACAGTCACTATGGAGAACAGTATGGAGTTTCCTTAAAAAAAAGTAGAAATAGAATTACCATCTGATCCAGGAATCCCACGTCGGGTCATATACACAGAGAAAACCATAAATCAAAAAGGCACATTCACCACAATGTTCATTGTAGCACTATTTACAATAGCCAGGTAATGGAAGCAACCTAAATGCCCACAGACAGATGAATGGATAAAGATGTGGTACATATATAAAATGGAATATTATTCGGCCATAAAGCGGAATGAAACTGGGTCATTTGTAGAGACATCGATGGATCGAGAGACTGTCATACAGAATGAAGTAAGTCAGAAAGAGGAAAACAAGTATTGTATATTAATGCATATATGTGGAACCTAAAAAATGGTACAGATGAAATGATTTGCAGGGAAGAAATAGAGACACAGAGGTAGAGAACAAACGTATGGACACCAAGTATGGGAAGCCATGGGGTGGTGGTGGTGGGGTGAGTTGGGAGATTGGGATTGACCTGTATACATGTATATGCATAAAATACATAACTAATAATAACCTGCTGTATAAAAAAATAAATAAAATTAAATTTCAAAAGTTTAAAAAAATAAAATTTAAAAATAAAACAGAAAAAAGTTCTTCCCTTCACACAGATGTATTTATAGGAATGAATTATTTCAATGCTTATATCTATAAATACATAAAAGAGGAATAAAATCTAACTTAAACCATAAAAGAAAAAAAAAACCCTGAACCCACCAGTTATACACAGGAAAACCCTATCAGGGCACTTGCTCCAGCGGTAAACAATTCTAAAATTGGCCAAGGTGGGGGATCATCTCCCATACAGCCAGCAACCCACTCCCCACGCAAGGATCGTCCTCATTGCAAAGCTGGGGGACCCTGCCGAGGCATCTGTGAGTAAACGTGAGCTGAGCCCCAGGCCAGCTGCTGCTGAACTGTTCCCACCCTTCCCAGGTAAAACACCTGAAGATGTACAATGGCTTGAAAGCCTAGATGAAGGGCCGTGGAGCCACACCAGCGACAGCACGCAGGCCACATTGGTGCCTGCAGGCCAGCCAGGGTGGTCCTGGTCCCGGGCGCTCTTCCGGAAGCTTTCCATTGCCCTGCCTGAGATACCCCTCCTGTCCCGGCCCCCACGGCTCTTTTCCTTCCTCATCTCTGTCCGGAGAGAAATTCCAGCGGAAGGTATGGGTGACACATCCTCTACTTTACAGGTGGCAGCCGGGCAACCCCTTCAGAAAATCTAGTAGAGCAGCCCTTACACTGGGCCACCAACAAAGCTGTGGCCCCTCACTCCCTCCCACCAGCACAGCCCCGAGACTGCTGACGGGGCAGAGAATATGGAGTCAGGCACAGCTTCAGGCGCTATTGCCGCCTGGAGCGCTGTTTATATTGACCTCAACCAGGCACACCTGGGGAGGGCCGGCCGGCAGGGTAAGGCTGGCCAGGTCAGCTAATCCACAACGCTCAGGGAATCACATTGTTGAAAATGGACCTCGCTAAGGCAGAATAGAAGCCAAGGAAAAAACGGACACAATGCCATTTGCAGCCCCGTAGATGAGTCTAGATGTAATCACGTGACTTGCAGTAAGTCAGAAAGTGAAAGACACATATCGTATCATATCACTTATAGGTGTTACCTAAAAATGGATACCAGGGCAGATATTTCCACGGAGAAGGGCAATCACAGACTCATTAAACAAACTTATGGTTCACCAATGGTAAGGTGTGAGGATTGGTTTCATTACGATATCGGGGTTAACAGACATATACAAACACAGGTGACATATATAATCACAAAAGACCTACGGAATACCAAGAGAAGACTACTCAACACTCTGTCATAACGTACATGGGAAAAGGATCCCAGGAATGTCAGACATCTGTATATGTGTAAAAGAACCACATCTTCCACACCTACAACAAGCCAAACATTGTAATCAAACTTGCTGTAATAAAAAATAAAAAAAATAAATTAAAAACACGAAGAAGATGTAGTGAGACAAACTTGAGGGGCTTTCTCCTGGCACATTCCATTCTAAATTCCAATCTAGAACACGACTTCCACTGAGGCTCTGTTGCCCTCTTAACCAGATTTGGTAAGAGAGAACTGCTGCCACCTTGTGGCCGTTTCACACAACAGCAGCTTTAATCCCAGCGCTAATGGTCCATTGATATTTAAAATCATTGCAGGCCTGTAAATCACACCTACCCTGAAAACAAATCCTGGGGTCACATATCGACCAAAAAATTCAAAGGACGTCCATATTTCAAAATGACCGTTTCAAAAGGCATATTTTACGCACATTAGTGTTCTGCTTCTTTTTCTTTCTTTCCTTTTTTGTTAAAAAAACGGGAATGGAAAAAGGCATCCCTCAGAATGGGCGAAAATCGTTGCAAACGAATCAATGGACAAAGGTTTAATCTCCAATATATATAAACAGCTCATGCAGCTTAATATTAAAAAAAACAAACAACCCAATACAAAAATGGGCAGAAGATCTAAAGAGACGTTTCTTCAAAGGAGACACAGAGATGGCCAAGAGGCACATGAAAAGCTGCTCAACAGCACTAATTATTAGAGAAATGTAAATCAAAACTACAATGAGGTATCACCTCACACCTGTTAGAATCGGCATCATCAGGAAATCTACAAACAACCAATTCTGGGTAGGGTGTGGACAAAAGGAGCCCTCTTCCACTATTGGTGGGAATGTAAATTGATACAGTCACTATGGAGAACAGTATGGAGTTTCCTTAAAAAAAAGTAGAAATAGAATTACCATCTGATCCAGGAATCCCACGTCGGGTCATATACACAGAGAAAACCATAAATCAAAAAGGCACATTCACCACAATGTTCATTGTAGCACTATTTACAATAGCCAGGTAATGGAAGCAACCTAAATGCCCACAGACAGATGAATGGATAAAGATGTGGTACATATATAAAATGGAATATTATTCGGCCATAAAGCGGAATGAAACTGGGTCATTTGTAGAGACATCGATGGATCGAGAGACTGTCATACAGAATGAAGTAAGTCAGAAAGAGGAAAACAAATATTGTATATTAATGCATATATGTGGAACCTAAAAAATGGTACAGATGAAATGATTTGCAGGGAAGAAATAGAGACACAGAGGTAGAGAACAAACGTATGGACACCAAGTATGGGAAGCCATGGGGTGGTGGTGGTGGGATGAGTTGGGAGATTGGGATTGACCTGTATACATGTTTATGCATAAAATACATAACTAATAATAACCTGCTGTATAAAAAAATAAATAAAATTAAATTTCAAAAGTTTAAAAAAATAAAATTTAAAAATAAAACAGAAAAAAGTTCTTCCCTTCACACAGATGTATTTATAGGAATGAATTATTTCAATGCTTATATCTATAAATACATAAAAGAGGAATAAAATCTAACTTAAACCATAAAAGAAAAAAAAAAACCCTGAACCCACCAGTTATACACAGGAAAACCCTATCAGGGCACTTGCTCCAGCGGTAAACAATTCTAAAATTGGCCAAGGTGGGGGATCATCTCCCATACAGCCAGCAACCCACTCCCCACGCAAGGATCGTCCTCATTGCAAAGCTGGGGGACCCTGCCGAGGCATCTGTGAGTAAACGTGAGCTGAGCCCCAGGCCAGCTGCTGCTGAACTGTTCCCACCCTTCCCAGGTAAAACACCTGAAGATGTACAATGGCTTGAAAGCCTAGATGAAGGGCCGTGGAGCCACACCAGCGACAGCACGCAGGCCACATTGGTGCCTGCAGGCCAGCCAGGGTGGTCCTGGTCCCGGGCGCTCTTCCGGAAGCTTTCCATTGCCCTGCCTGAGATACCCCTCCTGTCCCGGCCCCCACGGCTCTTTTCCTTCCTCATCTCTGTCCGGAGAGAAATTCCAGCGGAAGGTATGGGTGACACATCCTCTACTTTACAGGTGGCAGCCGGGCAACCCCTTCAGAAAATCTAGTAGAGCAGCCCTTACACTGGGCCACCAACAAAGCTGTGGCCCCTCACTCCCTCCCACCAGCACAGCCCCGAGACTGCTGACGGGGCAGAGAATATGGAGTCAGGCACAGCTTCAGGCGCTATTGCCGCCTGGAGCGCTGTTTATATTGACCTCAACCAGGCACACCTGGGGAGGGCCGGCCGGCAGGGTAAGGCTGGCCAGGTCAGCTAATCCACAACGCTCAGGGAATCACATTGTTGAAAATGGACCTCGCTAAGGCAGAATAGAAGCCAAGGAAAAAACGGACACAATGCCATTTGCAGCCCCGTAGATGAGTCTAGATGTAATCACGTGACTTGCAGTAAGTCAGAAAGTGAAAGACACATATCGTATCATATCACTTATAGGTGTTACCTAAAAATGGATACCAGGGCAGATATTTCCACGGAGAAGGGCAATCACAGACTCATTAAACAAACTTATGGTTCACCAATGGTAAGGTGTGAGGATTGGTTTCATTACGATATCGGGGTTAACAGACATATACAAACACAGGTGACATATATAATCACAAAAGACCTACGGAATACCAAGAGAAGACTACTCAACACTCTGTCATAACGTACATGGGAAAAGGATCCCAGGAATGTCAGACATCTGTATATGTGTAAAAGAACCACATCTTCCACACCTACAACAAGCCAAACATTGTAATCAAACTTGCTGTAATAAAAAATAAAAAAAATAAATTAAAAACACGAAGAAGATGTAGTGAGACAAACTTGAGGGGCTTTCTCCTGGCACATTCCATTCTAAATTCCAATCTAGAACACGACTTCCACTGAGGCTCTGTTGCCCTCTTAACCAGATTTGGTAAGAGAGAACTGCTGCCACCTTGTGGCCGTTTCACACAACAGCAGCTTTAATCCCAGCGCTAATGGTCCATTGATATTTAAAATCATTGCAGGCCTGTAAATCACACCTGCCCTGAAAACAAATCCTGGGGTCACATATCGACCAAAAAATTCAAAGGACGTCCATATTTCAAAATGACCGTTTCAAAAGGCATATTTTACGCACATTAGTGTTCTGCTTCTTTTTCTTTCTTTCCTTTTTTGTTAAAAAAACGGGAATGGAAAAAGGCATCCCTCAGAATGGGCGAAAATCGTTGCAAACGAATCAATGGACAAAGGTTTAATCTCCAATATATATAAACAGCTCATGCAGCTTAATATTAAAAAAACAAACAACCCAATACAAAAATGGGCAGAAGATCTAAAGAGACGTTTCTTCAAAGGAGACACAGAGATGGCCAAGAGGCACATGAAAAGCTGCTCAACAGCACTAATTATTAGAGAAATGCAAATCAAAACTACAATGAGGTATCACCTCACACCTGTTAGAATCGGCATCATCAGGAAATCTACAAACAACCAATTCTGGGGAGGGTGTGGACAAAAGGAGCCCTCTTCCACTATTGGTGGGAATGTAAATTGATACAGTCACTATGGAGAACAGTATGGAGTTTCCTTAAAAAAAAGTAGAAATAGAATTACCATCTGATCCAGGAATCCCACGTCGGGTCATATACACAGAGAAAACCATAAATCAAAAAGGCACATTCACCACAATGTTCATTGTAGCACTATTTACAATAGCCAGGTAATGGAAGCAACCTAAATGCCCACAGACAGATGAATGGATAAAGATGTGGTACATATATAAAATGGAATATTATTCGGCCATAAAGCGGAATGAAACTGGGTCATTTGTAGAGACATCGATGGATCGAGAGACTGTCATACAGAATGAAGTAAGTCAGAAAGAGGAAAACAAATATTGTATATTAATGCATATATGTGGAACCTAAAAAATGGTACAGATGAACTGATTTGCAGGGAAGAAATAGAGACACAGAGGTAGAGAACAAACGTATGGACACCAAGTATGGGAAGCCATGGGGTGGTGGTGGTGGGATGAGTTGGGAGATTGGGATTGACCTGTATACATGTATATGCATAAAATACATAACTAATAATAACCTGCTGTATAAAAAAATAAATAAAATTAAATTTCAAAAGTTTAAAAAAATAAAATTTAAAAATAAAACAGAAAAAAGTTCTTCCCTTCACACAGATGTATTTATAGGAATGAATTATTTCAATGCTTATATCTATAAATACATAAAAGAGGAATAAAATCTAACTTAAACCATAAAAGAAAAAAAAAAACCCTGAACCCACCAGTTATACACAGGAAAACCCTATCAGGGCACTTGCTCCAGCGGTAAACAATTCTAAAATTGGCCAAGGTGGGGGATCATCTCCCATACAGCCAGCAACCCACTCCCCACGCAAGGATCGTCCTCATTGCAAAGCTGGGGGACCCTGCCGAGGCATCTGTGAGTAAACGTGAGCTGAGCCCCAGGCCAGCTGCTGCTGAACTGTTCCCACCCTTCCCAGGTAAAACACCTGAAGATGTAAAATGGCTTGAAAGCCTAGATGAAGGGCCATGGAGCCACACCAGCGACAGCACGCAGGCCACATTGGTGCCTGCAGGCCAGCCAGGGTGGTCCTGGTCCCGGGCCCTCTTCCGGGAGCTTTCCATTGCCCTGCCTGAGATACCCCTCCTGTCCCGGCCCCCACGGCTCTTTTCCTTCCTCATCTCTGTCCGGAGAGAAATTCCAGCGGAAGGTATGGGTGACACATCCTCTACTTTACAGGTGGCAGCCGGGCAACCCCTTCAGAAAATCTAGTAGAGCAGCCCTTACACTGGGCCACCAACAAAGCTGTGGCCCCTCACTCCCTCCCACCAGCACAGCCCCGAGACTGCTGACGGGGCAGAGAATATGGAGTCAGGCACAGCTTCAGGCGCTATTGCCGCCTGGAGCGCTGTTTATATTGACCTCAACCAGGCACACCTGGGGAGGGCCGGCCGGCAGGGTAAGGCTGGCCAGGTCAGCTAATCCACAACGCTCAGGGAATCACATTGTTGAAAATGGACCTCGCTAAGGCAGAATAGAAGCCAAGGAAAAAACGGACACAATGCCATTTGCAGCCCCGTAGATGAGTCTAGATGTAATCACGTGACTTGCAGTAAGTCAGAAAGTGAAAGACACATATCGTATCATATCACTTATAGGTGTTACCTAAAAATGGATACCAGGGCAGATATTTCCACGGAGAAGGGCAATCACAGACTCATTAAACAAACTTATGGTTCACCAATGGTAAGGTGTGAGGATTGGTTTCATTACGATATCGGGGTTAACAGACATATACAAACACAGGTGACATATATAATCACAAAAGACCTACGGAATACCAAGAGAAGACTACTCAACACTCTGTCATAACGTACATGGGAAAAGGATCCCAGGAATGTCAGACATCTGTATATGTGTAAAAGAACCACATCTTCCACACCTACAACAAGCCAAACATTGTAATCAAACTTGCTGTAATAAAAAATAAAAAAAAATAAATTAAAAACACGAAGAAGATGTAGTGAGACAAACTTGAGGGGCTTTCTCCTGGCACATTCCATTCTAAATTCCAATCTAGAACACGACTTCCACTGAGGCTCTGTTGCCCTCTTAACCAGATTTGGTAAGAGAGAACTGCTGCCACCTTGTGGCCGTTTCACACAACAGCAGCTTTAATCCCAGCGCTAATGGTCCATTGATATTTAAAATCATTGCAGGCCTGTAAATCACACCTGCCCTGAAAACAAATCCTGGGGTCACATATCGACCAAAAAATTCAAAGGACGTCCATATTTCAAAATGACCGTTTCAAAAGGCATATTTTACGCACATTAGTGTTCTGCTTCTTTTTCTTTCTTTCCTTTTTTGTTAAAAAAACGGGAATGGAAAAAGGCATCCCTCAGAATGGGCGAAAATCGTTGCAAACGAATCAATGGACAAAGGTTTAATCTCCAATATATATAAACAGCTCATGCAGCTTAATATTAAAAAAAACAAACAACCCAATACAAAAATGGGCAGAAGATCTAAAGAGACGTTTCTTCAAAGGAGACACAGAGATGGCCAAGAGGCACATGAAAAGCTGCTCAACAGCACTAATTATTAGAGAAATGTAAATCAAAACTACAATGAGGTATCACCTCACACCTGTTAGAATCGGCATCATCAGGAAATCTACAAACAACCAATTCTGGGGAGGGTGTGGACAAAAGGAGCCCTCTTCCACTATTGGTGGGAATGTAAATTGATACAGTCACTATGGAGAACAGTATGGAGTTTCCTTAAAAAAAAGTAGAAATAGAATTACCATCTGATCCAGGAATCCCACGTCGGGTCATATACACAGAGAAAACCATAAATCAAAAAGGCACATTCACCACAATGTTCATTGTAGCACTATTTACAATAGCCAGGTAATGGAAGCAACCTAAATGCCCACAGACAGATGAATGGATAAAGATGTGGTACATATATAAAATGGAATATTATTCGGCCATAAAGCGGAATGAAACTGGGTCATTTGTAGAGACATCGATGGATTGAGAGACTGTCATACAGAATGAAGTAAGTCAGAAAGAGGAAAACAAATATTGTATATTAATGCATATATGTGGAACCTAAAAAATGGTACAGATGAACTGATTTGCAGGGAAGAAATAGAGACACAGAGGTAGAGAACAAACGTATGGACACCAAGTATGGGAAGCCATGGGGTGGTGGTGGTGGGATGAGTTGGGAGATTGGGATTGACCTGTATACATGTTTATGCATAAAATACATAACTAATAATAACCTGCTGTATAAAAAAATAAATAAAATTAAATTTCAAAAGTTTAAAAAAATAAAATTTAAAAATAAAACAGAAAAAAGTTCTTCCCTTCACACAGATGTATTTATAGGAATGAATTATTTCAATGCTTATATCTATAAATACATAAAAGAGGAATAAAATCTAACTTAAACCATAAAAGAAAAAAAAAACCCTGAACCCACCAGTTATACACAGGAAAACCCTATCAGGGCACTTGCTCCAGCGGTAAACAATTCTAAAATTGGCCAAGGTGGGGGATCATCTCCCATACAGCCAGCAACCCACTCCCCACGCAAGGATCGTCCTCATTGCAAAGCTGGGGGACCCTGCCGAGGCATCTGTGAGTAAACGTGAGCTGAGCCCCAGGCCAGCTGCTGCTGAACTGTTCCCACCCTTCCCAGGTAAAACACCTGAAGATGTACAATGGCTTGAAAGCCTAGATGAAGGGCCGTGGAGCCACACCAGCGACAGCACGCAGGCCACATTGGTGCCTGCAGGCCAGCCAGGGTGGTCCTGGTCCCGGGCGCTCTTCCGGGAGCTTTCCATTGCCCTGCCTGAGATACCCCTCCTGTCCCGGCCCCCACGGCTCTTTTCCTTCCTCATCTCTGTCCGGAGAGAAATTCCAGCGGAAGGTATGGGTGACACATCCTCTACTTTACAGGTGGCAGCCGGGCAACCCCTTCAGAAAATCTAGTAGAGCAGCCCTTACACTGGGCCACCAACAAAGCTGTGGCCCCTCACTCCCTCCCACCAGCACAGCCCCGAGACTGCTGACGGGGCAGAGAATATGGAGTCAGGCACAGCTTCAGGCGCTATTGCCGCCTGGAGCGCTGTTTATATTGACCTCAACCAGGCACACCTGGGGAGGGCCGGCCGGCAGGGTAAGGCTGGCCAGGTCAGCTAATCCACAACGCTCAGGGAATCACATTGTTGAAAATGGACCTCGCTAAGGCAGAATAGAAGCCAAGGAAAAAACGGACACAATGCCATTTGCAGCCCCGTAGATGAGTCTAGATGTAATCACGTGACTTGCAGTAAGTCAGAAAGTGAAAGACACATATCGTATCATATCACTTATAGGTGTTACCTAAAAATGGATACCAGGGCAGATATTTCCACGGAGAAGGGCAATCACAGACTCATTAAACAAACTTATGGTTCACCAATGGTAAGGTGTGAGGATTGGTTTCATTACGATATCGGGGTTAACAGACATATACAAACACAGGTGACATATATAATCACAAAAGACCTACGGAATACCAAGAGAAGACTACTCAACACTCTGTCATAACGTACATGGGAAAAGGATCCCAGGAATGTCAGACATCTGTATATGTGTAAAAGAACCACATCTTCCACACCTACAACAAGCCAAACATTGTAATCAAACTTGCTGTAATAAAAAATAAAAAAAATAAATTAAAAACACGAAGAAGATGTAGTGAGACAAACTTGAGGGGCTTTCTCCTGGCACATTCCATTCTAAATTCCAATCTAGAACACGACTTCCACTGAGGCTCTGTTGCCCTCTTAACCAGATTTGGTAAGAGAGAACTGCTGCCACCTTGTGGCCGTTTCACACAACAGCAGCTTTAATCCCAGCGCTAATGGTCCATTGATATTTAAAATCATTGCAGGCCTGTAAATCACACCTGCCCTGAAAACAAATCCTGGGGTCACATATCGACCAAAAAATTCAAAGGACGTCCATATTTCAAAATGACCGTTTCAAAAGGCATATTTTACGCACATTAGTGTTCTGCTTCTTTTTCTTTCTTTCCTTTTTTGTTAAAAAAACGGGAATGGAAAAAGGCATCCCTCAGAATGGGCGAAAATCGTTGCAAACGAATCAATGGACAAAGGTTTAATCTCCAATATATATAAACAGCTCATGCAGCTTAATATTAAAAAAACAAACAACCCAATACAAAAATGGGCAGAAGATCTAAAGAGACGTTTCTTCAAAGGAGACACAGAGATGGCCAAGAGGCACATGAAAAGCTGCTCAACAGCACTAATTATTAGAGAAATGCAAATCAAAACTACAATGAGGTATCACCTCACACCTGTTAGAATCGGCATCATCAGGAAATCTACAAACAACCAATTCTGGGGAGGGTGTGGACAAAAGGAGCCCTCTTCCACTATTGGTGGGAATGTAAATTGATACAGTCACTATGGAGAACAGTATGGAGTTTCCTTAAAAAAAAGTAGAAATAGAATTACCATCTGATCCAGGAATCCCACGTCGGGTCATATACACAGAGCAAACCATAAATCAAAAAGGCACATTCACCACAATGTTCATTGTAGCACTATTTACAATAGCCAGGTAATGGAAGCAACCTAAATGCCCACAGACAGATGAATGGATAAAGATGTGGTACATATATAAAATGGAATATTATTCGGCCATAAAGCGGAATGAAACTGGGTCATTTGTAGAGACATCGATGGATCGAGAGACTGTCATACAGAATGAAGTAAGTCAGAAAGAGGAAAACAAATATTGTATATTAATGCATATATGTGGAACCTAAAAAATGGTACAGATGAACTGATTTGCAGGGAAGAAATAGAGACACAGAGGTAGAGAACAAACGTATGGACACCAAGTATGGGAAGCCATGGGGTGGTGGTGGTGGGATGAGTTGGGAGATTGGGATTGACCTGTATACATGTATATGCATAAAATACATAACTAATAATAACCTGCTGTATAAAAAAATAAATAAAATTAAATTTCAAAAGTTTAAAAAAATAAAATTTAAAAATAAAACAGAAAAAAGTTCTTCCCTTCACACAGATGTATTTATAGGAATGAATTATTTCAATGCTTATATCTATAAATACATAAAAGAGGAATAAAATCTAACTTAAACCATAAAAGAAAAAAAAAAAACCCTGAACCCACCAGTTATACACAGGAAAACCCTATCAGGGCACTTGCTCCAGCGGTAAACAATTCTAAAATTGGCCAAGGTGGGGGATCATCTCCCATACAGCCAGCAACCCACTCCCCACGCAAGGATCGTCCTCATTGCAAAGCTGGGGGACCCTGCCGAGGCATCTGTGAGTAAACGTGAGCTGAGCCCCAGGCCAGCTGCTGCTGAACTGTTCCCACCCTTCCCAGGTAAAACACCTGAAGATGTAAAATGGCTTGAAAGCCTAGATGAAGGGCCATGGAGCCACACCAGCGACAGCACGCAGGCCACATTGGTGCCTGCAGGCCAGCCAGGGTGGTCCTGGTCCCGGGCGCTCTTCCGGGAGCTTTCCATTGCCCTGCCTGAGATACCCCTCCTGTCCCGGCCCCCACGGCTCTTTTCCTTCCTCATCTCTGTCCGGTGAGAAATTCCAGCGGAAGGTATGGGTGACACATCCTCTACTTTACAGGTGGCAGCCGGGCAACCCCTTCAGAAAATCTAGTAGAGCAGCCCTTACACTGGGCCACCAACAAAGCTGTGGCCCCTCACTCCCTCCCACCAGCACAGCCCCGAGACTGCTGACGGGGCAGAGAATATGGAGTCAGGCACAGCTTCAGGCGCTATTGCCGCCTGGAGCGCTGTTTATATTGACCTCAACCAGGCACACCTGGGGAGGGCCGGCCGGCAGGGTAAGGCTGGCCAGGTCAGCTAATCCACAACGCTCAGGGAATCACATTGTTGAAAATGGACCTCGCTAAGGCAGAATAGAAGCCAAGGAAAAAACGGACACAATGCCATTTGCAGCCCCGTAGATGAGTCTAGATGTAATCACGTGACTTGCAGTAAGTCAGAAAGTGAAAGACACATATCGTATCATATCACTTATAGGTGTTACCTAAAAATGGATACCAGGGCAGATATTTCCACGGAGAAGGGCAATCACAGACTCATTAAACAAACTTATGGTTCACCAATGGTAAGGTGTGAGGATTGGTTTCATTACGATATCGGGGTTAACAGACATATACAAACACAGGTGACATATATAATCACAAAAGACCTACGGAATACCAAGAGAAGACTACTCAACACTCTGTCATAACGTACATGGGAAAAGGATCCCAGGAATGTCAGACATCTGTATATGTGTAAAAGAACCACATCTTCCACACCTACAACAAGCCAAACATTGTAATCAAACTTGCTGTAATAAAAAATAAAAAAAAATAAATTAAAAACACGAAGAAGATGTAGTGAGACAAACTTGAGGGGCTTTCTCCTGGCACATTCCATTCTAAATTCCAATCTAGAACACGACTTCCACTGAGGCTCTGTTGCCCTCTTAACCAGATTTGGTAAGAGAGAACTGCTGCCACCTTGTGGCCGTTTCACACAACAGCAGCTTTAATCCCAGCGCTAATGATCCATTGATATTTAAAATCATTGCAGGCCTGTAAATCACACCTGCCCTGAAAACAAATCCTGGGGTCACATATCGACCAAAAAATTCAAAGGACGTCCATATTTCAAAATGACCGTTTCAAAAGGCATATTTTACGCACATTAGTGTTCTGCTTCTTTTTCTTTCTTTCCTTTTTTGTTAAAAAAACGGGAATGGAAAAAGGCATCCCTCAGAATGGGCGAAAATCGTTGCAAACGAATCAATGGACAAAGGTTTAATCTCCAATATATATAAACAGCTCATGCAGCTTAATATTAAAAAAAACAAACAACCCAATACAAAAATGGGCAGAAGATCTAAAGAGACGTTTCTTCAAAGGAGACACAGAGATGGCCAAGAGGCACATGAAAAGCTGCTCAACAGCACTAATTATTAGAGAAATGTAAATCAAAATTACAATGAGGTATCACCTCACACCTGTTAGAATCGGCATCATCAGGAAATCTACAAAGAACAAATTCTGGGGAGGGTGTGGACAAAAGGAGCCCTCTTCCACTATTGGTGGGAATGTAAATTGATACAGTCACTATGGAGAACAGTATGGAGTTTCCTTAAAAAAAAGTAGAAATAGAATTACCATCTGATCCAGGAATCCCACGTCGGGTCATATACACAGAGAAAACCATAAATCAAAAAGGCACATTCACCACAATGTTCATTGTAGCACTATTTACAATAGCCAGGTAATGGAAGCAACCTAAATGCCCACAGACAGATGAATGGATAAAGATGTGGTACATATATAAAATGGAATATTATTCGGCCATAAAGCGGAATGAAACTGGGTCATTTGTAGAGACATCGATGGATCGAGAGACTGTCATACAGAATGAAGTAAGTCAGAAAGAGGAAAACAAATATTGTATATTAATGCATATATGTGGAACCTAAAAAATGGTACAGATGAAATGATTTGCAGGGAAGAAATAGAGACACAGAGGTAGAGAACAAACGTATGGACACCAAGTATGGGAAGCCATGGGGTGGTGGTGGTGGGGTGAGTTGGGAGATTGGGATTGACCTGTATACATGTATATGCATAAAATACATAACTAATAATAACCTGCTGTATAAAAAAATAAATAAAATTAAATTTCAAAAGTTTAAAAAAATAAAATTTAAAAATAAAACAGAAAAAAGTTCTTCCCTTCACACAGATGTATTTATAGGAATGAATTATTTCAATGCTTATATCTATAAATACATAAAAGAGGAATAAAATCTAACTTAAACCATAAAAGAAAAAAAAAAAACCCTGAACCCACCAGTTATACACAGGAAAACCCTATCAGGGCACTTGCTCCAGCGGTAAACAATTCTAAAATTGGCCAAGGTGGGGGATCATCTCCCATACAGCCAGCAACCCACTCCCCACGCAAGGATCGTCCTCATTGCAAAGCTGGGGGACCCTGCCGAGGCATCTGTGAGTAAACGTGAGCTGAGCCCCAGGCCAGCTGCTGCTGAACTGTTCCCACCCTTCCCAGGTAAAACACCTGAAGATGTACAATGGCTTGAAAGCCTAGATGAAGGGCCGTGGAGCCACACCAGCGACAGCACGCAGGCCACATTGGTGCCTGCAGGCCAGCCAGGGTGGTCCTGGTCCCGGGCGCTCTTCCGGGAGCTTTCCATTGCCCTGCCTGAGATACCCCTCCTGTCCCGGCCCCCACGGCTCTTTTCCTTCCTCATCTCTGTCCGGAGAGAAATTCCAGCGGAAGGTATGGGTGACACATCCTCTACTTTACAGGTGGCAGCCGGGCAACCCCTTCAGAAAATCTAGTAGAGCAGCCCTTACACTGGGCCACCAACAAAGCTGTGGCCCCTCACTCCCTCCCACCAGCACAGCCCCGAGACTGCTGACGGGGCAGAGAATATGGAGTCAGGCACAGCTTCAGGCGCTATTGCCGCCTGGAGCGCTGTTTATATTGACCTCAACCAGGCACACCTGGGGAGGGCCGGCCGGCAGGGTAAGGCTGGCCAGGTCAGCTAATCCACAATGCTCAGGGAATCACATTGTTGAAAATGGACCTCGCTAAGGCAGAATAGAAGCCAAGGAAAAAACGGACACAATGCCATTTGCAGCCCCGTAGATGAGTCTAGATGTAATCACGTGACTTGCAGTAAGTCAGAAAGTGAAAGACACATATCGTATCATATCACTTATAGGTGTTACCTAAAAATGGATACCAGGGCAGATATTTCCACGGAGAAGGGCAATCACAGACTCATTAAACAAACTTATGGTTCACCAATGGTAAGGTGTGAGGATTGGTTTCATTACGATATCGGGGTTAACAGACATATACAAACACAGGTGACATATATAATCACAAAAGACCTACGGAATACCAAGAGAAGACTACTCAACACTCTGTCATAACGTACATGGGAAAAGGATCCCAGGAATGTCAGACATCTGTATATGTGTAAAAGAACCACATCTTCCACACCTACAACAAGCCAAACATTGTAATCAAACTTGCTGTAATAAAAAATAAAAAAAATAAATTAAAAACACGAAGAAGATGTAGTGAGACAAACTTGAGGGGCTTTCTCCTGGCACATTCCATTCTAAATTCCAATCTAGAACACGACTTCCACTGAGGCTCTGTTGCCCTCTTAACCAGATTTGGTAAGAGAGAACTGCTGCAACCTTGTGGCCGTTTCACACAACAGCAGCTTTAATCCCAGCGCTAATGGTCCATTGATATTTAAAATCATTGCAGGCCTGTAAATCACACCTGCCCTGAAAACAAATCCTGGGGTCACATATCGACCAAAAAATTCAAAGGACGTCCATATTTCAAAATGACCGTTTCAAAAGGCATATTTTACGCACATTAGTGTTCTGCTTCTTTTTCTTTCTTTCCTTTTTTGTTAAAAAAAACGGGAATGGAAAAAGGCATCCCTCAGAATGGGCGAAAATCGTTGCAAACGAATCAATGGACAAAGGTTTAATCTCCAATATATATAAACAGCTCATGCAGCTTAATATTAAAAAAACAAACAACCCAATACAAAAATGGGCAGAAGATCTAAAGAGACGTTTCTTCAAAGGAGACACAGAGATGGCCAAGAGGCACATGAAAAGCTGCTCAACAGCACTAATTATTAGAGAAATGCAAATCAAAACTACAATGAGGTATCACCTCACACCTGTTAGAATCGGCATCATCAGGAAATCTACAAACAACCAATTCTGGGGAGGGTGTGGACAAAAGGAGCCCTCTTCCACTATTGGTGGGAATGTAAATTGATACAGTCACTATGGAGAACAGTATGGAGTTTCCTTAAAAAAAAGTAGAAATAGAATTACCATCTGATCCAGGAATCCCACGTCGGGTCATATACACAGAGCAAACCATAAATCAAAAAGGCACATTCACCACAATGTTCATTGTAGCACTATTTACAATAGCCAGGTAATGGAAGCAACCTAAATGCCCACAGACAGATGAATGGATAAAGATGTGGTACATATATAAAATGGAATATTATTCGGCCATAAAGCGGAATGAAACTGGGTCATTTGTAGAGACATCGATGGATCGAGAGACTGTCATACAGAATGAAGTAAGTCAGAAAGAGGAAAACAAATATTGTATATTAATGCATATATGTGGAACCTAAAAAATGGTACAGATGAACTGATTTGCAGGGAAGAAATAGAGACACAGAGGTAGAGAACAAACGTATGGACACCAAGTATGGGAAGCCATGGGGTGGTGGTGGTGGGATGAGTTGGGAGATTGGGATTGACCTGTATACATGTATATGCATAAAATACATAACTAATAATAACCTGCTGTATAAAAAAATAAATAAAATTAAATTTCAAAAGTTTAAAAAAATAAAATTTAAAAATAAAACAGAAAAAAGTTCTTCCCTTCACACAGATGTATTTATAGGAATGAATTATTTCAATGCTTATATCTATAAATACATAAAAGAGGAATAAAATCTAACTTAAACCATAAAAGAAAAAAAAAAACCCTGAACCCACCAGTTATACACAGGAAAACCCTATCAGGGCACTTGCTCCAGCGGTAAACAATTCTAAAATTGGCCAAGGTGGGGGATCATCTCCCATACAGCCAGCAACCCACTCCCCACGCAAGGATCGTCCTCATTGCAAAGCTGGGGGACCCTGCCGAGGCATCTGTGAGTAAACGTGAGCTGAGCCCCAGGCCAGCTGCTGCTGAACTGTTCCCACCCTTCCCAGGTAAAACACCTGAAGATGTACAATGGCTTGAAAGCCTAGATGAAGGGCCGTGGAGCCACACCAGCGACAGCACGCAGGCCACATTGGTGCCTGCAGGCCAGCCAGGGTGGTCCTGGTCCCGGGCGCTCTTCCGGGAGCTTTCCATTGCCCTGCCTGAGATACCCCTCCTGTCCCGGCCCCCACGGCTCTTTTCCTTCCTCATCTCTGTCCGGAGAGAAATTCCAGCGGAAGGTATGGGTGACACATCCTCTACTTTACAGGTGGCAGCCGGGCAACCCCTTCAGAAAATCTAGTAGAGCAGCCCTTACACTGGGCCACCAACAAAGCTGTGGCCCCTCACTCCCTCCCACCAGCACAGCCCCGAGACTGCTGACGGGGCAGAGAATATGGAGTCAGGCACAGCTTCAGGCGCTATTGCCGCCTGGAGCGCTGTTTATATTGACCTCAACCAGGCACACCTGGGGAGGGCCGGCCGGCAGGGTAAGGCTGGCCAGGTCAGCTAATCCACAACGCTCAGGGAATCACATTGTTGAAAATGGACCTCGCTAAGGCAGAATAGAAGCCAAGGAAAAAACGGACACAATGCCATTTGCAGCCCCGTAGATGAGTCTAGATGTAATCACGTGACTTGCAGTAAGTCAGAAAGTGAAAGACACATATCGTATCATATCACTTATAGGTGTTACCTAAAAATGGATACCACGGCAGATATTTCCACGGAGAAGGGCAATCACAGACTCATTAAACAAACTTATGGTTCACCAATGGTAAGGTGTGAGGATTGGTTTCATTACGATATCGGGGTTAACAGACATATACAAACACAGGTGACATATATAATCACAAAAGACCTACGGAATACCAAGAGAAGACTACTCAACACTCTGTCATAACGTACATGGGAAAAGGATCCCAGGAATGTCAGACATCTGTATATGTGTAAAAGAACCACATCTTCCACACCTACAACAAGCCAAACATTGTAATCAAACTTGCTGTAATAAAAAATAAAAAAAATAAATTAAAAACACGAAGAAGATGTAGTGAGACAAACTTGAGGGGCTTTCTCCTGGCACATTCCATTCTAAATTCCAATCTAGAACACGACTTCCACTGAGGCTCTGTTGCCCTCTTAACCAGATTTGGTAAGAGAGAACTGCTGCCACCTTGTGGCCGTTTCACACAACAGCAGCTTTAATCCCAGCGCTAATGGTCCATTGATATTTAAAATCATTGCAGGCCTGTAAATCACACCTGCCCTGAAAACAAATCCTGGGGTCACATATCGACCAAAAAATTCAAAGGACGTCCATATTTCAAAATGACCGTTTCAAAAGGCATATTTTACGCACATTAGTGTTCTGCTTCTTTTTCTTTCTTTCCTTTTTTGTTAAAAAAACGGGAATGGAAAAAGGCATCCCTCAGAATGGGCGAAAATCGTTGCAAACGAATCAATGGACAAAGGTTTAATCTCCAATATATATAAACAGCTCATGCAGCTTAATATTAAAAAAACAAACAACCCAATACAAAAATGGGCAGAAGATCTAAAGAGACGTTTCTTCAAAGGAGACACAGAGATGGCCAAGAGGCACATGAAAAGCTGCTCAACAGCACTAATTATTAGAGAAATGCAAATCAAAACTACAATGAGGTATCACCTCACACCTGTTAGAATCGGCATCATCAGGAAATCTACAAACAACCAATTCTGGGGAGGGTGTGGACAAAAGGAGCCCTCTTCCACTATTGGTGGGAATGTAAATTGATACAGTCACTATGGAGAACAGTATGGAGTTTCCTTAAAAAAAAGTAGAAATAGAATTACCATCTGATCCAGGAATCCCACGTCGGGTCATATACACAGAGCAAACCATAAATCAAAAAGGCACATTCACCACAATGTTCATTGTAGCACTATTTACAATAGCCAGGTAATGGAAGCAACCTAAATGCCCACAGACAGATGAATGGATAAAGATGTGGTACATATATAAAATGGAATATTATTCGGCCATAAAGCGGAATGAAACTGGGTCATTTGTAGAGACATCGATGGATCGAGAGACTGTCATACAGAATGAAGTAAGTCAGAAAGAGGAAAACAAATATTGTATATTAATGCATATATGTGGAACCTAAAAAATGGTACAGATGAACTGATTTGCAGGGAAGAAATAGAGACACAGAGGTAGAGAACAAACGTATGGACACCAAGTATGGGAAGCCATGGGGTGGTGGTGGTGGGATGAGTTGGGAGATTGGGATTGACCTGTATACATGTATATGCATAAAATACATAACTAATAATAACCTGCTGTATAAAAAAATAAATAAAATTAAATTTCAAAAGTTTAAAAAAATAAAATTTAAAAATAAAACAGAAAAAAGTTCTTCCCTTCACACAGATGTATTTATAGGAATGAATTATTTCAATGCTTATATCTATAAATACATAAAAGAGGAATAAAATCTAACTTAAACCATAAAAGAAAAAAAAAAACCCTGAACCCACCAGTTATACACAGGAAAACCCTATCAGGGCACTTGCTCCAGCGGTAAACAATTCTAAAATTGGCCAAGGTGGGGGATCATCTCCCATACAGCCAGCAACCCACTCCCCACGCAAGGATCGTCCTCATTGCAAAGCTGGGGGACCCTGCCGAGGCATCTGTGAGTAAACGTGAGCTGAGCCCCAGGCCAGCTGCTGCTGAACTGTTCCCACCCTTCCCAGGTAAAACACCTGAAGATGTACAATGGCTTGAAAGCCTAGATGAAGGGCCGTGGAGCCACACCAGCGACAGCACGCAGGCCACATTGGTGCCTGCAGGCCAGCCAGGGTGGTCCTGGTCCCGGGCGCTCTTCCGGAAGCTTTCCATTGCCCTGCCTGAGATACCCCTCCTGTCCCGGCCCCCACGGCTCTTTTCCTTCCTCATCTCTGTCCGGAGAGAAATTCCAGCGGAAGGTATGGGTGACACATCCTCTACTTTACAGGTGGCAGCCGGGCAACCCCTTCAGAAAATCTAGTAGAGCAGCCCTTACACTGGGCCACCAACAAAGCTGTGGCCCCTCACTCCCTCCCACCAGCACAGCCCCGAGACTGCTGACGGGGCAGAGAATATGGAGTCAGGCACAGCTTCAGGCGCTATTGCCGCCTGGAGCGCTGTTTATATTGACCTCAACCAGGCACACCTGGGGAGGGCCGGCCGGCAGGGTAAGGCTGGCCAGGTCAGCTAATCCACAACGCTCAGGGAATCACATTGTTGAAAATGGACCTCGCTAAGGCAGAATAGAAGCCAAGGAAAAAACGGACACAATGCCATTTGCAGCCCCGTAGATGAGTCTAGATGTAATCACGTGACTTGCAGTAAGTCAGAAAGTGAAAGACACATATCGTATCATATCACTTATAGGTGTTACCTAAAAATGGATACCAGGGCAGATATTTCCACGGAGAAGGGCAATCACAGACTCATTAAACAAACTTATGGTTCACCAATGGTAAGGTGTGAGGATTGGTTTCATTACGATATCGGGGTTAACAGACATATACAAACACAGGTGACATATATAATCACAAAAGACCTACGGAATACCAAGAGAAGACTACTCAACACTCTGTCATAACGTACATGGGAAAAGGATCCCAGGAATGTCAGACATCTGTATATGTGTAAAAGAACCACATCTTCCACACCTACAACAAGCCAAACATTGTAATCAAACTTGCTGTAATAAAAAATAAAAAAAATAAATTAAAAACACGAAGAAGATGTAGTGAGACAAACTTGAGGGGCTTTCTCCTGGCACATTCCATTCTAAATTCCAATCTAGAACACGACTTCCACTGAGGCTCTGTTGCCCTCTTAACCAGATTTGGTAAGAGAGAACTGCTGCCACCTTGTGGCCGTTTCACACAACAGCAGCTTTAATCCCAGCGCTAATGGTCCATTGATATTTAAAATCATTGCAGGCCTGTAAATCACACCTGCCCTGAAAACAAATCCTGGGGTCACATATCGACCAAAAAATTCAAAGGACGTCCATATTTCAAAATGACCGTTTCAAAAGGCATATTTTACGCACATTAGTGTTCTGCTTCTTTTTCTTTCTTTCCTTTTTTGTTAAAAAAACGGGAATGGAAAAAGGCATCCCTCAGAATGGGCGAAAATCGTTGCAAACGAATCAATGGACAAAGGTTTAATCTCCAATATATATAAACAGCTCATGCAGCTTAATATTAAAAAAACAAACAACCCAATACAAAAATGGGCAGAAGATCTAAAGAGACGTTTCTTCAAAGGAGACACAGAGATGGCCAAGAGGCACATGAAAAGCTGCTCAACAGCACTAATTATTAGAGAAATGCAAATCAAAACTACAATGAGGTATCACCTCACACCTGTTAGAATCGGCATCATCAGGAAATCTACAAACAACCAATTCTGGGGAGGGTGTGGACAAAAGGAGCCCTCTTCCACTATTGGTGGGAATGTAAATTGATACAGTCACTATGGAGAACAGTATGGAGTTTCCTTAAAAAAAGTAGAAATAGAATTACCATCTGATCCAGGAATCCCACGTCGGGTCATATACACAGAGCAAACCATAAATCAAAAAGGCACATTCACCACAATGTTCATTGTAGCACTATTTACAATAGCCAGGTAATGGAAGCAACCTAAATGCCCACAGACAGATGAATGGATAAAGATGTGGTACATATATAAAATGGAATATTATTCGGCCATAAAGCGGAATGAAACTGGGTCATTTGTAGAGACATCGATGGATCGAGAGACTGTCATACAGAATGAAGTAAGTCAGAAAGAGGAAAACAAATATTGTATATTAATGCATATATGTGGAACCTAAAAAATGGTACAGATGAACTGATTTGCAGGGAAGAAATAGAGACACAGGGGTAGAGAACAAACGTATGGACACCAAGTATGGGAAGCCATGGGGTGGTGGTGGTGGGATGAGTTGGGAGATTGGGATTGACCTGTATACATGTATATGCATAAAATACATAACTAATAATAACCTGCTGTATAAAAAAATAAATAAAATTAAATTTCAAAAGTTTAAAAAAATAAAATTTAAAAATAAAACAGAAAAAAGTTCTTCCCTTCACACAGATGTATTTATAGGAATGAATTATTTCAATGCTTATATCTATAAATACATAAAAGAGGAATAAAATCTAACTTAAACCATAAAAGAAAAAAAAAACCCTGAACCCACCAGTTATACACAGGAAAACCCTATCAGGGCACTTGCTCCAGCGGTAAACAATTCTAAAATTGGCCAAGGTGGGGGATCATCTCCCATACAGCCAGCAACCCACTCCCCACGCAAGGATCGTCCTCATTGCAAAGCTGGGGGACCCTGCCGAGGCATCTGTGAGTAAACGTGAGCTGAGCCCCAGGCCAGCTGCTGCTGAACTGTTCCCACCCTTCCCAGGTAAAACACCTGAAGATGTACAATGGCTTGAAAGCCTAGATGAAGGGCCGTGGAGCCACACCAGCGACAGCACGCAGGCCACATTGGTGCCTGCAGGCCAGCCAGGGTGGTCCTGGTCCCGGGCGCTCTTCCGGAAGCTTTCCATTGCCCTGCCTGAGATACCCCTCCTGTCCCGGCCCCCACGGCTCTTTTCCTTCCTCATCTCTGTCCGGAGAGAAATTCCAGCGGAAGGTATGGGTGACACATCCTCTACTTTACAGGTGGCAGCCGGGCAACCCCTTCAGAAAATCTAGTAGAGCAGCCCTTACACTGGGCCACCAACAAAGCTGTGGCCCCTCACTCCCTCCCACCAGCACAGCCCCGAGACTGCTGACGGGGCAGAGAATATGGAGTCAGGCACAGCTTCAGGCGCTATTGCCGCCTGGAGCGCTGTTTATATTGACCTCAACCAGGCACACCTGGGGAGGGCCGGCCGGCAGGGTAAGGCTGGCCAGGTCAGCTAATCCACAACGCTCAGGGAATCACATTGTTGAAAATGGACCTCGCTAAGGCAGAATAGAAGCCAAGGAAAAAACGGACACAATGCCATTTGCAGCCCCGTAGATGAGTCTAGATGTAATCACGTGACTTGCAGTAAGTCAGAAAGTGAAAGACACATATCGTATCATATCACTTATAGGTGTTACCTAAAAATGGATACCACGGCAGATATTTCCACGGAGAAGGGCAATCACAGACTCATTAAACAAACTTATGGTTCACCAATGGTAAGGTGTGAGGATTGGTTTCATTACGATATCGGGGTTAACAGACATATACAAACACAGGTGACATATATAATCACAAAAGACCTACGGAATACCAAGAGAAGACTACTCAACACTCTGTCATAACGTACATGGGAAAAGGATCCCAGGAATGTCAGACATCTGTATATGTGTAAAAGAACCACATCTTCCACACCTACAACAAGCCAAACATTGTAATCAAACTTGCTGTAATAAAAAATAAAAAAAAATAAATTAAAAACACGAAGAAGATGTAGTGAGACAAACTTGAGGGGCTTTCTCCTGGCACATTCCATTCTAAATTCCAATCTAGAACACGACTTCCACTGAGGCTCTGTTGCCCTCTTAACCAGATTTGGTAAGAGAGAACTGCTGCCACCTTGTGGCCGTTTCACACAACAGCAGCTTTAATCCCAGCGCTAATGGTCCATTGATATTTAAAATCATTGCAGGCCTGTAAATCACACCTGCCCTGAAAACAAATCCTGGGGTCACATATCGACCAAAAAATTCAAAGGACGTCCATATTTCAAAATGACCGTTTCAAAAGGCATATTTTACGCACATTAGTGTTCTGCTTCTTTTTCTTTCTTTCCTTTTTTGTTAAAAAAACGGGAATGGAAAAAGGCATCCCTCAGAATGGGCGAAAATCGTTGCAAACGAATCAATGGACAAAGGTTTAATCTCCAATATATATAAACAGCTCATGCAGCTTAATATTAAAAAAACAAACAACCCAATACAAAAATGGGCAGAAGATCTAAAGAGACGTTTCTTCAAAGGAGACACAGAGATGGCCAAGAGGCACATGAAAAGCTGCTCAACAGCACTAATTATTAGAGAAATGCAAATCAAAACTACAATGAGGTATCACCTCACACCTGTTAGAATCGGCATCATCAGGAAATCTACAAACAACCAATTCTGGGGAGGGTGTGGACAAAAGGAGCCCTCTTCCACTATTGGTGGGAATGTAAATTGATACAGTCACTATGGAGAACAGTATGGAGTTTCCTTAAAAAAAGTAGAAATAGAATTACCATCTGATCCAGGAATCCCACGTCGGGTCATATACACAGAGCAAACCATAAATCAAAAAGGCACATTCACCACAATGTTCATTGTAGCACTATTTACAATAGCCAGGTAATGGAAGCAACCTAAATGCCCACAGACAGATGAATGGATAAAGATGTGGTACATATATAAAATGGAATATTATTCGGCCATAAAGCGGAATGAAACTGGGTCATTTGTAGAGACATCGATGGATCGAGAGACTGTCATACAGAATGAAGTAAGTCAGAAAGAGGAAAACAAATATTGTATATTAATGCATATATGTGGAACCTAAAAAATGGTACAGATGAACTGATTTGCAGGGAAGAAATAGAGACACAGAGGTAGAGAACAAACGTATGGACACCAAGTATGGGAAGCCATGGGGTGGTGGTGGTGGGATGAGTTGGGAGATTGGGATTGACCTGTATACATGTATATGCATAAAATACATAACTAATAATAACCTGCTGTATAAAAAAATAAATAAAATTAAATTTCAAAAGTTTAAAAAAATAAAATTTAAAAATAAAACAGAAAAAAGTTCTTCCCTTCACACAGATGTATTTATAGGAATGAATTATTTCAATGCTTATATCTATAAATACATAAAAGAGGAATAAAATCTAACTTAAACCATAAAAGAAAAAAAAAACCCTGAACCCACCAGTTATACACAGGAAAACCCTATCAGGGCACTTGCTCCAGCGGTAAACAATTCTAAAATTGGCCAAGGTGGGGGATCATCTCCCATACAGCCAGCAACCCACTCCCCACGCAAGGATCGTCCTCATTGCAAAGCTGGGGGACCCTGCCGAGGCATCTGTGAGTAAACGTGAGCTGAGCCCCAGGCCAGCTGCTGCTGAACTGTTCCCACCCTTCCCAGGTAAAACACCTGAAGATGTACAATGGCTTGAAAGCCTAGATGAAGGGCCGTGGAGCCACACCAGCGACAGCACGCAGGCCACATTGGTGCCTGCAGGCCAGCCAGGGTGGTCCTGGTCCCGGGCGCTCTTCCGGAAGCTTTCCATTGCCCTGCCTGAGATACCCCTCCTGTCCCGGCCCCCACGGCTCTTTTCCTTCCTCATCTCTGTCCGGAGAGAAATTCCAGCGGAAGGTATGGGTGACACATCCTCTACTTTACAGGTGGCAGCCGGGCAACCCCTTCAGAAAATCTAGTAGAGCAGCCCTTACACTGGGCCACCAACAAAGCTGTGGCCCCTCACTCCCTCCCACCAGCACAGCCCCGAGACTGCTGACGGGGCAGAGAATATGGAGTCAGGCACAGCTTCAGGCGCTATTGCCGCCTGGAGCGCTGTTTATATTGACCTCAACCAGGCACACCTGGGGAGGGCCGGCCGGCAGGGTAAGGCTGGCCAGGTCAGCTAATCCACAACGCTCAGGGAATCACATTGTTGAAAATGGACCTCGCTAAGGCAGAATAGAAGCCAAGGAAAAAACGGACACAATGCCATTTGCAGCCCCGTAGATGAGTCTAGATGTAATCACGTGACTTGCAGTAAGTCAGAAAGTGAAAGACACATATCGTATCATATCACTTATAGGTGTTACCTAAAAATGGATACCACGGCAGATATTTCCACGGAGAAGGGCAATCACAGACTCATTAAACAAACTTATGGTTCACCAATGGTAAGGTGTGAGGATTGGTTTCATTACGATATCGGGGTTAACAGACATATACAAACACAGGTGACATATATAATCACAAAAGACCTACGGAATACCAAGAGAAGACTACTCAACACTCTGTCATAACGTACATGGGAAAAGGATCCCAGGAATGTCAGACATCTGTATATGTGTAAAAGAACCACATCTTCCACACCTACAACAAGCCAAACATTGTAATCAAACTTGCTGTAATAAAAAATAAAAAAAAATAAATTAAAAACACGAAGAAGATGTAGTGAGACAAACTTGAGGGGCTTTCTCCTGGCACATTCCATTCTAAATTCCAATCTAGAACACGACTTCCACTGAGGCTCTGTTGCCCTCTTAACCAGATTTGGTAAGAGAGAACTGCTGCCACCTTGTGGCCGTTTCACACAACAGCAGCTTTAATCCCAGCGCTAATGGTCCATTGATATTTAAAATCATTGCAGGCCTGTAAATCACACCTGCCCTGAAAACAAATCCTGGGGTCACATATCGACCAAAAAATTCAAAGGACGTCCATATTTCAAAATGACCGTTTCAAAAGGCATATTTTACGCACATTAGTGTTCTGCTTCTTTTTCTTTCTTTCCTTTTTTGTTAAAAAAACGGGAATGGAAAAAGGCATCCCTCAGAATGGGCGAAAATCGTTGCAAACGAATCAATGGACAAAGGTTTAATCTCCAATATATATAAACAGCTCATGCAGCTTAATATTAAAAAAACAAACAACCCAATACAAAAATGGGCAGAAGATCTAAAGAGACGTTTCTTCAAAGGAGACACAGAGATGGCCAAGAGGCACATGAAAAGCTGCTCAACAGCACTAATTATTAGAGAAATGCAAATCAAAACTACAATGAGGTATCACCTCACACCTGTTAGAATCGGCATCATCAGGAAATCTACAAACAACCAATTCTGGGGAGGGTGTGGACAAAAGGAGCCCTCTTCCACTATTGGTGGGAATGTAAATTGATACAGTCACTATGGAGAACAGTATGGAGTTTCCTTAAAAAAAGTAGAAATAGAATTACCATCTGATCCAGGAATCCCACGTCGGGTCATATACACAGAGCAAACCATAAATCAAAAAGGCACATTCACCACAATGTTCATTGTAGCACTATTTACAATAGCCAGGTAATGGAAGCAACCTAAATGCCCACAGACAGATGAATGGATAAAGATGTGGTACATATATAAAATGGAATATTATTCGGCCATAAAGCGGAATGAAACTGGGTCATTTGTAGAGACATCGATGGATCGAGAGACTGTCATACAGAATGAAGTAAGTCAGAAAGAGGAAAACAAGTATTGTATATTAATGCATATATGTGGAACCTAAAAAATGGTACAGATGAACTGATTTGCAGGGAAGAAATAGAGACACAGAGGTAGAGAACAAACGTATGGACACCAAGTATGGGAAGCCATGGGGTGGTGGTGGTGGGATGAGTTGGGAGATTGGGATTGACCTGTATACATGTATATGCATAAAATACATAACTAATAATAACCTGCTGTATAAAAAAATAAATAAAATTAAATTTCAAAAGTTTAAAAAAATAAAATTTAAAAATAAAACAGAAAAAAGTTCTTCCCTTCACACAGATGTATTTATAGGAATGAATTATTTCAATGCTTATATCTATAAATACATAAAAGAGGAATAAAATCTAACTTAAACCATAAAAGAAAAAAAAAAACCCTGAACCCACCAGTTATACACAGGAAAACCCTATCAGGGCACTTGCTCCAGCGGTAAACAATTCTAAAATTGGCCAAGGTGGGGGATCATCTCCCATACAGCCAGCAACCCACTCCCCACGCAAGGATCGTCCTCATTGCAAAGCTGGGGGACCCTGCCGAGGCATCTGTGAGTAAACGTGAGCTGAGCCCCAGGCCAGCTGCTGCTGAACTGTTCCCACCCTTCCCAGGTAAAACACCTGAAGATGTACAATGGCTTGAAAGCCTAGATGAAGGGCCGTGGAGCCACACCAGCGACAGCACGCAGGCCACATTGGTGCCTGCAGGCCAGCCAGGGTGGTCCTGGTCCCGGGCGCTCTTCCGGAAGCTTTCCATTGCCCTGCCTGAGATACCCCTCCTGTCCCGGCCCCCACGGCTCTTTTCCTTCCTCATCTCTGTCCGGAGAGAAATTCCAGCGGAAGGTATGGGTGACACATCCTCTACTTTACAGGTGGCAGCCGGGCAACCCCTTCAGAAAATCTAGTAGAGCAGCCCTTACACTGGGCCACCAACAAAGCTGTGGCCCCTCACTCCCTCCCACCAGCACAGCCCCGAGACTGCTGACGGGGCAGAGAATATGGAGTCAGGCACAGCTTCAGGCGCTATTGCCGCCTGGAGCGCTGTTTATATTGACCTCAACCAGGCACACCTGGGGAGGGCCGGCCGGCAGGGTAAGGCTGGCCAGGTCAGCTAATCCACAACGCTCAGGGAATCACATTGTTGAAAATGGACCTCGCTAAGGCAGAATAGAAGCCAAGGAAAAAACGGACACAATGCCATTTGCAGCCCCGTAGATGAGTCTAGATGTAATCACGTGACTTGCAGTAAGTCAGAAAGTGAAAGACACATATCGTATCATATCACTTATAGGTGTTACCTAAAAATGGATACCACGGCAGATATTTCCACGGAGAAGGGCAATCACAGACTCATTAAACAAACTTATGGTTCACCAATGGTAAGGTGTGAGGATTGGTTTCATTACGATATCGGGGTTAACAGACATATACAAACACAGGTGACATATATAATCACAAAAGACCTACGGAATACCAAGAGAAGACTACTCAACACTCTGTCATAACGTACATGGGAAAAGGATCCCAGGAATGTCAGACATCTGTATATGTGTAAAAGAACCACATCTTCCACACCTACAACAAGCCAAACATTGTAATCAAACTTGCTGTAATAAAAAATAAAAAAAAATAAATTAAAAACACGAAGAAGATGTAGTGAGACAAACTTGAGGGGCTTTCTCCTGGCACATTCCATTCTAAATTCCAATCTAGAACACGACTTCCACTGAGGCTCTGTTGCCCTCTTAACCAGATTTGGTAAGAGAGAACTGCTGCCACCTTGTGGCCGTTTCACACAACAGCAGCTTTAATCCCAGCGCTAATGGTCCATTGATATTTAAAATCATTGCAGGCCTGTAAATCACACCTGCCCTGAAAACAAATCCTGGGGTCACATATCGACCAAAAAATTCAAAGGACGTCCATATTTCAAAATGACCGTTTCAAAAGGCATATTTTACGCACATTAGTGTTCTGCTTCTTTTTCTTTCTTTCCTTTTTTGTTAAAAAAACGGGAATGGAAAAAGGCATCCCTCAGAATGGGCGAAAATCGTTGCAAACGAATCAATGGACAAAGGTTTAATCTCCAATATATATAAACAGCTCATGCAGCTTAATATTAAAAAAACAAACAACCCAATACAAAAATGGGCAGAAGATCTAAAGAGACGTTTCTTCAAAGGAGACACAGAGATGGCCAAGAGGCACATGAAAAGCTGCTCAACAGCACTAATTATTAGAGAAATGCAAATCAAAACTACAATGAGGTATCACCTCACACCTGTTAGAATCGGCATCATCAGGAAATCTACAAACAACCAATTCTGGGGAGGGTGTGGACAAAAGGAGCCCTCTTCCACTATTGGTGGGAATGTAAATTGATACAGTCACTATGGAGAACAGTATGGAGTTTCCTTAAAAAAAAGTAGAAATAGAATTACCATCTGATCCAGGAATCCCACGTCGGGTCATATACACAGAGCAAACCATAAATCAAAAAGGCACATTCACCACAATGTTCATTGTAGCACTATTTACAATAGCCAGGTAATGGAAGCAACCTAAATGCCCACAGACAGATGAATGGATAAAGATGTGGTACATATATAAAATGGAATATTATTCGGCCATAAAGCGGAATGAAACTGGGTCATTTGTAGAGACATCGATGGATCGAGAGACTGTCATACAGAATGAAGTAAGTCAGAAAGAGGAAAACAAATATTGTATATTAATGCATATATGTGGAACCTAAAAAATGGTACAGATGAACTGATTTGCAGGGAAGAAATAGAGACACAGAGGTAGAGAACAAACGTATGGACACCAAGTATGGGAAGCCATGGGGTGGTGGTGGTGGGATGAGTTGGGAGATTGGGATTGACCTGTATACATGTATATGCATAAAATACATAACTAATAATAACCTGCTGTATAAAAAAATAAATAAAATTAAATTTCAAAAGTTTAAAAAAATAAAATTTAAAAATAAAACAGAACAAAGTTCTTCCCTTCACACAGATGTATTTATAGGAATGAATTATTTCAATGCTTATATCTATAAATACATAAAAGAGGAATAAAATCTAACTTAAACCATAAAAGAAAAAAAAAACCCTGAACCCACCAGTTATACACAGGAAAACCCTATCAGGGCACTTGCTCCAGCGGTAAACAATTCTAAAATTGGCCAAGGTGGGGGATCATCTCCCATACAGCCAGCAACCCACTCCCCACGCAAGGATCGTCCTCATTGCAAAGCTGGGGGACCCTGCCGAGGCATCTGTGAGTAAACGTGAGCTGAGCCCCAGGCCAGCTGCTGCTGAACTGTTCCCACCCTTCCCAGGTAAAACACCTGAAGATGTACAATGGCTTGAAAGCCTAGATGAAGGGCCGTGGAGCCACACCAGCGACAGCACGCAGGCCACATTGGTGCCTGCAGGCCAGCCAGGGTGGTCCTGGTCCCGGGCGCTCTTCCGGAAGCTTTCCATTGCCCTGCCTGAGATACCCCTCCTGTCCCGGCCCCCACGGCTCTTTTCCTTCCTCATCTCTGTCCGGAGAGAAATTCCAGCGGAAGGTATGGGTGACACATCCTCTACTTTACAGGTGGCAGCCGGGCAACCCCTTCAGAAAATCTAGTAGAGCAGCCCTTACACTGGGCCACCAACAAAGCTGTGGCCCCTCACTCCCTCCCACCAGCACAGCCCCGAGACTGCTGACGGGGCAGAGAATATGGAGTCAGGCACAGCTTCAGGCGCTATTGCCGCCTGGAGCGCTGTTTATATTGACCTCAACCAGGCACACCTGGGGAGGGCCGGCCGGCAGGGTAAGGCTGGCCAGGTCAGCTAATCCACAACGCTCAGGGAATCACATTGTTGAAAATGGACCTCGCTAAGGCAGAATAGAAGCCAAGGAAAAAACGGACACAATGCCATTTGCAGCCCCGTAGATGAGTCTAGATGTAATCACGTGACTTGCAGTAAGTCAGAAAGTGAAAGACACATATCGTATCATATCACTTATAGGTGTTACCTAAAAATGGATACCACGGCAGATATTTCCACGGAGAAGGGCAATCACAGACTCATTAAACAAACTTATGGTTCACCAATGGTAAGGTGTGAGGATTGGTTTCATTACAATATCGGGGTTAACAGACATATACAAACACAGGTGACATATATAATCACAAAAGACCTACGGAATACCAAGAGAAGACTACTCAACACTCTGTCATAACGTACATGGGAAAAGGATCCCAGGAATGTCAGACATCTGTATATGTGTAAAAGAACCACATCTTCCACACCTACAACAAGCCAAACATTGTAATCAAACTTGCTGTAATAAAAAATAAAAAAAATAAATTAAAAACACGAAGAAGATGTAGTGAGACAAACTTGAGGGGCTTTCTCCTGGCACATTCCATTCTAAATTCCAATCTAGAACACGACTTCCACTGAGGCTCTGTTGCCCTCTTAACCAGATTTGGTAAGAGAGAACTGCTGCCACCTTGTGGCCGTTTCACACAACAGCAGCTTTAATCCCAGCGCTAATGGTCCATTGATATTTAAAATCATTGCAGGCCTGTAAATCACACCTGCCCTGAAAACAAATCCTGGGGTCACATATCGACCAAAAAATTCAAAGGACGTCCATATTTCAAAATGACCGTTTCAAAAGGCATATTTTACGCACATTAGTGTTCTGCTTCTTTTTCTTTCTTTCCTTTTTTGTTAAAAAAACGGGAATGGAAAAAGGCATCCCTCAGAATGGGCGAAAATCGTTGCAAACGAATCAATGGACAAAGGTTTAATCTCCAATATATATAAACAGCTCATGCAGCTTAATATTAAAAAAACAAACAACCCAATACAAAAATGGGCAGAAGATCTAAAGAGACGTTTCTTCAAAGGAGACACAGAGATGGCCAAGAGGCACATGAAAAGCTGCTCAACAGCACTAATTATTAGAGAAATGCAAATCAAAACTACAATGAGGTATCACCTCACACCTGTTAGAATCGGCATCATCAGGAAATCTACAAACAACCAATTCTGGGGAGGGTGTGGACAAAAGGAGCCCTCTTCCACTATTGGTGGGAATGTAAATTGATACAGTCACTATGGAGAACAGTATGGAGTTTCCTTAAAAAAAAGTAGAAATAGAATTACCATCTGATCCAGGAATCCCACGTCGGGTCATATACACAGAGCAAACCATAAATCAAAAAGGCACATTCACCACAATGTTCATTGTAGCACTATTTACAATAGCCAGGTAATGGAAGCAACCTAAATGCCCACAGACAGATGAATGGATAAAGATGTGGTACATATATAAAATGGAATATTATTCGGCCATAAAGCGGAATGAAACTGGGTCATTTGTAGAGACATCGATGGATCGAGAGACTGTCATACAGAATGAAGTAAGTCAGAAAGAGGAAAACAAATATTGTATATTAATGCATATATGTGGAACCTAAAAAATGGTACAGATGAACTGATTTGCAGGGAAGAAATAGAGACACAGAGGTAGAGAACAAACGTATGGACACCAAGTATGGGAAGCCATGGGGTGGTGGTGGTGGGATGAGTTGGGAGATTGGGATTGACCTGTATACATGTATATGCATAAAATACATAACTAATAATAACCTGCTGTATAAAAAAATAAATAAAATTAAATTTCAAAAGTTTAAAAAAATAAAATTTAAAAATAAAACAGAACAGGGCCTCCCTGGTGGCGCAGTGGTTGAGAGTCCGCCTGCCGATGCAGGGGATACGGGTTCGTGCCCCGGTCTGGGAGGATCCCATATGCCGCGGAGCGGCTGGGCCCGTGAGCCATGGCCGCTGGGCCTGCGCGTCCGGAGCCTGTGCTCCGCAACGGGAGAGGCCACAACAGTGAGAGGCCCGCATACCGCAAAAAAAAAAAAAAAAAAAAAAAAAAAAAAAAAAAAAAAAAAAATAAAACAGAACAAAGTTCTTCCCTTCACACAGATGTATTTATAGGAATGAATTATTTCAATGCTTATATCTATAAATACATAAAAGAGGAATAAAATCTAACTTAAACCATAAAAGAAAAAAAAAAACCCTGAACCCACCAGTTATACACAGGAAAACCCTATCAGGGCACTTGCTCCAGCGGTAAACAATTCTAAAATTGGCCAAGGTGGGGGATCATCTCCCATACAGCCAGCAACCCACTCCCCACGCAAGGATCGTCCTCATTGCAAAGCTGGGGGACCCTGCCGAGGCATCTGTGAGTAAACGTGAGCTGAGCCCCAGGCCAGCTGCTGCTGAACTGTTCCCACCCTTCCCAGGTAAAACACCTGAAGATGTACAATGGCTTGAAAGCCTAGATGAAGGGCCGTGGAGCCACACCAGCGACAGCACGCAGGCCACATTGGTGCCTGCAGGCCAGCCAGGGTGGTCCTGGTCCCGGGCGCTCTTCCGGAAGCTTTCCATTGCCCTGCCTGAGATACCCCTCCTGTCCCGGCCCCCACGGCTCTTTTCCTTCCTCATCTCTGTCCGGAGAGAAATTCCAGCGGAAGGTATGGGTGACACATCCTCTACTTTACAGGTGGCAGCCGGGCAACCCCTTCAGAAAATCTAGTAGAGCAGCCCTTACACTGGGCCACCAACAAAGCTGTGGCCCCTCACTCCCTCCCACCAGCACAGCCCCGAGACTGCTGACGGGGCAGAGAATATGGAGTCAGGCACAGCTTCAGGCGCTATTGCCGCCTGGAGCGCTGTTTATATTGACCTCAACCAGGCACACCTGGGGAGGGCCGGCCGGCAGGGTAAGGCTGGCCAGGTCAGCTAATCCACAACGCTCAGGGAATCACATTGTTGAAAATGGACCTCGCTAAGGCAGAATAGAAGCCAAGGAAAAAACGGACACAATGCCATTTGCAGCCCCGTAGATGAGTCTAGATGTAATCACGTGACTTGCAGTAAGTCAGAAAGTGAAAGACACATATCGTATCATATCACTTATAGGTGTTACCTAAAAATGGATACCACGGCAGATATTTCCACGGAGAAGGGCAATCACAGACTCATTAAACAAACTTATGGTTCACCAATGGTAAGGTGTGAGGATTGGTTTCATTACAATATCGGGGTTAACAGACATATACAAACACAGGTGACATATATAATCACAAAAGACCTACGGAATACCAAGAGAAGACTACTCAACACTCTGTCATAACGTACATGGGAAAAGGATCCCAGGAATGTCAGACATCTGTATATGTGTAAAAGAACCACATCTTCCACACCTACAACAAGCCAAACATTGTAATCAAACTTGCTGTAATAAAAAATAAAAAAAATAAATTAAAAACACGAAGAAGATGTAGTGAGACAAACTTGAGGGGCTTTCTCCTGGCACATTCCATTCTAAATTCCAATCTAGAACACGACTTCCACTGAGGCTCTGTTGCCCTCTTAACCAGATTTGGTAAGAGAGAACTGCTGCCACCTTGTGGCCGTTTCACACAACAGCAGCTTTAATCCCAGCGCTAATGGTCCATTGATATTTAAAATCATTGCAGGCCTGTAAATCACACCTGCCCTGAAAACAAATCCTGGGGTCACATATCGACCAAAAAATTCAAAGGACGTCCATATTTCAAAATGACCGTTTCAAAAGGCATATTTTACGCACATTAGTGTTCTGCTTCTTTTTCTTTCTTTCCTTTTTTGTTAAAAAAACGGGAATGGAAAAAGGCATCCCTCAGAATGGGCGAAAATCGTTGCAAACGAATCAATGGACAAAGGTTTAATCTCCAATATATATAAACAGCTCATGCAGCTTAATATTAAAAAAACAAACAACCCAATACAAAAATGGGCAGAAGATCTAAAGAGACGTTTCTTCAAAGGAGACACAGAGATGGCCAAGAGGCACATGAAAAGCTGCTCAACAGCACTAATTATTAGAGAAATGCAAATCAAAACTACAATGAGGTATCACCTCACACCTGTTAGAATCGGCATCATCAGGAAATCTACAAACAACCAATTCTGGGGAGGGTGTGGACAAAAGGAGCCCTCTTCCACTATTGGTGGGAATGTAAATTGATACAGTCACTATGGAGAACAGTATGGAGTTTCCTTAAAAAAAGTAGAAATAGAATTACCATCTGATCCAGGAATCCCACGTCGGGTCATATACACAGAGCAAACCATAAATCAAAAAGGCACATTCACCACAATGTTCATTGTAGCACTATTTACAATAGCCAGGTAATGGAAGCAACCTAAATGCCCACAGACAGATGAATGGATAAAGATGTGGTACATATATAAAATGGAATATTATTCGGCCATAAAGCGGAATGAAACTGGGTCATTTGTAGAGACATCGATGGATCGAGAGACTGTCATACAGAATGAAGTAAGTCAGAAAGAGGAAAACAAATATTGTATATTAATGCATATATGTGGAACCTAAAAAATGGTACAGATGAACTGATTTGCAGGGAAGAAATAGAGACACAGAGGTAGAGAACAAACGTATGGACACCAAGTATGGGAAGCCATGGGGTGGTGGTGGTGGGATGAGTTGGGAGATTGGGATTGACCTGTATACATGTATATGCATAAAATACATAACTAATAATAACCTGCTGTATAAAAAAATAAATAAAATTAAATTTCAAAAGTTTAAAAAAATAAAATTTAAAAATAAAACAGAAAAAAGTTCTTCCCTTCACACAGATGTATTTATAGGAATGAATTATTTCAATGCTTATATCTATAAATACATAAAAGAGGAATAAAATCTAACTTAAACCATAAAAGAAAAAAAAAACCCTGAACCCACCAGTTATACACAGGAAAACCCTATCAGGGCACTTGCTCCAGCGGTAAACAATTCTAAAATTGGCCAAGGTGGGGGATCATCTCCCATACAGCCAGCAACCCACTCCCCACGCAAGGATCGTCCTCATTGCAAAGCTGGGGGACCCTGCCGAGGCATCTGTGAGTAAACGTGAGCTGAGCCCCAGGCCAGCTGCTGCTGAACTGTTCCCACCCTTCCCAGGTAAAACACCTGAAGATGTACAATGGCTTGAAAGCCTAGATGAAGGGCCGTGGAGCCACACCAGCGACAGCACGCAGGCCACATTGGTGCCTGCAGGCCAGCCAGGGTGGTCCTGGTCCCGGGCGCTCTTCCGGAAGCTTTCCATTGCCCTGCCTGAGATACCCCTCCTGTCCCGGCCCCCACGGCTCTTTTCCTTCCTCATCTCTGTCCGGAGAGAAATTCCAGCGGAAGGTATGGGTGACACATCCTCTACTTTACAGGTGGCAGCCGGGCAACCCCTTCAGAAAATCTAGTAGAGCAGCCCTTACACTGGGCCACCAACAAAGCTGTGGCCCCTCACTCCCTCCCACCAGCACAGCCCCGAGACTGCTGACGGGGCAGAGAATATGGAGTCAGGCACAGCTTCAGGCGCTATTGCCGCCTGGAGCGCTGTTTATATTGACCTCAACCAGGCACACCTGGGGAGGGCCGGCCGGCAGGGTAAGGCTGGCCAGGTCAGCTAATCCACAACGCTCAGGGAATCACATTGTTGAAAATGGACCTCGCTAAGGCAGAATAGAAGCCAAGGAAAAAACGGACACAATGCCATTTGCAGCCCCGTAGATGAGTCTAGATGTAATCACGTGACTTGCAGTAAGTCAGAAAGTGAAAGACACATATCGTATCATATCACTTATAGGTGTTACCTAAAAATGGATACCACGGCAGATATTTCCACGGAGAAGGGCAATCACAGACTCATTAAACAAACTTATGGTTCACCAATGGTAAGGTGTGAGGATTGGTTTCATTACGATATCGGGGTTAACAGACATATACAAACACAGGTGACATATATAATCACAAAAGACCTACGGAATACCAAGAGAAGACTACTCAACACTCTGTCATAACGTACATGGGAAAAGGATCCCAGGAATGTCAGACATCTGTATATGTGTAAAAGAACCACATCTTCCACACCTACAACAAGCCAAACATTGTAATCAAACTTGCTGTAATAAAAAATAAAAAAAAATAAATTAAAAACACGAAGAAGATGTAGTGAGACAAACTTGAGGGGCTTTCTCCTGGCACATTCCATTCTAAATTCCAATCTAGAACACGACTTCCACTGAGGCTCTGTTGCCCTCTTAACCAGATTTGGTAAGAGAGAACTGCTGCCACCTTGTGGCCGTTTCACACAACAGCAGCTTTAATCCCAGCGCTAATGGTCCATTGATATTTAAAATCATTGCAGGCCTGTAAATCACACCTGCCCTGAAAACAAATCCTGGGGTCACATATCGACCAAAAAATTCAAAGGACGTCCATATTTCAAAATGACCGTTTCAAAAGGCATATTTTACGCACATTAGTGTTCTGCTTCTTTTTCTTTCTTTCCTTTTTTGTTAAAAAAACGGGAATGGAAAAAGGCATCCCTCAGAATGGGCGAAAATCGTTGCAAACGAATCAATGGACAAAGGTTTAATCTCCAATATATATAAACAGCTCATGCAGCTTAATATTAAAAAAACAAACAACCCAATACAAAAATGGGCAGAAGATCTAAAGAGACGTTTCTTCAAAGGAGACACAGAGATGGCCAAGAGGCACATGAAAAGCTGCTCAACAGCACTAATTATTAGAGAAATGCAAATCAAAACTACAATGAGGTATCACCTCACACCTGTTAGAATCGGCATCATCAGGAAATCTACAAACAACCAATTCTGGGGAGGGTGTGGACAAAAGGAGCCCTCTTCCACTATTGGTGGGAATGTAAATTGATACAGTCACTATGGAGAACAGTATGGAGTTTCCTTAAAAAAAAGTAGAAATAGAATTACCATCTGATCCAGGAATCCCACGTCGGGTCATATACACAGAGCAAACCATAAATCAAAAAGGCACATTCACCACAATGTTCATTGTAGCACTATTTACAATAGCCAGGTAATGGAAGCAACCTAAATGCCCACAGACAGATGAATGGATAAAGATGTGGTACATATATAAAATGGAATATTATTCGGCCATAAAGCGGAATGAAACTGGGTCATTTGTAGAGACATCGATGGATCGAGAGACTGTCATACAGAATGAAGTAAGTCAGAAAGAGGAAAACAAATATTGTATATTAATGCATATATGTGGAACCTAAAAAATGGTACAGATGAACTGATTTGCAGGGAAGAAATAGAGACACAGAGGTAGAGAACAAACGTATGGACACCAAGTATGGGAAGCCATGGGGTGGTGGTGGTGGGATGAGTTGGGAGATTGGGATTGACCTGTATACATGTATATGCATAAAATACATAACTAATAATAACCTGCTGTATAAAAAAATAAATAAAATTAAATTTCAAAAGTTTAAAAAAATAAAATTTAAAAATAAAACAGAAAAAAGTTCTTCCCTTCACACAGATGTATTTATAGGAATGAATTATTTCAATGCTTATATCTATAAATACATAAAAGAGGAATAAAATCTAACTTAAACCATAAAAGAAAAAAAAAACCCTGAACCCACCAGTTATACACAGGAAAACCCTATCAGGGCACTTGCTCCAGCGGTAAACAATTCTAAAATTGGCCAAGGTGGGGGATCATCTCCCATACAGCCAGCAACCCACTCCCCACGCAAGGATCGTCCTCATTGCAAAGCTGGGGGACCCTGCCGAGGCATCTGTGAGTAAACGTGAGCTGAGCCCCAGGCCAGCTGCTGCTGAACTGTTCCCACCCTTCCCAGGTAAAACACCTGAAGATGTACAATGGCTTGAAAGCCTAGATGAAGGGCCGTGGAGCCACACCAGCGACAGCACGCAGGCCACATTGGTGCCTGCAGGCCAGCCAGGGTGGTCCTGGTCCCGGGCGCTCTTCCGGAAGCTTTCCATTGCCCTGCCTGAGATACCCCTCCTGTCCCGGCCCCCACGGCTCTTTTCCTTCCTCATCTCTGTCCGGAGAGAAATTCCAGCGGAAGGTATGGGTGACACATCCTCTACTTTACAGGTGGCAGCCGGGCAACCCCTTCAGAAAATCTAGTAGAGCAGCCCTTACACTGGGCCACCAACAAAGCTGTGGCCCCTCACTCCCTCCCACCAGCACAGCCCCGAGACTGCTGACGGGGCAGAGAATATGGAGTCAGGCACAGCTTCAGGCGCTATTGCCGCCTGGAGCGCTGTTTATATTGACCTCAACCAGGCACACCTGGGGAGGGCCGGCCGGCAGGGTAAGGCTGGCCAGGTCAGCTAATCCACAACGCTCAGGGAATCACATTGTTGAAAATGGACCTCGCTAAGGCAGAATAGAAGCCAAGGAAAAAACGGACACAATGCCATTTGCAGCCCCGTAGATGAGTCTAGATGTAATCACGTGACTTGCAGTAAGTCAGAAAGTGAAAGACACATATCGTATCATATCACTTATAGGTGTTACCTAAAAATGGATACCACGGCAGATATTTCCACGGAGAAGGGCAATCACAGACTCATTAAACAAACTTATGGTTCACCAATGGTAAGGTGTGAGGATTGGTTTCATTACGATATCGGGGTTAACAGACATATACAAACACAGGTGACATATATAATCACAAAAGACCTACGGAATACCAAGAGAAGACTACTCAACACTCTGTCATAACGTACATGGGAAAAGGATCCCAGGAATGTCAGACATCTGTATATGTGTAAAAGAACCACATCTTCCACACCTACAACAAGCCAAACATTGTAATCAAACTTGCTGTAATAAAAAATAAAAAAAAATAAATTAAAAACACGAAGAAGATGTAGTGAGACAAACTTGAGGGGCTTTCTCCTGGCACATTCCATTCTAAATTCCAATCTAGAACACGACTTCCACTGAGGCTCTGTTGCCCTCTTAACCAGATTTGGTAAGAGAGAACTGCTGCCACCTTGTGGCCGTTTCACACAACAGCAGCTTTAATCCCAGCGCTAATGGTCCATTGATATTTAAAATCATTGCAGGCCTGTAAATCACACCTGCCCTGAAAACAAATCCTGGGGTCACATATCGACCAAAAAATTCAAAGGACGTCCATATTTCAAAATGACCGTTTCAAAAGGCATATTTTACGCACATTAGTGTTCTGCTTCTTTTTCTTTCTTTCCTTTTTTGTTAAAAAAACGGGAATGGAAAAAGGCATCCCTCAGAATGGGCGAAAATCGTTGCAAACGAATCAATGGACAAAGGTTTAATCTCCAATATATATAAACAGCTCATGCAGCTTAATATTAAAAAAACAAACAACCCAATACAAAAATGGGCAGAAGATCTAAAGAGACGTTTCTTCAAAGGAGACACAGAGATGGCCAAGAGGCACATGAAAAGCTGCTCAACAGCACTAATTATTAGAGAAATGCAAATCAAAACTACAATGAGGTATCACCTCACACCTGTTAGAATCGGCATCATCAGGAAATCTACAAACAACCAATTCTGGGGAGGGTGTGGACAAAAGGAGCCCTCTTCCACTATTGGTGGGAATGTAAATTGATACAGTCACTATGGAGAACAGTATGGAGTTTCCTTAAAAAAAAGTAGAAATAGAATTACCATCTGATCCAGGAATCCCACGTCGGGTCATATACACAGAGCAAACCATAAATCAAAAAGGCACATTCACCACAATGTTCATTGTAGCACTATTTACAATAGCCAGGTAATGGAAGCAACCTAAATGCCCACAGACAGATGAATGGATAAAGATGTGGTACATATATAAAATGGAATATTATTCGGCCATAAAGCGGAATGAAACTGGGTCATTTGTAGAGACATCGATGGATCGAGAGACTGTCATACAGAATGAAGTAAGTCAGAAAGAGGAAAACAAATATTGTATATTAATGCATATATGTGGAACCTAAAAAATGGTACAGATGAACTGATTTGCAGGGAAGAAATAGAGACACAGAGGTAGAGAACAAACGTATGGACACCAAGTATGGGAAGCCATGGGGTGGTGGTGGTGGGATGAGTTGGGAGATTGGGATTGACCTGTATACATGTATATGCATAAAATACATAACTAATAATAACCTGCTGTATAAAAAAATAAATAAAATTAAATTTCAAAAGTTTAAAAAAATAAAATTTAAAAATAAAACAGAACAAAGTTCTTCCCTTCACACAGATGTATTTATAGGAATGAATTATTTCAATGCTTATATCTATAAATACATAAAAGAGGAATAAAATCTAACTTAAACCATAAAAGAAAAAAAAAACCCTGAACCCACCAGTTATACACAGGAAAACCCTATCAGGGCACTTGCTCCAGCGGTAAACAATTCTAAAATTGGCCAAGGTGGGGGATCATCTCCCATACAGCCAGCAACCCACTCCCCACGCAAGGATCGTCCTCATTGCAAAGCTGGGGGACCCTGCCGAGGCATCTGTGAGTAAACGTGAGCTGAGCCCCAGGCCAGCTGCTGCTGAACTGTTCCCACCCTTCCCAGGTAAAACACCTGAAGATGTACAATGGCTTGAAAGCCTAGATGAAGGGCCGTGGAGCCACACCAGCGACAGCACGCAGGCCACATTGGTGCCTGCAGGCCAGCCAGGGTGGTCCTGGTCCCGGGCGCTCTTCCGGAAGCTTTCCATTGCCCTGCCTGAGATACCCCTCCTGTCCCGGCCCCCACGGCTCTTTTCCTTCCTCATCTCTGTCCGGAGAGAAATTCCAGCGGAAGGTATGGGTGACACATCCTCTACTTTACAGGTGGCAGCCGGGCAACCCCTTCAGAAAATCTAGTAGAGCAGCCCTTACACTGGGCCACCAACAAAGCTGTGGCCCCTCACTCCCTCCCACCAGCACAGCCCCGAGACTGCTGACGGGGCAGAGAATATGGAGTCAGGCACAGCTTCAGGCGCTATTGCCGCCTGGAGCGCTGTTTATATTGACCTCAACCAGGCACACCTGGGGAGGGCCGGCCGGCAGGGTAAGGCTGGCCAGGTCAGCTAATCCACAACGCTCAGGGAATCACATTGTTGAAAATGGACCTCGCTAAGGCAGAATAGAAGCCAAGGAAAAAACGGACACAATGCCATTTGCAGCCCCGTAGATGAGTCTAGATGTAATCACGTGACTTGCAGTAAGTCAGAAAGTGAAAGACACATATCGTATCATATCACTTATAGGTGTTACCTAAAAATGGATACCACGGCAGATATTTCCACGGAGAAGGGCAATCACAGACTCATTAAACAAACTTATGGTTCACCAATGGTAAGGTGTGAGGATTGGTTTCATTACAATATCGGGGTTAACAGACATATACAAACACAGGTGACATATATAATCACAAAAGACCTACGGAATACCAAGAGAAGACTACTCAACACTCTGTCATAACGTACATGGGAAAAGGATCCCAGGAATGTCAGACATCTGTATATGTGTAAAAGAACCACATCTTCCACACCTACAACAAGCCAAACATTGTAATCAAACTTGCTGTAATAAAAAATAAAAAAAATAAATTAAAAACACGAAGAAGATGTAGTGAGACAAACTTGAGGGGCTTTCTCCTGGCACATTCCATTCTAAATTCCAATCTAGAACACGACTTCCACTGAGGCTCTGTTGCCCTCTTAACCAGATTTGGTAAGAGAGAACTGCTGCCACCTTGTGGCCGTTTCACACAACAGCAGCTTTAATCCCAGCGCTAATGGTCCATTGATATTTAAAATCATTGCAGGCCTGTAAATCACACCTGCCCTGAAAACAAATCCTGGGGTCACATATCGACCAAAAAATTCAAAGGACGTCCATATTTCAAAATGACCGTTTCAAAAGGCATATTTTACGCACATTAGTGTTCTGCTTCTTTTTCTTTCTTTCCTTTTTTGTTAAAAAAACGGGAATGGAAAAAGGCATCCCTCAGAATGGGCGAAAATCGTTGCAAACGAATCAATGGACAAAGGTTTAATCTCCAATATATATAAACAGCTCATGCAGCTTAATATTAAAAAAACAAACAACCCAATACAAAAATGGGCAGAAGATCTAAAGAGACGTTTCTTCAAAGGAGACACAGAGATGGCCAAGAGGCACATGAAAAGCTGCTCAACAGCACTAATTATTAGAGAAATGCAAATCAAAACTACAATGAGGTATCACCTCACACCTGTTAGAATCGGCATCATCAGGAAATCTACAAACAACCAATTCTGGGGAGGGTGTGGACAAAAGGAGCCCTCTTCCACTATTGGTGGGAATGTAAATTGATACAGTCACTATGGAGAACAGTATGGAGTTTCCTTAAAAAAAAGTAGAAATAGAATTACCATCTGATCCAGGAATCCCACGTCGGGTCATATACACAGAGCAAACCATAAATCAAAAAGGCACATTCACCACAATGTTCATTGTAGCACTATTTACAATAGCCAGGTAATGGAAGCAACCTAAATGCCCACAGACAGATGAATGGATAAAGATGTGGTACATATATAAAATGGAATATTATTCGGCCATAAAGCGGAATGAAACTGGGTCATTTGTAGAGACATCGATGGATCGAGAGACTGTCATACAGAATGAAGTAAGTCAGAAAGAGGAAAACAAATATTGTATATTAATGCATATATGTGGAACCTAAAAAATGGTACAGATGAACTGATTTGCAGGGAAGAAATAGAGACACAGAGGTAGAGAACAAACGTATGGACACCAAGTATGGGAAGCCATGGGGTGGTGGTGGTGGGATGAGTTGGGAGATTGGGATTGACCTGTATACATGTATATGCATAAAATACATAACTAATAATAACCTGCTGTATAAAAAAATAAATAAAATTAAATTTCAAAAGTTTAAAAAAATAAAATTTAAAAATAAAACAGAACAGGGCCTCCCTGGTGGCGCAGTGGTTGAGAGTCCGCCTGCCGATGCAGGGGATACGGGTTCGTGCCCCGGTCTGGGAGGATCCCATATGCCGCGGAGCGGCTGGGCCCGTGAGCCATGGCCGCTGGGCCTGCGCGTCCGGAGCCTGTGCTCCGCAACGGGAGAGGCCACAACAGTGAGAGGCCCGCATACCGCAAAAAAAAAAAAAAAAAAAAAAAAAAAAAAAAAAAAAAAAAAAATAAAACAGAACAAAGTTCTTCCCTTCACACAGATGTATTTATAGGAATGAATTATTTCAATGCTTATATCTATAAATACATAAAAGAGGAATAAAATCTAACTTAAACCATAAAAGAAAAAAAAAACCCTGAACCCACCAGTTATACACAGGAAAACCCTATCAGGGCACTTGCTCCAGCGGTAAACAATTCTAAAATTGGCCAAGGTGGGGGATCATCTCCCATACAGCCAGCAACCCACTCCCCACGCAAGGATCGTCCTCATTGCAAAGCTGGGGGACCCTGCCGAGGCATCTGTGAGTAAACGTGAGCTGAGCCCCAGGCCAGCTGCTGCTGAACTGTTCCCACCCTTCCCAGGTAAAACACCTGAAGATGTACAATGGCTTGAAAGCCTAGATGAAGGGCCGTGGAGCCACACCAGCGACAGCACGCAGGCCACATTGGTGCCTGCAGGCCAGCCAGGGTGGTCCTGGTCCCGGGCGCTCTTCCGGAAGCTTTCCATTGCCCTGCCTGAGATACCCCTCCTGTCCCGGCCCCCACGGCTCTTTTCCTTCCTCATCTCTGTCCGGAGAGAAATTCCAGCGGAAGGTATGGGTGACACATCCTCTACTTTACAGGTGGCAGCCGGGCAACCCCTTCAGAAAATCTAGTAGAGCAGCCCTTACACTGGGCCACCAACAAAGCTGTGGCCCCTCACTCCCTCCCACCAGCACAGCCCCGAGACTGCTGACGGGGCAGAGAATATGGAGTCAGGCACAGCTTCAGGCGCTATTGCCGCCTGGAGCGCTGTTTATATTGACCTCAACCAGGCACACCTGGGGAGGGCCGGCCGGCAGGGTAAGGCTGGCCAGGTCAGCTAATCCACAACGCTCAGGGAATCACATTGTTGAAAATGGACCTCGCTAAGGCAGAATAGAAGCCAAGGAAAAAACGGACACAATGCCATTTGCAGCCCCGTAGATGAGTCTAGATGTAATCACGTGACTTGCAGTAAGTCAGAAAGTGAAAGACACATATCGTATCATATCACTTATAGGTGTTACCTAAAAATGGATACCAGGGCAGATATTTCCACGGAGAAGGGCAATCACAGACTCATTAAACAAACTTATGGTTCACCAATGGTAAGGTGTGAGGATTGGTTTCATTACGATATCGGGGTTAACAGACATATACAAACACAGGTGACATATATAATCACAAAAGACCTACGGAATACCAAGAGAAGACTACTCAACACTCTGTCATAACGTACATGGGAAAAGGATCCCAGGAATGTCAGACATCTGTATATGTGTAAAAGAACCACATCTTCCACACCTACAACAAGCCAAACATTGTAATCAAACTTGCTGTAATAAAAAATAAAAAAAATAAATTAAAAACACGAAGAAGATGTAGTGAGACAAACTTGAGGGGCTTTCTCCTGGCACATTCCATTCTAAATTCCAATCTAGAACACGACTTCCACTGAGGCTCTGTTGCCCTCTTAACCAGATTTGGTAAGAGAGAACTGCTGCCACCTTGTGGCCGTTTCACACAACAGCAGCTTTAATCCCAGCGCTAATGGTCCATTGATATTTAAAATCATTGCAGGCCTGTAAATCACACCTGCCCTGAAAACAAATCCTGGGGTCACATATCGACCAAAAAATTCAAAGGACGTCCATATTTCAAAATGACCGTTTCAAAAGGCATATTTTACGCACATTAGTGTTCTGCTTCTTTTTCTTTCTTTCCTTTTTTGTTAAAAAAACGGGAATGGAAAAAGGCATCCCTCAGAATGGGCGAAAATCGTTGCAAACGAATCAATGGACAAAGGTTTAATCTCCAATATATATAAACAGCTCATGCAGCTTAATATTAAAAAAACAAACAACCCAATACAAAAATGGGCAGAAGATCTAAAGAGACGTTTCTTCAAAGGAGACACAGAGATGGCCAAGAGGCACATGAAAAGCTGCTCAACAGCACTAATTATTAGAGAAATGCAAATCAAAACTACAATGAGGTATCACCTCACACCTGTTAGAATCGGCATCATCAGGAAATCTACAAACAACCAATTCTGGGGAGGGTGTGGACAAAAGGAGCCCTCTTCCACTATTGGTGGGAATGTAAATTGATACAGTCACTATGGAGAACAGTATGGAGTTTCCTTAAAAAAAAAGTAGAAATAGAATTACCATCTGATCCAGGAATCCCACGTCGGGTCATATACACAGAGAAAACCATAAATCAAAAAGGCACATTCACCACAATGTTCATTGTAGCACTATTTACAATAGCCAGGTAATGGAAGCAACCTAAATGCCCACAGACAGATGAATGGATAAAGATGTGGTACATATATAAAATGGAATATTATTCGGCCATAAAGCGGAATGAAACTGGGTCATTTGTAGAGACATCGATGGATCGAGAGACTGTCATACAGAATGAAGTAAGTCAGAAAGAGGAAAACAAGTATTGTATATTAATGCATATATGTGGAACCTAAAAAATGGTACAGATGAACTGATTTGCAGGGAAGAAATAGAGACACAGAGGTAGAGAACAAACGTATGGACACCAAGTATGGGAAGCCATGGGGTGGTGGTGGTGGGATGAGTTGGGAGATTGGGATTGACCTGTATACATGTATATGCATAAAATACATAACTAATAATAACCTGCTGTATAAAAAAATAAATAAAATTAAATTTCAAAAGTTTAAAAAAATAAAATTTAAAAATAAAACAGAAAAAAGTTCTTCCCTTCACACAGATGTATTTATAGGAATGAATTATTTCAATGCTTATATCTATAAATACATAAAAGAGGAATAAAATCTAACTTAAACCATAAAAGAAAAAAAAAACCCTGAACCCACCAGTTATACACAGGAAAACCCTATCAGGGCACTTGCTCCAGCGGTAAACAATTCTAAAATTGGCCAAGGTGGGGGATCATCTCCCATACAGCCAGCAACCCACTCCCCACGCAAGGATCGTCCTCATTGCAAAGCTGGGGGACCCTGCCGAGGCATCTGTGAGTAAACGTGAGCTGAGCCCCAGGCCAGCTGCTGCTGAACTGTTCCCACCCTTCCCAGGTAAAACACCTGAAGATGTACAATGGCTTGAAAGCCTAGATGAAGGGCCGTGGAGCCACACCAGCGACAGCACGCAGGCCACATTGGTGCCTGCAGGCCAGCCAGGGTGGTCCTGGTCCCGGGCGCTCTTCCGGAAGCTTTCCATTGCCCTGCCTGAGATACCCCTCCTGTCCCGGCCCCCACGGCTCTTTTCCTTCCTCATCTCTGTCCGGAGAGAAATTCCAGCGGAAGGTATGGGTGACACATCCTCTACTTTACAGGTGGCAGCCGGGCAACCCCTTCAGAAAATCTAGTAGAGCAGCCCTTACACTGGGCCACCAACAAAGCTGTGGCCCCTCACTCCCTCCCACCAGCACAGCCCCGAGACTGCTGACGGGGCAGAGAATATGGAGTCAGGCACAGCTTCAGGCGCTATTGCCGCCTGGAGCGCTGTTTATATTGACCTCAACCAGGCACACCTGGGGAGGGCCGGCCGGCAGGGTAAGGCTGGCCAGGTCAGCTAATCCACAACGCTCAGGGAATCACATTGTTGAAAATGGACCTCGCTAAGGCAGAATAGAAGCCAAGGAAAAAACGGACACAATGCCATTTGCAGCCCCGTAGATGAGTCTAGATGTAATCACGTGACTTGCAGTAAGTCAGAAAGTGAAAGACACATATCGTATCATATCACTTATAGGTGTTACCTAAAAATGGATACCAGGGCAGATATTTCCACGGAGAAGGGCAATCACAGACTCATTAAACAAACTTATGGTTCACCAATGGTAAGGTGTGAGGATTGGTTTCATTACGATATCGGGGTTAACAGACATATACAAACACAGGTGACATATATAATCACAAAAGACCTACGGAATACCAAGAGAAGACTACTCAACACTCTGTCATAACGTACATGGGAAAAGGATCCCAGGAATGTCAGACATCTGTATATGTGTAAAAGAACCACATCTTCCACACCTACAACAAGCCAAACATTGTAATCAAACTTGCTGTAATAAAAAATAAAAAAAAAATAAATTAAAAACACGAAGAAGATGTAGTGAGACAAACTTGAGGGGCTTTCTCCTGGCACATTCCATTCTAAATTCCAATCTAGAACACGACTTCCACTGAGGCTCTGTTGCCCTCTTAACCAGATTTGTTAAGAGAGAACTGCTGCCACCTTGTGGCCGTTTCACACAACAGCAGCTTTAATCCCAGCGCTAATGGTCCATTGATATTTAAAATCATTGCAGGCCTGTAAATCACACCTGCCCTGAAAACAAATCCTGGGGTCACATATCGACCAAAAAATTCAAAGGACGTCCATATTTCAAAATGACCGTTTCAAAAGGCATATTTTACGCACATTAGTGTTCTGCTTCTTTTTCTTTCTTTCCTTTTTTGTTAAAAAAACGGGAATGGAAAAAGGCATCCCTCAGAATGGGCGAAAATCGTTGCAAACGAATCAATGGACAAAGGTTTAATCTCCAATATATATAAACAGCTCATGCAGCTTAATATTAAAAAAACAAACAACCCAATACAAAAATGGGCAGAAGATCTAAAGAGACGTTTCTTCAAAGGAGACACAGAGATGGCCAAGAGGCACATGAAAAGCTGCTCAACAGCACTAATTATTAGAGAAATGCAAATCAAAACTACAATGAGGTATCACCTCACACCTGTTAGAATCGGCATCATCAGGAAATCTACAAACAACCAATTCTGGGGAGGGTGTGGACAAAAGGAGCCCTCTTCCACTATTGGTGGGAATGTAAATTGATACAGTCACTATGGAGAACAGTATGGAGTTTCCTTAAAAAAAAGTAGAAATAGAATTACCATCTGATCCAGGAATCCCACGTCGGGTCATATACACAGAGAAAACCATAAATCAAAAAGGCACATTCACCACAATGTTCATTGTAGCACTATTTACAATAGCCAGGTAATGGAAGCAACCTAAATGCCCACAGACAGATGAATGGATAAAGATGTGGTACATATATAAAATGGAATATTATTCGGCCATAAAGCGGAATGAAACTGGGTCATTTGTAGAGACATCGATGGATCGAGAGACTGTCATACAGAATGAAGTAAGTCAGAAAGAGGAAAACAAGTATTGTATATTAATGCATATATGTGGAACCTAAAAAATGGTACAGATGAACTGATTTGCAGGGAAGAAATAGAGACACAGAGGTAGAGAACAAACGTATGGACACCAAGTATGGGAAGCCATGGGGTGGTGGTGGTGGGATGAGTTGGGAGATTGGGATTGACCTGTATACATGTATATGCATAAAATACATAACTAATAATAACCTGCTGTATAAAAAAATAAATAAAATTAAATTTCAAAAGTTTAAAAAAATAAAATTTAAAAATAAAACAGAAAAAAGTTCTTCCCTTCACACAGATGTATTTATAGGAATGAATTATTTCAATGCTTATATCTATAAATACATAAAAGAGGAATAAAATCTAACTTAAACCATAAAAGAAAAAAAAAACCCTGAACCCACCAGTTATACACAGGAAAACCCTATCAGGGCACTTGCTCCAGCGGTAAACAATTCTAAAATTGGCCAAGGTGGGGGATCATCTCCCATACAGCCAGCAACCCACTCCCCACGCAAGGATCGTCCTCATTGCAAAGCTGGGGGACCCTGCCGAGGCATCTGTGAGTAAACGTGAGCTGAGCCCCAGGCCAGCTGCTGCTGAACTGTTCCCACCCTTCCCAGGTAAAACACCTGAAGATGTACAATGGCTTGAATGCCTAGATGAAGGGCCGTGGAGCCACACCAGCGACAGCACGCAGGCCACATTGGTGCCTGCAGGCCAGCCAGGGTGGTCCTGGTCCCGGGTGCTCTTCCGGGAGCTTTCCATTGCCCTGCCTGAGATACCCCTCCTGTCCCGGCCCCCACGGCTCTTTTCCTTCCTCATCTCTGTCCGGAGAGAAATTCCAGCGGAAGGTATGGGTGACACATCCTCTACTTTACAGGTGGCAGCCGGGCAACCCCTTCAGAAAATCTAGTAGAGCAGCCCTTACACTGGGCCACCAACAAAGCTGTGGCCCCTCACTCCCTCCCACCAGCACAGCCCCGAGACTGCTGACGGGGCAGAGAATATGGAGTCAGGCACAGCTTCAGGCGCTATTGCCGCCTGGAGCGCTGTTTATATTGACCTCAACCAGGCACACCTGGGGAGGGCCGGCCGGCAGGGTAAGGCTGGCCAGGTCAGCTAATCCACAACGCTCAGGGAATCACATTGTTGAAAATGGACCTCGCTAAGGCAGAATAGAAGCCAAGGAAAAAACGGACACAATGCCATTTGCAGCCCCGTAGATGAGTCTAGATGTAATCACGTGACTTGCAGTAAGTCAGAAAGTGAAAGACACATATCGTATCATATCACTTATAGGTGTTACCTAAAAATGGATACCAGGGCAGATATTTCCACGGAGAAGGGCAATCACAGACTCATTAAACAAACTTATGGTTCACCAATGGTAAGGTGTGAGGATTGGTTTCATTACGATATCGGGGTTAACAGACATATACAAACACAGGTGACATATATAATCACAAAAGACCTACGGAATACCAAGAGAAGACTACTCAACACTCTGTCATAACGTACATGGGAAAAGGATCCCAGGAATGTCAGACATCTGTATATGTGTAAAAGAACCACATCTTCCACACCTACAACAAGCCAAACATTGTAATCAAACTTGCTGTAATAAAAAATAAAAAAAAAATAAATTAAAAACACGAAGAAGATGTAGTGAGACAAACTTGAGGGGCTTTCTCCTGGCACATTCCATTCTAAATTCCAATCTAGAACACGACTTCCACTGAGGCTCTGTTGCCCTCTTAACCAGATTTGTTAAGAGAGAACTGCTGCCACCTTGTGGCCGTTTCACACAACAGCAGCTTTAATCCCAGCGCTAATGGTCCATTGATATTTAAAATCATTGCAGGCCTGTAAATCACACCTGCCCTGAAAACAAATCCTGGGGTCACATATCGACCAAAAAATTCAAAGGACGTCCATATTTCAAAATGACCGTTTCAAAAGGCATATTTTACGCACATTAGTGTTCTGCTTCTTTTTCTTTCTTTCCTTTTTTGTTAAAAAAACGGGAATGGAAAAAGGCATCCCTCAGAATGGGCGAAAATCGTTGCAAACGAATCAATGGACAAAGGTTTAATCTCCAATATATATAAACAGCTCATGCAGCTTAATATTAAAAAAACAAACAACCCAATACAAAAATGGGCAGAAGATCTAAAGAGACGTTTCTTCAAAGGAGACACAGAGATGGCCAAGAGGCACATGAAAAGCTGCTCAACAGCACTAATTATTAGAGAAATGCAAATCAAAACTACAATGAGGTATCACCTCACACCTGTTAGAATCGGCATCATCAGGAAATCTACAAACAACCAATTCTGGGGAGGGTGTGGACAAAAGGAGCCCTCTTCCACTATTGGTGGGAATGTAAATTGATACAGTCACTATGGAGAACAGTATGGAGTTTCCTTAAAAAAAAGTAGAAATAGAATTACCATCTGATCCAGGAATCCCACGTCGGGTCATATACACAGAGAAAACCATAAATCAAAAAGGCACATTCACCACAATGTTCATTGTAGCACTATTTACAATAGCCAGGTAATGGAAGCAACCTAAATGCCCACAGACAGATGAATGGATAAAGATGTGGTACATATATAAAATGGAATATTATTCGGCCATAAAGCGGAATGAAACTGGGTCATTTGTAGAGACATCGATGGATCGAGAGACTGTCATACAGAATGAAGTAAGTCAGAAAGAGGAAAACAAATATTGTATATTAATGCATATATGTGGAACCTAAAAAATGGTACAGATGAACTGATTTGCAGGGAAGAAATAGAGACACAGAGGTAGAGAACAAACGTATGGACACCAAGTATGGGAAGCCATGGGGTGGTGGTGGTGGGATGAGTTGGGAGATTGGGATTGACCTGTATACATGTATATGCATAAAATACATAACTAATAATAACCTGCTGTATAAAAAAATAAATAAAATTAAATTTCAAAAGTTTAAAAAAATAAAATTTAAAAATAAAACAGAAAAAAGTTCTTCCCTTCACACAGATGTATTTATAGGAATGAATTATTTCAATGCTTATATCTATAAATACATAAAAGAGGAATAAAATCTAACTTAAACCATAAAAGAAAAAAAAAACCCTGAACCCACCAGTTATACACAGGAAAACCCTATCAGGGCACTTGCTCCAGCGGTAAACAATTCTAAAATTGGCCAAGGTGGGGGATCATCTCCCATACAGCCAGCAACCCACTCCCCACGCAAGGATCGTCCTCATTGCAAAGCTGGGGGACCCTGCCGAGGCATCTGTGAGTAAACGTGAGCTGAGCCCCAGGCCAGCTGCTGCTGAACTGTTCCCACCCTTCCCAGGTAAAACACCTGAAGATGTACAATGGCTTGAATGCCTAGATGAAGGGCCGTGGAGCCACACCAGCGACAGCACGCAGGCCACATTGGTGCCTGCAGGCCAGCCAGGGTGGTCCTGGTCCCGGGTGCTCTTCCGGGAGCTTTCCATTGCCCTGCCTGAGATACCCCTCCTGTCCCGGCCCCCACGGCTCTTTTCCTTCCTCATCTCTGTCCGGAGAGAAATTCCAGCGGAAGGTATGGGTGACACATCCTCTACTTTACAGGTGGCAGCCGGGCAACCCCTTCAGAAAATCTAGTAGAGCAGCCCTTACACTGGGCCACCAACAAAGCTGTGGCCCCTCACTCCCTCCCACCAGCACAGCCCCGAGACTGCTGACGGGGCAGAGAATATGGAGTCAGGCACAGCTTCAGGCGCTATTGCCGCCTGGAGCGCTGTTTATATTGACCTCAACCAGGCACACCTGGGGAGGGCCGGCCGGCAGGGTAAGGCTGGCCAGGTCAGCTAATCCACAACGCTCAGGGAATCACATTGTTGAAAATGGACCTCGCTAAGGCAGAATAGAAGCCAAGGAAAAAACGGACACAATGCCATTTGCAGCCCCGTAGATGAGTCTAGATGTAATCACGTGACTTGCAGTAAGTCAGAAAGTGAAAGACACATATCGTATCATATCACTTATAGGTGTTACCTAAAAATGGATACCAGGGCAGATATTTCCACGGAGAAGGGCAATCACAGACTCATTAAACAAACTTATGGTTCACCAATGGTAAGGTGTGAGGATTGGTTTCATTACGATATCGGGGTTAACAGACATATACAAACACAGGTGACATATATAATCACAAAAGACCTACGGAATACCAAGAGAAGACTACTCAACACTCTGTCATAACGTACATGGGAAAAGGATCCCAGGAATGTCAGACATCTGTATATGTGTAAAAGAACCACATCTTCCACACCTACAACAAGCCAAACATTGTAATCAAACTTGCTGTAATAAAAAATAAAAAAAAATAAATTAAAAACACGAAGAAGATGTAGTGAGACAAACTTGAGGGGCTTTCTCCTGGCACATTCCATTCTAAATTCCAATCTAGAACACGACTTCCACTGAGGCTCTGTTGCCCTCTTAACCAGATTTGGTAAGAGAGAACTGCTGCCACCTTGTGGCCGTTTCACACAACAGCAGCTTTAATCCCAGCGCTAATGGTCCATTGATATTTAAAATCATTGCAGGCCTGTAAATCACACCTGCCCTGAAAACAAATCCTGGGGTCACATATCGACCAAAAAATTCAAAGGACGTCCATATTTCAAAATGACCGTTTCAAAAGGCATATTTTACGCACATTAGTGTTCTGCTTCTTTTTCTTTCTTTCCTTTTTTGTTAAAAAAACGGGAATGGAAAAAGGCATCCCTCAGAATGGGCGAAAATCGTTGCAAACGAATCAATGGACAAAGGTTTAATCTCCAATATATATAAACAGCTCATGCAGCTTAATATTAAAAAAACAAACAACCCAATACAAAAATGGGCAGAAGATCTAAAGAGACGTTTCTTCAAAGGAGACACAGAGATGGCCAAGAGGCACATGAAAAGCTGCTCAACAGCACTAATTATTAGAGAAATGCAAATCAAAACTACAATGAGGTATCACCTCACACCTGTTAGAATCGGCATCATCAGGAAATCTACAAACAACCAATTCTGGGGAGGGTGTGGACAAAAGGAGCCCTCTTCCACTATTGGTGGGAATGTAAATTGATACAGTCACTATGGAGAACAGTATGGAGTTTCCTTAAAAAAAAAGTAGAAATAGAATTACCATCTGATCCAGGAATCCCACGTCGGGTCATATACACAGAGAAAACCATAAATCAAAAAGGCACATTCACCACAATGTTCATTGTAGCACTATTTACAATAGCCAGGTAATGGAAGCAACCTAAATGCCCACAGACAGATGAATGGATAAAGATGTGGTACATATATAAAATGGAATATTATTCGGCCATAAAGCGGAATGAAACTGGGTCATTTGTAGAGACATCGATGGATCGAGAGACTGTCATACAGAATGAAGTAAGTCAGAAAGAGGAAAACAAGTATTGTATATTAATGCATATATGTGGAACCTAAAAAATGGTACAGATGAAATGATTTGCAGGGAAGAAATAGAGACACAGAGGTAGAGAACAAACGTATGGACACCAAGTATGGGAAGCCATGGGGTGGTGGTGGTGGGATGAGTTGGGAGATTGGGATTGACCTGTATACATGTATATGCATAAAATACATAACTAATAATAACCTGCTGTATAAAAAAATAAATAAAATTAAATTTCAAAAGTTTAAAAAAATAAAATTTAAAAATAAAACAGAACAAAGTTCTTCCCTTCACACAGATGTATTTATAGGAATGAATTATTTCAATGCTTATATCTATAAATACATAAAAGAGGAATAAAATCTAACTTAAACCATAAAAGAAAAAAAAAACCCTGAACCCACCAGTTATACACAGGAAAACCCTATCAGGGCACTTGCTCCAGCGGTAAACAATTCTAAAATTGGCCAAGGTGGGGGATCATCTCCCATACAGCCAGCAACCCACTCCCCACGCAAGGATCGTCCTCATTGCAAAGCTGGGGGACCCTGCCGAGGCATCTGTGAGTAAACGTGAGCTGAGCCCCAGGCCAGCTGCTGCTGAACTGTTCCCACCCTTCCCAGGTAAAACACCTGAAGATGTACAATGGCTTGAAAGCCTAGATGAAGGGCCGTGGAGCCACACCAGCGACAGCACGCAGGCCACATTGGTGCCTGCAGGCCAGCCAGGGTGGTCCTGGTCCCGGGCGCTCTTCCGGGAGCTTTCCATTGCCCTGCCTGAGATACCCCTCCTGTCCCGGCCCCCACGGCTCTTTTCCTTCCTCATCTCTGTCCGGAGAGAAATTCCAGCGGAAGGTATGGGTGACACATCCTCTACTTTACAGGTGGCAGCCGGGCAACCCCTTCAGAAAATCTAGTAGAGCAGCCCTTACACTGGGCCACCAACAAAGCTGTGGCCCCTCACTCCCTCCCACCAGCACAGCCCCGAGACTGCTGACGGGGCAGAGAATATGGAGTCAGGCACAGCTTCAGGCGCTATTGCCGCCTGGAGCGCTGTTTATATTGACCTCAACCAGGCACACCTTGGGAGGGCCGGCCGGCAGGGTAAGGCTGGCCAGGTCAGCTAATCCACAACGCTCAGGGAATCACATTGTTGAAAATGGACCTCGCTAAGGCAGAATAGAAGCCAAGGAAAAAACGGACACAATGCCATTTGCAGCCCCGTAGATGAGTCTAGATGTAATCACGTGACTTGCAGTAAGTCAGAAAGTGAAAGACACATATCGTATCATATCACTTATAGGTGTTACCTAAAAATGGATACCAGGGCAGATATTTCCACGGAGAAGGGCAATCACAGACTCATTAAACAAACTTATGGTTCACCAATGGTAAGGTGTGAGGATTGGTTTCATTACGATATCGGGGTTAACAGACATATACAAACACAGGTGACATATATAATCACAAAAGACCTACGGAATACCAAGAGAAGACTACTCAACACTCTGTCATAACGTACATGGGAAAAGGATCCCAGGAATGTCAGACATCTGTATATGTGTAAAAGAACCACATCTTCCACACCTACAACAAGCCAAACATTGTAATCAAACTTGCTGTAATAAAAAATAAAAAAAATAAATTAAAAACACGAAGAAGATGTAGTGAGACAAACTTGAGGGGCTTTCTCCTGGCACATTCCATTCTAAATTCCAATCTAGAACACGACTTCCACTGAGGCTCTGTTGCCCTCTTAACCAGATTTGGTAAGAGAGAACTGCTGCCACCTTGTGGCCGTTTCACACAACAGCAGCTTTAATCCCAGCGCTAATGGTCCATTGATATTTAAAATCATTGCAGGCCTGTAAATCACACCTGCCCTGAAAACAAATCCTGGGGTCACATATCGACCAAAAAATTCAAAGGACGTCCATATTTCAAAATGACCGTTTCAAAAGGCATATTTTACGCACATTAGTGTTCTGCTTCTTTTTCTTTCTTTCCTTTTTTGTTAAAAAAACGGGAATGGAAAAAGGCATCCCTCAGAATGGGCGAAAATCGTTGCAAACGAATCAATGGACAAAGGTTTAATCTCCAATATATATAAACAGCTCATGCAGCTTAATATTAAAAAAACAAACAACCCAATACAAAAATGGGCAGAAGATCTAAAGAGACGTTTCTTCAAAGGAGACACAGAGATGGCCAAGAGGCACATGAAAAGCTGCTCAACAGCACTAATTATTAGAGAAATGCAAATCAAAACTACAATGAGGTATCACCTCACACCTGTTAGAATCGGCATCATCAGGAAATCTACAAACAACCAATTCTGGGGAGGGTGTGGACAAAAGGAGCCCTCTTCCACTATTGGTGGGAATGTAAATTGATACAGTCACTATGGAGAACAGTATGGAGTTTCCTTAAAAAAAAGTAGAAATAGAATTACCATCTGATCCAGGAATCCCACGTCGGGTCATATACACAGAGAAAACCATAAATCAAAAAGGCACATTCACCACAATGTTCATTGTAGCACTATTTACAATAGCCAGGTAATGGAAGCAACCTAAATGCCCACAGACAGATGAATGGATAAAGATGTGGTACATATATAAAATGGAATATTATTCGGCCATAAAGCGGAATGAAACTGGGTCATTTGTAGAGACATCGATGGATCGAGAGACTGTCATACAGAATGAAGTAAGTCAGAAAGAGGAAAACAAGTATTGTATATTAATGCATATATGTGGAACCTAAAAAATGGTACAGATGAACTGATTTGCAGGGAAGAAATAGAGACACAGAGGTAGAGAACAAACGTATGGACACCAAGTATGGGAAGCCATGGGGTGGTGGTGGTGGGATGAGTTGGGAGATTGGGATTGACCTGTATACATGTATATGCATAAAATACATAACTAATAATAACCTGCTGTATAAAAAAATAAATAAAATTAAATTTCAAAAGTTTAAAAAAATAAAATTTAAAAATAAAACAGAACAAAGTTCTTCCCTTCACACAGATGTATTTATAGGAATGAATTATTTCAATGCTTATATCTATAAATACATAAAAGAGGAATAAAATCTAACTTAAACCATAAAAGAAAAAAAAACCCTGAACCCACCAGTTATACACAGGAAAACCCTATCAGGGCACTTGCTCCAGCGGTAAACAATTCTAAAATTGGCCAAGGTGGGGGATCATCTCCCATACAGCCAGCAACCCACTCCCCACGCAAGGATCGTCCTCATTGCAAAGCTGGGGGACCCTGCCGAGGCATCTGTGAGTAAACGTGAGCTGAGCCCCAGGCCAGCTGCTGCTGAACTGTTCCCACCCTTCCCAGGTAAAACACCTGAAGATGTACAATGGCTTGAAAGCCTAGATGAAGGGCCGTGGAGCCACACCAGCGACAGCACGCAGGCCACATTGGTGCCTGCAGGCCAGCCAGGGTGGTCCTGGTCCCGGGCGCTCTTCCGGGAGCTTTCCATTGCCCTGCCTGAGATACCCCTCCTGTCCCGGCCCCCACGGCTCTTTTCCTTCCTCATCTCTGTCCGGAGAGAAATTCCAGCAGAAGGTATGGGTGACACATCCTCTACTTTACAGGTGGCAGCCGGGCAACCCCTTCAGAAAATCTAGTAGAGCAGCCCTTACACTGGGCCACCAACAAAGCTGTGGCCCCTCACTCCCTCCCACCAGCACAGCCCCGAGACTGCTGACGGGGCAGAGAATATGGAGTCAGGCACAGCTTCAGGCGCTATTGCCGCCTGGAGCGCTGTTTATATTGACCTCAACCAGGCACACCTGGGGAGGGCCGGCCGGCAGGGTAAGGCTGGCCAGGTCAGCTAATCCACAACGCTCAGGGAATCACATTGTTGAAAATGGACCTCGCTAAGGCAGAATAGAAGCCAAGGAAAAAACGGACACAATGCCATTTGCAGCCCCGTAGATGAGTCTAGATGTAATCACGTGACTTGCAGTAAGTCAGAAAGTGAAAGACACATATCGTATCATATCACTTATAGGTGTTACCTAAAAATGGATACCAGGGCAGATATTTCCACGGAGAAGGGCAATCACAGACTCATTAAACAAACTTATGGTTCACCAATGGTAAGGTGTGAGGATTGGTTTCATTACGATATCGGGGTTAACAGACATATACAAACACAGGTGACATATATAATCACAAAAGACCTACGGAATACCAAGAGAAGACTACTCAACACTCTGTCATAACGTACATGGGAAAAGGATCCCAGGAATGTCAGACATCTGTATATGTGTAAAAGAACCACATCTTCCACACCTACAACAAGCCAAACATTGTAATCAAACTTGCTGTAATAAAAAATAAAAAAAATAAATTAAAAACACGAAGAAGATGTAGTGAGACAAACTTGAGGGGCTTTCTCCTGGCACATTCCATTCTAAATTCCAATCTAGAACACGACTTCCACTGAGGCTCTGTTGCCCTCTTAACCAGATTTGGTAAGAGAGAACTGCTGCCACCTTGTGGCCGTTTCACACAACAGCAGCTTTAATCCCAGCGCTAATGGTCCATTGATATTTAAAATCATTGCAGGCCTGTAAATCACACCTGCCCTGAAAACAAATCCTGGGGTCACATATCGACCAAAAAATTCAAAGGACGTCCATATTTCAAAATGACCGTTTCAAAAGGCATATTTTACGCACATTAGTGTTCTGCTTCTTTTTCTTTCTTTCCTTTTTTGTTAAAAAAACGGGAATGGAAAAAGGCATCCCTCAGAATGGGCGAAAATCGTTGCAAACGAATCAATGGACAAAGGTTTAATCTCCAATATATATAAACAGCTCATGCAGCTTAATATTAAAAAAACAAACAACCCAATACAAAAATGGGCAGAAGATCTAAAGAGACGTTTCTTCAAAGGAGACACAGAGATGGCCAAGAGGCACATGAAAAGCTGCTCAACAGCACTAATTATTAGAGAAATGCAAATCAAAACTACAATGAGGTATCACCTCACACCTGTTAGAATCGGCATCATCAGGAAATCTACAAACAACCAATTCTGGGGAGGGTGTGGACAAAAGGAGCCCTCTTCCACTATTGGTGGGAATGTAAATTGATACAGTCACTATGGAGAACAGTATGGAGTTTCCTTAAAAAAAAAGTAGAAATAGAATTACCATCTGATCCAGGAATCCCACGTCGGGTCATATACACAGAGAAAACCATAAATCAAAAAGGCACATTCACCACAATGTTCATTGTAGCACTATTTACAATAGCCAGGTAATGGAAGCAACCTAAATGCCCACAGACAGATGAATGGATAAAGATGTGGTACATATATAAAATGGAATATTATTCGGCCATAAAGCGGAATGAAACTGGGTCATTTGTAGAGACATCGATGGATCGAGAGACTGTCATACAGAATGAAGTAAGTCAGAAAGAGGAAAACAAGTATTGTATATTAATGCATATATGTGGAACCTAAAAAATGGTACAGATGAAATGATTTGCAGGGAAGAAATAGAGACACAGAGGTAGAGAACAAACGTATGGACACCAAGTATGGGAAGCCATGGGGTGGTGGTGGTGGGATGAGTTGGGAGATTGGGATTGACCTGTATACATGTATATGCATAAAATACATAACTAATAATAACCTGCTGTATAAAAAAATAAATAAAATTAAATTTCAAAAGTTTAAAAAAATAAAATTTAAAAATAAAACAGAAAAAAGTTCTTCCCTTCACACAGATGTATTTATAGGAATGAATTATTTCAATGCTTATATCTATAAATACATAAAAGAGGAATAAAATCTAACTTAAACCATAAAAGAAAAAAAAAACCCTGAACCCACCAGTTATACACAGGAAAACCCTATCAGGGCACTTGCTCCAGCGGTAAACAATTCTAAAATTGGCCAAGGTGGGGGATCATCTCCCATACAGCCAGCAACCCACTCCCCACGCAAGGATCGTCCTCATTGCAAAGCTGGGGGACCCTGCCGAGGCATCTGTGAGTAAACGTGAGCTGAGCCCCAGGCCAGCTGCTGCTGAACTGTTCCCACCCTTCCCAGGTAAAACACCTGAAGATGTACAATGGCTTGAAAGCCTAGATGAAGGGCCGTGGAGCCACACCAGCGACAGCACGCAGGCCACATTGGTGCCTACAGGCCAGCCAGGGTGGTCCTGGTCCCGGGCGCTCTTCCGGGAGCTTTCCATTGCCCTGCCTGAGATACCCCTCCTGTCCCGGCCCCCACGGCTCTTTTCCTTCCTCATCTCTGTCCGGAGAGAAATTCCAGCGGAAGGTATGGGTGACACATCCTCTACTTTACAGGTGGCAGCCGGGCAACCCCTTCAGAAAATCTAGTAGAGCAGCCCTTACACTGGGCCACCAACAAAGCTGTGGCCCCTCACTCCCTCCCACCAGCACAGCCCCGAGACTGCTGACGGGGCAGAGAATATGGAGTCAGGCACAGCTTCAGGCGCTATTGCCGCCTGGAGCGCTGTTTATATTGACCTCAACCAGGCACACCTGGGGAGGGCCGGCCGGCAGGGTAAGGCTGGCCAGGTCAGCTAATCCACAACGCTCAGGGAATCACATTGTTGAAAATGGACCTCGCTAAGGCAGAATAGAAGCCAAGGAAAAAACGGACACAATGCCATTTGCAGCCCCGTAGATGAGTCTAGATGTAATCACGTGACTTGCAGTAAGTCAGAAAGTGAAAGACACATATCGTATCATATCACTTATAGGTGTTACCTAAAAATGGATACCAGGGCAGATATTTCCACGGAGAAGGGCAATCACAGACTCATTAAACAAACTTATGGTTCACCAATGGTAAGGTGTGAGGATTGGTTTCATTACGATATCGGGGTTAACAGACATATACAAACACAGGTGACATATATAATCACAAAAGACCTACGGAATACCAAGAGAAGACTACTCAACACTCTGTCATAACGTACATGGGAAAAGGATCCCAGGAATGTCAGACATCTGTATATGTGTAAAAGAACCACATCTTCCACACCTACAACAAGCCAAACATTGTAATCAAACTTGCTGTAATAAAAAATAAAAAAAATAAATTAAAAACACGAAGAAGATGTAGTGAGACAAACTTGAGGGGCTTTCTCCTGGCACATTCCATTCTAAATTCCAATCTAGAACACGACTTCCACTGAGGCTCTGTTGCCCTCTTAACCAGATTTGGTAAGAGAGAACTGCTGCCACCTTGTGGCCGTTTCACACAACAGCAGCTTTAATCCCAGCGCTAATGGTCCATTGATATTTAAAATCATTGCAGGCCTGTAAATCACACCTGCCCTGAAAACAAATCCTGGGGTCACATATCGACCAAAAAATTCAAAGGACGTCCATATTTCAAAATGACCGTTTCAAAAGGCATATTTTACGCACATTAGTGTTCTGCTTCTTTTTCTTTCTTTCCTTTTTTGTTAAAAAAACGGGAATGGAAAAAGGCATCCCTCAGAATGGGCGAAAATCGTTGCAAACGAATCAATGGACAAAGGTTTAATCTCCAATATATATAAACAGCTCATGCAGCTTAATATTAAAAAAACAAACAACCCAATACAAAAATGGGCAGAAGATCTAAAGAGACGTTTCTTCAAAGGAGACACAGAGATGGCCAAGAGGCACATGAAAAGCTGCTCAACAGCACTAATTATTAGAGAAATGCAAATCAAAACTACAATGAGGTATCACCTCACACCTGTTAGAATCGGCATCATCAGGAAATCTACAAACAACCAATTCTGGGGAGGGTGTGGACAAAAGGAGCCCTCTTCCACTATTGGTGGGAATGTAAATTGATACAGTCACTATGGAGAACAGTATGGAGTTTCCTTAAAAAAAAGTAGAAATAGAATTACCATCTGATCCAGGAATCCCACGTCGGGTCATATACACAGAGAAAACCATAAATCAAAAAGGCACATTCACCACAATGTTCATTGTAGCACTATTTACAATAGCCAGGTAATGGAAGCAACCTAAATGCCCACAGACAGATGAATGGATAAAGATGTGGTACATATATAAAATGGAATATTATTCGGCCATAAAGCGGAATGAAACTGGGTCATTTGTAGAGACATCGATGGATCGAGAGACTGTCATACAGAATGAAGTAAGTCAGAAAGAGGAAAACAAGTATTGTATATTAATGCATATATGTGGAACCTAAAAAATGGTACAGATGAAATGATTTGCAGGGAAGAAATAGAGACACAGAGGTAGAGAACAAACGTATGGACACCAAGTATGGGAAGCCATGGGGTGGTGGTGGTGGGATGAGTTGGGAGATTGGGATTGACCTGTATACATGTATATGCATAAAATACATAACTAATAATAACCTGCTGTATAAAAAAATAAATAAAATTAAATTTCAAAAGTTTAAAAAAATAAAATTTAAAAATAAAACAGAAAAAAGTTCTTCCCTTCACACAGATGTATTTATAGGAATGAATTATTTCAATGCTTATATCTATAAATACATAAAAGAGGAATAAAATCTAACTTAAACCATAAAAGAAAAAAAAAACCCTGAACCCACCAGTTATACACAGGAAAACCCTATCAGGGCACTTGCTCCAGCGGTAAACAATTCTAAAATTGGCCAAGGTGGGGGATCATCTCCCATACAGCCAGCAACCCACTCCCCACGCAAGGATCGTCCTCATTGCAAAGCTGGGGGACCCTGCCGAGGCATCTGTGAGTAAACGTGAGCTGAGCCCCAGGCCAGCTGCTGCTGAACTGTTCCCACCCTTCCCAGGTAAAACACCTGAAGATGTACAATGGCTTGAAAGCCTAGATGAAGGGCCGTGGAGCCACACCAGCGACAGCACGCAGGCCACATTGGTGCCTACAGGCCAGCCAGGGTGGTCCTGGTCCCGGGCGCTCTTCCGGGAGCTTTCCATTGCCCTGCCTGAGATACCCCTCCTGTCCCGGCCCCCACGGCTCTTTTCCTTCCTCATCTCTGTCCGGAGAGAAATTCCAGCGGAAGGTATGGGTGACACATCCTCTACTTTACAGGTGGCAGCCGGGCAACCCCTTCAGAAAATCTAGTAGAGCAGCCCTTACACTGGGCCACCAACAAAGCTGTGGCCCCTCACTCCCTCCCACCAGCACAGCCCCGAGACTGCTGACGGGGCAGAGAATATGGAGTCAGGCACAGCTTCAGGCGCTATTGCCGCCTGGAGCGCTGTTTATATTGACCTCAACCAGGCACACCTGGGGAGGGCCGGCCGGCAGGGTAAGGCTGGCCAGGTCAGCTAATCCACAACGCTCAGGGAATCACATTGTTGAAAATGGACCTCGCTAAGGCAGAATAGAAGCCAAGGAAAAAACGGACACAATGCCATTTGCAGCCCCGTAGATGAGTCTAGATGTAATCACGTGACTTGCAGTAAGTCAGAAAGTGAAAGACACATATCGTATCATATCACTTATAGGTGTTACCTAAAAATGGATACCAGGGCAGATATTTCCACGGAGAAGGGCAATCACAGACTCATTAAACAAACTTATGGTTCACCAATGGTAAGGTGTGAGGATTGGTTTCATTACGATATCGGGGTTAACAGACATATACAAACACAGGTGACATATATAATCACAAAAGACCTACGGAATACCAAGAGAAGACTACTCAACACTCTGTCATAACGTACATGGGAAAAGGATCCCAGGAATGTCAGACATCTGTATATGTGTAAAAGAACCACATCTTCCACACCTACAACAAGCCAAACATTGTAATCAAACTTGCTGTAATAAAAAATAAAAAAAATAAATTAAAAACACGAAGAAGATGTAGTGAGACAAACTTGAGGGGCTTTCTCCTGGCACATTCCATTCTAAATTCCAATCTAGAACACGACTTCCACTGAGGCTCTGTTGCCCTCTTAACCAGATTTGGTAAGAGAGAACTGCTGCCACCTTGTGGCCGTTTCACACAACAGCAGCTTTAATCCCAGCGCTAATGGTCCATTGATATTTAAAATCATTGCAGGCCTGTAAATCACACCTGCCCTGAAAACAAATCCTGGGGTCACATATCGACCAAAAAATTCAAAGGACGTCCATATTTCAAAATGACCGTTTCAAAAGGCATATTTTACGCACATTAGTGTTCTGCTTCTTTTTCTTTCTTTCCTTTTTTGTTAAAAAAACGGGAATGGAAAAAGGCATCCCTCAGAATGGGCGAAAATCGTTGCAAACGAATCAATGGACAAAGGTTTAATCTCCAATATATATAAACAGCTCATGCAGCTTAATATTAAAAAAACAAACAACCCAATACAAAAATGGGCAGAAGATCTAAAGAGACGTTTCTTCAAAGGAGACACAGAGATGGCCAAGAGGCACATGAAAAGCTGCTCAACAGCACTAATTATTAGAGAAATGCAAATCAAAACTACAATGAGGTATCACCTCACACCTGTTAGAATCGGCATCATCAGGAAATCTACAAACAACCAATTCTGGGGAGGGTGTGGACAAAAGGAGCCCTCTTCCACTATTGGTGGGAATGTAAATTGATACAGTCACTATGGAGAACAGTATGGAGTTTCCTTAAAAAAAAAGTAGAAATAGAATTACCATCTGATCCAGGAATCCCACGTCGGGTCATATACACAGAGAAAACCATAAATCAAAAAGGCACATTCACCACAATGTTCATTGTAGCACTATTTACAATAGCCAGGTAATGGAAGCAACCTAAATGCCCACAGACAGATGAATGGATAAAGATGTGGTACATATATAAAATGGAATATTATTCGGCCATAAAGCGGAATGAAACTGGGTCATTTGTAGAGACATCGATGGATCGAGAGACTGTCATACAGAATGAAGTAAGTCAGAAAGAGGAAAACAAGTATTGTATATTAATGCATATATGTGGAACCTAAAAAATGGTACAGATGAAATGATTTGCAGGGAAGAAATAGAGACACAGAGGTAGAGAACAAACGTATGGACACCAAGTATGGGAAGCCATGGGGTGGTGGTGGTGGGATGAGTTGGGAGATTGGGATTGACCTGTATACATGTATATGCATAAAATACATAACTAATAATAACCTGCTGTATAAAAAAATAAATAAAATTAAATTTCAAAAGTTTAAAAAAATAAAATTTAAAAATAAAACAGAACAAAGTTCTTCCCTTCACACAGATGTATTTATAGGAATGAATTATTTCAATGCTTATATCTATAAATACATAAAAGAGGAATAAAATCTAACTTAAACCATAAAAGAAAAAAAAAACCCTGAACCCACCAGTTATACACAGGAAAACCCTATCAGGGCACTTGCTCCAGCGGTAAACAATTCTAAAATTGGCCAAGGTGGGGGATCATCTCCCATACAGCCAGCAACCCACTCCCCACGCAAGGATCGTCCTCATTGCAAAGCTGGGGGACCCTGCCGAGGCATCTGTGAGTAAACGTGAGCTGAGCCCCAGGCCAGCTGCTGCTGAACTGTTCCCACCCTTCCCAGGTAAAACACCTGAAGATGTACAATGGCTTGAAAGCCTAGATGAAGGGCCGTGGAGCCACACCAGCGACAGCATGCAGGCCACATTGGTGCCTGCAGGCCAGCCAGGGTGGTCCTGGTCCCGGGCGCTCTTCCGGAAGCTTTCCATTGCCCTGCCTGAGATACCCCTCCTGTCCCGGCCCCCACGGCTCTTTTCCTTCCTCATCTCTGTCCGGAGAGAAATTCCAGCGGAAGGTATGGGTGACACATCCTCTACTTTACAGGTGGCAGCCGGGCAACCCCTTCAGAAAATCTAGTAGAGCAGCCCTTACACTGGGCCACCAACAAAGCTGTGGCCCCTCACTCCCTCCCACCAGCACAGCCCCGAGACTGCTGACGGGGCAGAGAATATGGAGTCAGGCACAGCTTCAGGCGCTATTGCCGCCTGGAGCGCTGTTTATATTGACCTCAACCAGGCACACCTGGGGAGGGCCGGCCGGCAGGGTAAGGCTGGCCAGGTCAGCTAATCCACAACGCTCAGGGAATCACATTGTTGAAAATGGACCTCGCTAAGGCAGAATAGAAGCCAAGGAAAAAACGGACACAATGCCATTTGCAGCCCCGTAGATGAGTCTAGATGTAATCACGTGACTTGCAGTAAGTCAGAAAGTGAAAGACACATATCGTATCATATCACTTATAGGTGTTACCTAAAAATGGATACCAGGGCAGATATTTCCACGGAGAAGGGCAATCACAGACTCATTAAACAAACTTATGGTTCACCAATGGTAAGGTGTGAGGATTGGTTTCATTACGATATCGGGGTTAACAGACATATACAAACACAGGTGACATATATAATCACAAAAGACCTACGGAATACCAAGAGAAGACTACTCAACACTCTGTCATAACGTACATGGGAAAAGGATCCCAGGAATGTCAGACATCTGTATATGTGTAAAAGAACCACATCTTCCACACCTACAACAAGCCAAACATTGTAATCAAACTTGCTGTAATAAAAAATAAAAAAAATAAATTAAAAACACGAAGAAGATGTAGTGAGACAAACTTGAGGGGCTTTCTCCTGGCACATTCCATTCTAAATTCCAATCTAGAACACGACTTCCACTGAGGCTCTGTTGCCCTCTTAACCAGATTTGGTAAGAGAGAACTGCTGCCACCTTGTGGCCGTTTCACACAACAGCAGCTTTAATCCCAGCGCTAATGGTCCATTGATATTTAAAATCATTGCAGGCCTGTAAATCACACCTGCCCTGAAAACAAATCCTGGGGTCACATATCGACCAAAAAATTCAAAGGACGTCCATATTTCAAAATGACCGTTTCAAAAGGCATATTTTACGCACATTAGTGTTCTGCTTCTTTTTCTTTCTTTCCTTTTTTGTTAAAAAAACGGGAATGGAAAAAGGCATCCCTCAGAATGGGCGAAAATCGTTGCAAACGAATCAATGGACAAAGGTTTAATCTCCAATATATATAAACAGCTCATGCAGCTTAATATTAAAAAAACAAACAACCCAATACAAAAATGGGCAGAAGATCTAAAGAGACGTTTCTTCAAAGGAGACACAGAGATGGCCAAGAGGCACATGAAAAGCTGCTCAACAGCACTAATTATTAGAGAAATGCAAATCAAAACTACAATGAGGTATCACCTCACACCTGTTAGAATCGGCATCATCAGGAAATCTACAAACAACCAATTCTGGGGAGGGTGTGGACAAAAGGAGCCCTCTTCCACTATTGGTGGGAATGTAAATTGATACAGTCACTATGGAGAACAGTATGGAGTTTCCTTAAAAAAAAAGTAGAAATAGAATTACCATCTGATCCAGGAATCCCACGTCGGGTCATATACACAGAGAAAACCATAAATCAAAAAGGCACATTCACCACAATGTTCATTGTAGCACTATTTACAATAGCCAGGTAATGGAAGCAACCTAAATGCCCACAGACAGATGAATGGATAAAGATGTGGTACATATATAAAATGGAATATTATTCGGCCATAAAGCGGAATGAAACTGGGTCATTTGTAGAGACATCGATGGATCGAGAGACTGTCATACAGAATGAAGTAAGTCAGAAAGAGGAAAACAAGTATTGTATATTAATGCATATATGTGGAACCTAAAAAATGGTACAGATGAAATGATTTGCAGGGAAGAAATAGAGACACAGAGGTAGAGAACAAACGTATGGACACCAAGTATGGGAAGCCATGGGGTGGTGGTGGTGGGATGAGTTGGGAGATTGGGATTGACCTGTATACATGTATATGCATAAAATACATAACTAATAATAACCTGCTGTATAAAAAAATAAATAAAATTAAATTTCAAAAGTTTAAAAAAATAAAATTTAAAAATAAAACAGAAAAAAGTTCTTCCCTTCACACAGATGTATTTATAGGAATGAATTATTTCAATGCTTATATCTATAAATACATAAAAGAGGAATAAAATCTAACTTAAACCATAAAAGAAAAAAAAAACCCTGAACCCACCAGTTATACACAGGAAAACCCTATCAGGGCACTTGCTCCAGCGGTAAACAATTCTAAAATTGGCCAAGGTGGGGGATCATCTCCCATACAGCCAGCAACCCACTCCCCACGCAAGGATCGTCCTCATTGCAAAGCTGGGGGACCCTGCCGAGGCATCTGTGAGTAAACGTGAGCTGAGCCCCAGGCCAGCTGCTGCTGAACTGTTCCCACCCTTCCCAGGTAAAACACCTGAAGATGTACAATGGCTTGAAAGCCTAGATGAAGGGCCGTGGAGCCACACCAGCGACAGCACGCAGGCCACATTGGTGCCTGCAGGCCAGCCAGGGTGGTCCTGGTCCCGGGCGCTCTTCCGGGAGCTTTCCATTGCCCTGCCTGAGATACCCCTCCTGTCCCGGCCCCCACGGCTCTTTTCCTTCCTCATCTCTGTCCGGAGAGAAATTCCAGCGGAAGGTATGGGTGACACATCCTCTACTTTACAGGTGGCAGCCGGGCAACCCCTTCAGAAAATCTAGTAGAGCAGCCCTTACACTGGGCCACCAACAAAGCTGTGGCCCCTCACTCCCTCCCACCAGCACAGCCCCGAGACTGCTGACGGGGCAGAGAATATGGAGTCAGGCACAGCTTCAGGCGCTATTGCCGCCTGGAGCGCTGTTTATATTGACCTCAACCAGGCACACCTGGGGAGGGCCGGCCGGCAGGGTAAGGCTGGCCAGGTCAGCTAATCCACAACGCTCAGGGAATCACATTGTTGAAAATGGACCTCGCTAAGGCAGAATAGAAGCCAAGGAAAAAACGGACACAATGCCATTTGCAGCCCCGTAGATGAGTCTAGATGTAATCACGTGACTTGCAGTAAGTCAGAAAGTGAAAGACACATATCGTATCATATCACTTATAGGTGTTACCTAAAAATGGATACCAGGGCAGATATTTCCACGGAGAAGGGCAATCACAGACTCATTAAACAAACTTATGGTTCACCAATGGTAAGGTGTGAGGATTGGTTTCATTATGATATCGGGGTTAACAGACATATACAAACACAGGTGACATATATAATCACAAAAGACCTACGGAATACCAAGAGAAGACTACTCAACACTCTGTCATAACGTACATGGGAAAAGGATCCCAGGAATGTCAGACATCTGTATATGTGTAAAAGAACCACATCTTCCACACCTACAACAAGCCAAACATTGTAATCAAACTTGCTGTAATAAAAAATAAAAAAAATAAATTAAAAACACGAAGAAGATGTAGTGAGACAAACTTGAGGGGCTTTCTCCTGGCACATTCCATTCTAAATTCCAATCTAGAACACGACTTCCACTGAGGCTCTGTTGCCCTCTTAACCAGATTTGGTAAGAGAGAACTGCTGCCACCTTGTGGCCGTTTCACACAACAGCAGCTTTAATCCCAGCGCTAATGGTCCATTGATATTTAAAATCATTGCAGGCCTGTAAATCACACCTGCCCTGAAAACAAATCCTGGGGTCACATATCGACCAAAAAATTCAAAGGACGTCCATATTTCAAAATGACCGTTTCAAAAGGCATATTTTACGCACATTAGTGTTCTGCTTCTTTTTCTTTCTTTCCTTTTTTGTTAAAAAAACGGGAATGGAAAAAGGCATCCCTCAGAATGGGCGAAAATCGTTGCAAACGAATCAATGGACAAAGGTTTAATCTCCAATATATATAAACAGCTCATGCAGCTTAATATTAAAAAAACAAACAACCCAATACAAAAATGGGCAGAAGATCTAAAGAGACGTTTCTTCAAAGGAGACACAGAGATGGCCAAGAGGCACATGAAAAGCTGCTCAACAGCACTAATTATTAGAGAAATGCAAATCAAAACTACAATGAGGTATCACCTCACACCTGTTAGAATCGGCATCATCAGGAAATCTACAAACAACCAATTCTGGGGAGGGTGTGGACAAAAGGAGCCCTCTTCCACTATTGGTGGGAATGTAAATTGATACAGTCACTATGGAGAACAGTATGGAGTTTCCTTAAAAAAAAAGTAGAAATAGAATTACCATCTGATCCAGGAATCCCACGTCGGGTCATATACACAGAGAAAACCATAAATCAAAAAGGCACATTCACCACAATGTTCATTGTAGCACTATTTACAATAGCCAGGTAATGGAAGCAACCTAAATGCCCACAGACAGATGAATGGATAAAGATGTGGTACATATATAAAATGGAATATTATTCGGCCATAAAGCGGAATGAAACTGGGTCATTTGTAGAGACATCGATGGATCGAGAGACTGTCATACAGAATGAAGTAAGTCAGAAAGAGGAAAACAAGTATTGTATATTAATGCATATATGTGGAACCTAAAAAATGGTACAGATGAAATGATTTGCAGGGAAGAAATAGAGACACAGAGGTAGAGAACAAACGTATGGACACCAAGTATGGGAAGCCATGGGGTGGTGGTGGTGGGATGAGTTGGGAGATTGGGATTGACCTGTATACATGTATATGCATAAAATACATAACTAATAATAACCTGCTGTATAAAAAAATAAATAAAATTAAATTTCAAAAGTTTAAAAAAATAAAATTTAAAAATAAAACAGAACAAAGTTCTTCCCTTCACACAGATGTATTTATAGGAATGAATTATTTCAATGCTTATATCTATAAATACATAAAAGAGGAATAAAATCTAACTTAAACCATAAAAGAAAAAAAAAACCCTGAACCCACCAGTTATACACAGGAAAACCCTATCAGGGCACTTGCTCCAGCGGTAAACAATTCTAAAATTGGCCAAGGTGGGGGATCATCTCCCATACAGCCAGCAACCCACTCCCCACGCAAGGATCGTCCTCATTGCAAAGCTGGGGGACCCTGCCGAGGCATCTGTGAGTAAACGTGAGCTGAGCCCCAGGCCAGCTGCTGCTGAACTGTTCCCACCCTTCCCAGGTAAAACACCTGAAGATGTACAATGGCTTGAAAGCCTAGATGAAGGGCCGTGGAGCCACACCAGCGACAGCACGCAGGCCACATTGGTGCCTGCAGGCCAGCCAGGGTGGTCCTGGTCCCGGGCGCTCTTCCGGGAGCTTTCCATTGCCCTGCCTGAGATACCCCTCCTGTCCCGGCCCCCACGGCTCTTTTCCTTCCTCATCTCTGTCCGGAGAGAAATTCCAGCGGAAGGTATGGGTGACACATCCTCTACTTTACAGGTGGCAGCCGGGCAACCCCTTCAGAAAATCTAGTAGAGCAGCCCTTACACTGGGCCACCAACAAAGCTGTGGCCCCTCACTCCCTCCCACCAGCACAGCCCCGAGACTGCTGACGGGGCAGAGAATATGGAGTCAGGCACAGCTTCAGGCGCTATTGCCGCCTGGAGCGCTGTTTATATTGACCTCAACCAGGCACACCTGGGGAGGGCCGGCCGGCAGGGTAAGGCTGGCCAGGTCAGCTAATCCACAACGCTCAGGGAATCACATTGTTGAAAATGGACCTCGCTAAGGCAGAATAGAAGCCAAGGAAAAAACGGACACAATGCCATTTGCAGCCCCGTAGATGAGTCTAGATGTAATCACGTGACTTGCAGTAAGTCAGAAAGTGAAAGACACATATCGTATCATATCACTTATAGGTGTTACCTAAAAATGGATACCAGGGCAGATATTTCCACGGAGAAGGGCAATCACAGACTCATTAAACAAACTTATGGTTCACCAATGGTAAGGTGTGAGGATTGGTTTCATTACGATATCGGGGTTAACAGACATATACAAACACAGGTGACATATATAATCACAAAAGACCTACGGAATACCAAGAGAAGACTACTCAACACTCTGTCATAACGTACATGGGAAAAGGATCCCAGGAATGTCAGACATCTGTATATGTGTAAAAGAACCACATCTTCCACACCTACAACAAGCCAAACATTGTAATCAAACTTGCTGTAATAAAAAATAAAAAAAATAAATTAAAAACACGAAGAAGATGTAGTGAGACAAACTTGAGGGGCTTTCTCCTGGCACATTCCATTCTAAATTCCAATCTAGAACACGACTTCCACTGAGGCTCTGTTGCCCTCTTAACCAGATTTGGTAAGAGAGAACTGCTGCCACCTTGTGGCCGTTTCACACAACAGCAGCTTTAATCCCAGCGCTAATGGTCCATTGATATTTAAAATCATTGCAGGCCTGTAAATCACACCTGCCCTGAAAACAAATCCTGGGGTCACATATCGACCAAAAAATTCAAAGGACGTCCATATTTCAAAATGACCGTTTCAAAAGGCATATTTTACGCACATTAGTGTTCTGCTTCTTTTTCTTTCTTTCCTTTTTTGTTAAAAAAACGGGAATGGAAAAAGGCATCCCTCAGAATGGGCGAAAATCGTTGCAAACGAATCAATGGACAAAGGTTTAATCTCCAATATATATAAACAGCTCATGCAGCTTAATATTAAAAAAACAAACAACCCAATACAAAAATGGGCAGAAGATCTAAAGAGACGTTTCTTCAAAGGAGACACAGAGATGGCCAAGAGGCACATGAAAAGCTGCTCAACAGCACTAATTATTAGAGAAATGCAAATCAAAACTACAATGAGGTATCACCTCACACCTGTTAGAATCGGCATCATCAGGAAATCTACAAACAACCAATTCTGGGGAGGGTGTGGACAAAAGGAGCCCTCTTCCACTATTGGTGGGAATGTAAATTGATACAGTCACTATGGAGAACAGTATGGAGTTTCCTTAAAAAAAAGTAGAAATAGAATTACCATCTGATCCAGGAATCCCACGTCGGGTCATATACACAGAGAAAACCATAAATCAAAAAGGCACATTCACCACAATGTTCATTGTAGCACTATTTACAATAGCCAGGTAATGGAAGCAACCTAAATGCCCACAGACAGATGAATGGATAAAGATGTGGTACATATATAAAATGGAATATTATTCGGCCATAAAGCGGAATGAAACTGGGTCATTTGTAGAGACATCGATGGATCGAGAGACTGTCATACAGAATGAAGTAAGTCAGAAAGAGGAAAACAAGTATTGTATATTAATGCATATATGTGGAACCTAAAAAATGGTACAGATGAAATGATTTGCAGGGAAGAAATAGAGACACAGAGGTAGAGAACAAACGTATGGACACCAAGTATGGGAAGCCATGGGGTGGTGGTGGTGGGATGAGTTGGGAGATTGGGATTGACCTGTATACATGTATATGCATAAAATACATAACTAATAATAACCTGCTGTATAAAAAAATAAATAAAATTAAATTTCAAAAGTTTAAAAAAATAAAATTTAAAAATAAAACAGAACAAAGTTCTTCCCTTCACACAGATGTATTTATAGGAATGAATTATTTCAATGCTTATATCTATAAATACATAAAAGAGGAATAAAATCTAACTTAAACCATAAAAGAAAAAAAAACCCTGAACCCACCAGTTATACACAGGAAAACCCTATCAGGGCACTTGCTCCAGCGGTAAACAATTCTAAAATTGGCCAAGGTGGGGGATCATCTCCCATACAGCCAGCAACCCACTCCCCACGCAAGGATCGTCCTCATTGCAAAGCTGGGGGACCCTGCCGAGGCATCTGTGAGTAAACGTGAGCTGAGCCCCAGGCCAGCTGCTGCTGAACTGTTCCCACCCTTCCCAGGTAAAACACCTGAAGATGTACAATGGCTTGAAAGCCTAGATGAAGGGCCGTGGAGCCACACCAGCGACAGCACGCAGGCCACATTGGTGCCTGCAGGCCAGCCAGGGTGGTCCTGGTCCCGGGCGCTCTTCCGGGAGCTTTCCATTGCCCTGCCTGAGATACCCCTCCTGTCCCGGCCCCCACGGCTCTTTTCCTTCCTCATCTCTGTCCGGAGAGAAATTCCAGCAGAAGGTATGGGTGACACATCCTCTACTTTACAGGTGGCAGCCGGGCAACCCCTTCAGAAAATCTAGTAGAGCAGCCCTTACACTGGGCCACCAACAAAGCTGTGGCCCCTCACTCCCTCCCACCAGCACAGCCCCGAGACTGCTGACGGGGCAGAGAATATGGAGTCAGGCACAGCTTCAGGCGCTATTGCCGCCTGGAGCGCTGTTTATATTGACCTCAACCAGGCACACCTGGGGAGGGCCGGCCGGCAGGGTAAGGCTGGCCAGGTCAGCTAATCCACAACGCTCAGGGAATCACATTGTTGAAAATGGACCTCGCTAAGGCAGAATAGAAGCCAAGGAAAAAACGGACACAATGCCATTTGCAGCCCCGTAGATGAGTCTAGATGTAATCACGTGACTTGCAGTAAGTCAGAAAGTGAAAGACACATATCGTATCATATCACTTATAGGTGTTACCTAAAAATGGATACCAGGGCAGATATTTCCACGGAGAAGGGCAATCACAGACTCATTAAACAAACTTATGGTTCACCAATGGTAAGGTGTGAGGATTGGTTTCATTACGATATCGGGGTTAACAGACATATACAAACACAGGTGACATATATAATCACAAAAGACCTACGGAATACCAAGAGAAGACTACTCAACACTCTGTCATAACGTACATGGGAAAAGGATCCCAGGAATGTCAGACATCTGTATATGTGTAAAAGAACCACATCTTCCACACCTACAACAAGCCAAACATTGTAATCAAACTTGCTGTAATAAAAAATAAAAAAAATAAATTAAAAACACGAAGAAGATGTAGTGAGACAAACTTGAGGGGCTTTCTCCTGGCACATTCCATTCTAAATTCCAATCTAGAACACGACTTCCACTGAGGCTCTGTTGCCCTCTTAACCAGATTTGGTAAGAGAGAACTGCTGCCACCTTGTGGCCGTTTCACACAACAGCAGCTTTAATCCCAGCGCTAATGGTCCATTGATATTTAAAATCATTGCAGGCCTGTAAATCACACCTGCCCTGAAAACAAATCCTGGGGTCACATATCGACCAAAAAATTCAAAGGACGTCCATATTTCAAAATGACCGTTTCAAAAGGCATATTTTACGCACATTAGTGTTCTGCTTCTTTTTCTTTCTTTCCTTTTTTGTTAAAAAAACGGGAATGGAAAAAGGCATCCCTCAGAATGGGCGAAAATCGTTGCAAACGAATCAATGGACAAAGGTTTAATCTCCAATATATATAAACAGCTCATGCAGCTTAATATTAAAAAAACAAACAACCCAATACAAAAATGGGCAGAAGATCTAAAGAGACGTTTCTTCAAAGGAGACACAGAGATGGCCAAGAGGCACATGAAAAGCTGCTCAACAGCACTAATTATTAGAGAAATGCAAATCAAAACTACAATGAGGTATCACCTCACACCTGTTAGAATCGGCATCATCAGGAAATCTACAAACAACCAATTCTGGGGAGGGTGTGGACAAAAGGAGCCCTCTTCCACTATTGGTGGGAATGTAAATTGATACAGTCACTATGGAGAACAGTATGGAGTTTCCTTAAAAAAAAAGTAGAAATAGAATTACCATCTGATCCAGGAATCCCACGTCGGGTCATATACACAGAGAAAACCATAAATCAAAAAGGCACATTCACCACAATGTTCATTGTAGCACTATTTACAATAGCCAGGTAATGGAAGCAACCTAAATGCCCACAGACAGATGAATGGATAAAGATGTGGTACATATATAAAATGGAATATTATTCGGCCATAAAGCGGAATGAAACTGGGTCATTTGTAGAGACATCGATGGATCGAGAGACTGTCATACAGAATGAAGTAAGTCAGAAAGAGGAAAACAAGTATTGTATATTAATGCATATATGTGGAACCTAAAAAATGGTACAGATGAAATGATTTGCAGGGAAGAAATAGAGACACAGAGGTAGAGAACAAACGTATGGACACCAAGTATGGGAAGCCATGGGGTGGTGGTGGTGGGATGAGTTGGGAGATTGGGATTGACCTGTATACATGTATATGCATAAAATACATAACTAATAATAACCTGCTGTATAAAAAAATAAATAAAATTAAATTTCAAAAGTTTAAAAAAATAAAATTTAAAAATAAAACAGAAAAAAGTTCTTCCCTTCACACAGATGTATTTATAGGAATGAATTATTTCAATGCTTATATCTATAAATACATAAAAGAGGAATAAAATCTAACTTAAACCATAAAAGAAAAAAAAAACCCTGAACCCACCAGTTATACACAGGAAAACCCTATCAGGGCACTTGCTCCAGCGGTAAACAATTCTAAAATTGGCCAAGGTGGGGGATCATCTCCCATACAGCCAGCAACCCACTCCCCACGCAAGGATCGTCCTCATTGCAAAGCTGGGGGACCCTGCCGAGGCATCTGTGAGTAAACGTGAGCTGAGCCCCAGGCCAGCTGCTGCTGAACTGTTCCCACCCTTCCCAGGTAAAACACCTGAAGATGTACAATGGCTTGAAAGCCTAGATGAAGGGCCGTGGAGCCACACCAGCGACAGCACGCAGGCCACATTGGTGCCTACAGGCCAGCCAGGGTGGTCCTGGTCCCGGGCGCTCTTCCGGGAGCTTTCCATTGCCCTGCCTGAGATACCCCTCCTGTCCCGGCCCCCACGGCTCTTTTCCTTCCTCATCTCTGTCCGGAGAGAAATTCCAGCGGAAGGTATGGGTGACACATCCTCTACTTTACAGGTGGCAGCCGGGCAACCCCTTCAGAAAATCTAGTAGAGCAGCCCTTACACTGGGCCACCAACAAAGCTGTGGCCCCTCACTCCCTCCCACCAGCACAGCCCCGAGACTGCTGACGGGGCAGAGAATATGGAGTCAGGCACAGCTTCAGGCGCTATTGCCGCCTGGAGCGCTGTTTATATTGACCTCAACCAGGCACACCTGGGGAGGGCCGGCCGGCAGGGTAAGGCTGGCCAGGTCAGCTAATCCACAACGCTCAGGGAATCACATTGTTGAAAATGGACCTCGCTAAGGCAGAATAGAAGCCAAGGAAAAAACGGACACAATGCCATTTGCAGCCCCGTAGATGAGTCTAGATGTAATCACGTGACTTGCAGTAAGTCAGAAAGTGAAAGACACATATCGTATCATATCACTTATAGGTGTTACCTAAAAATGGATACCAGGGCAGATATTTCCACGGAGAAGGGCAATCACAGACTCATTAAACAAACTTATGGTTCACCAATGGTAAGGTGTGAGGATTGGTTTCATTACGATATCGGGGTTAACAGACATATACAAACACAGGTGACATATATAATCACAAAAGACCTACGGAATACCAAGAGAAGACTACTCAACACTCTGTCATAACGTACATGGGAAAAGGATCCCAGGAATGTCAGACATCTGTATATGTGTAAAAGAACCACATCTTCCACACCTACAACAAGCCAAACATTGTAATCAAACTTGCTGTAATAAAAAATAAAAAAAATAAATTAAAAACACGAAGAAGATGTAGTGAGACAAACTTGAGGGGCTTTCTCCTGGCACATTCCATTCTAAATTCCAATCTAGAACACGACTTCCACTGAGGCTCTGTTGCCCTCTTAACCAGATTTGGTAAGAGAGAACTGCTGCCACCTTGTGGCCGTTTCACACAACAGCAGCTTTAATCCCAGCGCTAATGGTCCATTGATATTTAAAATCATTGCAGGCCTGTAAATCACACCTGCCCTGAAAACAAATCCTGGGGTCACATATCGACCAAAAAATTCAAAGGACGTCCATATTTCAAAATGACCGTTTCAAAAGGCATATTTTACGCACATTAGTGTTCTGCTTCTTTTTCTTTCTTTCCTTTTTTGTTAAAAAAACGGGAATGGAAAAAGGCATCCCTCAGAATGGGCGAAAATCGTTGCAAACGAATCAATGGACAAAGGTTTAATCTCCAATATATATAAACAGCTCATGCAGCTTAATATTAAAAAAACAAACAACCCAATACAAAAATGGGCAGAAGATCTAAAGAGACGTTTCTTCAAAGGAGACACAGAGATGGCCAAGAGGCACATGAAAAGCTGCTCAACAGCACTAATTATTAGAGAAATGCAAATCAAAACTACAATGAGGTATCACCTCACACCTGTTAGAATCGGCATCATCAGGAAATCTACAAACAACCAATTCTGGGGAGGGTGTGGACAAAAGGAGCCCTCTTCCACTATTGGTGGGAATGTAAATTGATACAGTCACTATGGAGAACAGTATGGAGTTTCCTTAAAAAAAAGTAGAAATAGAATTACCATCTGATCCAGGAATCCCACGTCGGGTCATATACACAGAGAAAACCATAAATCAAAAAGGCACATTCACCACAATGTTCATTGTAGCACTATTTACAATAGCCAGGTAATGGAAGCAACCTAAATGCCCACAGACAGATGAATGGATAAAGATGTGGTACATATATAAAATGGAATATTATTCGGCCATAAAGCGGAATGAAACTGGGTCATTTGTAGAGACATCGATGGATCGAGAGACTGTCATACAGAATGAAGTAAGTCAGAAAGAGGAAAACAAGTATTGTATATTAATGCATATATGTGGAACCTAAAAAATGGTACAGATGAAATGATTTGCAGGGAAGAAATAGAGACACAGAGGTAGAGAACAAACGTATGGACACCAAGTATGGGAAGCCATGGGGTGGTGGTGGTGGGATGAGTTGGGAGATTGGGATTGACCTGTATACATGTATATGCATAAAATACATAACTAATAATAACCTGCTGTATAAAAAAATAAATAAAATTAAATTTCAAAAGTTTAAAAAAATAAAATTTAAAAATAAAACAGAAAAAAGTTCTTCCCTTCACACAGATGTATTTATAGGAATGAATTATTTCAATGCTTATATCTATAAATACATAAAAGAGGAATAAAATCTAACTTAAACCATAAAAGAAAAAAAAAACCCTGAACCCACCAGTTATACACAGGAAAACCCTATCAGGGCACTTGCTCCAGCGGTAAACAATTCTAAAATTGGCCAAGGTGGGGGATCATCTCCCATACAGCCAGCAACCCACTCCCCACGCAAGGATCGTCCTCATTGCAAAGCTGGGGGACCCTGCCGAGGCATCTGTGAGTAAACGTGAGCTGAGCCCCAGGCCAGCTGCTGCTGAACTGTTCCCACCCTTCCCAGGTAAAACACCTGAAGATGTACAATGGCTTGAAAGCCTAGATGAAGGGCCGTGGAGCCACACCAGCGACAGCACGCAGGCCACATTGGTGCCTACAGGCCAGCCAGGGTGGTCCTGGTCCCGGGCGCTCTTCCGGGAGCTTTCCATTGCCCTGCCTGAGATACCCCTCCTGTCCCGGCCCCCACGGCTCTTTTCCTTCCTCATCTCTGTCCGGAGAGAAATTCCAGCGGAAGGTATGGGTGACACATCCTCTACTTTACAGGTGGCAGCCGGGCAACCCCTTCAGAAAATCTAGTAGAGCAGCCCTTACACTGGGCCACCAACAAAGCTGTGGCCCCTCACTCCCTCCCACCAGCACAGCCCCGAGACTGCTGACGGGGCAGAGAATATGGAGTCAGGCACAGCTTCAGGCGCTATTGCCGCCTGGAGCGCTGTTTATATTGACCTCAACCAGGCACACCTGGGGAGGGCCGGCCGGCAGGGTAAGGCTGGCCAGGTCAGCTAATCCACAACGCTCAGGGAATCACATTGTTGAAAATGGACCTCGCTAAGGCAGAATAGAAGCCAAGGAAAAAACGGACACAATGCCATTTGCAGCCCCGTAGATGAGTCTAGATGTAATCACGTGACTTGCAGTAAGTCAGAAAGTGAAAGACACATATCGTATCATATCACTTATAGGTGTTACCTAAAAATGGATACCAGGGCAGATATTTCCACGGAGAAGGGCAATCACAGACTCATTAAACAAACTTATGGTTCACCAATGGTAAGGTGTGAGGATTGGTTTCATTACGATATCGGGGTTAACAGACATATACAAACACAGGTGACATATATAATCACAAAAGACCTACGGAATACCAAGAGAAGACTACTCAACACTCTGTCATAACGTACATGGGAAAAGGATCCCAGGAATGTCAGACATCTGTATATGTGTAAAAGAACCACATCTTCCACACCTACAACAAGCCAAACATTGTAATCAAACTTGCTGTAATAAAAAATAAAAAAAATAAATTAAAAACACGAAGAAGATGTAGTGAGACAAACTTGAGGGGCTTTCTCCTGGCACATTCCATTCTAAATTCCAATCTAGAACACGACTTCCACTGAGGCTCTGTTGCCCTCTTAACCAGATTTGGTAAGAGAGAACTGCTGCCACCTTGTGGCCGTTTCACACAACAGCAGCTTTAATCCCAGCGCTAATGGTCCATTGATATTTAAAATCATTGCAGGCCTGTAAATCACACCTGCCCTGAAAACAAATCCTGGGGTCACATATCGACCAAAAAATTCAAAGGACGTCCATATTTCAAAATGACCGTTTCAAAAGGCATATTTTACGCACATTAGTGTTCTGCTTCTTTTTCTTTCTTTCCTTTTTTGTTAAAAAAACGGGAATGGAAAAAGGCATCCCTCAGAATGGGCGAAAATCGTTGCAAACGAATCAATGGACAAAGGTTTAATCTCCAATATATATAAACAGCTCATGCAGCTTAATATTAAAAAAACAAACAACCCAATACAAAAATGGGCAGAAGATCTAAAGAGACGTTTCTTCAAAGGAGACACAGAGATGGCCAAGAGGCACATGAAAAGCTGCTCAACAGCACTAATTATTAGAGAAATGCAAATCAAAACTACAATGAGGTATCACCTCACACCTGTTAGAATCGGCATCATCAGGAAATCTACAAACAACCAATTCTGGGGAGGGTGTGGACAAAAGGAGCCCTCTTCCACTATTGGTGGGAATGTAAATTGATACAGTCACTATGGAGAACAGTATGGAGTTTCCTTAAAAAAAAAGTAGAAATAGAATTACCATCTGATCCAGGAATCCCACGTCGGGTCATATACACAGAGAAAACCATAAATCAAAAAGGCACATTCACCACAATGTTCATTGTAGCACTATTTACAATAGCCAGGTAATGGAAGCAACCTAAATGCCCACAGACAGATGAATGGATAAAGATGTGGTACATATATAAAATGGAATATTATTCGGCCATAAAGCGGAATGAAACTGGGTCATTTGTAGAGACATCGATGGATCGAGAGACTGTCATACAGAATGAAGTAAGTCAGAAAGAGGAAAACAAGTATTGTATATTAATGCATATATGTGGAACCTAAAAAATGGTACAGATGAAATGATTTGCAGGGAAGAAATAGAGACACAGAGGTAGAGAACAAACGTATGGACACCAAGTATGGGAAGCCATGGGGTGGTGGTGGTGGGATGAGTTGGGAGATTGGGATTGACCTGTATACATGTATATGCATAAAATACATAACTAATAATAACCTGCTGTATAAAAAAATAAATAAAATTAAATTTCAAAAGTTTAAAAAAATAAAATTTAAAAATAAAACAGAACAAAGTTCTTCCCTTCACACAGATGTATTTATAGGAATGAATTATTTCAATGCTTATATCTATAAATACATAAAAGAGGAATAAAATCTAACTTAAACCATAAAAGAAAAAAAAAACCCTGAACCCACCAGTTATACACAGGAAAACCCTATCAGGGCACTTGCTCCAGCGGTAAACAATTCTAAAATTGGCCAAGGTGGGGGATCATCTCCCATACAGCCAGCAACCCACTCCCCACGCAAGGATCGTCCTCATTGCAAAGCTGGGGGACCCTGCCGAGGCATCTGTGAGTAAACGTGAGCTGAGCCCCAGGCCAGCTGCTGCTGAACTGTTCCCACCCTTCCCAGGTAAAACACCTGAAGATGTACAATGGCTTGAAAGCCTAGATGAAGGGCCGTGGAGCCACACCAGCGACAGCATGCAGGCCACATTGGTGCCTGCAGGCCAGCCAGGGTGGTCCTGGTCCCGGGCGCTCTTCCGGAAGCTTTCCATTGCCCTGCCTGAGATACCCCTCCTGTCCCGGCCCCCACGGCTCTTTTCCTTCCTCATCTCTGTCCGGAGAGAAATTCCAGCGGAAGGTATGGGTGACACATCCTCTACTTTACAGGTGGCAGCCGGGCAACCCCTTCAGAAAATCTAGTAGAGCAGCCCTTACACTGGGCCACCAACAAAGCTGTGGCCCCTCACTCCCTCCCACCAGCACAGCCCCGAGACTGCTGACGGGGCAGAGAATATGGAGTCAGGCACAGCTTCAGGCGCTATTGCCGCCTGGAGCGCTGTTTATATTGACCTCAACCAGGCACACCTGGGGAGGGCCGGCCGGCAGGGTAAGGCTGGCCAGGTCAGCTAATCCACAACGCTCAGGGAATCACATTGTTGAAAATGGACCTCGCTAAGGCAGAATAGAAGCCAAGGAAAAAACGGACACAATGCCATTTGCAGCCCCGTAGATGAGTCTAGATGTAATCACGTGACTTGCAGTAAGTCAGAAAGTGAAAGACACATATCGTATCATATCACTTATAGGTGTTACCTAAAAATGGATACCAGGGCAGATATTTCCACGGAGAAGGGCAATCACAGACTCATTAAACAAACTTATGGTTCACCAATGGTAAGGTGTGAGGATTGGTTTCATTACGATATCGGGGTTAACAGACATATACAAACACAGGTGACATATATAATCACAAAAGACCTACGGAATACCAAGAGAAGACTACTCAACACTCTGTCATAACGTACATGGGAAAAGGATCCCAGGAATGTCAGACATCTGTATATGTGTAAAAGAACCACATCTTCCACACCTACAACAAGCCAAACATTGTAATCAAACTTGCTGTAATAAAAAATAAAAAAAATAAATTAAAAACACGAAGAAGATGTAGTGAGACAAACTTGAGGGGCTTTCTCCTGGCACATTCCATTCTAAATTCCAATCTAGAACACGACTTCCACTGAGGCTCTGTTGCCCTCTTAACCAGATTTGGTAAGAGAGAACTGCTGCCACCTTGTGGCCGTTTCACACAACAGCAGCTTTAATCCCAGCGCTAATGGTCCATTGATATTTAAAATCATTGCAGGCCTGTAAATCACACCTGCCCTGAAAACAAATCCTGGGGTCACATATCGACCAAAAAATTCAAAGGACGTCCATATTTCAAAATGACCGTTTCAAAAGGCATATTTTACGCACATTAGTGTTCTGCTTCTTTTTCTTTCTTTCCTTTTTTGTTAAAAAAACGGGAATGGAAAAAGGCATCCCTCAGAATGGGCGAAAATCGTTGCAAACGAATCAATGGACAAAGGTTTAATCTCCAATATATATAAACAGCTCATGCAGCTTAATATTAAAAAAACAAACAACCCAATACAAAAATGGGCAGAAGATCTAAAGAGACGTTTCTTCAAAGGAGACACAGAGATGGCCAAGAGGCACATGAAAAGCTGCTCAACAGCACTAATTATTAGAGAAATGCAAATCAAAACTACAATGAGGTATCACCTCACACCTGTTAGAATCGGCATCATCAGGAAATCTACAAACAACCAATTCTGGGGAGGGTGTGGACAAAAGGAGCCCTCTTCCACTATTGGTGGGAATGTAAATTGATACAGTCACTATGGAGAACAGTATGGAGTTTCCTTAAAAAAAAAGTAGAAATAGAATTACCATCTGATCCAGGAATCCCACGTCGGGTCATATACACAGAGAAAACCATAAATCAAAAAGGCACATTCACCACAATGTTCATTGTAGCACTATTTACAATAGCCAGGTAATGGAAGCAACCTAAATGCCCACAGACAGATGAATGGATAAAGATGTGGTACATATATAAAATGGAATATTATTCGGCCATAAAGCGGAATGAAACTGGGTCATTTGTAGAGACATCGATGGATCGAGAGACTGTCATACAGAATGAAGTAAGTCAGAAAGAGGAAAACAAGTATTGTATATTAATGCATATATGTGGAACCTAAAAAATGGTACAGATGAAATGATTTGCAGGGAAGAAATAGAGACACAGAGGTAGAGAACAAACGTATGGACACCAAGTATGGGAAGCCATGGGGTGGTGGTGGTGGGATGAGTTGGGAGATTGGGATTGACCTGTATACATGTATATGCATAAAATACATAACTAATAATAACCTGCTGTATAAAAAAATAAATAAAATTAAATTTCAAAAGTTTAAAAAAATAAAATTTAAAAATAAAACAGAAAAAAGTTCTTCCCTTCACACAGATGTATTTATAGGAATGAATTATTTCAATGCTTATATCTATAAATACATAAAAGAGGAATAAAATCTAACTTAAACCATAAAAGAAAAAAAAAACCCTGAACCCACCAGTTATACACAGGAAAACCCTATCAGGGCACTTGCTCCAGCGGTAAACAATTCTAAAATTGGCCAAGGTGGGGGATCATCTCCCATACAGCCAGCAACCCACTCCCCACGCAAGGATCGTCCTCATTGCAAAGCTGGGGGACCCTGCCGAGGCATCTGTGAGTAAACGTGAGCTGAGCCCCAGGCCAGCTGCTGCTGAACTGTTCCCACCCTTCCCAGGTAAAACACCTGAAGATGTACAATGGCTTGAAAGCCTAGATGAAGGGCCGTGGAGCCACACCAGCGACAGCACGCAGGCCACATTGGTGCCTGCAGGCCAGCCAGGGTGGTCCTGGTCCCGGGCGCTCTTCCGGGAGCTTTCCATTGCCCTGCCTGAGATACCCCTCCTGTCCCGGCCCCCACGGCTCTTTTCCTTCCTCATCTCTGTCCGGAGAGAAATTCCAGCGGAAGGTATGGGTGACACATCCTCTACTTTACAGGTGGCAGCCGGGCAACCCCTTCAGAAAATCTAGTAGAGCAGCCCTTACACTGGGCCACCAACAAAGCTGTGGCCCCTCACTCCCTCCCACCAGCACAGCCCCGAGACTGCTGACGGGGCAGAGAATATGGAGTCAGGCACAGCTTCAGGCGCTATTGCCGCCTGGAGCGCTGTTTATATTGACCTCAACCAGGCACACCTGGGGAGGGCCGGCCGGCAGGGTAAGGCTGGCCAGGTCAGCTAATCCACAACGCTCAGGGAATCACATTGTTGAAAATGGACCTCGCTAAGGCAGAATAGAAGCCAAGGAAAAAACGGACACAATGCCATTTGCAGCCCCGTAGATGAGTCTAGATGTAATCACGTGACTTGCAGTAAGTCAGAAAGTGAAAGACACATATCGTATCATATCACTTATAGGTGTTACCTAAAAATGGATACCAGGGCAGATATTTCCACGGAGAAGGGCAATCACAGACTCATTAAACAAACTTATGGTTCACCAATGGTAAGGTGTGAGGATTGGTTTCATTATGATATCGGGGTTAACAGACATATACAAACACAGGTGACATATATAATCACAAAAGACCTACGGAATACCAAGAGAAGACTACTCAACACTCTGTCATAACGTACATGGGAAAAGGATCCCAGGAATGTCAGACATCTGTATATGTGTAAAAGAACCACATCTTCCACACCTACAACAAGCCAAACATTGTAATCAAACTTGCTGTAATAAAAAATAAAAAAAATAAATTAAAAACACGAAGAAGATGTAGTGAGACAAACTTGAGGGGCTTTCTCCTGGCACATTCCATTCTAAATTCCAATCTAGAACACGACTTCCACTGAGGCTCTGTTGCCCTCTTAACCAGATTTGGTAAGAGAGAACTGCTGCCACCTTGTGGCCGTTTCACACAACAGCAGCTTTAATCCCAGCGCTAATGGTCCATTGATATTTAAAATCATTGCAGGCCTGTAAATCACACCTGCCCTGAAAACAAATCCTGGGGTCACATATCGACCAAAAAATTCAAAGGACGTCCATATTTCAAAATGACCGTTTCAAAAGGCATATTTTACGCACATTAGTGTTCTGCTTCTTTTTCTTTCTTTCCTTTTTTGTTAAAAAAACGGGAATGGAAAAAGGCATCCCTCAGAATGGGCGAAAATCGTTGCAAACGAATCAATGGACAAAGGTTTAATCTCCAATATATATAAACAGCTCATGCAGCTTAATATTAAAAAAACAAACAACCCAATACAAAAATGGGCAGAAGATCTAAAGAGACGTTTCTTCAAAGGAGACACAGAGATGGCCAAGAGGCACATGAAAAGCTGCTCAACAGCACTAATTATTAGAGAAATGCAAATCAAAACTACAATGAGGTATCACCTCACACCTGTTAGAATCGGCATCATCAGGAAATCTACAAACAACCAATTCTGGGGAGGGTGTGGACAAAAGGAGCCCTCTTCCACTATTGGTGGGAATGTAAATTGATACAGTCACTATGGAGAACAGTATGGAGTTTCCTTAAAAAAAAAGTAGAAATAGAATTACCATCTGATCCAGGAATCCCACGTCGGGTCATATACACAGAGAAAACCATAAATCAAAAAGGCACATTCACCACAATGTTCATTGTAGCACTATTTACAATAGCCAGGTAATGGAAGCAACCTAAATGCCCACAGACAGATGAATGGATAAAGATGTGGTACATATATAAAATGGAATATTATTCGGCCATAAAGCGGAATGAAACTGGGTCATTTGTAGAGACATCGATGGATCGAGAGACTGTCATACAGAATGAAGTAAGTCAGAAAGAGGAAAACAAGTATTGTATATTAATGCATATATGTGGAACCTAAAAAATGGTACAGATGAAATGATTTGCAGGGAAGAAATAGAGACACAGAGGTAGAGAACAAACGTATGGACACCAAGTATGGGAAGCCATGGGGTGGTGGTGGTGGGATGAGTTGGGAGATTGGGATTGACCTGTATACATGTATATGCATAAAATACATAACTAATAATAACCTGCTGTATAAAAAAATAAATAAAATTAAATTTCAAAAGTTTAAAAAAATAAAATTTAAAAATAAAACAGAACAAAGTTCTTCCCTTCACACAGATGTATTTATAGGAATGAATTATTTCAATGCTTATATCTATAAATACATAAAAGAGGAATAAAATCTAACTTAAACCATAAAAGAAAAAAAAAACCCTGAACCCACCAGTTATACACAGGAAAACCCTATCAGGGCACTTGCTCCAGCGGTAAACAATTCTAAAATTGGCCAAGGTGGGGGATCATCTCCCATACAGCCAGCAACCCACTCCCCACGCAAGGATCGTCCTCATTGCAAAGCTGGGGGACCCTGCCGAGGCATCTGTGAGTAAACGTGAGCTGAGCCCCAGGCCAGCTGCTGCTGAACTGTTCCCACCCTTCCCAGGTAAAACACCTGAAGATGTACAATGGCTTGAAAGCCTAGATGAAGGGCCGTGGAGCCACACCAGCGACAGCACGCAGGCCACATTGGTGCCTGCAGGCCAGCCAGGGTGGTCCTGGTCCCGGGCGCTCTTCCGGGAGCTTTCCATTGCCCTGCCTGAGATACCCCTCCTGTCCCGGCCCCCACGGCTCTTTTCCTTCCTCATCTCTGTCCGGAGAGAAATTCCAGCGGAAGGTATGGGTGACACATCCTCTACTTTACAGGTGGCAGCCGGGCAACCCCTTCAGAAAATCTAGTAGAGCAGCCCTTACACTGGGCCACCAACAAAGCTGTGGCCCCTCACTCCCTCCCACCAGCACAGCCCCGAGACTGCTGACGGGGCAGAGAATATGGAGTCAGGCACAGCTTCAGGCGCTATTGCCGCCTGGAGCGCTGTTTATATTGACCTCAACCAGGCACACCTGGGGAGGGCCGGCCGGCAGGGTAAGGCTGGCCAGGTCAGCTAATCCACAACGCTCAGGGAATCACATTGTTGAAAATGGACCTCGCTAAGGCAGAATAGAAGCCAAGGAAAAAACGGACACAATGCCATTTGCAGCCCCGTAGATGAGTCTAGATGTAATCACGTGACTTGCAGTAAGTCAGAAAGTGAAAGACACATATCGTATCATATCACTTATAGGTGTTACCTAAAAATGGATACCAGGGCAGATATTTCCACGGAGAAGGGCAATCACAGACTCATTAAACAAACTTATGGTTCACCAATGGTAAGGTGTGAGGATTGGTTTCATTACGATATCGGGGTTAACAGACATATACAAACACAGGTGACATATATAATCACAAAAGACCTACGGAATACCAAGAGAAGACTACTCAACACTCTGTCATAACGTACATGGGAAAAGGATCCCAGGAATGTCAGACATCTGTATATGTGTAAAAGAACCACATCTTCCACACCTACAACAAGCCAAACATTGTAATCAAACTTGCTGTAATAAAAAATAAAAAAAATAAATTAAAAACACGAAGAAGATGTAGTGAGACAAACTTGAGGGGCTTTCTCCTGGCACATTCCATTCTAAATTCCAATCTAGAACACGACTTCCACTGAGGCTCTGTTGCCCTCTTAACCAGATTTGGTAAGAGAGAACTGCTGCCACCTTGTGGCCGTTTCACACAACAGCAGCTTTAATCCCAGCGCTAATGGTCCATTGATATTTAAAATCATTGCAGGCCTGTAAATCACACCTGCCCTGAAAACAAATCCTGGGGTCACATATCGACCAAAAAATTCAAAGGACGTCCATATTTCAAAATGACCGTTTCAAAAGGCATATTTTACGCACATTAGTGTTCTGCTTCTTTTTCTTTCTTTCCTTTTTTGTTAAAAAAACGGGAATGGAAAAAGGCATCCCTCAGAATGGGCGAAAATCGTTGCAAACGAATCAATGGACAAAGGTTTAATCTCCAATATATATAAACAGCTCATGCAGCTTAATATTAAAAAAACAAACAACCCAATACAAAAATGGGCAGAAGATCTAAAGAGACGTTTCTTCAAAGGAGACACAGAGATGGCCAAGAGGCACATGAAAAGCTGCTCAACAGCACTAATTATTAGAGAAATGCAAATCAAAACTACAATGAGGTATCACCTCACACCTGTTAGAATCGGCATCATCAGGAAATCTACAAACAACCAATTCTGGGGAGGGTGTGGACAAAAGGAGCCCTCTTCCACTATTGGTGGGAATGTAAATTGATACAGTCACTATGGAGAACAGTATGGAGTTTCCTTAAAAAAAAGTAGAAATAGAATTACCATCTGATCCAGGAATCCCACGTCGGGTCATATACACAGAGAAAACCATAAATCAAAAAGGCACATTCACCACAATGTTCATTGTAGCACTATTTACAATAGCCAGGTAATGGAAGCAACCTAAATGCCCACAGACAGATGAATGGATAAAGATGTGGTACATATATAAAATGGAATATTATTCGGCCATAAAGCGGAATGAAACTGGGTCATTTGTAGAGACATCGATGGATCGAGAGACTGTCATACAGAATGAAGTAAGTCAGAAAGAGGAAAACAAGTATTGTATATTAATGCATATATGTGGAACCTAAAAAATGGTACAGATGAAATGATTTGCAGGGAAGAAATAGAGACACAGAGGTAGAGAACAAACGTATGGACACCAAGTATGGGAAGCCATGGGGTGGTGGTGGTGGGATGAGTTGGGAGATTGGGATTGACCTGTATACATGTATATGCATAAAATACATAACTAATAATAACCTGCTGTATAAAAAAATAAATAAAATTAAATTTCAAAAGTTTAAAAAAATAAAATTTAAAAATAAAACAGAACAAAGTTCTTCCCTTCACACAGATGTATTTATAGGAATGAATTATTTCAATGCTTATATCTATAAATACATAAAAGAGGAATAAAATCTAACTTAAACCATAAAAGAAAAAAAAACCCTGAACCCACCAGTTATACACAGGAAAACCCTATCAGGGCACTTGCTCCAGCGGTAAACAATTCTAAAATTGGCCAAGGTGGGGGATCATCTCCCATACAGCCAGCAACCCACTCCCCACGCAAGGATCGTCCTCATTGCAAAGCTGGGGGACCCTGCCGAGGCATCTGTGAGTAAACGTGAGCTGAGCCCCAGGCCAGCTGCTGCTGAACTGTTCCCACCCTTCCCAGGTAAAACACCTGAAGATGTACAATGGCTTGAAAGCCTAGATGAAGGGCCGTGGAGCCACACCAGCGACAGCACGCAGGCCACATTGGTGCCTGCAGGCCAGCCAGGGTGGTCCTGGTCCCGGGCGCTCTTCCAGGAGCTTTCCATTGCCCTGCCTGAGATACCCCTCCTGTCCCGGCCCCCACGGCTCTTTTCCTTCCTCATCTCTGTCCGGAGAGAAATTCCAGCAGAAGGTATGGGTGACACATCCTCTACTTTACAGGTGGCAGCCGGGCAACCCCTTCAGAAAATCTAGTAGAGCAGCCCTTACACTGGGCCACCAACAAAGCTGTGGCCCCTCACTCCCTCCCACCAGCACAGCCCCGAGACTGCTGACGGGGCAGAGAATATGGAGTCAGGCACAGCTTCAGGCGCTATTGCCGCCTGGAGCGCTGTTTATATTGACCTCAACCAGGCACACCTGGGGAGGGCCGGCCGGCAGGGTAAGGCTGGCCAGGTCAGCTAATCCACAACGCTCAGGGAATCACATTGTTGAAAATGGACCTCGCTAAGGCAGAATAGAAGCCAAGGAAAAAACGGACACAATGCCATTTGCAGCCCCGTAGATGAGTCTAGATGTAATCACGTGACTTGCAGTAAGTCAGAAAGTGAAAGACACATATCGTATCATATCACTTATAGGTGTTACCTAAAAATGGATACCAGGGCAGATATTTCCACGGAGAAGGGCAATCACAGACTCATTAAACAAACTTATGGTTCACCAATGGTAAGGTGTGAGGATTGGTTTCATTACGATATCGGGGTTAACAGACATATACAAACACAGGTGACATATATAATCACAAAAGACCTACGGAATACCAAGAGAAGACTACTCAACACTCTGTCATAACGTACATGGGAAAAGGATCCCAGGAATGTCAGACATCTGTATATGTGTAAAAGAACCACATCTTCCACACCTACAACAAGCCAAACATTGTAATCAAACTTGCTGTAATAAAAAATAAAAAAAATAAATTAAAAACACGAAGAAGATGTAGTGAGACAAACTTGAGGGGCTTTCTCCTGGCACATTCCATTCTAAATTCCAATCTAGAACACGACTTCCACTGAGGCTCTGTTGCCCTCTTAACCAGATTTGGTAAGAGAGAACTGCTGCCACCTTGTGGCCGTTTCACACAACAGCAGCTTTAATCCCAGCGCTAATGGTCCATTGATATTTAAAATCATTGCAGGCCTGTAAATCACACCTGCCCTGAAAACAAATCCTGGGGTCACATATCGACCAAAAAATTCAAAGGACGTCCATATTTCAAAATGACCATTTCAAAAGGCATATTTTACGCACATTAGTGTTCTGCTTCTTTTTCTTTCTTTCCTTTTTTGTTAAAAAAACGGGAATGGAAAAAGGCATCCCTCAGAATGGGCGAAAATCGTTGCAAACGAATCAATGGACAAAGGTTTAATCTCCAATATATATAAACAGCTCATGCAGCTTAATATTAAAAAAACAAACAACCCAATACAAAAATGGGCAGAAGATCTAAAGAGACGTTTCTTCAAAGGAGACACAGAGATGGCCAAGAGGCACATGAAAAGCTGCTCAACAGCACTAATTATTAGAGAAATGCAAATCAAAACTACAATGAGGTATCACCTCACACCTGTTAGAATCGGCATCATCAGGAAATCTACAAACAACCAATTCTGGGGAGGGTGTGGACAAAAGGAGCCCTCTTCCACTATTGGTGGGAATGTAAATTGATACAGTCACTATGGAGAACAGTATGGAGTTTCCTTAAAAAAAAAGTAGAAATAGAATTACCATCTGATCCAGGAATCCCACGTCGGGTCATATACACAGAGAAAACCATAAATCAAAAAGGCACATTCACCACAATGTTCATTGTAGCACTATTTACAATAGCCAGGTAATGGAAGCAACCTAAATGCCCACAGACAGATGAATGGATAAAGATGTGGTACATATATAAAATGGAATATTATTCGGCCATAAAGCGGAATGAAACTGGGTCATTTGTAGAGACATCGATGGATCGAGAGACTGTCATACAGAATGAAGTAAGTCAGAAAGAGGAAAACAAGTATTGTATATTAATGCATATATGTGGAACCTAAAAAATGGTACAGATGAAATGATTTGCAGGGAAGAAATAGAGACACAGAGGTAGAGAACAAACGTATGGACACCAAGTATGGGAAGCCATGGGGTGGTGGTGGTGGGATGAGTTGGGAGATTGGGATTGACCTGTATACATGTATATGCATAAAATACATAACTAATAATAACCTGCTGTATAAAAAAATAAATAAAATTAAATTTCAAAAGTTTAAAAAAATAAAATTTAAAAATAAAACAGAAAAAAGTTCTTCCCTTCACACAGATGTATTTATAGGAATGAATTATTTCAATGCTTATATCTATAAATACATAAAAGAGGAATAAAATCTAACTTAAACCATAAAAGAAAAAAAAAACCCTGAACCCACCAGTTATACACAGGAAAACCCTATCAGGGCACTTGCTCCAGCGGTAAACAATTCTAAAATTGGCCAAGGTGGGGGATCATCTCCCATACAGCCAGCAACCCACTCCCCACGCAAGGATCGTCCTCATTGCAAAGCTGGGGGACCCTGCCGAGGCATCTGTGAGTAAACGTGAGCTGAGCCCCAGGCCAGCTGCTGCTGAACTGTTCCCACCCTTCCCAGGTAAAACACCTGAAGATGTACAATGGCTTGAAAGCCTAGATGAAGGGCCGTGGAGCCACACCAGCGACAGCACGCAGGCCACATTGGTGCCTACAGGCCAGCCAGGGTGGTCCTGGTCCCGGGCGCTCTTCCGGGAGCTTTCCATTGCCCTGCCTGAGATACCCCTCCTGTCCCGGCCCCCACGGCTCTTTTCCTTCCTCATCTCTGTCCGGAGAGAAATTCCAGCGGAAGGTATGGGTGACACATCCTCTACTTTACAGGTGGCAGCCGGGCAACCCCTTCAGAAAATCTAGTAGAGCAGCCCTTACACTGGGCCACCAACAAAGCTGTGGCCCCTCACTCCCTCCCACCAGCACAGCCCCGAGACTGCTGACGGGGCAGAGAATATGGAGTCAGGCACAGCTTCAGGCGCTATTGCCGCCTGGAGCGCTGTTTATATTGACCTCAACCAGGCACACCTGGGGAGGGCCGGCCGGCAGGGTAAGGCTGGCCAGGTCAGCTAATCCACAACGCTCAGGGAATCACATTGTTGAAAATGGACCTCGCTAAGGCAGAATAGAAGCCAAGGAAAAAACGGACACAATGCCATTTGCAGCCCCGTAGATGAGTCTAGATGTAATCACGTGACTTGCAGTAAGTCAGAAAGTGAAAGACACATATCGTATCATATCACTTATAGGTGTTACCTAAAAATGGATACCAGGGCAGATATTTCCACGGAGAAGGGCAATCACAGACTCATTAAACAAACTTATGGTTCACCAATGGTAAGGTGTGAGGATTGGTTTCATTACGATATCGGGGTTAACAGACATATACAAACACAGGTGACATATATAATCACAAAAGACCTACGGAATACCAAGAGAAGACTACTCAACACTCTGTCATAACGTACATGGGAAAAGGATCCCAGGAATGTCAGACATCTGTATATGTGTAAAAGAACCACATCTTCCACACCTACAACAAGCCAAACATTGTAATCAAACTTGCTGTAATAAAAAATAAAAAAAATAAATTAAAAACACGAAGAAGATGTAGTGAGACAAACTTGAGGGGCTTTCTCCTGGCACATTCCATTCTAAATTCCAATCTAGAACACGACTTCCACTGAGGCTCTGTTGCCCTCTTAACCAGATTTGGTAAGAGAGAACTGCTGCCACCTTGTGGCCGTTTCACACAACAGCAGCTTTAATCCCAGCGCTAATGGTCCATTGATATTTAAAATCATTGCAGGCCTGTAAATCACACCTGCCCTGAAAACAAATCCTGGGGTCACATATCGACCAAAAAATTCAAAGGACGTCCATATTTCAAAATGACCGTTTCAAAAGGCATATTTTACGCACATTAGTGTTCTGCTTCTTTTTCTTTCTTTCCTTTTTTGTTAAAAAAACGGGAATGGAAAAAGGCATCCCTCAGAATGGGCGAAAATCGTTGCAAACGAATCAATGGACAAAGGTTTAATCTCCAATATATATAAACAGCTCATGCAGCTTAATATTAAAAAAACAAACAACCCAATACAAAAATGGGCAGAAGATCTAAAGAGACGTTTCTTCAAAGGAGACACAGAGATGGCCAAGAGGCACATGAAAAGCTGCTCAACAGCACTAATTATTAGAGAAATGCAAATCAAAACTACAATGAGGTATCACCTCACACCTGTTAGAATCGGCATCATCAGGAAATCTACAAACAACCAATTCTGGGGAGGGTGTGGACAAAAGGAGCCCTCTTCCACTATTGGTGGGAATGTAAATTGATACAGTCACTATGGAGAACAGTATGGAGTTTCCTTAAAAAAAAGTAGAAATAGAATTACCATCTGATCCAGGAATCCCACGTCGGGTCATATACACAGAGAAAACCATAAATCAAAAAGGCACATTCACCACAATGTTCATTGTAGCACTATTTACAATAGCCAGGTAATGGAAGCAACCTAAATGCCCACAGACAGATGAATGGATAAAGATGTGGTACATATATAAAATGGAATATTATTCGGCCATAAAGCGGAATGAAACTGGGTCATTTGTAGAGACATCGATGGATCGAGAGACTGTCATACAGAATGAAGTAAGTCAGAAAGAGGAAAACAAGTATTGTATATTAATGCATATATGTGGAACCTAAAAAATGGTACAGATGAAATGATTTGCAGGGAAGAAATAGAGACACAGAGGTAGAGAACAAACGTATGGACACCAAGTATGGGAAGCCATGGGGTGGTGGTGGTGGGATGAGTTGGGAGATTGGGATTGACCTGTATACATGTATATGCATAAAATACATAACTAATAATAACCTGCTGTATAAAAAAATAAATAAAATTAAATTTCAAAAGTTTAAAAAAATAAAATTTAAAAATAAAACAGAAAAAAGTTCTTCCCTTCACACAGATGTATTTATAGGAATGAATTATTTCAATGCTTATATCTATAAATACATAAAAGAGGAATAAAATCTAACTTAAACCATAAAAGAAAAAAAAAACCCTGAACCCACCAGTTATACACAGGAAAACCCTATCAGGGCACTTGCTCCAGCGGTAAACAATTCTAAAATTGGCCAAGGTGGGGGATCATCTCCCATACAGCCAGCAACCCACTCCCCACGCAAGGATCGTCCTCATTGCAAAGCTGGGGGACCCTGCCGAGGCATCTGTGAGTAAACGTGAGCTGAGCCCCAGGCCAGCTGCTGCTGAACTGTTCCCACCCTTCCCAGGTAAAACACCTGAAGATGTACAATGGCTTGAAAGCCTAGATGAAGGGCCGTGGAGCCACACCAGCGACAGCACGCAGGCCACATTGGTGCCTACAGGCCAGCCAGGGTGGTCCTGGTCCCGGGCGCTCTTCCGGGAGCTTTCCATTGCCCTGCCTGAGATACCCCTCCTGTCCCGGCCCCCACGGCTCTTTTCCTTCCTCATCTCTGTCCGGAGAGAAATTCCAGCGGAAGGTATGGGTGACACATCCTCTACTTTACAGGTGGCAGCCGGGCAACCCCTTCAGAAAATCTAGTAGAGCAGCCCTTACACTGGGCCACCAACAAAGCTGTGGCCCCTCACTCCCTCCCACCAGCACAGCCCCGAGACTGCTGACGGGGCAGAGAATATGGAGTCAGGCACAGCTTCAGGCGCTATTGCCGCCTGGAGCGCTGTTTATATTGACCTCAACCAGGCACACCTGGGGAGGGCCGGCCGGCAGGGTAAGGCTGGCCAGGTCAGCTAATCCACAACGCTCAGGGAATCACATTGTTGAAAATGGACCTCGCTAAGGCAGAATAGAAGCCAAGGAAAAAACGGACACAATGCCATTTGCAGCCCCGTAGATGAGTCTAGATGTAATCACGTGACTTGCAGTAAGTCAGAAAGTGAAAGACACATATCGTATCATATCACTTATAGGTGTTACCTAAAAATGGATACCAGGGCAGATATTTCCACGGAGAAGGGCAATCACAGACTCATTAAACAAACTTATGGTTCACCAATGGTAAGGTGTGAGGATTGGTTTCATTACGATATCGGGGTTAACAGACATATACAAACACAGGTGACATATATAATCACAAAAGACCTACGGAATACCAAGAGAAGACTACTCAACACTCTGTCATAACGTACATGGGAAAAGGATCCCAGGAATGTCAGACATCTGTATATGTGTAAAAGAACCACATCTTCCACACCTACAACAAGCCAAACATTGTAATCAAACTTGCTGTAATAAAAAATAAAAAAAATAAATTAAAAACACGAAGAAGATGTAGTGAGACAAACTTGAGGGGCTTTCTCCTGGCACATTCCATTCTAAATTCCAATCTAGAACACGACTTCCACTGAGGCTCTGTTGCCCTCTTAACCAGATTTGGTAAGAGAGAACTGCTGCCACCTTGTGGCCGTTTCACACAACAGCAGCTTTAATCCCAGCGCTAATGGTCCATTGATATTTAAAATCATTGCAGGCCTGTAAATCACACCTGCCCTGAAAACAAATCCTGGGGTCACATATCGACCAAAAAATTCAAAGGACGTCCATATTTCAAAATGACCGTTTCAAAAGGCATATTTTACGCACATTAGTGTTCTGCTTCTTTTTCTTTCTTTCCTTTTTTGTTAAAAAAACGGGAATGGAAAAAGGCATCCCTCAGAATGGGCGAAAATCGTTGCAAACGAATCAATGGACAAAGGTTTAATCTCCAATATATATAAACAGCTCATGCAGCTTAATATTAAAAAAACAAACAACCCAATACAAAAATGGGCAGAAGATCTAAAGAGACGTTTCTTCAAAGGAGACACAGAGATGGCCAAGAGGCACATGAAAAGCTGCTCAACAGCACTAATTATTAGAGAAATGCAAATCAAAACTACAATGAGGTATCACCTCACACCTGTTAGAATCGGCATCATCAGGAAATCTACAAACAACCAATTCTGGGGAGGGTGTGGACAAAAGGAGCCCTCTTCCACTATTGGTGGGAATGTAAATTGATACAGTCACTATGGAGAACAGTATGGAGTTTCCTTAAAAAAAAAGTAGAAATAGAATTACCATCTGATCCAGGAATCCCACGTCGGGTCATATACACAGAGAAAACCATAAATCAAAAAGGCACATTCACCACAATGTTCATTGTAGCACTATTTACAATAGCCAGGTAATGGAAGCAACCTAAATGCCCACAGACAGATGAATGGATAAAGATGTGGTACATATATAAAATGGAATATTATTCGGCCATAAAGCGGAATGAAACTGGGTCATTTGTAGAGACATCGATGGATCGAGAGACTGTCATACAGAATGAAGTAAGTCAGAAAGAGGAAAACAAGTATTGTATATTAATGCATATATGTGGAACCTAAAAAATGGTACAGATGAAATGATTTGCAGGGAAGAAATAGAGACACAGAGGTAGAGAACAAACGTATGGACACCAAGTATGGGAAGCCATGGGGTGGTGGTGGTGGGATGAGTTGGGAGATTGGGATTGACCTGTATACATGTATATGCATAAAATACATAACTAATAATAACCTGCTGTATAAAAAAATAAATAAAATTAAATTTCAAAAGTTTAAAAAAATAAAATTTAAAAATAAAACAGAACAAAGTTCTTCCCTTCACACAGATGTATTTATAGGAATGAATTATTTCAATGCTTATATCTATAAATACATAAAAGAGGAATAAAATCTAACTTAAACCATAAAAGAAAAAAAAAACCCTGAACCCACCAGTTATACACAGGAAAACCCTATCAGGGCACTTGCTCCAGCGGTAAACAATTCTAAAATTGGCCAAGGTGGGGGATCATCTCCCATACAGCCAGCAACCCACTCCCCACGCAAGGATCGTCCTCATTGCAAAGCTGGGGGACCCTGCCGAGGCATCTGTGAGTAAACGTGAGCTGAGCCCCAGGCCAGCTGCTGCTGAACTGTTCCCACCCTTCCCAGGTAAAACACCTGAAGATGTACAATGGCTTGAAAGCCTAGATGAAGGGCCGTGGAGCCACACCAGCGACAGCATGCAGGCCACATTGGTGCCTGCAGGCCAGCCAGGGTGGTCCTGGTCCCGGGCGCTCTTCCGGAAGCTTTCCATTGCCCTGCCTGAGATACCCCTCCTGTCCCGGCCCCCACGGCTCTTTTCCTTCCTCATCTCTGTCCGGAGAGAAATTCCAGCGGAAGGTATGGGTGACACATCCTCTACTTTACAGGTGGCAGCCGGGCAACCCCTTCAGAAAATCTAGTAGAGCAGCCCTTACACTGGGCCACCAACAAAGCTGTGGCCCCTCACTCCCTCCCACCAGCACAGCCCCGAGACTGCTGACGGGGCAGAGAATATGGAGTCAGGCACAGCTTCAGGCGCTATTGCCGCCTGGAGCGCTGTTTATATTGACCTCAACCAGGCACACCTGGGGAGGGCCGGCCGGCAGGGTAAGGCTGGCCAGGTCAGCTAATCCACAACGCTCAGGGAATCACATTGTTGAAAATGGACCTCGCTAAGGCAGAATAGAAGCCAAGGAAAAAACGGACACAATGCCATTTGCAGCCCCGTAGATGAGTCTAGATGTAATCACGTGACTTGCAGTAAGTCAGAAAGTGAAAGACACATATCGTATCATATCACTTATAGGTGTTACCTAAAAATGGATACCAGGGCAGATATTTCCACGGAGAAGGGCAATCACAGACTCATTAAACAAACTTATGGTTCACCAATGGTAAGGTGTGAGGATTGGTTTCATTACGATATCGGGGTTAACAGACATATACAAACACAGGTGACATATATAATCACAAAAGACCTACGGAATACCAAGAGAAGACTACTCAACACTCTGTCATAACGTACATGGGAAAAGGATCCCAGGAATGTCAGACATCTGTATATGTGTAAAAGAACCACATCTTCCACACCTACAACAAGCCAAACATTGTAATCAAACTTGCTGTAATAAAAAATAAAAAAAATAAATTAAAAACACGAAGAAGATGTAGTGAGACAAACTTGAGGGGCTTTCTCCTGGCACATTCCATTCTAAATTCCAATCTAGAACACGACTTCCACTGAGGCTCTGTTGCCCTCTTAACCAGATTTGGTAAGAGAGAACTGCTGCCACCTTGTGGCCGTTTCACACAACAGCAGCTTTAATCCCAGCGCTAATGGTCCATTGATATTTAAAATCATTGCAGGCCTGTAAATCACACCTGCCCTGAAAACAAATCCTGGGGTCACATATCGACCAAAAAATTCAAAGGACGTCCATATTTCAAAATGACCGTTTCAAAAGGCATATTTTACGCACATTAGTGTTCTGCTTCTTTTTCTTTCTTTCCTTTTTTGTTAAAAAAACGGGAATGGAAAAAGGCATCCCTCAGAATGGGCGAAAATCGTTGCAAACGAATCAATGGACAAAGGTTTAATCTCCAATATATATAAACAGCTCATGCAGCTTAATATTAAAAAAACAAACAACCCAATACAAAAATGGGCAGAAGATCTAAAGAGACGTTTCTTCAAAGGAGACACAGAGATGGCCAAGAGGCACATGAAAAGCTGCTCAACAGCACTAATTATTAGAGAAATGCAAATCAAAACTACAATGAGGTATCACCTCACACCTGTTAGAATCGGCATCATCAGGAAATCTACAAACAACCAATTCTGGGGAGGGTGTGGACAAAAGGAGCCCTCTTCCACTATTGGTGGGAATGTAAATTGATACAGTCACTATGGAGAACAGTATGGAGTTTCCTTAAAAAAAAAGTAGAAATAGAATTACCATCTGATCCAGGAATCCCACGTCGGGTCATATACACAGAGAAAACCATAAATCAAAAAGGCACATTCACCACAATGTTCATTGTAGCACTATTTACAATAGCCAGGTAATGGAAGCAACCTAAATGCCCACAGACAGATGAATGGATAAAGATGTGGTACATATATAAAATGGAATATTATTCGGCCATAAAGCGGAATGAAACTGGGTCATTTGTAGAGACATCGATGGATCGAGAGACTGTCATACAGAATGAAGTAAGTCAGAAAGAGGAAAACAAGTATTGTATATTAATGCATATATGTGGAACCTAAAAAATGGTACAGATGAAATGATTTGCAGGGAAGAAATAGAGACACAGAGGTAGAGAACAAACGTATGGACACCAAGTATGGGAAGCCATGGGGTGGTGGTGGTGGGATGAGTTGGGAGATTGGGATTGACCTGTATACATGTATATGCATAAAATACATAACTAATAATAACCTGCTGTATAAAAAAATAAATAAAATTAAATTTCAAAAGTTTAAAAAAATAAAATTTAAAAATAAAACAGAAAAAAGTTCTTCCCTTCACACAGATGTATTTATAGGAATGAATTATTTCAATGCTTATATCTATAAATACATAAAAGAGGAATAAAATCTAACTTAAACCATAAAAGAAAAAAAAAACCCTGAACCCACCAGTTATACACAGGAAAACCCTATCAGGGCACTTGCTCCAGCGGTAAACAATTCTAAAATTGGCCAAGGTGGGGGATCATCTCCCATACAGCCAGCAACCCACTCCCCACGCAAGGATCGTCCTCATTGCAAAGCTGGGGGACCCTGCCGAGGCATCTGTGAGTAAACGTGAGCTGAGCCCCAGGCCAGCTGCTGCTGAACTGTTCCCACCCTTCCCAGGTAAAACACCTGAAGATGTACAATGGCTTGAAAGCCTAGATGAAGGGCCGTGGAGCCACACCAGCGACAGCACGCAGGCCACATTGGTGCCTGCAGGCCAGCCAGGGTGGTCCTGGTCCCGGGCGCTCTTCCGGGAGCTTTCCATTGCCCTGCCTGAGATACCCCTCCTGTCCCGGCCCCCACGGCTCTTTTCCTTCCTCATCTCTGTCCGGAGAGAAATTCCAGCGGAAGGTATGGGTGACACATCCTCTACTTTACAGGTGGCAGCCGGGCAACCCCTTCAGAAAATCTAGTAGAGCAGCCCTTACACTGGGCCACCAACAAAGCTGTGGCCCCTCACTCCCTCCCACCAGCACAGCCCCGAGACTGCTGACGGGGCAGAGAATATGGAGTCAGGCACAGCTTCAGGCGCTATTGCCGCCTGGAGCGCTGTTTATATTGACCTCAACCAGGCACACCTGGGGAGGGCCGGCCGGCAGGGTAAGGCTGGCCAGGTCAGCTAATCCACAACGCTCAGGGAATCACATTGTTGAAAATGGACCTCGCTAAGGCAGAATAGAAGCCAAGGAAAAAACGGACACAATGCCATTTGCAGCCCCGTAGATGAGTCTAGATGTAATCACGTGACTTGCAGTAAGTCAGAAAGTGAAAGACACATATCGTATCATATCACTTATAGGTGTTACCTAAAAATGGATACCAGGGCAGATATTTCCACGGAGAAGGGCAATCACAGACTCATTAAACAAACTTATGGTTCACCAATGGTAAGGTGTGAGGATTGGTTTCATTACGATATCGGGGTTAACAGACATATACAAACACAGGTGACATATATAATCACAAAAGACCTACGGAATACCAAGAGAAGACTACTCAACACTCTGTCATAACGTACATGGGAAAAGGATCCCAGGAATGTCAGACATCTGTATATGTGTAAAAGAACCACATCTTCCACACCTACAACAAGCCAAACATTGTAATCAAACTTGCTGTAATAAAAAATAAAAAAAATAAATTAAAAACACGAAGAAGATGTAGTGAGACAAACTTGAGGGGCTTTCTCCTGGCACATTCCATTCTAAATTCCAATCTAGAACACGACTTCCACTGAGGCTCTGTTGCCCTCTTAACCAGATTTGGTAAGAGAGAACTGCTGCCACCTTGTGGCCGTTTCACACAACAGCAGCTTTAATCCCAGCGCTAATGGTCCATTGATATTTAAAATCATTGCAGGCCTGTAAATCACACCTGCCCTGAAAACAAATCCTGGGGTCACATATCGACCAAAAAATTCAAAGGACGTCCATATTTCAAAATGACCGTTTCAAAAGGCATATTTTACGCACATTAGTGTTCTGCTTCTTTTTCTTTCTTTCCTTTTTTGTTAAAAAAACGGGAATGGAAAAAGGCATCCCTCAGAATGGGCGAAAATCGTTGCAAACGAATCAATGGACAAAGGTTTAATCTCCAATATATATAAACAGCTCATGCAGCTTAATATTAAAAAAACAAACAACCCAATACAAAAATGGGCAGAAGATCTAAAGAGACGTTTCTTCAAAGGAGACACAGAGATGGCCAAGAGGCACATGAAAAGCTGCTCAACAGCACTAATTATTAGAGAAATGCAAATCAAAACTACAATGAGGTATCACCTCACACCTGTTAGAATCGGCATCATCAGGAAATCTACAAACAACCAATTCTGGGGAGGGTGTGGACAAAAGGAGCCCTCTTCCACTATTGGTGGGAATGTAAATTGATACAGTCACTATGGAGAACAGTATGGAGTTTCCTTAAAAAAAAAGTAGAAATAGAATTACCATCTGATCCAGGAATCCCACGTCGGGTCATATACACAGAGAAAACCATAAATCAAAAAGGCACATTCACCACAATGTTCATTGTAGCACTATTTACAATAGCCAGGTAATGGAAGCAACCTAAATGCCCACAGACAGATGAATGGATAAAGATGTGGTACATATATAAAATGGAATATTATTCGGCCATAAAGCGGAATGAAACTGGGTCATTTGTAGAGACATCGATGGATCGAGAGACTGTCATACAGAATGAAGTAAGTCAGAAAGAGGAAAACAAGTATTGTATATTAATGCATATATGTGGAACCTAAAAAATGGTACAGATGAAATGATTTGCAGGGAAGAAATAGAGACACAGAGGTAGAGAACAAACGTATGGACACCAAGTATGGGAAGCCATGGGGTGGTGGTGGTGGGATGAGTTGGGAGATTGGGATTGACCTGTATACATGTATATGCATAAAATACATAACTAATAATAACCTGCTGTATAAAAAAATAAATAAAATTAAATTTCAAAAGTTTAAAAAAATAAAATTTAAAAATAAAACAGAACAAAGTTCTTCCCTTCACACAGATGTATTTATAGGAATGAATTATTTCAATGCTTATATCTATAAATACATAAAAGAGGAATAAAATCTAACTTAAACCATAAAAGAAAAAAAAAACCCTGAACCCACCAGTTATACACAGGAAAACCCTATCAGGGCACTTGCTCCAGCGGTAAACAATTCTAAAATTGGCCAAGGTGGGGGATCATCTCCCATACAGCCAGCAACCCACTCCCCACGCAAGGATCGTCCTCATTGCAAAGCTGGGGGACCCTGCCGAGGCATCTGTGAGTAAACGTGAGCTGAGCCCCAGGCCAGCTGCTGCTGAACTGTTCCCACCCTTCCCAGGTAAAACACCTGAAGATGTACAATGGCTTGAAAGCCTAGATGAAGGGCCGTGGAGCCACACCAGCGACAGCACGCAGGCCACATTGGTGCCTGCAGGCCAGCCAGGGTGGTCCTGGTCCCGGGCGCTCTTCCGGAAGCTTTCCATTGCCCTGCCTGAGATACCCCTCCTGTCCCGGCCCCCACGGCTCTTTTCCTTCCTCATCTCTGTCCGGAGAGAAATTCCAGCGGAAGGTATGGGTGACACATCCTCTATTTTACAGGTGGCAGCCGGGCAACCCCTTCAGAAAATCTAGTAGAGCAGCCCTTACACTGGGCCACCAACAAAGCTGTGGCCCCTCACTCCCTCCCACCAGCACAGCCCCGAGACTGCTGACGGGGCAGAGAATATGGAGTCAGGCACAGCTTCAGGCGCTATTGCCGCCTGGAGCGCTGTTTATATTGACCTCAACCAGGCACACCTGGGGAGGGCCGGCCGGCAGGGTAAGGCTGGCCAGGTCAGCTAATCCACAACGCTCAGGGAATCACATTGTTGAAAATGGACCTCGCTAAGGCAGAATAGAAGCCAAGGAAAAAACGGACACAATGCCATTTGCAGCCCCGTAGATGAGTCTAGATGTAATCACGTGACTTGCAGTAAGTCAGAAAGTGAAAGACACATATCGTATCATATCACTTATAGGTGTTACCTAAAAATGGATACCAGGGCAGATATTTCCACGGAGAAGGGCAATCACAGACTCATTAAACAAACTTATGGTTCACCAATGGTAAGGTGTGAGGATTGGTTTCATTACGATATCGGGGTTAACAGACATATACAAACACAGGTGACATATATAATCACAAAAGACCTACGGAATACCAAGAGAAGACTACTCAACACTCTGTCATAACGTACATGGGAAAAGGATCCCAGGAATGTCAGACATCTGTATATGTGTAAAAGAACCACATCTTCCACACCTACAACAAGCCAAACATTGTAATCAAACTTGCTGTAATAAAAAATAAAAAAAATAAATTAAAAACACGAAGAAGATGTAGTGAGACAAACTTGAGGGGCTTTCTCCTGGCACATTCCATTCTAAATTCCAATCTAGAACACGACTTCCACTGAGGCTCTGTTGCCCTCTTAACCAGATTTGGTAAGAGAGAACTGCTGCCACCTTGTGGCCGTTTCACACAACAGCAGCTTTAATCCCAGCGCTAATGGTCCATTGATATTTAAAATCATTGCAGGCCTGTAAATCACACCTGCCCTGAAAACAAATCCTGGGGTCACATATCGACCAAAAAATTCAAAGGACGTCCATATTTCAAAATGACCGTTTCAAAAGGCATATTTTACGCACATTAGTGTTCTGCTTCTTTTTCTTTCTTTCCTTTTTTGTTAAAAAAACGGGAATGGAAAAAGGCATCCCTCAGAATGGGCGAAAATCGTTGCAAACGAATCAATGGACAAAGGTTTAATCTCCAATATATATAAACAGCTCATGCAGCTTAATATTAAAAAAACAAACAACCCAATACAAAAATGGGCAGAAGATCTAAAGAGACGTTTCTTCAAAGGAGACACAGAGATGGCCAAGAGGCACATGAAAAGCTGCTCAACAGCACTAATTATTAGAGAAATGCAAATCAAAACTACAATGAGGTATCACCTCACACCTGTTAGAATCGGCATCATCAGGAAATCTACAAACAACCAATTCTGGGGAGGGTGTGGACAAAAGGAGCCCTCTTCCACTATTGGTGGGAATGTAAATTGATACAGTCACTATGGAGAACAGTATGGAGTTTCCTTAAAAAAAAAGTAGAAATAGAATTACCATCTGATCCAGGAATCCCACGTCGGGTCATATACACAGAGAAAACCATAAATCAAAAAGGCACATTCACCACAATGTTCATTGTAGCACTATTTACAATAGCCAGGTAATGGAAGCAACCTAAATGCCCACAGACAGATGAATGGATAAAGATGTGGTACATATATAAAATGGAATATTATTCGGCCATAAAGCGGAATGAAACTGGGTCATTTGTAGAGACATCGATGGATCGAGAGACTGTCATACAGAATGAAGTAAGTCAGAAAGAGGAAAACAAGTATTGTATATTAATGCATATATGTGGAACCTAAAAAATGGTACAGATGAAATGATTTGCAGGGAAGAAATAGAGACACAGAGGTAGAGAACAAACGTATGGACACCAAGTATGGGAAGCCATGGGGTGGTGGTGGTGGGATGAGTTGGGAGATTGGGATTGACCTGTATACATGTATATGCATAAAATACATAACTAATAATAACCTGCTGTATAAAAAAATAAATAAAATTAAATTTCAAAAGTTTAAAAAAATAAAATTTAAAAATAAAACAGAAAAAAGTTCTTCCCTTCACACAGATGTATTTATAGGAATGAATTATTTCAATGCTTATATCTATAAATACATAAAAGAGGAATAAAATCTAACTTAAACCATAAAAGAAAAAAAAAACCCTGAACCCACCAGTTATACACAGGAAAACCCTATCAGGGCACTTGCTCCAGCGGTAAACAATTCTAAAATTGGCCAAGGTGGGGGATCATCTCCCATACAGCCAGCAACCCACTCCCCACGCAAGGATCGTCCTCATTGCAAAGCTGGGGGACCCTGCCGAGGCATCTGTGAGTAAACGTGAGCTGAGCCCCAGGCCAGCTGCTGCTGAACTGTTCCCACCCTTCCCAGGTAAAACACCTGAAGATGTACAATGGCTTGAAAGCCTAGATGAAGGGCCGTGGAGCCACACCAGCGACAGCACGCAGGCCACATTGGTGCCTGCAGGCCAGCCAGGGTGGTCCTGGTCCCGGGCGCTCTTCCGGAAGCTTTCCATTGCCCTGCCTGAGATACCCCTCCTGTCCCGGCCCCCACGGCTCTTTTCCTTCCTCATCTCTGTCCGGAGAGAAATTCCAGCGGAAGGTATGGGTGACACATCCTCTACTTTACAGGTGGCAGCCGGGCAACCCCTTCAGAAAATCTAGTAGAGCAGCCCTTACACTGGGCCACCAACAAAGCTGTGGCCCCTCACTCCCTCCCACCAGCACAGCCCCGAGACTGCTGACGGGGCAGAGAATATGGAGTCAGGCACAGCTTCAGGCGCTATTGCCGCCTGGAGCGCTGTTTATATTGACCTCAACCAGGCACACCTGGGGAGGGCCGGCCGGCAGGGTAAGGCTGGCCAGGTCAGCTAATCCACAACGCTCAGGGAATCACATTGTTGAAAATGGACCTCGCTAAGGCAGAATAGAAGCCAAGGAAAAAACGGACACAATGCCATTTGCAGCCCCGTAGATGAGTCTAGATGTAATCACGTGACTTGCAGTAAGTCAGAAAGTGAAAGACACATATCGTATCATATCACTTATAGGTGTTACCTAAAAATGGATACCAGGGCAGATATTTCCACGGAGAAGGGCAATCACAGACTCATTAAACAAACTTATGGTTCACCAATGGTAAGGTGTGAGGATTGGTTTCATTACGATATCGGGGTTAACAGACATATACAAACACAGGTGACATATATAATCACAAAAGACCTACGGAATACCAAGAGAAGACTACTCAACACTCTGTCATAACGTACATGGGAAAAGGATCCCAGGAATGTCAGACATCTGTATATGTGTAAAAGAACCACATCTTCCACACCTACAACAAGCCAAACATTGTAATCAAACTTGCTGTAATAAAAAATAAAAAAAATAAATTAAAAACACGAAGAAGATGTAGTGAGACAAACTTGAGGGGCTTTCTCCTGGCACATTCCATTCTAAATTCCAATCTAGAACACGACTTCCACTGAGGCTCTGTTGCCCTCTTAACCAGATTTGGTAAGAGAGAACTGCTGCCACCTTGTGGCCGTTTCACACAACAGCAGCTTTAATCCCAGCGCTAATGGTCCATTGATATTTAAAATCATTGCAGGCCTGTAAATCACACCTGCCCTGAAAACAAATCCTGGGGTCACATATCGACCAAAAAATTCAAAGGACGTCCATATTTCAAAATGACCGTTTCAAAAGGCATATTTTACGCACATTAGTGTTCTGCTTCTTTTTCTTTCTTTCCTTTTTTGTTAAAAAAACGGGAATGGAAAAAGGCATCCCTCAGAATGGGCGAAAATCGTTGCAAACGAATCAATGGACAAAGGTTTAATCTCCAATATATATAAACAGCTCATGCAGCTTAATATTAAAAAAACAAACAACCCAATACAAAAATGGGCAGAAGATCTAAAGAGACGTTTCTTCAAAGGAGACACAGAGATGGCCAAGAGGCACATGAAAAGCTGCTCAACAGCACTAATTATTAGAGAAATGCAAATCAAAACTACAATGAGGTATCACCTCACACCTGTTAGAATCGGCATCATCAGGAAATCTACAAACAACCAATTCTGGGGAGGGTGTGGACAAAAGGAGCCCTCTTCCACTATTGGTGGGAATGTAAATTGATACAGTCACTATGGAGAACAGTATGGAGTTTCCTTAAAAAAAAAGTAGAAATAGAATTACCATCTGATCCAGGAATCCCACGTCGGGTCATATACACAGAGAAAACCATAAATCAAAAAGGCACATTCACCACAATGTTCATTGTAGCACTATTTACAATAGCCAGGTAATGGAAGCAACCTAAATGCCCACAGACAGATGAATGGATAAAGATGTGGTACATATATAAAATGGAATATTATTCGGCCATAAAGCGGAATGAAACTGGGTCATTTGTAGAGACATCGATGGATCGAGAGACTGTCATACAGAATGAAGTAAGTCAGAAAGAGGAAAACAAGTATTGTATATTAATGCATATATGTGGAACCTAAAAAATGGTACAGATGAAATGATTTGCAGGGAAGAAATAGAGACACAGAGGTAGAGAACAAACGTATGGACACCAAGTATGGGAAGCCATGGGGTGGTGGTGGTGGGATGAGTTGGGAGATTGGGATTGACCTGTATACATGTATATGCATAAAATACATAACTAATAATAACCTGCTGTATAAAAAAATAAATAAAATTAAATTTCAAAAGTTTAAAAAAATAAAATTTAAAAATAAAACAGAACAAAGTTCTTCCCTTCACACAGATGTATTTATAGGAATGAATTATTTCAATGCTTATATCTATAAATACATAAAAGAGGAATAAAATCTAACTTAAACCATAAAAGAAAAAAAAAACCCTGAACCCACCAGTTATACACAGGAAAACCCTATCAGGGCACTTGCTCCAGCGGTAAACAATTCTAAAATTGGCCAAGGTGGGGGATCATCTCCCATACAGCCAGCAACCCACTCCCCACGCAAGGATCGTCCTCATTGCAAAGCTGGGGGACCCTGCCGAGGCATCTGTGAGTAAACGTGAGCTGAGCCCCAGGCCAGCTGCTGCTGAACTGTTCCCACCCTTCCCAGGTAAAACACCTGAAGATGTACAATGGCTTGAAAGCCTAGATGAAGGGCCGTGGAGCCACACCAGCGACAGCACGCAGGCCACATTGGTGCCTGCAGGCCAGCCAGGGTGGTCCTGGTCCCGGGCGCTCTTCCGGAAGCTTTCCATTGCCCTGCCTGAGATACCCCTCCTGTCCCGGCCCCCACGGCTCTTTTCCTTCCTCATCTCTGTCCGGAGAGAAATTCCAGCGGAAGGTATGGGTGACACATCCTCTACTTTACAGGTGGCAGCCGGGCAACCCCTTCAGAAAATCTAGTAGAGCAGCCCTTACACTGGGCCACCAACAAAGCTGTGGCCCCTCACTCCCTCCCACCAGCACAGCCCCGAGACTGCTGACGGGGCAGAGAATATGGAGTCAGGCACAGCTTCAGGCGCTATTGCCGCCTGGAGCGCTGTTTATATTGACCTCAACCAGGCACACCTGGGGAGGGCCGGCCGGCAGGGTAAGGCTGGCCAGGTCAGCTAATCCACAACGCTCAGGGAATCACATTGTTGAAAATGGACCTCGCTAAGGCAGAATAGAAGCCAAGGAAAAAACGGACACAATGCCATTTGCAGCCCCGTAGATGAGTCTAGATGTAATCACGTGACTTGCAGTAAGTCAGAAAGTGAAAGACACATATCGTATCATATCACTTATAGGTGTTACCTAAAAATGGATACCAGGGCAGATATTTCCACGGAGAAGGGCAATCACAGACTCATTAAACAAACTTATGGTTCACCAATGGTAAGGTGTGAGGATTGGTTTCATTACGATATCGGGGTTAACAGACATATACAAACACAGGTGACATATATAATCACAAAAGACCTACGGAATACCAAGAGAAGACTACTCAACACTCTGTCATAACGTACATGGGAAAAGGATCCCAGGAATGTCAGACATCTGTATATGTGTAAAAGAACCACATCTTCCACACCTACAACAAGCCAAACATTGTAATCAAACTTGCTGTAATAAAAAATAAAAAAAATAAATTAAAAACACGAAGAAGATGTAGTGAGACAAACTTGAGGGGCTTTCTCCTGGCACATTCCATTCTAAATTCCAATCTAGAACACGACTTCCACTGAGGCTCTGTTGCCCTCTTAACCAGATTTGGTAAGAGAGAACTGCTGCCACCTTGTGGCCGTTTCACACAACAGCAGCTTTAATCCCAGCGCTAATGGTCCATTGATATTTAAAATCATTGCAGGCCTGTAAATCACACCTGCCCTGAAAACAAATCCTGGGGTCACATATCGACCAAAAAATTCAAAGGACGTCCATATTTCAAAATGACCGTTTCAAAAGGCATATTTTACGCACATTAGTGTTCTGCTTCTTTTTCTTTCTTTCCTTTTTTGTTAAAAAAACGGGAATGGAAAAAGGCATCCCTCAGAATGGGCGAAAATCGTTGCAAACGAATCAATGGACAAAGGTTTAATCTCCAATATATATAAACAGCTCATGCAGCTTAATATTAAAAAAACAAACAACCCAATACAAAAATGGGCAGAAGATCTAAAGAGACGTTTCTTCAAAGGAGACACAGAGATGGCCAAGAGGCACATGAAAAGCTGCTCAACAGCACTAATTATTAGAGAAATGCAAATCAAAACTACAATGAGGTATCACCTCACACCTGTTAGAATCGGCATCATCAGGAAATCTACAAACAACCAATTCTGGGGAGGGTGTGGACAAAAGGAGCCCTCTTCCACTATTGGTGGGAATGTAAATTGATACAGTCACTATGGAGAACAGTATGGAGTTTCCTTAAAAAAAAAGTAGAAATAGAATTACCATCTGATCCAGGAATCCCACGTCGGGTCATATACACAGAGAAAACCATAAATCAAAAAGGCACATTCACCACAATGTTCATTGTAGCACTATTTACAATAGCCAGGTAATGGAAGCAACCTAAATGCCCACAGACAGATGAATGGATAAAGATGTGGTACATATATAAAATGGAATATTATTCGGCCATAAAGCGGAATGAAACTGGGTCATTTGTAGAGACATCGATGGATCGAGAGACTGTCATACAGAATGAAGTAAGTCAGAAAGAGGAAAACAAGTATTGTATATTAATGCATATATGTGGAACCTAAAAAATGGTACAGATGAAATGATTTGCAGGGAAGAAATAGAGACACAGAGGTAGAGAACAAACGTATGGACACCAAGTATGGGAAGCCATGGGGTGGTGGTGGTGGGATGAGTTGGGAGATTGGGATTGACCTGTATACATGTATATGCATAAAATACATAACTAATAATAACCTGCTGTATAAAAAAATAAATAAAATTAAATTTCAAAAGTTTAAAAAAATAAAATTTAAAAATAAAACAGAACAAAGTTCTTCCCTTCACACAGATGTATTTATAGGAATGAATTATTTCAATGCTTATATCTATAAATACATAAAAGAGGAATAAAATCTAACTTAAACCATAAAAGAAAAAAAAAACCCTGAACCCACCAGTTATACACAGGAAAACCCTATCAGGGCACTTGCTCCAGCGGTAAACAATTCTAAAATTGGCCAAGGTGGGGGATCATCTCCCATACAGCCAGCAACCCACTCCCCACGCAAGGATCGTCCTCATTGCAAAGCTGGGGGACCCTGCCGAGGCATCTGTGAGTAAACGTGAGCTGAGCCCCAGGCCAGCTGCTGCTGAACTGTTCCCACCCTTCCCAGGTAAAACACCTGAAGATGTACAATGGCTTGAAAGCCTAGATGAAGGGCCGTGGAGCCACACCAGCGACAGCACGCAGGCCACATTGGTGCCTGCAGGCCAGCCAGGGTGGTCCTGGTCCCAGGCGCTCTTCCGGAAGCTTTCCATTGCCCTGCCTGAGATACCCCTCCTGTCCCGGCCCCCACGGCTCTTTTCCTTCCTCATCTCTGTCCGGAGAGAAATTCCAGCGGAAGGTATGGGTGACACATCCTCTACTTTACAGGTGGCAGCCGGGCAACCCCTTCAGAAAATCTAGTAGAGCAGCCCTTACACTGGGCCACCAACAAAGCTGTGGCCCCTCACTCCCTCCCACCAGCACAGCCCCGAGACTGCTGACGGGGCAGAGAATATGGAGTCAGGCACAGCTTCAGGCGCTATTGCCGCCTGGAGCGCTGTTTATATTGACCTCAACCAGGCACACCTGGGGAGGGCCGGCCGGCAGGGTAAGGCTGGCCAGGTCAGCTAATCCACAACGCTCAGGGAATCACATTGTTGAAAATGGACCTCGCTAAGGCAGAATAGAAGCCAAGGAAAAAACGGACACAATGCCATTTGCAGCCCCGTAGATGAGTCTAGATGTAATCACGTGACTTGCAGTAAGTCAGAAAGTGAAAGACACATATCGTATCATATCACTTATAGGTGTTACCTAAAAATGGATACCAGGGCAGATATTTCCACGGAGAAGGGCAATCACAGACTCATTAAACAAACTTATGGTTCACCAATGGTAAGGTGTGAGGATTGGTTTCATTACGATATCGGGGTTAACAGACATATACAAACACAGGTGACATATATAATCACAAAAGACCTACGGAATACCAAGAGAAGACTACTCAACACTCTGTCATAACGTACATGGGAAAAGGATCCCAGGAATGTCAGACATCTGTATATGTGTAAAAGAACCACATCTTCCACACCTACAACAAGCCAAACATTGTAATCAAACTTGCTGTAATAAAAAATAAAAAAAATAAATTAAAAACACGAAGAAGATGTAGTGAGACAAACTTGAGGGGCTTTCTCCTGGCACATTCCATTCTAAATTCCAATCTAGAACACGACTTCCACTGAGGCTCTGTTGCCCTCTTAACCAGATTTGGTAAGAGAGAACTGCTGCCACCTTGTGGCCGTTTCACACAACAGCAGCTTTAATCCCAGCGCTAATGGTCCATTGATATTTAAAATCATTGCAGGCCTGTAAATCACACCTGCCCTGAAAACAAATCCTGGGGTCACATATCGACCAAAAAATTCAAAGGACGTCCATATTTCAAAATGACCGTTTCAAAAGGCATATTTTACGCACATTAGTGTTCTGCTTCTTTTTCTTTCTTTCCTTTTTTGTTAAAAAAACGGGAATGGAAAAAGGCATCCCTCAGAATGGGCGAAAATCGTTGCAAACGAATCAATGGACAAAGGTTTAATCTCCAATATATATAAACAGCTCATGCAGCTTAATATTAAAAAAACAAACAACCCAATACAAAAATGGGCAGAAGATCTAAAGAGACGTTTCTTCAAAGGAGACACAGAGATGGCCAAGAGGCACATGAAAAGCTGCTCAACAGCACTAATTATTAGAGAAATGCAAATCAAAACTACAATGAGGTATCACCTCACACCTGTTAGAATCGGCATCATCAGGAAATCTACAAACAACCAATTCTGGGGAGGGTGTGGACAAAAGGAGCCCTCTTCCACTATTGGTGGGAATGTAAATTGATACAGTCACTATGGAGAACAGTATGGAGTTTCCTTAAAAAAAAGTAGAAATAGAATTACCATCTGATCCAGGAATCCCACGTCGGGTCATATACACAGAGAAAACCATAAATCAAAAAGGCACATTCACCACAATGTTCATTGTAGCACTATTTACAATAGCCAGGTAATGGAAGCAACCTAAATGCCCACAGACAGATGAATGGATAAAGATGTGGTACATATATAAAATGGAATATTATTCGGCCATAAAGCGGAATGAAACTGGGTCATTTGTAGAGACATCGATGGATCGAGAGACTGTCATACAGAATGAAGTAAGTCAGAAAGAGGAAAACAAGTATTGTATATTAATGCATATATGTGGAACCTAAAAAATGGTACAGATGAAATGATTTGCAGGGAAGAAATAGAGACACAGAGGTAGAGAACAAACGTATGGACACCAAGTATGGGAAGCCATGGGGTGGTGGTGGTGGGATGAGTTGGGAGATTGGGATTGACCTGTATACATGTATATGCATAAAATACATAACTAATAATAACCTGCTGTATAAAAAAATAAATAAAATTAAATTTCAAAAGTTTAAAAAAATAAAATTTAAAAATAAAACAGAACAAAGTTCTTCCCTTCACACAGATGTATTTATAGGAATGAATTATTTCAATGCTTATATCTATAAATACATAAAAGAGGAATAAAATCTAACTTAAACCATAAAAGAAAAAAAAAACCCTGAACCCACCAGTTATACACAGGAAAACCCTATCAGGGCACTTGCTCCAGCGGTAAACAATTCTAAAATTGGCCAAGGTGGGGGATCATCTCCCATACAGCCAGCAACCCACTCCCCACGCAAGGATCGTCCTCATTGCAAAGCTGGGGGACCCTGCCGAGGCATCTGTGAGTAAACGTGAGCTGAGCCCCAGGCCAGCTGCTGCTGAACTGTTCCCACCCTTCCCAGGTAAAACACCTGAAGATGTACAATGGCTTGAAAGCCTAGATGAAGGGCCGTGGAGCCACACCAGCGACAGCACGCAGGCCACATTGGTGCCTGCAGGCCAGCCAGGGTGGTCCTGGTCCCGGGCGCTCTTCCGGAAGCTTTCCATTGCCCTGCCTGAGATACCCCTCCTGTCCCGGCCCCCACGGCTCTTTTCCTTCCTCATCTCTGTCCGGAGAGAAATTCCAGCGGAAGGTATGGGTGACACATCCTCTACTTTACAGGTGGCAGCCGGGCAACCCCTTCAGAAAATCTAGTAGAGCAGCCCTTACACTGGGCCACCAACAAAGCTGTGGCCCCTCACTCCCTCCCACCAGCACAGCCCCGAGACTGCTGACGGGGCAGAGAATATGGAGTCAGGCACAGCTTCAGGCGCTATTGCCGCCTGGAGCGCTGTTTATATTGACCTCAACCAGGCACACCTGGGGAGGGCCGGCCGGCAGGGTAAGGCTGGCCAGGTCAGCTAATCCACAACGCTCAGGGAATCACATTGTTGAAAATGGACCTCGCTAAGGCAGAATAGAAGCCAAGGAAAAAACGGACACAATGCCATTTGCAGCCCCGTAGATGAGTCTAGATGTAATCACGTGACTTGCAGTAAGTCAGAAAGTGAAAGACACATATCGTATCATATCACTTATAGGTGTTACCTAAAAATGGATACCAGGGCAGATATTTCCACGGAGAAGGGCAATCACAGACTCATTAAACAAACTTATGGTTCACCAATGGTAAGGTGTGAGGATTGGTTTCATTACGATATCGGGGTTAACAGACATATACAAACACAGGTGACATATATAATCACAAAAGACCTACGGAATACCAAGAGAAGACTACTCAACACTCTGTCATAACGTACATGGGAAAAGGATCCCAGGAATGTCAGACATCTGTATATGTGTAAAAGAACCACATCTTCCACACCTACAACAAGCCAAACATTGTAATCAAACTTGCTGTAATAAAAAATAAAAAAAATAAATTAAAAACACGAAGAAGATGTAGTGAGACAAACTTGAGGGGCTTTCTCCTGGCACATTCCATTCTAAATTCCAATCTAGAACACGACTTCCACTGAGGCTCTGTTGCCCTCTTAACCAGATTTGGTAAGAGAGAACTGCTGCCACCTTGTGGCCGTTTCACACAACAGCAGCTTTAATCCCAGCGCTAATGGTCCATTGATATTTAAAATCATTGCAGGCCTGTAAATCACACCTGCCCTGAAAACAAATCCTGGGGTCACATATCGACCAAAAAATTCAAAGGACGTCCATATTTCAAAATGACCGTTTCAAAAGGCATATTTTACGCACATTAGTGTTCTGCTTCTTTTTCTTTCTTTCCTTTTTTGTTAAAAAAACGGGAATGGAAAAAGGCATCCCTCAGAATGGGCGAAAATCGTTGCAAACGAATCAATGGACAAAGGTTTAATCTCCAATATATATAAACAGCTCATGCAGCTTAATATTAAAAAAACAAACAACCCAATACAAAAATGGGCAGAAGATCTAAAGAGACGTTTCTTCAAAGGAGACACAGAGATGGCCAAGAGGCACATGAAAAGCTGCTCAACAGCACTAATTATTAGAGAAATGCAAATCAAAACTACAATGAGGTATCACCTCACACCTGTTAGAATCGGCATCATCAGGAAATCTACAAACAACCAATTCTGGGGAGGGTGTGGACAAAAGGAGCCCTCTTCCACTATTGGTGGGAATGTAAATTGATACAGTCACTATGGAGAACAGTATGGAGTTTCCTTAAAAAAAAAGTAGAAATAGAATTACCATCTGATCCAGGAATCCCACGTCGGGTCATATACACAGAGAAAACCATAAATCAAAAAGGCACATTCACCACAATGTTCATTGTAGCACTATTTACAATAGCCAGGTAATGGAAGCAACCTAAATGCCCACAGACAGATGAATGGATAAAGATGTGGTACATATATAAAATGGAATATTATTCGGCCATAAAGCGGAATGAAACTGGGTCATTTGTAGAGACATCGATGGATCGAGAGACTGTCATACAGAATGAAGTAAGTCAGAAAGAGGAAAACAAGTATTGTATATTAATGCATATATGTGGAACCTAAAAAATGGTACAGATGAAATGATTTGCAGGGAAGAAATAGAGACACAGAGGTAGAGAACAAACGTATGGACACCAAGTATGGGAAGCCATGGGGTGGTGGTGGTGGGATGAGTTGGGAGATTGGGATTGACCTGTATACATGTATATGCATAAAATACATAACTAATAATAACCTGCTGTATAAAAAAATAAATAAAATTAAATTTCAAAAGTTTAAAAAAATAAAATTTAAAAATAAAACAGAACAAAGTTCTTCCCTTCACACAGATGTATTTATAGGAATGAATTATTTCAATGCTTATATCTATAAATACATAAAAGAGGAATAAAATCTAACTTAAACCATAAAAGAAAAAAAAAACCCTGAACCCACCAGTTATACACAGGAAAACCCTATCAGGGCACTTGCTCCAGCGGTAAACAATTCTAAAATTGGCCAAGGTGGGGGATCATCTCCCATACAGCCAGCAACCCACTCCCCACGCAAGGATCGTCCTCATTGCAAAGCTGGGGGACCCTGCCGAGGCATCTGTGAGTAAACGTGAGCTGAGCCCCAGGCCAGCTGCTGCTGAACTGTTCCCACCCTTCCCAGGTAAAACACCTGAAGATGTACAATGGCTTGAAAGCCTAGATGAAGGGCCGTGGAGCCACACCAGCGACAGCACGCAGGCCACATTGGTGCCTGCAGGCCAGCCAGGGTGGTCCTGGTCCCGGGCGCTCTTCCGGAAGCTTTCCATTGCCCTGCCTGAGATACCCCTCCTGTCCCGGCCCCCACGGCTCTTTTCCTTCCTCATCTCTGTCCGGAGAGAAATTCCAGCGGAAGGTATGGGTGACACATCCTCTACTTTACAGGTGGCAGCCAGGCAACCCCTTCAGAAAATCTAGTAGAGCAGCCCTTACACTGGGCCACCAACAAAGCTGTGGCCCCTCACTCCCTCCCACCAGCACAGCCCCGAGACTGCTGACGGGGCAGAGAATATGGAGTCAGGCACAGCTTCAGGCGCTATTGCCGCCTGGAGCGCTGTTTATATTGACCTCAACCAGGCACACCTGGGGAGGGCCGGCCGGCAGGGTAAGGCTGGCCAGGTCAGCTAATCCACAACGCTCAGGGAATCACATTGTTGAAAATGGACCTCGCTAAGGCAGAATAGAAGCCAAGGAAAAAACGGACACAATGCCATTTGCAGCCCCGTAGATGAGTCTAGATGTAATCACGTGACTTGCAGTAAGTCAGAAAGTGAAAGACACATATCGTATCATATCACTTATAGGTGTTACCTAAAAATGGATACCAGGGCAGATATTTCCACGGAGAAGGGCAATCACAGACTCATTAAACAAACTTATGGTTCACCAATGGTAAGGTGTGAGGATTGGTTTCATTACGATATCGGGGTTAACAGACATATACAAACACAGGTGACATATATAATCACAAAAGACCTACGGAATACCAAGAGAAGACTACTCAACACTCTGTCATAACGTACATGGGAAAAGGATCCCAGGAATGTCAGACATCTGTATATGTGTAAAAGAACCACATCTTCCACACCTACAACAAGCCAAACATTGTAATCAAACTTGCTGTAATAAAAAATAAAAAAAATAAATTAAAAACACGAAGAAGATGTAGTGAGACAAACTTGAGGGGCTTTCTCCTGGCACATTCCATTCTAAATTCCAATCTAGAACACGACTTCCACTGAGGCTCTGTTGCCCTCTTAACCAGATTTGGTAAGAGAGAACTGCTGCCACCTTGTGGCCGTTTCACACAACAGCAGCTTTAATCCCAGCGCTAATGGTCCATTGATATTTAAAATCATTGCAGGCCTGTAAATCACACCTGCCCTGAAAACAAATCCTGGGGTCACATATCGACCAAAAAATTCAAAGGACGTCCATATTTCAAAATGACCGTTTCAAAAGGCATATTTTACGCACATTAGTGTTCTGCTTCTTTTTCTTTCTTTCCTTTTTTGTTAAAAAAACGGGAATGGAAAAAGGCATCCCTCAGAATGGGCGAAAATCGTTGCAAACGAATCAATGGACAAAGGTTTAATCTCCAATATATATAAACAGCTCATGCAGCTTAATATTAAAAAAACAAACAACCCAATACAAAAATGGGCAGAAGATCTAAAGAGACGTTTCTTCAAAGGAGACACAGAGATGGCCAAGAGGCACATGAAAAGCTGCTCAACAGCACTAATTATTAGAGAAATGCAAATCAAAACTACAATGAGGTATCACCTCACACCTGTTAGAATCGGCATCATCAGGAAATCTACAAACAACCAATTCTGGGGAGGGTGTGGACAAAAGGAGCCCTCTTCCACTATTGGTGGGAATGTAAATTGATACAGTCACTATGGAGAACAGTATGGAGTTTCCTTAAAAAAAAAGTAGAAATAGAATTACCATCTGATCCAGGAATCCCACGTCGGGTCATATACACAGAGAAAACCATAAATCAAAAAGGCACATTCACCACAATGTTCATTGTAGCACTATTTACAATAGCCAGGTAATGGAAGCAACCTAAATGCCCACAGACAGATGAATGGATAAAGATGTGGTACATATATAAAATGGAATATTATTCGGCCATAAAGCGGAATGAAACTGGGTCATTTGTAGAGACATCGATGGATCGAGAGACTGTCATACAGAATGAAGTAAGTCAGAAAGAGGAAAACAAGTATTGTATATTAATGCATATATGTGGAACCTAAAAAATGGTACAGATGAAATGATTTGCAGGGAAGAAATAGAGACACAGAGGTAGAGAACAAACGTATGGACACCAAGTATGGGAAGCCATGGGGTGGTGGTGGTGGGATGAGTTGGGAGATTGGGATTGACCTGTATACATGTATATGCATAAAATACATAACTAATAATAACCTGCTGTATAAAAAAATAAATAAAATTAAATTTCAAAAGTTTAAAAAAATAAAATTTAAAAATAAAACAGAACAAAGTTCTTCCCTTCACACAGATGTATTTATAGGAATGAATTATTTCAATGCTTATATCTATAAATACATAAAAGAGGAATAAAATCTAACTTAAACCATAAAAGAAAAAAAAAACCCTGAACCCACCAGTTATACACAGGAAAACCCTATCAGGGCACTTGCTCCAGCGGTAAACAATTCTAAAATTGGCCAAGGTGGGGGATCATCTCCCATACAGCCAGCAACCCACTCCCCACGCAAGGATCGTCCTCATTGCAAAGCTGGGGGACCCTGCCGAGGCATCTGTGAGTAAACGTGAGCTGAGCCCCAGGCCAGCTGCTGCTGAACTGTTCCCACCCTTCCCAGGTAAAACACCTGAAGATGTACAATGGCTTGAAAGCCTAGATGAAGGGCCGTGGAGCCACACCAGCGACAGCACGCAGGCCACATTGGTGCCTGCAGGCCAGCCAGGGTGGTCCTGGTCCCGGGCGCTCTTCCGGAAGCTTTCCATTGCCCTGCCTGAGATACCCCTCCTGTCCCGGCCCCCACGGCTCTTTTCCTTCCTCATCTCTGTCCGGAGAGAAATTCCAGCGGAAGGTATGGGTGACACATCCTCTACTTTACAGGTGGCAGCCGGGCAACCCCTTCAGAAAATCTAGTAGAGCAGCCCTTACACTGGGCCACCAACAAAGCTGTGGCCCCTCACTCCCTCCCACCAGCACAGCCCCGAGACTGCTGACGGGGCAGAGAATATGGAGTCAGGCACAGCTTCAGGCGCTATTGCCGCCTGGAGCGCTGTTTATATTGACCTCAACCAGGCACACCTGGGGAGGGCCGGCCGGCAGGGTAAGGCTGGCCAGGTCAGCTAATCCACAACGCTCAGGGAATCACATTGTTGAAAATGGACCTCGCTAAGGCAGAATAGAAGCCAAGGAAAAAACGGACACAATGCCATTTGCAGCCCCGTAGATGAGTCTAGATGTAATCACGTGACTTGCAGTAAGTCAGAAAGTGAAAGACACATATCGTATCATATCACTTATAGGTGTTACCTAAAAATGGATACCAGGGCAGATATTTCCACGGAGAAGGGCAATCACAGACTCATTAAACAAACTTATGGTTCACCAATGGTAAGGTGTGAGGATTGGTTTCATTACGATATCGGGGTTAACAGACATATACAAACACAGGTGACATATATAATCACAAAAGACCTACGGAATACCAAGAGAAGACTACTCAACACTCTATCATAACGTACATGGGAAAAGGATCCCAGGAATGTCAGACATCTGTATATGTGTAAAAGAACCACATCTTCCACACCTACAACAAGCCAAACATTGTAATCAAACTTGCTGTAATAAAAAATAAAAAAAATAAATTAAAAACACGAAGAAGATGTAGTGAGACAAACTTGAGGGGCTTTCTCCTGGCACATTCCATTCTAAATTCCAATCTAGAACACGACTTCCACTGAGGCTCTGTTGCCCTCTTAACCAGATTTGGTAAGAGAGAACTGCTGCCACCTTGTGGCCGTTTCACACAACAGCAGCTTTAATCCCAGCGCTAATGGTCCATTGATATTTAAAATCATTGCAGGCCTGTAAATCACACCTGCCCTGAAAACAAATCCTGGGGTCACATATCGACCAAAAAATTCAAAGGACGTCCATATTTCAAAATGACCGTTTCAAAAGGCATATTTTACGCACATTAGTGTTCTGCTTCTTTTTCTTTCTTTCCTTTTTTGTTAAAAAAACGGGAATGGAAAAAGGCATCCCTCAGAATGGGCGAAAATCGTTGCAAACGAATCAATGGACAAAGGTTTAATCTCCAATATATATAAACAGCTCATGCAGCTTAATATTAAAAAAACAAACAACCCAATACAAAAATGGGCAGAAGATCTAAAGAGACGTTTCTTCAAAGGAGACACAGAGATGGCCAAGAGGCACATGAAAAGCTGCTCAACAGCACTAATTATTAGAGAAATGCAAATCAAAACTACAATGAGGTATCACCTCACACCTGTTAGAATCGGCATCATCAGGAAATCTACAAACAACCAATTCTGGGGAGGGTGTGGACAAAAGGAGCCCTCTTCCACTATTGGTGGGAATGTAAATTGATACAGTCACTATGGAGAACAGTATGGAGTTTCCTTAAAAAAAAAGTAGAAATAGAATTACCATCTGATCCAGGAATCCCACGTCGGGTCATATACACAGAGAAAACCATAAATCAAAAAGGCACATTCACCACAATGTTCATTGTAGCACTATTTACAATAGCCAGGTAATGGAAGCAACCTAAATGCCCACAGACAGATGAATGGATAAAGATGTGGTACATATATAAAATGGAATATTATTCGGCCATAAAGCGGAATGAAACTGGGTCATTTGTAGAGACATCGATGGATCGAGAGACTGTCATACAGAATGAAGTAAGTCAGAAAGAGGAAAACAAGTATTGTATATTAATGCATATATGTGGAACCTAAAAAATGGTACAGATGAAATGATTTGCAGGGAAGAAATAGAGACACAGAGGTAGAGAACAAACGTATGGACACCAAGTATGGGAAGCCATGGGGTGGTGGTGGTGGGATGAGTTGGGAGATTGGGATTGACCTGTATACATGTATATGCATAAAATACATAACTAATAATAACCTGCTGTATAAAAAAATAAATAAAATTAAATTTCAAAAGTTTAAAAAAATAAAATTTAAAAATAAAACAGAACAAAGTTCTTCCCTTCACACAGATGTATTTATAGGAATGAATTATTTCAATGCTTATATCTATAAATACATAAAAGAGGAATAAAATCTAACTTAAACCATAAAAGAAAAAAAAAACCCTGAACCCACCAGTTATACACAGGAAAACCCTATCAGGGCACTTGCTCCAGCGGTAAACAATTCTAAAATTGGCCAAGGTGGGGGATCATCTCCCATACAGCCAGCAACCCACTCCCCACGCAAGGATCGTCCTCATTGCAAAGCTGGGGGACCCTGCCGAGGCATCTGTGAGTAAACGTGAGCTGAGCCCCAGGCCAGCTGCTGCTGAACTGTTCCCACCCTTCCCAGGTAAAACACCTGAAGATGTACAATGGCTTGAAAGCCTAGATGAAGGGCCGTGGAGCCACACCAGCGACAGCACGCAGGCCACATTGGTGCCTGCAGGCCAGCCAGGGTGGTCCTGGTCCCGGGCGCTCTTCCGGAAGCTTTCCATTGCCCTGCCTGAGATACCCCTCCTGTCCCGGCCCCCACGGCTCTTTTCCTTCCTCATCTCTGTCCGGAGAGAAATTCCAGCGGAAGGTATGGGTGACACATCCTCTACTTTACAGGTGGCAGCCGGGCAACCCCTTCAGAAAATCTAGTAGAGCAGCCCTTACACTGGGCCACCAACAAAGCTGTGGCCCCTCACTCCCTCCCACCAGCACAGCCCCGAGACTGCTGACGGGGCAGAGAATATGGAGTCAGGCACAGCTTCAGGCGCTATTGCCGCCTGGAGCGCTGTTTATATTGACCTCAACCAGGCACACCTGGGGAGGGCCGGCCGGCAGGGTAAGGCTGGCCAGGTCAGCTAATCCACAACGCTCAGGGAATCACATTGTTGAAAATGGACCTCGCTAAGGCAGAATAGAAGCCAAGGAAAAAACGGACACAATGCCATTTGCAGCCCCGTAGATGAGTCTAGATGTAATCACGTGACTTGCAGTAAGTCAGAAAGTGAAAGACACATATCGTATCATATCACTTATAGGTGTTACCTAAAAATGGATACCAGGGCAGATATTTCCACGGAGAAGGGCAATCACAGACTCATTAAACAAACTTATGGTTCACCAATGGTAAGGTGTGAGGATTGGTTTCATTACGATATCGGGGTTAACAGACATATACAAACACAGGTGACATATATAATCACAAAAGACCTACGGAATACCAAGAGAAGACTACTCAACACTCTGTCATAACGTACATGGGAAAAGGATCCCAGGAATGTCAGACATCTGTATATGTGTAAAAGAACCACATCTTCCACACCTACAACAAGCCAAACATTGTAATCAAACTTGCTGTAATAAAAAATAAAAAAATAAATTAAAAACACGAAGAAGATGTAGTGAGACAAACTTGAGGGGCTTTCTCCTGGCACATTCCATTCTAAATTCCAATCTAGAACACGACTTCCACTGAGGCTCTGTTGCCCTCTTAACCAGATTTGGTAAGAGAGAACTGCTGCCACCTTGTGGCCGTTTCACACAACAGCAGCTTTAATCCCAGCGCTAATGGTCCATTGATATTTAAAATCATTGCAGGCCTGTAAATCACACCTGCCCTGAAAACAAATCCTGGGGTCACATATCGACCAAAAAATTCAAAGGACGTCCATATTTCAAAATGACCGTTTCAAAAGGCATATTTTACGCACATTAGTGTTCTGCTTCTTTTTCTTTCTTTCCTTTTTTGTTAAAAAAACGGGAATGGAAAAAGGCATCCCTCAGAATGGGCGAAAATCGTTGCAAACGAATCAATGGACAAAGGTTTAATCTCCAATATATATAAACAGCTCATGCAGCTTAATATTAAAAAAACAAACAACCCAATACAAAAATGGGCAGAAGATCTAAAGAGACGTTTCTTCAAAGGAGACACAGAGATGGCCAAGAGGCACATGAAAAGCTGCTCAACAGCACTAATTATTAGAGAAATGCAAATCAAAACTACAATGAGGTATCACCTCACACCTGTTAGAATCGGCATCATCAGGAAATCTACAAACAACCAATTCTGGGGAGGGTGTGGACAAAAGGAGCCCTCTTCCACTATTGGTGGGAATGTAAATTGATACAGTCACTATGGAGAACAGTATGGAGTTTCCTTAAAAAAAAAGTAGAAATAGAATTACCATCTGATCCAGGAATCCCACGTCGGGTCATATACACAGAGAAAACCATAAATCAAAAAGGCACATTCACCACAATGTTCATTGTAGCACTATTTACAATAGCCAGGTAATGGAAGCAACCTAAATGCCCACAGACAGATGAATGGATAAAGATGTGGTACATATATAAAATGGAATATTATTCGGCCATAAAGCGGAATGAAACTGGGTCATTTGTAGAGACATCGATGGATCGAGAGACTGTCATACAGAATGAAGTAAGTCAGAAAGAGGAAAACAAGTATTGTATATTAATGCATATATGTGGAACCTAAAAAATGGTACAGATGAAATGATTTGCAGGGAAGAAATAGAGACACAGAGGTAGAGAACAAACGTATGGACACCAAGTATGGGAAGCCATGGGGTGGTGGTGGTGGGATGAGTTGGGAGATTGGGATTGACCTGTATACATGTATATGCATAAAATACATAACTAATAATAACCTGCTGTATAAAAAAATAAATAAAATTAAATTTCAAAAGTTTAAAAAAATAAAATTTAAAAATAAAACAGAACAAAGTTCTTCCCTTCACACAGATGTATTTATAGGAATGAATTATTTCAATGCTTATATCTATAAATACATAAAAGAGGAATAAAATCTAACTTAAACCATAAAAGAAAAAAAAAACCCTGAACCCACCAGTTATACACAGGAAAACCCTATCAGGGCACTTGCTCCAGCGGTAAACAATTCTAAAATTGGCCAAGGTGGGGGATCATCTCCCATACAGCCAGCAACCCACTCCCCACGCAAGGATCGTCCTCATTGCAAAGCTGGGGGACCCTGCCGAGGCATCTGTGAGTAAACGTGAGCTGAGCCCCAGGCCAGCTGCTGCTGAACTGTTCCCACCCTTCCCAGGTAAAACACCTGAAGATGTACAATGGCTTGAAAGCCTAGATGAAGGGCCGTGGAGCCACACCAGCGACAGCACGCAGGCCACATTGGTGCCTGCAGGCCAGCCAGGGTGGTCCTGGTCCCGGGCGCTCTTCCGGAAGCTTTCCATTGCCCTGCCTGAGATACCCCTCCTGTCCCGGCCCCCACGGCTCTTTTCCTTCCTCATCTCTGTCCGGAGAGAAATTCCAGCGGAAGGTATGGGTGACACATCCTCTACTTTACAGGTGGCAGCCAGGCAACCCCTTCAGAAAATCTAGTAGAGCAGCCCTTACACTGGGCCACCAACAAAGCTGTGGCCCCTCACTCCCTCCCACCAGCACAGCCCCGAGACTGCTGACGGGGCAGAGAATATGGAGTCAGGCACAGCTTCAGGCGCTATTGCCGCCTGGAGCGCTGTTTATATTGACCTCAACCAGGCACACCTGGGGAGGGCCGGCCGGCAGGGTAAGGCTGGCCAGGTCAGCTAATCCACAACGCTCAGGGAATCACATTGTTGAAAATGGACCTCGCTAAGGCAGAATAGAAGCCAAGGAAAAAACGGACACAATGCCATTTGCAGCCCCGTAGATGAGTCTAGATGTAATCACGTGACTTGCAGTAAGTCAGAAAGTGAAAGACACATATCGTATCATATCACTTATAGGTGTTACCTAAAAATGGATACCAGGGCAGATATTTCCACGGAGAAGGGCAATCACAGACTCATTAAACAAACTTATGGTTCACCAATGGTAAGGTGTGAGGATTGGTTTCATTACGATATCGGGGTTAACAGACATATACAAACACAGGTGACATATATAATCACAAAAGACCTACGGAATACCAAGAGAAGACTACTCAACACTCTGTCATAACGTACATGGGAAAAGGATCCCAGGAATGTCAGACATCTGTATATGTGTAAAAGAACCACATCTTCCACACCTACAACAAGCCAAACATTGTAATCAAACTTGCTGTAATAAAAAATAAAAAAAATAAATTAAAAACACGAAGAAGATGTAGTGAGACAAACTTGAGGGGCTTTCTCCTGGCACATTCCATTCTAAATTCCAATCTAGAACACGACTTCCACTGAGGCTCTGTTGCCCTCTTAACCAGATTTGGTAAGAGAGAACTGCTGCCACCTTGTGGCCGTTTCACACAACAGCAGCTTTAATCCCAGCGCTAATGGTCCATTGATATTTAAAATCATTGCAGGCCTGTAAATCACACCTGCCCTGAAAACAAATCCTGGGGTCACATATCGACCAAAAAATTCAAAGGACGTCCATATTTCAAAATGACCGTTTCAAAAGGCATATTTTACGCACATTAGTGTTCTGCTTCTTTTTCTTTCTTTCCTTTTTTGTTAAAAAAACGGGAATGGAAAAAGGCATCCCTCAGAATGGGCGAAAATCGTTGCAAACGAATCAATGGACAAAGGTTTAATCTCCAATATATATAAACAGCTCATGCAGCTTAATATTAAAAAAACAAACAACCCAATACAAAAATGGGCAGAAGATCTAAAGAGACGTTTCTTCAAAGGAGACACAGAGATGGCCAAGAGGCACATGAAAAGCTGCTCAACAGCACTAATTATTAGAGAAATGCAAATCAAAACTACAATGAGGTATCACCTCACACCTGTTAGAATCGGCATCATCAGGAAATCTACAAACAACCAATTCTGGGGAGGGTGTGGACAAAAGGAGCCCTCTTCCACTATTGGTGGGAATGTAAATTGATACAGTCACTATGGAGAACAGTATGGAGTTTCCTTAAAAAAAAAGTAGAAATAGAATTACCATCTGATCCAGGAATCCCACGTCGGGTCATATACACAGAGAAAACCATAAATCAAAAAGGCACATTCACCACAATGTTCATTGTAGCACTATTTACAATAGCCAGGTAATGGAAGCAACCTAAATGCCCACAGACAGATGAATGGATAAAGATGTGGTACATATATAAAATGGAATATTATTCGGCCATAAAGCGGAATGAAACTGGGTCATTTGTAGAGACATCGATGGATCGAGAGACTGTCATACAGAATGAAGTAAGTCAGAAAGAGGAAAACAAGTATTGTATATTAATGCATATATGTGGAACCTAAAAAATGGTACAGATGAAATGATTTGCAGGGAAGAAATAGAGACACAGAGGTAGAGAACAAACGTATGGACACCAAGTATGGGAAGCCATGGGGTGGTGGTGGTGGGATGAGTTGGGAGATTGGGATTGACCTGTATACATGTATATGCATAAAATACATAACTAATAATAACCTGCTGTATAAAAAAATAAATAAAATTAAATTTCAAAAGTTTAAAAAAATAAAATTTAAAAATAAAACAGAACAAAGTTCTTCCCTTCACACAGATGTATTTATAGGAATGAATTATTTCAATGCTTATATCTATAAATACATAAAAGAGGAATAAAATCTAACTTAAACCATAAAAGAAAAAAAAAACCCTGAACCCACCAGTTATACACAGGAAAACCCTATCAGGGCACTTGCTCCAGCGGTAAACAATTCTAAAATTGGCCAAGGTGGGGGATCATCTCCCATACAGCCAGCAACCCACTCCCCACGCAAGGATCGTCCTCATTGCAAAGCTGGGGGACCCTGCCGAGGCATCTGTGAGTAAACGTGAGCTGAGCCCCAGGCCAGCTGCTGCTGAACTGTTCCCACCCTTCCCAGGTAAAACACCTGAAGATGTACAATGGCTTGAAAGCCTAGATGAAGGGCCGTGGAGCCACACCAGCGACAGCACGCAGGCCACATTGGTGCCTGCAGGCCAGCCAGGGTGGTCCTGGTCCCGGGCGCTCTTCCGGAAGCTTTCCATTGCCCTGCCTGAGATACCCCTCCTGTCCCGGCCCCCACGGCTCTTTTCCTTCCTCATCTCTGTCCGGAGAGAAATTCCAGCGGAAGGTATGGGTGACACATCCTCTACTTTACAGGTGGCAGCCGGGCAACCCCTTCAGAAAATCTAGTAGAGCAGCCCTTACACTGGGCCACCAACAAAGCTGTGGCCCCTCACTCCCTCCCACCAGCACAGCCCCGAGACTGCTGACGGGGCAGAGAATATGGAGTCAGGCACAGCTTCAGGCGCTATTGCCGCCTGGAGCGCTGTTTATATTGACCTCAACCAGGCACACCTGGGGAGGGCCGGCCGGCAGGGTAAGGCTGGCCAGGTCAGCTAATCCACAACGCTCAGGGAATCACATTGTTGAAAATGGACCTCGCTAAGGCAGAATAGAAGCCAAGGAAAAAACGGACACAATGCCATTTGCAGCCCCGTAGATGAGTCTAGATGTAATCACGTGACTTGCAGTAAGTCAGAAAGTGAAAGACACATATCGTATCATATCACTTATAGGTGTTACCTAAAAATGGATACCAGGGCAGATATTTCCACGGAGAAGGGCAATCACAGACTCATTAAACAAACTTATGGTTCACCAATGGTAAGGTGTGAGGATTGGTTTCATTACGATATCGGGGTTAACAGACATATACAAACACAGGTGACATATATAATCACAAAAGACCTACGGAATACCAAGAGAAGACTACTCAACACTCTATCATAACGTACATGGGAAAAGGATCCCAGGAATGTCAGACATCTGTATATGTGTAAAAGAACCACATCTTCCACACCTACAACAAGCCAAACATTGTAATCAAACTTGCTGTAATAAAAAATAAAAAAAATAAATTAAAAACACGAAGAAGATGTAGTGAGACAAACTTGAGGGGCTTTCTCCTGGCACATTCCATTCTAAATTCCAATCTAGAACACGACTTCCACTGAGGCTCTGTTGCCCTCTTAACCAGATTTGGTAAGAGAGAACTGCTGCCACCTTGTGGCCGTTTCACACAACAGCAGCTTTAATCCCAGCGCTAATGGTCCATTGATATTTAAAATCATTGCAGGCCTGTAAATCACACCTGCCCTGAAAACAAATCCTGGGGTCACATATCGACCAAAAAATTCAAAGGACGTCCATATTTCAAAATGACCGTTTCAAAAGGCATATTTTACGCACATTAGTGTTCTGCTTCTTTTTCTTTCTTTCCTTTTTTGTTAAAAAAACGGGAATGGAAAAAGGCATCCCTCAGAATGGGCGAAAATCGTTGCAAACGAATCAATGGACAAAGGTTTAATCTCCAATATATATAAACAGCTCATGCAGCTTAATATTAAAAAAACAAACAACCCAATACAAAAATGGGCAGAAGATCTAAAGAGACGTTTCTTCAAAGGAGACACAGAGATGGCCAAGAGGCACATGAAAAGCTGCTCAACAGCACTAATTATTAGAGAAATGCAAATCAAAACTACAATGAGGTATCACCTCACACCTGTTAGAATCGGCATCATCAGGAAATCTACAAACAACCAATTCTGGGGAGGGTGTGGACAAAAGGAGCCCTCTTCCACTATTGGTGGGAATGTAAATTGATACAGTCACTATGGAGAACAGTATGGAGTTTCCTTAAAAAAAAAGTAGAAATAGAATTACCATCTGATCCAGGAATCCCACGTCGGGTCATATACACAGAGAAAACCATAAATCAAAAAGGCACATTCACCACAATGTTCATTGTAGCACTATTTACAATAGCCAGGTAATGGAAGCAACCTAAATGCCCACAGACAGATGAATGGATAAAGATGTGGTACATATATAAAATGGAATATTATTCGGCCATAAAGCGGAATGAAACTGGGTCATTTGTAGAGACATCGATGGATCGAGAGACTGTCATACAGAATGAAGTAAGTCAGAAAGAGGAAAACAAGTATTGTATATTAATGCATATATGTGGAACCTAAAAAATGGTACAGATGAAATGATTTGCAGGGAAGAAATAGAGACACAGAGGTAGAGAACAAACGTATGGACACCAAGTATGGGAAGCCATGGGGTGGTGGTGGTGGGATGAGTTGGGAGATTGGGATTGACCTGTATACATGTATATGCATAAAATACATAACTAATAATAACCTGCTGTATAAAAAAATAAATAAAATTAAATTTCAAAAGTTTAAAAAAATAAAATTTAAAAATAAAACAGAACAAAGTTCTTCCCTTCACACAGATGTATTTATAGGAATGAATTATTTCAATGCTTATATCTATAAATACATAAAAGAGGAATAAAATCTAACTTAAACCATAAAAGAAAAAAAAAACCCTGAACCCACCAGTTATACACAGGAAAACCCTATCAGGGCACTTGCTCCAGCGGTAAACAATTCTAAAATTGGCCAAGGTGGGGGATCATCTCCCATACAGCCAGCAACCCACTCCCCACGCAAGGATCGTCCTCATTGCAAAGCTGGGGGACCCTGCCGAGGCATCTGTGAGTAAACGTGAGCTGAGCCCCAGGCCAGCTGCTGCTGAACTGTTCCCACCCTTCCCAGGTAAAACACCTGAAGATGTACAATGGCTTGAAAGCCTAGATGAAGGGCCGTGGAGCCACACCAGCGACAGCACGCAGGCCACATTGGTGCCTGCAGGCCAGCCAGGGTGGTCCTGGTCCCGGGCGCTCTTCCGGAAGCTTTCCATTGCCCTGCCTGAGATACCCCTCCTGTCCCGGCCCCCACGGCTCTTTTCCTTCCTCATCTCTGTCCGGAGAGAAATTCCAGCGGAAGGTATGGGTGACACATCCTCTACTTTACAGGTGGCAGCCGGGCAACCCCTTCAGAAAATCTAGTAGAGCAGCCCTTACACTGGGCCACCAACAAAGCTGTGGCCCCTCACTCCCTCCCACCAGCACAGCCCCGAGACTGCTGACGGGGCAGAGAATATGGAGTCAGGCACAGCTTCAGGCGCTATTGCCGCCTGGAGCGCTGTTTATATTGACCTCAACCAGGCACACCTGGGGAGGGCCGGCCGGCAGGGTAAGGCTGGCCAGGTCAGCTAATCCACAACGCTCAGGGAATCACATTGTTGAAAATGGACCTCGCTAAGGCAGAATAGAAGCCAAGGAAAAAACGGACACAATGCCATTTGCAGCCCCGTAGATGAGTCTAGATGTAATCACGTGACTTGCAGTAAGTCAGAAAGTGAAAGACACATATCGTATCATATCACTTATAGGTGTTACCTAAAAATGGATACCAGGGCAGATATTTCCACGGAGAAGGGCAATCACAGACTCATTAAACAAACTTATGGTTCACCAATGGTAAGGTGTGAGGATTGGTTTCATTACGATATCGGGGTTAACAGACATATACAAACACAGGTGACATATATAATCACAAAAGACCTACGGAATACCAAGAGAAGACTACTCAACACTCTGTCATAACGTACATGGGAAAAGGATCCCAGGAATGTCAGACATCTGTATATGTGTAAAAGAACCACATCTTCCACACCTACAACAAGCCAAACATTGTAATCAAACTTGCTGTAATAAAAAATAAAAAAAAATAAATTAAAAACACGAAGAAGATGTAGTGAGACAAACTTGAGGGGCTTTCTCCTGGCACATTCCATTCTAAATTCCAATCTAGAACACGACTTCCACTGAGGCTCTGTTGCCCTCTTAACCAGATTTGGTAAGAGAGAACTGCTGCCACCTTGTGGCCGTTTCACACAACAGCAGCTTTAATCCCAGTGCTAATGGTCCATTGATATTTAAAATCATTGCAGGCCTGTAAATCACACCTGCCCTGAAAACAAATCCTGGGGTCACATATCGACCAAAAAATTCAAAGGACGTCCATATTTCAAAATGACCGTTTCAAAAGGCATATTTTACGCACATTAGTGTTCTGCTTCTTTTTCTTTCTTTCCTTTTTTGTTAAAAAAACGGGAATGGAAAAAGGCATCCCTCAGAATGGGCGAAAATCGTTGCAAACGAATCAATGGACAAAGGTTTAATCTCCAATATATATAAACAGCTCATGCAGCTTAATATTAAAAAAACAAACAACCCAATACAAAAATGGGCAGAAGATCTAAAGAGACGTTTCTTCAAAGGAGACACAGAGATGGCCAAGAGGCACATGAAAAGCTGCTCAACAGCACTAATTATTAGAGAAATGCAAATCAAAACTACAATGAGGTATCACCTCACACCTGTTAGAATCGGCATCATCAGGAAATCTACAAACAACCAATTCTGGGGAGGGTGTGGACAAAAGGAGCCCTCTTCCACTATTGGTGGGAATGTAAATTGATACAGTCACTATGGAGAACAGTATGGAGTTTCCTTAAAAAAAAAGTAGAAATAGAATTACCATCTGATCCAGGAATCCCACGTCGGGTCATATACACAGAGAAAACCATAAATCAAAAAGGCACATTCACCACAATGTTCATTGTAGCACTATTTACAATAGCCAGGTAATGGAAGCAACCTAAATGCCCACAGACAGATGAATGGATAAAGATGTGGTACATATATAAAATGGAATATTATTCGGCCATAAAGCGGAATGAAACTGGGTCATTTGTAGAGACATCGATGGATCGAGAGACTGTCATACAGAATGAAGTAAGTCAGAAAGAGGAAAACAAGTATTGTATATTAATGCATATATGTGGAACCTAAAAAATGGTACAGATGAAATGATTTGCAGGGAAGAAATAGAGACACAGAGGTAGAGAACAAACGTATGGACACCAAGTATGGGAAGCCATGGGGTGGTGGTGGTGGGATGAGTTGGGAGATTGGGATTGACCTGTATACATGTATATGCATAAAATACATAACTAATAATAACCTGCTGTATAAAAAAATAAATAAAATTAAATTTCAAAAGTTTAAAAAAATAAAATTTAAAAATAAAACAGAACAAAGTTCTTCCCTTCACACAGATGTATTTATAGGAATGAATTATTTCAATGCTTATATCTATAAATACATAAAAGAGGAATAAAATCTAACTTAAACCATAAAAGAAAAAAAAAACCCTGAACCCACCAGTTATACACAGGAAAACCCTATCAGGGCACTTGCTCCAGCGGTAAACAATTCTAAAATTGGCCAAGGTGGGGGATCATCTCCCATACAGCCAGCAACCCACTCCCCACGCAAGGATCGTCCTCATTGCAAAGCTGGGGGACCCTGCCGAGGCATCTGTGAGTAAACGTGAGCTGAGCCCCAGGCCAGCTGCTGCTGAACTGTTCCCACCCTTCCCAGGTAAAACACCTGAAGATGTACAATGGCTTGAAAGCCTAGATGAAGGGCCGTGGAGCCACACCAGCGACAGCACGCAGGCCACATTGGTGCCTGCAGGCCAGCCAGGGTGGTCCTGGTCCCGGGCGCTCTTCCGGAAGCTTTCCATTGCCCTGCCTGAGATACCCCTCCTGTCCCGGCCCCCACGGCTCTTTTCCTTCCTCATCTCTGTCCGGAGAGAAATTCCAGCGGAAGGTATGGGTGACACATCCTCTACTTTACAGGTGGCAGCCGGGCAACCCCTTCAGAAAATCTAGTAGAGCAGCCCTTACACTGGGCCACCAACAAAGCTGTGGCCCCTCACTCCCTCCCACCAGCACAGCCCCGAGACTGCTGACGGGGCAGAGAATATGGAGTCAGGCACAGCTTCAGGCGCTATTGCCGCCTGGAGCGCTGTTTATATTGACCTCAACCAGGCACACCTGGGGAGGGCCGGCCGGCAGGGTAAGGCTGGCCAGGTCAGCTAATCCACAACGCTCAGGGAATCACATTGTTGAAAATGGACCTCGCTAAGGCAGAATAGAAGCCAAGGAAAAAACGGACACAATGCCATTTGCAGCCCCGTAGATGAGTCTAGATGTAATCACGTGACTTGCAGTAAGTCAGAAAGTGAAAGACACATATCGTATCATATCACTTATAGGTGTTACCTAAAAATGGATACCAGGGCAGATATTTCCACGGAGAAGGGCAATCACAGACTCATTAAACAAACTTATGGTTCACCAATGGTAAGGTGTGAGGATTGGTTTCATTACGATATCGGGGTTAACAGACATATACAAACACAGGTGACATATATAATCACAAAAGACCTACGGAATACCAAGAGAAGACTACTCAACACTCTGTCATAACGTACATGGGAAAAGGATCCCAGGAATGTCAGACATCTGTATATGTGTAAAAGAACCACATCTTCCACACCTACAACAAGCCAAACATTGTAATCAAACTTGCTGTAATAAAAAATAAAAAAAATAAATTAAAAACACGAAGAAGATGTAGTGAGACAAACTTGAGGGGCTTTCTCCTGGCACATTCCATTCTAAATTCCAATCTAGAACACGACTTCCACTGAGGCTCTGTTGCCCTCTTAACCAGATTTGGTAAGAGAGAACTGCTGCCACCTTGTGGCCGTTTCACACAACAGCAGCTTTAATCCCAGCGCTAATGGTCCATTGATATTTAAAATCATTGCAGGCCTGTAAATCACACCTGCCCTGAAAACAAATCCTGGGGTCACATATCGACCAAAAAATTCAAAGGACGTCCATATTTCAAAATGACCGTTTCAAAAGGCATATTTTACGCACATTAGTGTTCTGCTTCTTTTTCTTTCTTTCCTTTTTTGTTAAAAAAACGGGAATGGAAAAAGGCATCCCTCAGAATGGGCGAAAATCGTTGCAAACGAATCAATGGACAAAGGTTTAATCTCCAATATATATAAACAGCTCATGCAGCTTAATATTAAAAAAACAAACAACCCAATACAAAAATGGGCAGAAGATCTAAAGAGACGTTTCTTCAAAGGAGACACAGAGATGGCCAAGAGGCACATGAAAAGCTGCTCAACAGCACTAATTATTAGAGAAATGCAAATCAAAACTACAATGAGGTATCACCTCACACCTGTTAGAATCGGCATCATCAGGAAATCTACAAACAACCAATTCTGGGGAGGGTGTGGACAAAAGGAGCCCTCTTCCACTATTGGTGGGAATGTAAATTGATACAGTCACTATGGAGAACAGTATGGAGTTTCCTTAAAAAAAAAGTAGAAATAGAATTACCATCTGATCCAGGAATCCCACGTCGGGTCATATACACAGAGAAAACCATAAATCAAAAAGGCACATTCACCACAATGTTCATTGTAGCACTATTTACAATAGCCAGGTAATGGAAGCAACCTAAATGCCCACAGACAGATGAATGGATAAAGATGTGGTACATATATAAAATGGAATATTATTCGGCCATAAAGCGGAATGAAACTGGGTCATTTGTAGAGACATCGATGGATCGAGAGACTGTCATACAGAATGAAGTAAGTCAGAAAGAGGAAAACAAGTATTGTATATTAATGCATATATGTGGAACCTAAAAAATGGTACAGATGAAATGATTTGCAGGGAAGAAATAGAGACACAGAGGTAGAGAACAAACGTATGGACACCAAGTATGGGAAGCCATGGGGTGGTGGTGGTGGGATGAGTTGGGAGATTGGGATTGACCTGTATACATGTATATGCATAAAATACATAACTAATAATAACCTGCTGTATAAAAAAATAAATAAAATTAAATTTCAAAAGTTTAAAAAAATAAAATTTAAAAATAAAACAGAACAAAGTTCTTCCCTTCACACAGATGTATTTATAGGAATGAATTATTTCAATGCTTATATCTATAAATACATAAAAGAGGAATAAAATCTAACTTAAACCATAAAAGAAAAAAAAAACCCTGAACCCACCAGTTATACACAGGAAAACCCTATCAGGGCACTTGCTCCAGCGGTAAACAATTCTAAAATTGGCCAAGGTGGGGGATCATCTCCCATACAGCCAGCAACCCACTCCCCACGCAAGGATCGTCCTCATTGCAAAGCTGGGGGACCCTGCCGAGGCATCTGTGAGTAAACGTGAGCTGAGCCCCAGGCCAGCTGCTGCTGAACTGTTCCCACCCTTCCCAGGTAAAACACCTGAAGATGTACAATGGCTTGAAAGCCTAGATGAAGGGCCGTGGAGCCACACCAGCGACAGCACGCAGGCCACATTGGTGCCTGCAGGCCAGCCAGGGTGGTCCTGGTCCCGGGCGCTCTTCCGGAAGCTTTCCATTGCCCTGCCTGAGATACCCCTCCTGTCCCGGCCCCCACGGCTCTTTTCCTTCCTCATCTCTGTCCGGAGAGAAATTCCAGCGGAAGGTATGGGTGACACATCCTCTACTTTACAGGTGGCAGCCGGGCAACCCCTTCAGAAAATCTAGTAGAGCAGCCCTTACACTGGGCCACCAACAAAGCTGTGGCCCCTCACTCCCTCCCACCAGCACAGCCCCGAGACTGCTGACGGGGCAGAGAATATGGAGTCAGGCACAGCTTCAGGCGCTATTGCCGCCTGGAGCGCTGTTTATATTGACCTCAACCAGGCACACCTGGGGAGGGCCGGCCGGCAGGGTAAGGCTGGCCAGGTCAGCTAATCCACAACGCTCAGGGAATCACATTGTTGAAAATGGACCTCGCTAAGGCAGAATAGAAGCCAAGGAAAAAACGGACACAATGCCATTTGCAGCCCCGTAGATGAGTCTAGATGTAATCACGTGACTTGCAGTAAGTCAGAAAGTGAAAGACACATATCGTATCATATCACTTATAGGTGTTACCTAAAAATGGATACCAGGGCAGATATTTCCACGGAGAAGGGCAATCACAGACTCATTAAACAAACTTATGGTTCACCAATGGTAAGGTGTGAGGATTGGTTTCATTACGATATCGGGGTTAACAGACATATACAAACACAGGTGACATATATAATCACAAAAGACCTACGGAATACCAAGAGAAGACTACTCAACACTCTGTCATAACGTACATGGGAAAAGGATCCCAGGAATGTCAGACATCTGTATATGTGTAAAAGAACCACATCTTCCACACCTACAACAAGCCAAACATTGTAATCAAACTTGCTGTAATAAAAAATAAAAAAAATAAATTAAAAACACGAAGAAGATGTAGTGAGACAAACTTGAGGGGCTTTCTCCTGGCACATTCCATTCTAAATTCCAATCTAGAACACGACTTCCACTGAGGCTCTGTTGCCCTCTTAACCAGATTTGGTAAGAGAGAACTGCTGCCACCTTGTGGCCGTTTCACACAACAGCAGCTTTAATCCCAGCGCTAATGGTCCATTGATATTTAAAATCATTGCAGGCCTGTAAATCACACCTGCCCTGAAAACAAATCCTGGGGTCACATATCGACCAAAAAATTCAAAGGACGTCCATATTTCAAAATGACCGTTTCAAAAGGCATATTTTACGCACATTAGTGTTCTGCTTCTTTTTCTTTCTTTCCTTTTTTGTTAAAAAAACGGGAATGGAAAAAGGCATCCCTCAGAATGGGCGAAAATCGTTGCAAACGAATCAATGGACAAAGGTTTAATCTCCAATATATATAAACAGCTCATGCAGCTTAATATTAAAAAAACAAACAACCCAATACAAAAATGGGCAGAAGATCTAAAGAGACGTTTCTTCAAAGGAGACACAGAGATGGCCAAGAGGCACATGAAAAGCTGCTCAACAGCACTAATTATTAGAGAAATGCAAATCAAAACTACAATGAGGTATCACCTCACACCTGTTAGAATCGGCATCATCAGGAAATCTACAAACAACCAATTCTGGGGAGGGTGTGGACAAAAGGAGCCCTCTTCCACTATTGGTGGGAATGTAAATTGATACAGTCACTATGGAGAACAGTATGGAGTTTCCTTAAAAAAAAGTAGAAATAGAATTACCATCTGATCCAGGAATCCCACGTCGGGTCATATACACAGAGAAAACCATAAATCAAAAAGGCACATTCACCACAATATTCATTGTAGCACTATTTACAATAGCCAGGTAATGGAAGCAACCTAAATGCCCACAGACAGATGAATGGATAAAGATGTGGTACATATATAAAATGGAATATTATTCGGCCATAAAGCGGAATGAAACTGGGTCATTTGTAGAGACATCGATGGATCGAGAGACTGTCATACAGAATGAAGTAAGTCAGAAAGAGGAAAACAAGTATTGTATATTAATGCATATATGTGGAACCTAAAAATTGGTACAGATGAAATGATTTGCAGGGAAGAAATAGAGACACAGAGGTAGAGAACAAACGTATGGACACCAAGTATGGGAAGCCATGGGGTGGTGGTGGTGGGATGAGTTGGGAGATTGGGATTGACCTGTATACATGTATATGCATAAAATACATAACTAATAATAACCTGCTGTATAAAAAAATAAATAAAATTAAATTTCAAAAGTTTAAAAAAATAAAATTTAAAAATAAAACAGAACAAAGTTCTTCCCTTCACACAGATGTATTTATAGGAATGAATTATTTCAATGCTTATATCTATAAATACATAAAAGAGGAATAAAATCTAACTTAAACCATAAAAGAAAAAAAAAACCCTGAACCCACCAGTTATACACAGGAAAACCCTATCAGGGCACTTGCTCCAGCGGTAAACAATTCTAAAATTGGCCAAGGTGGGGGATCATCTCCCATACAGCCAGCAACCCACTCCCCACGCAAGGATCGTCCTCATTGCAAAGCTGGGGGACCCTGCCGAGGCATCTGTGAGTAAACGTGAGCTGAGCCCCAGGCCAGCTGCTGCTGAACTGTTCCCACCCTTCCCAGGTAAAACACCTGAAGATGTACAATGGCTTGAAAGCCTAGATGAAGGGCCGTGGAGCCACACCAGCGACAGCACGCAGGCCACATTGGTGCCTGCAGGCCAGCCAGGGTGGTCCTGGTCCCGGGCGCTCTTCCGGAAGCTTTCCATTGCCCTGCCTGAGATACCCCTCCTGTCCCGGCCCCCACGGCTCTTTTCCTTCCTCATCTCTGTCCGGAGAGAAATTCCAGCGGAAGGTATGGGTGACACATCCTCTACTTTACAGGTGGCAGCCGGGCAACCCCTTCAGAAAATCTAGTAGAGCAGCCCTTACACTGGGCCACCAACAAAGCTGTGGCCCCTCACTCCCTCCCACCAGCACAGCCCCGAGACTGCTGACGGGGCAGAGAATATGGAGTCAGGCACAGCTTCAGGCGCTATTGCCGCCTGGAGCGCTGTTTATATTGACCTCAACCAGGCACACCTGGGGAGGGCCGGCCGGCAGGGTAAGGCTGGCCAGGTCAGCTAATCCACAACGCTCAGGGAATCACATTGTTGAAAATGGACCTCGCTAAGGCAGAATAGAAGCCAAGGAAAAAACGGACACAATGCCATTTGCAGCCCCGTAGATGAGTCTAGATGTAATCACGTGACTTGCAGTAAGTCAGAAAGTGAAAGACACATATCGTATCATATCACTTATAGGTGTTACCTAAAAATGGATACCAGGGCAGATATTTCCACGGAGAAGGGCAATCACAGACTCATTAAACAAACTTATGGTTCACCAATGGTAAGGTGTGAGGATTGGTTTCATTACGATATCGGGGTTAACAGACATATACAAACACAGGTGACATATATAATCACAAAAGACCTACGGAATACCAAGAGAAGACTACTCAACACTCTGTCATAACGTACATGGGAAAAGGATCCCAGGAATGTCAGACATCTGTATATGTGTAAAAGAACCACATCTTCCACACCTACAACAAGCCAAACATTGTAATCAAACTTGCTGTAATAAAAAATAAAAAAAAATAAATTAAAAACACGAAGAAGATGTAGTGAGACAAACTTGAGGGGCTTTCTCCTGGCACATTCCATTCTAAATTCCAATCTAGAACACGACTTCCACTGAGGCTCTGTTGCCCTCTTAACCAGATTTGGTAAGAGAGAACTGCTGCCACCTTGTGGCCGTTTCACACAACAGCAGCTTTAATCCCAGTGCTAATGGTCCATTGATATTTAAAATCATTGCAGGCCTGTAAATCACACCTGCCCTGAAAACAAATCCTGGGGTCACATATCGACCAAAAAATTCAAAGGACGTCCATATTTCAAAATGACCGTTTCAAAAGGCATATTTTACGCACATTAGTGTTCTGCTTCTTTTTCTTTCTTTCCTTTTTTGTTAAAAAAACGGGAATGGAAAAAGGCATCCCTCAGAATGGGCGAAAATCGTTGCAAACGAATCAATGGACAAAGGTTTAATCTCCAATATATATAAACAGCTCATGCAGCTTAATATTAAAAAAACAAACAACCCAATACAAAAATGGGCAGAAGATCTAAAGAGACGTTTCTTCAAAGGAGACACAGAGATGGCCAAGAGGCACATGAAAAGCTGCTCAACAGCACTAATTATTAGAGAAATGCAAATCAAAACTACAATGAGGTATCACCTCACACCTGTTAGAATCGGCATCATCAGGAAATCTACAAACAACCAATTCTGGGGAGGGTGTGGACAAAAGGAGCCCTCTTCCACTATTGGTGGGAATGTAAATTGATACAGTCACTATGGAGAACAGTATGGAGTTTCCTTAAAAAAAAAGTAGAAATAGAATTACCATCTGATCCAGGAATCCCACGTCGGGTCATATACACAGAGAAAACCATAAATCAAAAAGGCACATTCACCACAATGTTCATTGTAGCACTATTTACAATAGCCAGGTAATGGAAGCAACCTAAATGCCCACAGACAGATGAATGGATAAAGATGTGGTACATATATAAAATGGAATATTATTCGGCCATAAAGCGGAATGAAACTGGGTCATTTGTAGAGACATCGATGGATCGAGAGACTGTCATACAGAATGAAGTAAGTCAGAAAGAGGAAAACAAGTATTGTATATTAATGCATATATGTGGAACCTAAAAAATGGTACAGATGAAATGATTTGCAGGGAAGAAATAGAGACACAGAGGTAGAGAACAAACGTATGGACACCAAGTATGGGAAGCCATGGGGTGGTGGTGGTGGGATGAGTTGGGAGATTGGGATTGACCTGTATACATGTATATGCATAAAATACATAACTAATAATAACCTGCTGTATAAAAAAATAAATAAAATTAAATTTCAAAAGTTTAAAAAAATAAAATTTAAAAATAAAACAGAACAAAGTTCTTCCCTTCACACAGATGTATTTATAGGAATGAATTATTTCAATGCTTATATCTATAAATACATAAAAGAGGAATAAAATCTAACTTAAACCATAAAAGAAAAAAAAAACCCTGAACCCACCAGTTATACACAGGAAAACCCTATCAGGGCACTTGCTCCAGCGGTAAACAATTCTAAAATTGGCCAAGGTGGGGGATCATCTCCCATACAGCCAGCAACCCACTCCCCACGCAAGGATCGTCCTCATTGCAAAGCTGGGGGACCCTGCCGAGGCATCTGTGAGTAAACGTGAGCTGAGCCCCAGGCCAGCTGCTGCTGAACTGTTCCCACCCTTCCCAGGTAAAACACCTGAAGATGTACAATGGCTTGAAAGCCTAGATGAAGGGCCGTGGAGCCACACCAGCGACAGCACGCAGGCCACATTGGTGCCTGCAGGCCAGCCAGGGTGGTCCTGGTCCCGGGCGCTCTTCCGGAAGCTTTCCATTGCCCTGCCTGAGATACCCCTCCTGTCCCGGCCCCCACGGCTCTTTTCCTTCCTCATCTCTGTCCGGAGAGAAATTCCAGCGGAAGGTATGGGTGACACATCCTCTACTTTACAGGTGGCAGCCGGGCAACCCCTTCAGAAAATCTAGTAGAGCAGCCCTTACACTGGGCCACCAACAAAGCTGTGGCCCCTCACTCCCTCCCACCAGCACAGCCCCGAGACTGCTGACGGGGCAGAGAATATGGAGTCAGGCACAGCTTCAGGCGCTATTGCCGCCTGGAGCGCTGTTTATATTGACCTCAACCAGGCACACCTGGGGAGGGCCGGCCGGCAGGGTAAGGCTGGCCAGGTCAGCTAATCCACAACGCTCAGGGAATCACATTGTTGAAAATGGACCTCGCTAAGGCAGAATAGAAGCCAAGGAAAAAACGGACACAATGCCATTTGCAGCCCCGTAGATGAGTCTAGATGTAATCACGTGACTTGCAGTAAGTCAGAAAGTGAAAGACACATATCGTATCATATCACTTATAGGTGTTACCTAAAAATGGATACCAGGGCAGATATTTCCACGGAGAAGGGCAATCACAGACTCATTAAACAAACTTATGGTTCACCAATGGTAAGGTGTGAGGATTGGTTTCATTACGATATCGGGGTTAACAGACATATACAAACACAGGTGACATATATAATCACAAAAGACCTACGGAATACCAAGAGAAGACTACTCAACACTCTGTCATAACGTACATGGGAAAAGGATCCCAGGAATGTCAGACATCTGTATATGTGTAAAAGAACCACATCTTCCACACCTACAACAAGCCAAACATTGTAATCAAACTTGCTGTAATAAAAAATAAAAAAAATAAATTAAAAACACGAAGAAGATGTAGTGAGACAAACTTGAGGGGCTTTCTCCTGGCACATTCCATTCTAAATTCCAATCTAGAACACGACTTCCACTGAGGCTCTGTTGCCCTCTTAACCAGATTTGGTAAGAGAGAACTGCTGCCACCTTGTGGCCGTTTCACACAACAGCAGCTTTAATCCCAGCGCTAATGGTCCATTGATATTTAAAATCATTGCAGGCCTGTAAATCACACCTGCCCTGAAAACAAATCCTGGGGTCACATATCGACCAAAAAATTCAAAGGACGTCCATATTTCAAAATGACCGTTTCAAAAGGCATATTTTACGCACATTAGTGTTCTGCTTCTTTTTCTTTCTTTCCTTTTTTGTTAAAAAAACGGGAATGGAAAAAGGCATCCCTCAGAATGGGCGAAAATCGTTGCAAACGAATCAATGGACAAAGGTTTAATCTCCAATATATATAAACAGCTCATGCAGCTTAATATTAAAAAAACAAACAACCCAATACAAAAATGGGCAGAAGATCTAAAGAGACGTTTCTTCAAAGGAGACACAGAGATGGCCAAGAGGCACATGAAAAGCTGCTCAACAGCACTAATTATTAGAGAAATGCAAATCAAAACTACAATGAGGTATCACCTCACACCTGTTAGAATCGGCATCATCAGGAAATCTACAAACAACCAATTCTGGGGAGGGTGTGGACAAAAGGAGCCCTCTTCCACTATTGGTGGGAATGTAAATTGATACAGTCACTATGGAGAACAGTATGGAGTTTCCTTAAAAAAAAAGTAGAAATAGAATTACCATCTGATCCAGGAATCCCACGTCGGGTCATATACACAGAGAAAACCATAAATCAAAAAGGCACATTCACCACAATGTTCATTGTAGCACTATTTACAATAGCCAGGTAATGGAAGCAACCTAAATGCCCACAGACAGATGAATGGATAAAGATGTGGTACATATATAAAATGGAATATTATTCGGCCATAAAGCGGAATGAAACTGGGTCATTTGTAGAGACATCGATGGATCGAGAGACTGTCATACAGAATGAAGTAAGTCAGAAAGAGGAAAACAAGTATTGTATATTAATGCATATATGTGGAACCTAAAAAATGGTACAGATGAAATGATTTGCAGGGAAGAAATAGAGACACAGAGGTAGAGAACAAACGTATGGACACCAAGTATGGGAAGCCATGGGGTGGTGGTGGTGGGATGAGTTGGGAGATTGGGATTGACCTGTATACATGTATATGCATAAAATACATAACTAATAATAACCTGCTGTATAAAAAAATAAATAAAATTAAATTTCAAAAGTTTAAAAAAATAAAATTTAAAAATAAAACAGAACAAAGTTCTTCCCTTCACACAGATGTATTTATAGGAATGAATTATTTCAATGCTTATATCTATAAATACATAAAAGAGGAATAAAATCTAACTTAAACCATAAAAGAAAAAAAAAACCCTGAACCCACCAGTTATACACAGGAAAACCCTATCAGGGCACTTGCTCCAGCGGTAAACAATTCTAAAATTGGCCAAGGTGGGGGATCATCTCCCATACAGCCAGCAACCCACTCCCCACGCAAGGATCGTCCTCATTGCAAAGCTGGGGGACCCTGCCGAGGCATCTGTGAGTAAACGTGAGCTGAGCCCCAGGCCAGCTGCTGCTGAACTGTTCCCACCCTTCCCAGGTAAAACACCTGAAGATGTACAATGGCTTGAAAGCCTAGATGAAGGGCCGTGGAGCCACACCAGCGACAGCACGCAGGCCACATTGGTGCCTGCAGGCCAGCCAGGGTGGTCCTGGTCCCGGGCGCTCTTCCGGAAGCTTTCCATTGCCCTGCCTGAGATACCCCTCCTGTCCCGGCCCCCACGGCTCTTTTCCTTCCTCATCTCTGTCCGGAGAGAAATTCCAGCGGAAGGTATGGGTGACACATCCTCTACTTTACAGGTGGCAGCCGGGCAACCCCTTCAGAAAATCTAGTAGAGCAGCCCTTACACTGGGCCACCAACAAAGCTGTGGCCCCTCACTCCCTCCCACCAGCACAGCCCCGAGACTGCTGACGGGGCAGAGAATATGGAGTCAGGCACAGCTTCAGGCGCTATTGCCGCCTGGAGCGCTGTTTATATTGACCTCAACCAGGCACACCTGGGGAGGGCCGGCCGGCAGGGTAAGGCTGGCCAGGTCAGCTAATCCACAACGCTCAGGGAATCACATTGTTGAAAATGGACCTCGCTAAGGCAGAATAGAAGCCAAGGAAAAAACGGACACAATGCCATTTGCAGCCCCGTAGATGAGTCTAGATGTAATCACGTGACTTGCAGTAAGTCAGAAAGTGAAAGACACATATCGTATCATATCACTTATAGGTGTTACCTAAAAATGGATACCAGGGCAGATATTTCCACGGAGAAGGGCAATCACAGACTCATTAAACAAACTTATGGTTCACCAATGGTAAGGTGTGAGGATTGGTTTCATTACGATATCGGGGTTAACAGACATATACAAACACAGGTGACATATATAATCACAAAAGACCTACGGAATACCAAGAGAAGACTACTCAACACTCTGTCATAACGTACATGGGAAAAGGATCCCAGGAATGTCAGACATCTGTATATGTGTAAAAGAACCACATCTTCCACACCTACAACAAGCCAAACATTGTAATCAAACTTGCTGTAATAAAAAATAAAAAAAATAAATTAAAAACACGAAGAAGATGTAGTGAGACAAACTTGAGGGGCTTTCTCCTGGCACATTCCATTCTAAATTCCAATCTAGAACACGACTTCCACTGAGGCTCTGTTGCCCTCTTAACCAGATTTGGTAAGAGAGAACTGCTGCCACCTTGTGGCCGTTTCACACAACAGCAGCTTTAATCCCAGCGCTAATGGTCCATTGATATTTAAAATCATTGCAGGCCTGTAAATCACACCTGCCCTGAAAACAAATCCTGGGGTCACATATCGACCAAAAAATTCAAAGGACGTCCATATTTCAAAATGACCGTTTCAAAAGGCATATTTTACGCACATTAGTGTTCTGCTTCTTTTTCTTTCTTTCCTTTTTTGTTAAAAAAACGGGAATGGAAAAAGGCATCCCTCAGAATGGGCGAAAATCGTTGCAAACGAATCAATGGACAAAGGTTTAATCTCCAATATATATAAACAGCTCATGCAGCTTAATATTAAAAAAACAAACAACCCAATACAAAAATGGGCAGAAGATCTAAAGAGACGTTTCTTCAAAGGAGACACAGAGATGGCCAAGAGGCACATGAAAAGCTGCTCAACAGCACTAATTATTAGAGAAATGCAAATCAAAACTACAATGAGGTATCACCTCACACCTGTTAGAATCGGCATCATCAGGAAATCTACAAACAACCAATTCTGGGGAGGGTGTGGACAAAAGGAGCCCTCTTCCACTATTGGTGGGAATGTAAATTGATACAGTCACTATGGAGAACAGTATGGAGTTTCCTTAAAAAAAAGTAGAAATAGAATTACCATCTGATCCAGGAATCCCACGTCGGGTCATATACACAGAGAAAACCATAAATCAAAAAGGCACATTCACCACAATGTTCATTGTAGCACTATTTACAATAGCCAGGTAATGGAAGCAACCTAAATGCCCACAGACAGATGAATGGATAAAGATGTGGTACATATATAAAATGGAATATTATTCGGCCATAAAGCGGAATGAAACTGGGTCATTTGTAGAGACATCGATGGATCGAGAGACTGTCATACAGAATGAAGTAAGTCAGAAAGAGGAAAACAAGTATTGTATATTAATGCATATATGTGGAACCTAAAAAATGGTACAGATGAAATGATTTGCAGGGAAGAAATAGAGACACAGAGGTAGAGAACAAACGTATGGACACCAAGTATGGGAAGCCATGGGGTGGTGGTGGTGGGATGAGTTGGGAGATTGGGATTGACCTGTATACATGTATATGCATAAAATACATAACTAATAATAACCTTCTGTATAAAAAAATAAATAAAATTAAATTTCAAAAGTTTAAAAAAATAAAATTTAAAAATAAAACAGAACAAAGTTCTTCCCTTCACACAGATGTATTTATAGGAATGAATTATTTCAATGCTTATATCTATAAATACATAAAAGAGGAATAAAATCTAACTTAAACCATAAAAGAAAAAAAAAACCCTGAACCCACCAGTTATACACAGGAAAACCCTATCAGGGCACTTGCTCCAGCGGTAAACAATTCTAAAATTGGCCAAGGTGGGGGATCATCTCCCATACAGCCAGCAACCCACTCCCCACGCAAGGATCGTCCTCATTGCAAAGCTGGGGGACCCTGCCGAGGCATCTGTGAGTAAACGTGAGCTGAGCCCCAGGCCAGCTGCTGCTGAACTGTTCCCACCCTTCCCAGGTAAAACACCTGAAGATGTACAATGGCTTGAAAGCCTAGATGAAGGGCCGTGGAGCCACACCAGCGACAGCACGCAGGCCACATTGGTGCCTGCAGGCCAGCCAGGGTGGTCCTGGTCCCGGGCGCTCTTCCGGAAGCTTTCCATTGCCCTGCCTGAGATACCCCTCCTGTCCCGGCCCCCACGGCTCTTTTCCTTCCTCATCTCTGTCCGGAGAGAAATTCCAGCGGAAGGTATGGGTGACACATCCTCTACTTTACAGGTGGCAGCCGGGCAACCCCTTCAGAAAATCTAGTAGAGCAGCCCTTACACTGGGCCACCAACAAAGCTGTGGCCCCTCACTCCCTCCCACCAGCACAGCCCCGAGACTGCTGACGGGGCAGAGAATATGGAGTCAGGCACAGCTTCAGGCGCTATTGCCGCCTGGAGCGCTGTTTATATTGACCTCAACCAGGCACACCTGGGGAGGGCCGGCCGGCAGGGTAAGGCTGGCCAGGTCAGCTAATCCACAACGCTCAGGGAATCACATTGTTGAAAATGGACCTCGCTAAGGCAGAATAGAAGCCAAGGAAAAAACGGACACAATGCCATTTGCAGCCCCGTAGATGAGTCTAGATGTAATCACGTGACTTGCAGTAAGTCAGAAAGTGAAAGACACATATCGTATCATATCACTTATAGGTGTTACCTAAAAATGGATACCAGGGCAGATATTTCCACGGAGAAGGGCAATCACAGACTCATTAAACAAACTTATGGTTCACCAATGGTAAGGTGTGAGGATTGGTTTCATTACGATATCGGGGTTAACAGACATATACAAACACAGGTGACATATATAATCACAAAAGACCTACGGAATACCAAGAGAAGACTACTCAACACTCTGTCATAACGTACATGGGAAAAGGATCCCAGGAATGTCAGACATCTGTATATGTGTAAAAGAACCACATCTTCCACACCTACAACAAGCCAAACATTGTAATCAAACTTGCTGTAATAAAAAATAAAAAAAAATAAATTAAAAACACGAAGAAGATGTAGTGAGACAAACTTGAGGGGCTTTCTCCTGGCACATTCCATTCTAAATTCCAATCTAGAACACGACTTCCACTGAGGCTCTGTTGCCCTCTTAACCAGATTTGGTAAGAGAGAACTGCTGCCACCTTGTGGCCGTTTCACACAACAGCAGCTTTAATCCCAGCGCTAATGGTCCATTGATATTTAAAATCATTGCAGGCCTGTAAATCACACCTGCCCTGAAAACAAATCCTGGGGTCACATATCGACCAAAAAATTCAAAGGACGTCCATATTTCAAAATGACCGTTTCAAAAGGCATATTTTACGCACATTAGTGTTCTGCTTCTTTTTCTTTCTTTCCTTTTTTGTTAAAAAAACGGGAATGGAAAAAGGCATCCCTCAGAATGGGCGAAAATCGTTGCAAACGAATCAATGGACAAAGGTTTAATCTCCAATATATATAAACAGCTCATGCAGCTTAATATTAAAAAAACAAACAACCCAATACAAAAATGGGCAGAAGATCTAAAGAGACGTTTCTTCAAAGGAGACACAGAGATGGCCAAGAGGCACATGAAAAGCTGCTCAACAGCACTAATTATTAGAGAAATGCAAATCAAAACTACAATGAGGTATCACCTCACACCTGTTAGAATCGGCATCATCAGGAAATCTACAAACAACCAATTCTGGGGAGGGTGTGGACAAAAGGAGCCCTCTTCCACTATTGGTGGGAATGTAAATTGATACAGTCACTATGGAGAACAGTATGGAGTTTCCTTAAAAAAAAAGTAGAAATAGAATTACCATCTGATCCAGGAATCCCACGTCGGGTCATATACACAGAGAAAACCATAAATCAAAAAGGCACATTCACCACAATGTTCATTGTAGCACTATTTACAATAGCCAGGTAATGGAAGCAACCTAAATGCCCACAGACAGATGAATGGATAAAGATGTGGTACATATATAAAATGGAATATTATTCGGCCATAAAGCGGAATGAAACTGGGTCATTTGTAGAGACATCGATGGATCGAGAGACTGTCATACAGAATGAAGTAAGTCAGAAAGAGGAAAACAAGTATTGTATATTAATGCATATATGTGGAACCTAAAAAATGGTACAGATGAAATGATTTGCAGGGAAGAAATAGAGACACAGAGGTAGAGAACAAACGTATGGACACCAAGTATGGGAAGCCATGGGGTGGTGGTGGTGGGATGAGTTGGGAGATTGGGATTGACCTGTATACATGTATATGCATAAAATACATAACTAATAATAACCTGCTGTATAAAAAAATAAATAAAATTAAATTTCAAAAGTTTAAAAAAATAAAATTTAAAAATAAAACAGAACAAAGTTCTTCCCTTCACACAGATGTATTTATAGGAATGAATTATTTCAATGCTTATATCTATAAATACATAAAAGAGGAATAAAATCTAACTTAAACCATAAAAGAAAAAAAAAACCCTGAACCCACCAGTTATACACAGGAAAACCCTATCAGGGCACTTGCTCCAGCGGTAAACAATTCTAAAATTGGCCAAGGTGGGGGATCATCTCCCATACAGCCAGCAACCCACTCCCCACGCAAGGATCGTCCTCATTGCAAAGCTGGGGGACCCTGCCGAGGCATCTGTGAGTAAACGTGAGCTGAGCCCCAGGCCAGCTGCTGCTGAACTGTTCCCACCCTTCCCAGGTAAAACACCTGAAGATGTACAATGGCTTGAAAGCCTAGATGAAGGGCCGTGGAGCCACACCAGCGACAGCACGCAGGCCACATTGGTGCCTGCAGGCCAGCCAGGGTGGTCCTGGTCCCGGGCGCTCTTCCGGAAGCTTTCCATTGCCCTGCCTGAGATACCCCTCCTGTCCCGGCCCCCACGGCTCTTTTCCTTCCTCATCTCTGTCCGGAGAGAAATTCCAGCGGAAGGTATGGGTGACACATCCTCTACTTTACAGGTGGCAGCCGGGCAACCCCTTCAGAAAATCTAGTAGAGCAGCCCTTACACTGGGCCACCAACAAAGCTGTGGCCCCTCACTCCCTCCCACCAGCACAGCCCCGAGACTGCTGACGGGGCAGAGAATATGGAGTCAGGCACAGCTTCAGGCGCTATTGCCGCCTGGAGCGCTGTTTATATTGACCTCAACCAGGCACACCTGGGGAGGGCCGGCCGGCAGGGTAAGGCTGGCCAGGTCAGCTAATCCACAACGCTCAGGGAATCACATTGTTGAAAATGGACCTCGCTAAGGCAGAATAGAAGCCAAGGAAAAAACGGACACAATGCCATTTGCAGCCCCGTAGATGAGTCTAGATGTAATCACGTGACTTGCAGTAAGTCAGAAAGTGAAAGACACATATCGTATCATATCACTTATAGGTGTTACCTAAAAATGGATACCAGGGCAGATATTTCCACGGAGAAGGGCAATCACAGACTCATTAAACAAACTTATGGTTCACCAATGGTAAGGTGTGAGGATTGGTTTCATTACGATATCGGGGTTAACAGACATATACAAACACAGGTGACATATATAATCACAAAAGACCTACGGAATACCAAGAGAAGACTACTCAACACTCTGTCATAACGTACATGGGAAAAGGATCCCAGGAATGTCAGACATCTGTATATGTGTAAAAGAACCACATCTTCCACACCTACAACAAGCCAAACATTGTAATCAAACTTGCTGTAATAAAAAATAAAAAAAAATAAATTAAAAACACGAAGAAGATGTAGTGAGACAAACTTGAGGGGCTTTCTCCTGGCACATTCCATTCTAAATTCCAATCTAGAACACGACTTCCACTGAGGCTCTGTTGCCCTCTTAACCAGATTTGGTAAGAGAGAACTGCTGCCACCTTGTGGCCGTTTCACACAACAGCAGCTTTAATCCCAGCGCTAATGGTCCATTGATATTTAAAATCATTGCAGGCCTGTAAATCACACCTGCCCTGAAAACAAATCCTGGGGTCACATATCGACCAAAAAATTCAAAGGACGTCCATATTTCAAAATGACCGTTTCAAAAGGCATATTTTACGCACATTAGTGTTCTGCTTCTTTTTCTTTCTTTCCTTTTTTGTTAAAAAAACGGGAATGGAAAAAGGCATCCCTCAGAATGGGCGAAAATCGTTGCAAACGAATCAATGGACAAAGGTTTAATCTCCAATATATATAAACAGCTCATGCAGCTTAATATTAAAAAAACAAACAACCCAATACAAAAATGGGCAGAAGATCTAAAGAGACGTTTCTTCAAAGGAGACACAGAGATGGCCAAGAGGCACATGAAAAGCTGCTCAACAGCACTAATTATTAGAGAAATGCAAATCAAAACTACAATGAGGTATCACCTCACACCTGTTAGAATCGGCATCATCAGGAAATCTACAAACAACCAATTCTGGGGAGGGTGTGGACAAAAGGAGCCCTCTTCCACTATTGGTGGGAATGTAAATTGATACAGTCACTATGGAGAACAGTATGGAGTTTCCTTAAAAAAAAGTAGAAATAGAATTACCATCTGATCCAGGAATCCCACGTCGGGTCATATACACAGAGAAAACCATAAATCAAAAAGGCACATTCACCACAATGTTCATTGTAGCACTATTTACAATAGCCAGGTAATGGAAGCAACCTAAATGCCCACAGACAGATGAATGGATAAAGATGTGGTACATATATAAAATGGAATATTATTCGGCCATAAAGCGGAATGAAACTGGGTCATTTGTAGAGACATCGATGGATCGAGAGACTGTCATACAGAATGAAGTAAGTCAGAAAGAGGAAAACAAGTATTGTATATTAATGCATATATGTGGAACCTAAAAAATGGTACAGATGAAATGATTTGCAGGGAAGAAATAGAGACACAGAGGTAGAGAACAAACGTATGGACACCAAGTATGGGAAGCCATGGGGTGGTGGTGGTGGGATGAGTTGGGAGATTGGGATTGACCTGTATACATGTATATGCATAAAATACATAACTAATAATAACCTGCTGTATAAAAAAAATAAATAAAATTAAATTTCAAAAGTTTAAAAAAATAAAATTTAAAAATAAAACAGAAAAAAGTTCTTCCCTTCACACAGATGTATTTATAGGAATGAATTATTTCAATGTTTATATCTATAAATACATAAAAGAGGAATAAAATCTAACTTAAACCATAAAAGAAAAAAAAAACCCTGAACCCACCAGTTATACACAGGAAAACCCTATCAGGGCACTTGCTCCAGCGGTAAACAATTCTAAAATTGGCCAAGGTGGGGGATCATCTCCCATACAGCCAGCAACCCACTCCCCACGCAAGGATCGTCCTCATTGCAAAGCTGGGGGACCCTGCCGAGGCATCTGTGAGTAAACGTGAGCTGAGCCCCAGGCCAGCTGCTGCTGAACTGTTCCCACCCTTCCCAGGTAAAACACCTGAAGATGTACAATGGCTTGAAAGCCTAGATGAAGGGCCGTGGAGCCACACCAGCGACAGCACGCAGGCCACATTGGTGCCTGCAGGCCAGCCAGGCTGGTCCTGGTCCCGGGCGCTCTTCCGGAAGCTTTCCATTGCCCTGCCTGAGATACCCCTCCTGTCCCGGCCCCCACGGCTCTTTTCCTTCCTCATCTCTGTCCGGAGAGAAATTCCAGCGGAAGGTATGGGTGACACATCCTCTACTTTACAGGTGGCAGCCGGGCAACCCCTTCAGAAAATCTAGTAGAGCAGCTCTTACACTGGGCCACCAACAAAGCTGTGGCCCCTCACTCCCTCCCACCAGCACAGCCCCGAGACTGCTGACGGGGCAGAGAATATGGAGTCAGGCACAGCTTCAGGCGCTATTGCCGCCTGGAGCGCTGTTTATATTGACCTCAACCAGGCACACCTGGGGAGGGCCTGCCGGCAGGGTAAGGCTGGCCAGGTCAGCTAATCCACAACGCTCAGGGAATCACATTGTTGAAAATGGACCTCGCTAAGGCAGAATAGAAGCCAAGGAAAAAACGGACACAATGCCATTTGCAGCCCCGTAGATGAGTCTAGATGTAATCACGTGACTTGCAGTAAGTCAGAAAGTGAAAGACACATATCGTATCATATCACTTATAGGTGTTACCTAAAAATGGATACCAGGGCAGATATTTCCACGGAGAAGGGCAATCACAGACTCATTAAACAAACTTATGGTTCACCAATGGTAAGGTGTGAGGATTGGTTTCATTACGATATCGGGGTTAACAGACATATACAAACACAGGTGACATATATAATCACAAAAGACCTACGGAATACCAAGAGAAGACTACTCAACACTCTGTCATAACGTACATGGGAAAAGGATCCCAGGAATGTCAGACATCTGTATATGTGTAAAAGAACCACATCTTCCACACCTACAACAAGCCAAACATTGTAATCAAACTTGCTGTAATAAAAAATAAAAAAAATAAATTAAAAACACGAAGAAGATGTAGTGAGACAAACTTGAGGGGCTTTCTCCTGGCACATTCCATTCTAAATTCCAATCTAGAACACGACTTCCACTGAGGCTCTGTTGCCCTCTTAACCAGATTTGGTAAGAGAGAACTGCTGCCACCTTGTGGCCGTTTCACACAACAGCAGCTTTAATCCCAGCGCTAATGGTCCATTGATATTTAAAATCATTGCAGGCCTGTAAATCACACCTGCCCTGAAAACAAATCCTGGGGTCACATATCGACCAAAAAATTCAAAGGACGTCCATATTTCAAAATGACCGTTTCAAAAGGCATATTTTACGCACATTAGTGTTCTGCTTCTTTTTCTTTCTTTCCTTTTTTGTTAAAAAAACGGGAATGGAAAAAGGCATCCCTCAGAATGGGCGAAAATCGTTGCAAACGAATCAATGGACAAAGGTTTAATCTCCAATATATATAAACAGCTCATGCAGCTTAATATTAAAAAAACAAACAACCCAATACAAAAATGGGCAGAAGATCTAAAGAGACGTTTCTTCAAAGGAGACACAGAGATGGCCAAGAGGCACATGAAAAGCTGCTCAACAGCACTAATTATTAGAGAAATGCAAATCAAAACTACAATGAGGTATCACCTCACACCTGTTAGAATCGGCATCATCAGGAAATCTACAAACAACCAATTCTGGGGAGGGTGTGGACAAAAGGAGCCCTCTTCCACTATTGGTGGGAATGTAAATTGATACAGTCACTATGGAGAACAGTATGGAGTTTCCTTAAAAAAAAGTAGAAATAGAATTACCATCTGATCCAGGAATCCCACGTCGGGTCATATACACAGAGAAAACCATAAATCAAAAAGGCACATTCACCACAATGTTCATTGTAGCACTATTTACAATAGCCAGGTAATGGAAGCAACCTAAATGCCCACAGACAGATGAATGGATAAAGATGTGGTACATATATAAAATGGAATATTATTCGGCCATAAAGCGGAATGAAACTGGGTCATTTGTAGAGACATCGATGGATCGAGAGACTGTCATACAGAATGAAGTAAGTCAGAAAGAGGAAAACAAATATTGTATATTAATGCATATATGTGGAACCTAAAAAATGGTACAGATGAAATGATTTGCAGGGAAGAAATAGAGACACAGAGGTAGAGAACAAACGTATGGACACCAAGTATGGGAAGCCATGGGGTGGTGGTGGTGGGATGAGTTGGGAGATTGGGATTGACCTGTATACATGTATATGCATAAAATACATAACTAATAATAACCTGCTGTATAAAAAAATAAATAAAATTAAATTTCAAAAGTTTAAAAAAATAAAATTTAAAAATAAAACAGAACAAAGTTCTTCCCTTCACACAGATGTATTTATAGGAATGAATTATTTCAATGCTTATATCTATAAATACATAAAAGAGGAATAAAATCTAACTTAAACCATAAAAGAAAAAAAAAACCCTGAACCCACCAGTTATACACAGGAAAACCCTATCAGGGCACTTGCTCCAGCGGTAAACAATTCTAAAATTGGCCAAGGTGGGGGATCATCTCCCATACAGCCAGCAACCCACTCCCCACGCAAGGATCGTCCTCATTGCAAAGCTGGGGGACCCTGCCGAGGCATCTGTGAGTAAACGTGAGCTGAGCCCCAGGCCAGCTGCTGCTGAACTGTTCCCACCCTTCCCAGGTAAAACACCTGAAGATGTACAATGGCTTGAAAGCCTAGATGAAGGGCCGTGGAGCCACACCAGCGACAGCACGCAGGCCACATTGGTGCCTGCAGGCCAGCCAGGGTGGTCCTGGTCCCGGGCGCTCTTCCGGAAGCTTTCCATTGCCCTGCCTGAGATACCCCTCCTGTCCCGGCCCCCACGGCTCTTTTCCTTCCTCATCTCTGTCCGGAGAGAAATTCCAGCGGAAGGTATGGGTGACACATCCTCTACTTTACAGGTGGCAGCCGGGCAACCCCTTCAGAAAATCTAGTAGAGCAGCTCTTACACTGGGCCACCAACAAAGCTGTGGCCCCTCACTCCCTCCCACCAGCACAGCCCCGAGACTGCTGACGGGGCAGAGAATATGGAGTCAGGCACAGCTTCAGGCGCTATTGCCGCCTGGAGCGCTGTTTATATTGACCTCAACCAGGCACACCTGGGGAGGGCCGGCCGGCAGGGTAAGGCTGGCCAGGTCAGCTAATCCACAACGCTCAGGGAATCACATTGTTGAAAATGGACCTCGCTAAGGCAGAATAGAAGCCAAGGAAAAAACGGACACAATGCCATTTGCAGCCCCGTAGATGAGTCTAGATGTAATCACGTGACTTGCAGTAAGTCAGAAAGTGAAAGACACATATCGTATCATATCACTTATAGGTGTTACCTAAAAATGGATACCAGGGCAGATATTTCCACGGAGAAGGGCAATCACAGACTCATTAAACAAACTTATGGTTCACCAATGGTAAGGTGTGAGGATTGGTTTCATTACGATATCGGGGTTAACAGACATATACAAACACAGGTGACATATATAATCACAAAAGACCTACGGAATACCAAGAGAAGACTACTCAACACTCTGTCATAACGTACATGGGAAAAGGATCCCAGGAATGTCAGACATCTGTATATGTGTAAAAGAACCACATCTTCCACACCTACAACAAGCCAAACATTGTAATCAAACTTGCTGTAATAAAAAATAAAAAAAATAAATTAAAAACACGAAGAAGATGTAGTGAGACAAACTTGAGGGGCTTTCTCCTGGCACATTCCATTCTAAATTCCAATCTAGAACACGACTTCCACTGAGGCTCTGTTGCCCTCTTAACCAGATTTGGTAAGAGAGAACTGCTGCCACCTTGTGGCCGTTTCACACAACAGCAGCTTTAATCCCAGCGCTAATGGTCCATTGATATTTAAAATCATTGCAGGCCTGTAAATCACACCTGCCCTGAAAACAAATCCTGGGGTCACATATCGACCAAAAAATTCAAAGGACGTCCATATTTCAAAATGACCGTTTCAAAAGGCATATTTTACGCACATTAGTGTTCTGCTTCTTTTTCTTTCTTTCCTTTTTTGTTAAAAAAACGGGAATGGAAAAAGGCATCCCTCAGAATGGGCGAAAATCGTTGCAAACGAATCAATGGACAAAGGTTTAATCTCCAATATATATAAACAGCTCATGCAGCTTAATATTAAAAAAACAAACAACCCAATACAAAAATGGGCAGAAGATCTAAAGAGACGTTTCTTCAAAGGAGACACAGAGATGGCCAAGAGGCACATGAAAAGCTGCTCAACAGCACTAATTATTAGAGAAATGCAAATCAAAACTACAATGAGGTATCACCTCACACCTGTTAGAATCGGCATCATCAGGAAATCTACAAACAACCAATTCTGGGGAGGGTGTGGACAAAAGGAGCCCTCTTCCACTATTGGTGGGAATGTAAATTGATACAGTCACTATGGAGAACAGTATGGAGTTTCCTTAAAAAAAAGTAGAAATAGAATTACCATCTGATCCAGGAATCCCACGTCGGGTCATATACACAGAGAAAACCATAAATCAAAAAGGCACATTCACCACAATGTTCATTGTAGCACTATTTACAATAGCCAGGTAATGGAAGCAACCTAAATGCCCACAGACAGATGAATGGATAAAGATGTGGTACATATATAAAATGGAATATTATTCGGCCATAAAGCGGAATGAAACTGGGTCATTTGTAGAGACATCGATGGATCGAGAGACTGTCATACAGAATGAAGTAAGTCAGAAAGAGGAAAACAAATATTGTATATTAATGCATATATGTGGAACCTAAAAAATGGTACAGATGAAATGATTTGCAGGGAAGAAATAGAGACACAGAGGTAGAGAACAAACGTATGGACACCAAGTATGGGAAGCCATGGGGTGGTGGTGGTGGGATGAGTTGGGAGATTGGGATTGACCTGTATACATGTATATGCATAAAATACATAACTAATAATAACCTGCTGTATAAAAAAATAAATAAAATTAAATTTCAAAAGTTTAAAAAAATAAAATTTAAAAATAAAACAGAACAAAGTTCTTCCCTTCACACAGATGTATTTATAGGAATGAATTATTTCAATGCTTATATCTATAAATACATAAAAGAGGAATAAAATCTAACTTAAACCATAAAAGAAAAAAAAAACCCTGAACCCACCAGTTATACACAGGAAAACCCTATCAGGGCACTTGCTCCAGCGGTAAACAATTCTAAAATTGGCCAAGGTGGGGGATCATCTCCCATACAGCCAGCAACCCACTCCCCACGCAAGGATCGTCCTCATTGCAAAGCTGGGGGACCCTGCCGAGGCATCTGTGAGTAAACGTGAGCTGAGCCCCAGGCCAGCTGCTGCTGAACTGTTCCCACCCTTCCCAGGTAAAACACCTGAAGATGTACAATGGCTTGAAAGCCTAGATGAAGGGCCGTGGAGCCACACCAGCGACAGCACGCAGGCCACATTGGTGCCTGCAGGCCAGCCAGGGTGGTCCTGGTCCCGGGCGCTCTTCCGGAAGCTTTCCATTGCCCTGCCTGAGATACCCCTCCTGTCCCGGCCCCCACCGCTCTTTTCCTTCCTCATCTCTGTCCGGAGAGAAATTCCAGCGGAAGGTATGGGTGACACATCCTCTACTTTACAGGTGGCAGCCGGGCAACCCCTTCAGAAAATCTAGTAGAGCAGCCCTTACACTGGGCCACCAACAAAGCTGTGGCCCCTCACTCCCTCCCACCAGCACAGCCCCGAGACTGCTGACGGGGCAGAGAATATGGAGTCAGGCACAGCTTCAGGCGCTATTGCCGCCTGGAGCGCTGTTTATATTGACCTCAACCAGGCACACCTGGGGAGGGCCGGCCGGCAGGGTAAGGCTGGCCAGGTCAGCTAATCCACAACGCTCAGGGAATCACATTGTTGAAAATGGACCTCGCTAAGGCAGAATAGAAGCCAAGGAAAAAACGGACACAATGCCATTTGCAGCCCCGTAGATGAGTCTAGATGTAATCACGTGACTTGCAGTAAGTCAGAAAGTGAAAGACACATATCGTATCATATCACTTATAGGTGTTACCTAAAAATGGATACCAGGGCAGATATTTCCACGGAGAAGGGCAATCACAGACTCATTAAACAAACTTATGGTTCACCAATGGTAAGGTGTGAGGATTGGTTTCATTACGATATCGGGGTTAACAGACATATACAAACACAGGTGACATATATAATCACAAAAGACCTACGGAATACCAAGAGAAGACTACTCAACACTCTGTCATAACGTACATGGGAAAAGGATCCCAGGAATGTCAGACATCTGTATATGTGTAAAAGAACCACATCTTCCACACCTACAACAAGCCAAACATTGTAATCAAACTTGCTGTAATAAAAAATAAAAAAAATAAATTAAAAACACGAAGAAGATGTAGTGAGACAAACTTGAGGGGCTTTCTCCTGGCACATTCCATTCTAAATTCCAATCTAGAACACGACTTCCACTGAGGCTCTGTTGCCCTCTTAACCAGATTTGGTAAGAGAGAACTGCTGCCACCTTGTGGCCGTTTCACACAACAGCAGCTTTAATCCCAGCGCTAATGGTCCATTGATATTTAAAATCATTGCAGGCCTGTAAATCACACCTGCCCTGAAAACAAATCCTGGGGTCACATATCGACCAAAAAATTCAAAGGACGTCCATATTTCAAAATGACCGTTTCAAAAGGCATATTTTACGCACATTAGTGTTCTGCTTCTTTTTCTTTCTTTCCTTTTTTGTTAAAAAAACGGGAATGGAAAAAGGCATCCCTCAGAATGGGCGAAAATCGTTGCAAACGAATCAATGGACAAAGGTTTAATCTCCAATATATATAAACAGCTCATGCAGCTTAATATTAAAAAAACAAACAACCCAATACAAAAATGGGCAGAAGATCTAAAGAGACGTTTCTTCAAAGGAGACACAGAGATGGCCAAGAGGCACATGAAAAGCTGCTCAACAGCACTAATTATTAGAGAAATGCAAATCAAAACTACAATGAGGTATCACCTCACACCTGTTAGAATCGGCATCATCAGGAAATCTACAAACAACCAATTCTGGGGAGGGTGTGGACAAAAGGAGCCCTCTTCCACTATTGGTGGGAATGTAAATTGATACAGTCACTATGGAGAACAGTATGGAGTTTCCTTAAAAAAAAGTAGAAATAGAATTACCATCTGATCCAGGAATCCCACGTCGGGTCATATACACAGAGAAAACCATAAATCAAAAAGGCACATTCACCACAATGTTCATTGCAGCACTATTTACAATAGCCAGGTAATGGAAGCAACCTAAATGCCCACAGACAGATGAATGGATAAAGATGTGGTACATATATAAAATGGAATATTATTCGGCCATAAAGCGGAATGAAACTGGGTCATTTGTAGAGACATCGATGGATCGAGAGACTGTCATACAGAATGAAGTAAGTCAGAAAGAGGAAAACAAATATTGTATATTAATGCATATATGTGGAACCTAAAAAATGGTACAGATGAAATGATTTGCAGGGAAGAAATAGAGACACAGAGGTAGAGAACAAACGTATGGACACCAAGTATGGGAAGCCATGGGGTGGTGGTGGTGGGATGAGTTGGGAGATTGGGATTGACCTGTATACATGTATATGCATAAAATACATAACTAATAATAACCTGCTGTATAAAAAAATAAATAAAATTAAATTTCAAAAGTTTAAAAAAATAAAATTTAAAAATAAAACAGAACAAAGTTCTTCCCTTCACACAGATGTATTTATAGGAATGAATTATTTCAATGCTTATATCTATAAATACATAAAAGAGGAATAAAATCTAACTTAAACCATAAAAGAAAAAAAAAAACCCTGAACCCACCAGTTATACACAGGAAAACCCTATCAGGGCACTTGCTCCAGCGGTAAACAATTCTAAAATTGGCCAAGGTGGGGGATCATCTCCCATACAGCCAGCAACCCACTCCCCACGCAAGGATCGTCCTCATTGCAAAGCTGGGGGACCCTGCCGAGGCATCTGTGAGTAAACGTGAGCTGAGCCCCAGGCCAGCTGCTGCTGAACTGTTCCCACCCTTCCCAGGTAAAACACCTGAAGATGTACAATGGCTTGAAAGCCTAGATGAAGGGCCGTGGAGCCACACCAGCGACAGCACGCAGGCCACATTGGTGCCTGCAGGCCAGCCAGGGTGGTCCTGGTCCCGGGCGCTCTTCCGGAAGCTTTCCATTGCCCTGCCTGAGATACCCCTCCTGTCCCGGCCCCCACGGCTCTTTTCCTTCCTCATCTCTGTCCGGAGAGAAATTCCAGCGGAAGGTATGGGTGACACATCCTCTACTTTACAGGTGGCAGCCGGGCAACCCCTTCAGAAAATCTAGTAGAGCAGCCCTTACACTGGGCCACCAACAAAGCGGTGGCCCCTCACTCCCTCCCACCAGCACAGCCCCGAGACTGCTGACGGGGCAGAGAATATGGAGTCAGGCACAGCTTCAGGCGCTATTGCCACCTGGAGCGCTGTTTATATTGACCTCAACCAGGCACACCTGGGGAGGGCCGGCCGGCAGGGTAAGGCTGGCCAGGTCAGCTAATCCACAACGCTCAGGGAATCACATTGTTGAAAATGGACCTCGCTAAGGCAGAATAGAAGCCAAGGAAAAAACGGACACAATGCCATTTGCAGCCCCATAGATGAGTCTAGATGTAATCACGTGACTTGCAGTAAGTCAGAAAGTGAAAGACACATATCGTATCATATCACTTATAGGTGTTACCTAAAAATGGATACCAGGGCAGATATTTCCACGGAGAAGGGCAATCACAGACTCATTAAACAAACTTATGGTTCACCAATGGTAAGGTGTGAGGATTGGTTTCATTATGATATCGGGGTTAACAGACATATACAAACACAGGTGACATATATAATCACAAAAGACCTACGGAATACCAAGAGAAGACTACTCAACACTCTGTCATAACGTACATGGGAAAAGGATCCCAGGAATGTCAGACATCTGTATATGTGTAAAAGAACCACATCTTCCACACCTACAACAAGCCAAACATTGTAATCAAACTTGCTGTAATAAAAAATAAAAAAAATAAATTAAAAACACGAAGAAGATGTAGTGAGACAAACTTGAGGGGCTTTCTCCTGGCACATTCCATTCTAAATTCCAATCTAGAACACGACTTCCACTGAGGCTCTGTTGCCCTCTTAACCAGATTTGGTAAGAGAGAACTGCTGCCACCTTGTGGCCGTTTCACACAACAGCAGCTTTAATCCCAGCGCTAATGGTCCATTGATATTTAAAATCATTGCAGGCCTGTAAATCACACCTGCCCTGAAAACAAATCCTGGGGTCACATATCGACCAAAAAATTCAAAGGACGTCCATATTTCAAAATGACCGTTTCAAAAGGCATATTTTACGCACATTAGTGTTCTGCTTCTTTTTCTTTCTTTCCTTTTTTGTTAAAAAAACGGGAATGGAAAAAGGCATCCCTCAGAATGGGCGAAAATCGTTGCAAACGAATCAATGGACAAAGGTTTAATCTCCAATATATATAAACAGCTCATGCAGCTTAATATTAAAAAAACAAACAACCCAATACAAAAATGGGCAGAAGATCTAAAGAGACGTTTCTTCAAAGAAGACACAGAGATGGCCAAGAGGCACATGAAAAGCTGCTCAACAGCACTAATTACTAGAGAAATGCAAATCAAAACTACAATGAGGTATCACCTCACACCTGTTAGAATCGGCTTCATCAGGAAATCTACAAACAACAAATTCTGGGGAGGGTGTGGACAAAAGGAGCCCTCTTCCACTATTGGTGGGAATGTAAATTGATACAGTCACTATGGAGAACAGTATGGAGTTTCGTTTTAAAAAACTAGAAATAGAATTACCATCTGATCCAGCAATTCCACGTCTGGGCATATACCCAGAGAAAACCATAAATCAAAAAGGCACATTCACCACAATGTTCATTGCAGCACTATTTACAATAGCCAGGTAATGGAAGCAACCTAAATGCCCACAGACATATGAATGGATAAAGATGTGGTACATATATAAAATGGAATATTATTCGGCCATAAAGCGGAATGAAACTGGGTCATTTGTAGAGACATCGATGGATCGAGAGACTGTCATACAGAATGAAGTAAGTCAGAAAGAGGAAAACAAGTATTGTATATTAATGCATATATGTGGAACCTAAAAAATGGTACAGATGAAATGATTTGCAGGGAAGAAATAGAGACACAGAGGTAGAGAACAAACGTATGGACACCAAGTATGGGAAGCCATGGGGTGGTGGTGGTGGGATGAGTTGGGAGATTGGGATTGACCTGTATACATGTATATGCATAAAATACATAACTAATAATAACCTGCTGTATAAAAAAATAAATAAAATTAAATTTCAAAAGTTTAAAAAAATAAAATTTAAAAATAAAACAGAAAAAAGTTCTTCCCTTCACACAGATGTATTTATAGGAATGAATTATTTCAATGCTTATATCTATAAATACATAAAAGAGGAATAAAATCTAACTTAAACCATAAAAGAAAAAAAAAACCCTGAACCCACCAGTTATACACAGGAAAACCCTATCAGGGCACTTGCTCCAGCGGTAAACAATTCTAAAATTGGCCAAGGTGGGGGATCATCTCCCATACAGCCAGCAACCCACTCCCCACACAAGGATCGTCCTCATTGCAAAGCTGGGGGACCCTGCCGAGGCATCTGTGAGTAAACGTGAGCTGAGCCCCAGGCCAGCTGCTGCTGAACTGTTCCCACCCTTCCCAGGTAAAACACCTGAAGATGTACAATGGCTTGAAAGCCTAGATGAAGGGCCGTGGAGCCACACCAGCGACAGCACGCAGGCCACATTGGTGCCTGCAGGCCAGCCAGGGTGGTCCTGGTCCCGGGCGCTCTTCCGGAAGCTTTCCATTGCCCTGCCTGAGATACCCCTCCTGTCCCGGCCCCCACGGCTCTTTTCCTTCCTCATCTCTGTCCGGAGAGAAATTCCAGCGGAAGGTATGGGTGACACCTCCTCTACTTTACAGGTGGCAGCCGGGCAACCCCTTCAGAAAATCTAGTAGAGCAACCCTTACACTGGGCCACCAACAAAGCTGTGGCCCCTCACTCCCTCCCACCAGCACAGCCCCGAGACTGCTGACGGGGCAGAGAATATGGAGTCAGGCACAGCTTCAGGCGCTATTGCCGCCTGGAGCGCTGTTTATATTGACCTCAACCAGGCACACCTGGGGAGGGCCGGCCGGCAGGGTAAGGCTGGCCAGGTCAGCTAATCCACAACGCTCAGGGAATCACATTGTTGAAAATGGACCTCGCTAAGGCAGAATAGAAGCCAAGGAAAAAACGGACACAATGCCATTTGCAGCCCCGTAGATGAGTCTAGATGTAATCACGTGACTTGCAGTAAGTCAGAAAGTGAAAGACACATATCGTATCATATCACTTATAGGTGTTACCTAAAAATGGATACCAGGGCAGATATTTCCACGGAGAAGGGCAATCACAGACTCATTAAACAAACTTATGGTTCACCAATGGTAAGGTGTGAGGATTGGTTTCATTACGATATCGGGGTTAACAGACATATACAAACACAGGTGACATATATAATCACAAAAGACCTACGGAATACCAAGAGAAGACTACTCAACACTCTGTCATAACGTACATGGGAAAAGGATCCCAGGAATGTCAGACATCTGTATATGTGTAAAAGAACCACATCTTCCACACCTACAACAAGCCAAACATTGTAATCAAACTTGCTGTAATAAAAAATAAAAAAAATAAATTAAAAACACGAAGAAGATGTAGTGAGACAAACTTGAGGGGCTTTCTCCTGGCACATTCCATTCTAAATTCCAATCTAGAACACGACTTCCACTGAGGCTCTGTTGCCCTCTTAACCAGATTTGGTAAGAGAGAACTGCTGCCACCTTGTGGCCGTTTCACACAACAGCAGCTTTAATCCCAGCGCTAATGGTCCATTGATATTTAAAATCATTGCAGGCCTGTAAATCACACCTGCCCTGAAAACAAATCCTGGGGTCACATATCGACCAAAAAATTCAAAGGACGTCCATATTTCAAAATGACCGTTTCAAAAGGCATATTTTACGCACATTAGTGTTCTGCTTCTTTTTCTTTCTTTCCTTTTTTGTTAAAAAAACGGGAATGGAAAAAGGCATCCCTCAGAATGGGCGAAAATCGTTGCAAACGAATCAATGGACAAAGGTTTAATCTCCAATATATATAAACAGCTCATGCAGCTTAATATTAAAAAAACAAACAACCCAATACAAAAATGGGCAGAAGATCTAAAGAGACGTTTCTTCAAAGGAGACACAGAGATGGCCAAGAGGCACATGAAAAGCTGCTCAACAGCACTAATTATTAGAGAAATGCAAATCAAAACTACAATGAGGTATCACCTCACACCTGTTAGAATCGGCATCATCAGGAAATCTACAAACAACCAATTCTGGGGAGGGTGTGGACAAAAGGAGCCCTCTTCCACTATTGGTGGGAATGTAAATTGATACAGTCACTATGGAGAACAGTATGGAGTTTCCTTAAAAAAAAGTAGAAATAGAATTACCATCTGATCCAGGAATCCCACGTCGGGTCATATACCCAGAGAAAACCATAAATCAAAAAGGCACATTCACCACAATGTTCATTGTAGCACTATTTACAATAGCCAGGTAATGGAAGCAACCTAAATGCCCACAGACAGATGAATGGATAAAGATGTGGTACATATATAAAATGGAATATTATTCGGCCATAAAGCGGAATGAAACTGGGTCATTTGTAGAGACATCGATGGATCGAGAGACTGTCATACAGAATGAAGTAAGTCAGAAAGAGGAAAACAAATATTGTATATTAATGCATATATGTGGAACCTAAAAAATGGTACAGATGAAATGATTTGCAGGGAAGAAATAGAGACACAGAGGTAGAGAACAAACGTATGGACACCAAGTATGGGAAGCCATGGGGTGGTGGTGGTGGGATGAGTTGGGAGATTGGGATTGACCTGTATACATGTATATGCATAAAATACATAACTAATAATAACCTGCTGTATAAAAAAATAAATAAAATTAAATTTCAAAAGTTTAAAAAAATAAAATTTAAAAATAAAACAGAAAAAAGTTCTTCCCTTCACACAGATGTATTTATAGGAATGAATTATTTCAATGCTTATATCTATAAATACATAAAAGAGGAATAAAATCTAACTTAAACCATAAAAGAAAAAAAAACCCCTGAACCCACCAGTTATACACAGGAAAACCCTATCAGGGCACTTGCTCCAGCGGTAAACAATTCTAAAATTGGCCAAGGTGGGGGATCATCTCCCATACAGCCAGCAACCCACTCCCCACGCAAGGATCGTCCTCATTGCAAAGCTGGGGGACCCTGCCGAGGCATCTGTGAGTAAACGTGAGCTGAGCCCCAGGCCAGCTGCTGCTGAACTGTTCCCACCCTTCCCAGGTAAAACACCTGAAGATGTACAATGGCTTGAAAGCCTAGATGAAGGGCCGTGGAGCCACACCAGCGACAGCACGCAGGCCACATTGGTGCCTGCAGGCCAGCCAGGGTGGTCCTGGTCCCGGGCGCTCTTCCGGAAGCTTTCCATTGCCCTGCCTGAGATACCCCTCCTGTCCCGGCCCCCACGGCTCTTTTCCTTCCTCATCTCTGTCCGGAGAGAAATTCCAGCGGAAGGTATGGGTGACACATCCTCTACTTTACAGGTGGCAGCCGGGCAACCCCTTCAGAAAATCTAGTAGAGCAGCCCTTACACTGGGCCACCAACAAAGCTGTGGCCCCTCACTCCCTCCCACCAGCACAGCCCCGAGACTGCTGACGGGGCAGAGAATATGGAGTCAGGCACAGCTTCAGGCGCTATTGCCGCCTGGAGCGCTGTTTATATTGACCTCAACCAGGCACACCTGGGGAGGGCCGGCCGGCAGGGTAAGGCTGGCCAGGTCAGCTAATCCACAACGCTCAGGGAATCACATTGTTGAAAATGGACCTCGCTAAGGCAGAATAGAAGCCAAGGAAAAAACGGACACAATGCCATTTGCAGCCCCGTAGATGAGTCTAGATGTAATCACGTGACTTGCAGTAAGTCAGAAAGTGAAAGACACATATCGTATCATATCACTTATAGGTGTTACCTAAAAATGGATACCAGGGCAGATATTTCCACGGAGAAGGGCAATCACAGACTCATTAAACAAACTTATGGTTCACCAATGGTAAGGTGTGAGGATTGGTTTCATTACGATATCGGGGTTAACAGACATATACAAACACAGGTGACATATATAATCACAAAAGACCTACGGAATACCAAGAGAAGACTACTCAACACTCTGTCATAACGTACATGGGAAAAGGATCCCAGGAATGTCAGACATCTGTATATGTGTAAAAGAACCACATCTTCCACACCTACAACAAGCCAAACATTGTAATCAAACTTGCTGTAATAAAAAATAAAAAAAATAAATTAAAAACACGAAGAAGATGTAGTGAGACAAACTTGAGGGGCTTTCTCCTGGCACATTCCATTCTAAATTCCAATCTAGAACACGACTTCCACTGAGGCTCTGTTGCCCTCTTAACCAGATTTGGTAAGAGAGAACTGCTGCCACCTTGTGGCCGTTTCACACAACAGCAGCTTTAATCCCAGCGCTAATGGTCCATTGATATTTAAAATCATTGCAGGCCTGTAAATCACACCTGCCCTGAAAACAAATCCTGGGGTCACATATCGACCAAAAAATTCAAAGGACGTCCATATTTCAAAATGACCGTTTCAAAAGGCATATTTTACGCACATTAGTGTTCTGCTTCTTTTTCTTTCTTTCCTTTTTTGTTAAAAAAACGGGAATGGAAAAAGGCATCCCTCAGAATGGGCGAAAATCGTTGCAAACGAATCAATGGACAAAGGTTTAATCTCCAATATATATAAACAGCTCATGCAGCTTAATATTAAAAAAACAAACAACCCAATACAAAAATGGGCAGAAGATCTAAAGAGACGTTTCTTCAAAGGAGACACAGAGATGGCCAAGAGGCACATGAAAAGCTGCTCAACAGCACTAATTATTAGAGAAATGCAAATCAAAACTACAATGAGGTATCACCTCACACCTGTTAGAATCGGCATCATCAGGAAATCTACAAACAACCAATTCTGGGGAGGGTGTGGACAAAAGGAGCCCTCTTCCACTATTGGTGGGAATGTAAATTGATACAGTCACTATGGAGAACAGTATGGAGTTTCCTTAAAAAAAAGTAGAAATAGAATTACCATCTGATCCAGGAATCCCACGTCGGGTCATATACACAGAGAAAACCATAAATCAAAAAGGCACATTCACCACAATGTTCATTGCAGCACTATTTACAATAGCCAGGTAATGGAAGCAACCTAAATGCCCACAGACAGATGAATGGATAAAGATGTGGTACATATATAAAATGGAATATTATTCGGCCATAAAGCGGAATGAAACTGGGTCATTTGTAGAGACATCGATGGATCGAGAGACTGTCATACAGAATGAAGTAAGTCAGAAAGAGGAAAACAAGTATTGTATATTAATGCATATATGTGGAACCTAAAAAATGGTACAGATGAAATGATTTGCAGGGAAGAAATAGAGACACAGAGGTAGAGAACAAACGTATGGACACCAAGTATGGGAAGCCATGGGGTGGTGGTGGTGGGATGAGTTGGGAGATTGGGATTGACCTGTATACATGTATATGCATAAAATACATAACTAATAATAACCTGCTGTATAAAAAAATAAATAAAATTAAATTTCAAAAGTTTAAAAAAATAAAATTTAAAAATAAAACAGAAAAAATTTCTTCCCTTCACACAGATGTATTTATAGGAATGAATTATTTCAATGCTTATATCTATAAATACATAAAAGAGGAATAAAATCTAACTTAAACCATAAAAGAAAAAAAAAACCCTGAACCCACCAGTTATACACAGGAAAACCCTATCAGGGCACTTGCTCCAGCGGTAAACAATTCTAAAATTGGCCAAGGTGGGGGATCATCTCCCATACAGCCAGCAACCCACTCCCCACGCAAGGATCGTCCTCATTGCAAAGCTGGGGGACCCTGCCGAGGCATCTGTGAGTAAACGTGAGCTGAGCCCCAGGCCAGCTGCTGCTGAACTGTTCCCACCCTTCCCAGGTAAAACACCTGAAGATGTACAATGGCTTGAAAGCCTAGATGAAGGGCCGTGGAGCCACACCAGCGACAGCACGCAGGCCACATTGGTGCCTGCAGGCCAGCCAGGGTGGTCCTGGTCCCGGGCGCTCTTCCGGAAGCTTTCCATTGCCCTGCCTGAGATACCCCTCCTGTCCCGGCCCCCACGGCTCTTTTCCTTCCTCATCTCTGTCCGGAGAGAAATTCCAGCGGAAGGTATGGGTGACACATCCTCTACTTTACAGGTGGCAGCCGGGCAACCCCTTCAGAAAATCTAGTAGAGCAGCCCTTACACTGGGCCACCAACAAAGCTGTGGCCCCTCACTCCCTCCCACCAGCACAGCCCCGAGACTGCTGACGGGGCAGAGAATATGGAGTCAGGCACAGCTTCAGGCGCTATTGCCGCCTTGAGCGCTGTTTATATTGACCTCAACCAGGCACACCTGGGGAGGGCCGGCCGGCAGGGTAAGGCTGGCCAGGTCAGCTAATCCACAACGCTCAGGGAATCACATTGTTGAAAATGGACCTCGCTAAGGCAGAATAGAAGCCAAGGAAAAAACGGACACAATGCCATTTGCAGCCCCGTAGATGAGTCTAGATGTAATCACGTGACTTGCAGTAAGTCAGAAAGTGAAAGACACATATCGTATCATATCACTTATAGGTGTTACCTAAAAATGGATACCAGGGCAGATATTTCCACGGAGAAGGGCAATCACAGACTCATTAAACAAACTTATGGTTCACCAATGGTAAGGTGTGAGGATTGGTTTCATTACGATATCAGGGTTAACAGACATATACAAACACAGGTGACATATATAATCACAAAAGACCTACGGAATACCAAGAGAAGACTACTCAACACTCTGTCATAACGTACATGGGAAAAGGATCCCAGGAATGTCAGACATCTGTATATGTGTAAAAGAACCACATCTTCCACACCTACAACAAGCCAAACATTGTAATCAAACTTGCTGTAATAAAAAATAAAAAAAATAAATTAAAAACACGAAGAAGATGTAGTGAGACAAACTTGAGGGGCTTTCTCCTGGCACATTCCATTCTAAATTCCAATCTAGAACACGACTTCCACTGAGGCTCTGTTGCCCTCTTAACCAGATTTGGTAAGAGAGAACTGCTGCCACCTTGTGGCCGTTTCACACAACAGCAGCTTTAATCCCAGCGCTAATGGTCCATTGATATTTAAAATCATTGCAGGCCTGTAAATCACACCTGCCCTGAAAACAAATCCTGGGGTCACATATCGACCAAAAAATTCAAAGGACGTCCATATTTCAAAATGACCGTTTCAAAAGGCATATTTTACGCACATTAGTGTTCTGCTTCTTTTTCTTTCTTTCCTTTTTTGTTAAAAAAACGGGAATGGAAAAAGGCATCCCTCAGAATGGGCGAAAATCGTTGCAAACGAATCAATGGACAAAGGTTTAATCTCCAATATATATAAACAGCTCATGCAGCTTAATATTAAAAAAACAAACAACCCAATACAAAAATGGGCAGAAGATCTAAAGAGACGTTTCTTCAAAGGAGACACAGAGATGGCCAAGAGGCACATGAAAAGCTGCTCAACAGCACTAATTATTAGAGAAATGCAAATCAAAACTACAATGAGGTATCACCTCACACCTGTTAGAATCGGCATCATCAGGAAATCTACAAACAACCAATTCTGGGGAGGGTGTGGACAAAAGGAGCCCTCTTCCACTATTGGTGGGAATGTAAATTGATACAGTCACTATGGAGAACAGTATGGAGTTTCCTTAAAAAAAAAGTAGAAATAGAATTACCATCTGATCCAGGAATCCCACGTCGGGTCATATACACAGAGAAAACCATAAATCAAAAAGGCACATTCACCACAATGTTCATTGTAGCACTATTTACAATAGCCAGGTAATGGAAGCAACCTAAATGCCCACAGACAGATGAATGGATAAAGATGTGGTACATATATAAAATGGAATATTATTCGGCCATAAAGCGGAATGAAACTGGGTCATTTGTAGAGACATCGATGGATCGAGAGACTGTCATACAGAATGAAGTAAGTCAGAAAGAGGAAAACAAGTATTGTATATTAATGCATATATGTGGAACCTAAAAAATGGTACAGATGAAATGATTTGCAGGGAAGAAATAGAGACACAGAGGTAGAGAACAAACGTATGGACACCAAGTATGGGAAGCCATGGGGTGGTGGTGGTGGGATGAGTTGGGAGATTGGGATTGACCTGTATACATGTATATGCATAAAATACATAACTAATAATAACCTGCTGTATAAAAAAATAAATAAAATTAAATTTCAAAAGTTTAAAAAAATAAAATTTAAAAATAAAACAGAAAAAAGTTCTTCCCTTCACACAGATGTATTTATAGGAATGAATTATTTCAATGCTTATATCTATAAATACATAAAAGAGGAATAAAATCTAACTTAAACCATAAAAGAAAAAAAAAACCCTGAACCCACCAGTTATACACAGGAAAACCCTATCAGGGCACTTGCTCCAGCGGTAAACAATTCTAAAATTGGCCAAGGTGGGGGATCATCTCCCATACAGCCAGCAACCCACTCCCCACGCAAGGATCGTCCTCATTGCAAAGCTGGGGGACCCTGCCGAGGCATCTGTGAGTAAACGTGAGCTGAGCCCCAGGCCAGCTGCTGCTGAACTGTTCCCACCCTTCCCAGGTAAAACACCTGAAGATGTACAATGGCTTGAAAGCCTAGATGAAGGGCCGTGGAGCCACACCAGCGACAGCACGCAGGCCACATTGGTGCCTGCAGGCCAGCCAGGGTGGTCCTGGTCCCGGGCGCTCTTCCGGAAGCTTTCCATTGCCCTGCCTGAGATACCCCTCCTGTCCCGGCCCCCACGGCTCTTTTCCTTCCTCATCTCTGTCCGGAGAGAAATTCCAGCGGAAGGTATGGGTGACACATCCTCTACTTTACAGGTGGCAGCCGGGCAACCCCTTCAGAAAATCTAGTAGAGCAGCCCTTACACTGGGCCACCAACAAAGCTGTGGCCCCTCACTCCCTCCCACCAGCACAGCCCCGAGACTGCTGACGGGGCAGAGAATATGGAGTCAGGCACAGCTTCAGGCGCTATTGCCGCCTGGAGCGCTGTTTATATGGACCTCAACCAGGCACACCTGGGGAGGGCCGGCCGGCAGGGTAAGGCTGGCCAGGTCAGCTAATCCACAACGCTCAGGGAATCACATTGTTGAAAATGGACCTCGCTAAGGCAGAATAGAAGCCAAGGAAAAAACGGACACAATGCCATTTGCAGCCCCGTAGATGAGTCTAGATGTAATCACGTGACTTGCAGTAAGTCAGAAAGTGAAAGACACATATCGTATCATATCACTTATAGGTGTTACCTAAAAATGGATACCAGGGCAGATATTTCCACGGAGAAGGGCAATCACAGACTCATTAAACAAACTTATGGTTCACCAATGGTAAGGTGTGAGGATTGGTTTCATTACGATATCGGGGTTAACAGACATATACAAACACAGGTGACATATATAATCACAAAAGACCTACGGAATACCAAGAGAAGACTACTCAACACTCTGTCATAACGTACATGGGAAAAGGATCCCAGGAATGTCAGACATCTGTATATGTGTAAAAGAACCACATCTTCCACACCTACAACAAGCCAAACATTGTAATCAAACTTGCTGTAATAAAAAATAAAAAAAATAAATTAAAAACACGAAGAAGATGTAGTGAGACAAACTTGAGGGGCTTTCTCCTGGCACATTCCATTCTAAATTCCAATCTAGAACACGACTTCCACTGAGGCTCTGTTGCCCTCTTAACCAGATTTGGTAAGAGAGAACTGCTGCCACCTTGTGGCCGTTTCACACAACAGCAGCTTTAATCCCAGCGCTAATGGTCCATTGATATTTAAAATCATTGCAGGCCTGTAAATCACACCTGCCCTGAAAACAAATCCTGGGGTCACATATCGACCAAAAAATTCAAAGGACGTCCATATTTCAAAATGACCGTTTCAAAAGGCATATTTTACGCACATTAGTGTTCTGCTTCTTTTTCTTTCTTTCCTTTTTTGTTAAAAAAACGGGAATGGAAAAAGGCATCCCTCAGAATGGGCGAAAATCGTTGCAAACGAATCAATGGACAAAGGTTTAATCTCCAATATATATAAACAGCTCATGCAGCTTAATATTAAAAAAACAAACAACCCAATACAAAAATGGGCAGAAGATCTAAAGAGACGTTTCTTCAAAGGAGACACAGAGATGGCCAAGAGGCACATGAAAAGCTGCTCAACAGCACTAATTATTAGAGAAATGCAAATCAAAACTACAATGAGGTATCACCTCACACCTGTTAGAATCGGCATCATCAGGAAATCTACAAACAACCAATTCTGGGGAGGGTGTGGACAAAAGGAGCCCTCTTCCACTATTGGTGGGAATGTAAATTGATACAGTCACTATGGAGAACAGTATGGAGTTTCCTTAAAAAAAAGTAGAAATAGAATTACCATCTGATCCAGGAATCCCACGTCGGGTCATATACACAGAGAAAACCATAAATCAAAAAGGCACATTCACCACAATGTTCATTGTAGCACTATTTACAATAGCCAGGTAATGGAAGCAACCTAAATGCCCACAGACAGATGAATGGATAAAGATGTGGTACATATATAAAATGGAATATTATTCGGCCATAAAGCGGAATGAAACTGGGTCATTTGTAGAGACATCGATGGATCGAGAGACTGTCATACAGAATGAAGTAAGTCAGAAAGAGGAAAACAAATATTGTATATTAATGCATATATGTGGAACCTAAAAAATGGTACAGATGAAATGATTTGCAGGGAAGAAATAGAGACACAGAGGTAGAGAACAAACGTATGGACACCAAGTATGGGAAGCCATGGGGTGGTGGTGGTGGGATGAGTTGGGAGATTGGGATTGACCTGTATACATGTATATGCATAAAATACATAACTAATAATAACCTGCTGTATAAAAAAATAAATAAAATTAAATTTCAAAAGTTTAAAAAAATAAAATTTAAAAATAAAACAGAAAAAAGTTCTTCCCTTCACACAGATGTATTTATAGGAATGAATTATTTCAATGCTTATATCTATAAATACATAAAAGAGGAATAAAATCTAACTTAAACCATAAAAGAAAAAAAAAAACCCTGAACCCACCAGTTATACACAGGAAAACCCTATCAGGGCACTTGCTCCAGCGGTAAACAATTCTAAAATTGGCCAAGGTGGGGGATCATCTCCCATACAGCCAGCAACCCACTCCCCACGCAAGGATCGTCCTCATTGCAAAGCTGGGGGACCCTGCCGAGGCATCTGTGAGTAAACGTGAGCTGAGCCCCAGGCCAGCTGCTGCTGAACTGTTCCCACCCTTCCCAGGTAAAACACCTGAAGATGTACAATGGCTTGAAAGCCTAGATGAAGGGCCGTGGAGCCACACCAGCGACAGCACGCAGGCCACATTGGTGCCTGCAGGCCAGCCAGGGTGGTCCTGGTCCCGGGCGCTCTTCCGGAAGCTTTCCATTGCCCTGCCTGAGATACCCCTCCTGTCCCGGCCCCCACGGCTCTTTTCCTTCCTCATCTCTGTCCGGAGAGAAATTCCAGCGGAAGGTATGGGTGACACATCCTCTACTTTACAGGTGGCAGCCGGGCAACCCCTTCAGAAAATCTAGTAGAGCAGCCCTTACACTGGGCCACCAACAAAGCTGTGGCCCCTCACTCCCTCCCACCAGCACAGCCCCGAGACTGCTGACGGGGCAGAGAATATGGAGTCAGGCACAGCTTCAGGCGCTATTGCCGCCTGGAGCGCTGTTTATATTGACCTCAACCAGGCACACCTGGGGAGGGCCGGCCGGCAGGGTAAGGCTGGCCAGGTCAGCTAATCCACAACGCTCAGGGAATCACATTGTTGAAAATGGACCTCGCTAAGGCAGAATAGAAGCCAAGGAAAAAACGGACACAATGCCATTTGCAGCCCCGTAGATGAGTCTAGATGTAATCACGTGACTTGCAGTAAGTCAGAAAGTGAAAGACACATATCGTATCATATCACTTATAGGTGTTACCTAAAAATGGATACCAGGGCAGATATTTCCACGGAGAAGGGCAATCACAGACTCATTAAACAAACTTATGGTTCACCAATGGTAAGGTGTGAGGATTGGTTTCATTACGATATCGGGGTTAACAGACATATACAAACACAGGTGACATATATAATCACAAAAGACCTACAGAATACCAAGAGAAGACTACTCAACACTCTGTCATAACGTACATGGGAAAAGGATCCCAGGAATGTCAGACATCTGTATATGTGTAAAAGAACCACATCTTCCACACCTACAACAAGCCAAACATTGTAATCAAACTTGCTGTAATAAAAAATGAAAAAAATAAATTAAAAACACGAAGAAGATGTAGTGAGACAAACTTGAGGGGCTTTCTCCTGGCACATTCCATTCTAAATTCCAATCTAGAACACGACTTCCACTGAGGCTCTGTTGCCCTCTTAACCAGATTTGGTAAGAGAGAACTGCTGCCACCTTGTGGCCGTTTCACACAACAGCAGCTTTAATCCCAGCGCTAATGGTCCATTGATATTTAAAATCATTGCAGGCCTGTAAATCACACCTGCCCTGAAAACAAATCCTGGGGTCACATATCGACCAAAAAATTCAAAGGACATCCATATTTCAAAATGACCGTTTCAAAAGGCATATTTTACGCACATTAGTGTTCTGCTTCTTTTTCTTTCTTTCCTTTTTTGTTAAAAAAACGGGAATGGAAAAAGGCATCCCTCAGAATGGGCGAAAATCGTTGCAAACGAATCAATGGACAAAGGTTTAATCTCCAATATATATAAACAGCTCATGCAGCTTAATATTAAAAAAACAAACAACCCAATACAAAAATGGGCAGAAGATCTAAAGAGACGTTTCTTCAAAGGAGACACAGAGATGGCCAAGACGCACATGAAAAGCTGCTCAACAGCACTAATTACTAGAGAAATGCAAATCAAAACTACAATGAGGTATCACCTCACACCTGTTAGAATCGGCTTCATCAGGAAATCTACAAACAACCAATTCTGGGGAGGGTGTGGACAAAAGCAGCCCTCTTCCACTATTGGTGGGAATGTAAATTGATACAGTCACTATGGAGAACAGTATGGAGTTTCTTTTTAAAAAACTAGAAATAGAATTACCATCTGATCCAGCAATTCCACGTCTGGGCATATACCCAGAGAAAACCATAAATCAAAAAGGCACATTCACCACAATGTTCATTGCAGCACTATTTACAATAGCCAGGTAATGGAAGCAACCTAAATGCCCACAGACAGATGAATGGATAAAGATGTGGTACATATATAAAATGGAATATTACTCAGCCATAAAGAGGAATGAAACTGGGTCATTTGTAGAGACATCGATGGATCTAGTGACTGTCATACAGAATGAAGTAAGTCAGAAAGAGGAAAACAAATATTGTATATTAATGCATATATGTGGAACCTAAAAAATGGTACAGATGAAATGATTTGCAGGGAAGAAATAGAGACACAGAGGTAGAGAACAAACGTATGGACACCAAGAATGGGAAGCCATGGGGTGGTGGTGGTGGGATGAGTTGGGAGATTGGGATTGACCTGTATACATGTATATGCATAAAATACATAACTAATAATAACCTGCTGTATAACAAATAAATAATATTAAATTTCAAAATTTAAAAAAAATAAAATTTAAAAATAAAACGGAAAAAAAGTTCTTCCCTTCACACAGATGTATTTATAGGAATGAATTATTTCCATGCCTATATCTATAAATACATAAAAGAGGAATAAAATCTAACTTAAACCATAAAAGAAAAAAAAACCCTGAACCCACCAGTTATACAAAGGAAAACCCTATCAGGGCACTTGCTCCAGCGGTAAACAATTCTGAAATTGGTCAGAGGTTGGGAACCATCTCCCATACAGCCAGCAACCCACCCCCCACGCAAGGAGCGTCCTCATTGCAAAGCTGGGTGACCATGCCGAGGTTTCTGTGAGTAAACGTGAGCTGAGCCCCAGGCCAGGTGCTGCTGAACTGTTCCCACCCTTTCCAGGTAAAACACCTGAAGATGTACAAGGGCTTGAAAGCCTAGATGAAGGGCCGTGGAGCCACACCAGCGACAGCACGCAGGCCAACTTGGTGCCTGCAGGCCAGCCAGGTTGGTCCTGGCCCCGGGCGCTCTTCCGGAAGCTTTCCATTGCCCTGCCTGAGATACCCCTCCTTTCCCGGCCCCCACTGCTTTTTTCCTTCCTCACCTCTGTCCGGAGAGAAATTCCAGCGGAAGGTATGGGTGACACATCCTCTTCTTTACAGGTGGCAGCCTGGAAACCCATGCAGAAAGGCCAGAAGGGCCCCCCTCACACTGGGCCACCAACAAAGCTGTGGCCCCTCACTCCCTCCCACCAGCACAGCCCTGAGACTGCTGACGGGGCAGAGGATATGGAGTCAGGCACAGCTGCAGGTCCTATTGCCGCCTGGAGCGCTGTTTATATTGACCTCAACCAGGCACACCTGGGGAGGGCCGGCCGGCAGGGTAAGGCTGCCCAGTTCAGCTAATCCACAACCCTCAGGGAATCACATTTTTGAAAATGGACCTCGCTAAGGCAGAAGAGAAGCCAAGGAACAAAAGTACACAATGCCATTTGCAGCCCCGTAGATGAGTCTAGAGGTAATCACGTGACTTGTAGTAAGTCAGAAAGTGAAAGACACATATCGTATCATATCACTTATAGGTGTTACCTAAAAATGGATACCAGGGCAGATATTTCCATGGAGAAGAGCAATCACAGATTCATTAAACAAACGTATGGTTCACCAATGGAAAGGTGTGAGGATTTGTTGCATTACGATATCGGGGCTAACAGACATATATGAACACAGGTGACATATATAATAACCAAACACCTACAGAATACCAAGAGAAGACTACTTAACATTCTGTCATAACATACATGGGAAAAGGATCCCAGGAAGATCAGACATCTGTATATGTGTAAAAGAACCACATCTTCCACACCTACAACAAACCAAACATTGTAATCAAACTTGCTGTAATAAAAAATAAAAAAAATAAATTAAAAGCACGAACAAGATGTAGTGAGACAAACTTGAGGGGCTTTCTCCTGGCACATTCCATTCTAAATTCCAATCTAGAACACGACTTCCACTGAGGCTCTGTTGCCCTAGTCACCAGATTTGGTAAGGAAGAACTGCTGCCATCTTGTGGCCGTTTCACACAACAGCAGCTTTAATCCCAGCGCTATTGGTCCATTGATATTCAAAATCATTGCAGGCCTGTAAATCACACCTACCCTGAAAACAAATCCTGGGGTCACATACCGACCAAAAAATTCAAAGGACGTCCATATTTCAAAAGGACCGTTTCAAAAGGCATATTTTACGCACATTAGTGTTCTGCTTCTTTTTCTTTCTTTCCTTTTCTTGTTAAAAAAAACGGGAATGGAAAAAGGCATCCCTCAGAATGGGCGAAAATCGTTGCAAACGAATCAATGGACAAAGGTTTAATCTCCAATATATATAAACAGCTCATGCAGCTCAATATTAAAAAAACAAACAACCCAATACAAAAATGGGCAGAAGATCTAAAGAGAGGTTTCTTAAAAGAAGACACAGAGATGGCCAAGACGCACATGAAAAGCTGCTCAACAGCACTAATTATTAGAGAAATGCAAATCAAAACTACAATGAGGTATCACCTCACACCTGTTAGAATCGGCATCATCAGGAAATCTACAAAGAACAAATTCTGGGGAGGGTGTGGACAAAAGGAGCCCTCTTCCACTATTGGTGGGAATGTAAATTGATACAGTCACTATGGAGAACAGTATGGAGTTTCCTTAAAAAAAAGTAGAAATAGAATTACCATCTGATCCAGGAATCCCACGTCGGGTCATATACACAGAGAAAACCATAAATCAAAAAGGCACATTCACCACAATGTTCATTGTAGCACTATTTACAATAGCCAGGTAATGGAAGCAACCTAAATGCCCACAGACAGATGAATGGATAAAGATGTGGTACATATATAAAATGGAATATTATTCGGCCATAAAGCGGAATGAAACTGGGTCATTTGTAGAGACATCGATGGATCGAGAGACTGTCATACAGAATGAAGTAAGTCAGAAAGAGGAAAACAAGTATTGTATATTAATGCATATATGTGGAACCTAAAAAATGGTACAGATGAAATGATTTGCAGGGAAGAAATAGAGACACAGAGGTAGAGAACAAACGTATGGACACCAAGTATGGGAAGCCATGGGGTGGTGGTGGTGGGATGAGTTGGGAGATTGGGATTGACCTGTATACATGTATATGCATAAAATACATAACTAATAATAACCTGCTGTATAAAAAAATAAATAAAATTAAATTTCAAAAGTTTAAAAAAATAAAATTTAAAAATAAAACAGAAAAAAGTTCTTCCCTTCACACAGATGTATTTATAGGAATGAATTATTTCAATGCTTATATCTATAAATACATAAAAGAGGAATAAAATCTAACTTAAACCATAAAAGAAAAAAAAAACCCTGAACCCACCAGTTATACACAGGAAAACCCTATCAGGGCACTTGCTCCAGCGGTAAACAATTCTAAAATTGGCCAAGGTGGGGGATCATCTCCCATACAGCCAGCAACCCACTCCCCACGCAAGGATCGTCCTCATTGCAAAGCTGGGGGACCCTGCCGAGGCATCTGTGAGTAAACGTGAGCTGAGCCCCAGGCCAGCTGCTGCTGAACTGTTCCCACCCTTCCCAGGTAAAACACCTGAAGATGTACAATGGCTTGAAAGCCTAGATGAAGGGCCGTGGAGCCACACCAGCGACAGCACGCAGGCCACATTGGTGCCTGCAGGCCAGCCAGGGTGGTCCTGGTCCCGGGCGCTCTTCCGGAAGCTTTCCATTGCCCTGCCTGAGATACCCCTCCTGTCCCGGCCCCCACGGCTCTTTTCCTTCCTCATCTCTGTCCGGAGAGAAATTCCAGCGGAAGGTATGGGTGACACATCCTCTACTTTACAGGTGGCAGCCGGGCAACCCCTTCAGAAAATCTAGTAGAGCAGCCCTTACACTGGGCCACCAACAAAGCTGTGGCCCCTCACTCCCTCCCACCAGCACAGCCCCGAGACTGCTGACGGGGCAGAGAATATGGAGTCAGGCACAGCTTCAGGCGCTATTGCCGCCTGGAGCGCTGTTTATATTGACCTCAACCAGGCACACCTGGGGAGGGCCGGCCGGCAGGGTAAGGCTGGCCAGGTCAGCTAATCCACAACGCTCAGGGAATCACATTGTTGAAAATGGACCTCGCTAAGGCAGAATAGAAGCCAAGGAAAAAACGGACACAATGCCATTTGCAGCCCCGTAGATGAGTCTAGATGTAATCACGTGACTTGCAGTAAGTCAGAAAGTGAAAGACACATATCGTATCATATCACTTATAGGTGTTACCTAAAAATGGATACCAGGGCAGATATTTCCACGGAGAAGGGCAATCACAGACTCATTAAACAAACTTATGGTTCACCAATGGTAAGGTGTGAGGATTGGTTTCATTACGATATCGGGGTTAACAGACATATACAAACACAGGTGACATATATAATCACAAAAGACCTACGGAATACCAAGAGAAGACTACTCAACACTCTGTCATAACGTACATGGGAAAAGGATCCCAGGAATGTCAGACATCTGTATATGTGTAAAAGAACCACATCTTCCACACCTACAACAAGCCAAACATTGTAATCAAACTTGCTGTAATAAAAAATAAAAAAAATAAATTAAAAACACGAAGAAGATGTAGTGAGACAAACTTGAGGGGCTTTCTCCTGGCACATTCCATTCTAAATTCCAATCTAGAACACGACTTCCACTGAGGCTCTGTTGCCCTCTTAACCAGATTTGGTAAGAGAGAACTGCTGCCACCTTGTGGCCGTTTCACACAACAGCAGCTTTAATCCCAGCGCTAATGGTCCATTGATATTTAAAATCATTGCAGGCCTGTAAATCACACCTGCCCTGAAAACAAATCCTGGGGTCACATATCGACCAAAAAATTCAAAGGACGTCCATATTTCAAAATGACCGTTTCAAAAGGCATATTTTACGCACATTAGTGTTCTGCTTCTTTTTCTTTCTTTCCTTTTTTGTTAAAAAAACGGGAATGGAAAAAGGCATCCCTCAGAATGGGCGAAAATCGTTGCAAACGAATCAATGGACAAAGGTTTAATCTCCAATATATATAAACAGCTCATGCAGCTTAATATTAAAAAAAACAAACAACCCAATACAAAAATGGGCAGAAGATCTAAAGAGACGTTTCTTCAAAGGAGACACAGAGATGGCCAAGAGGCACATGAAAAGCTGCTCAACAGCACTAATTATTAGAGAAATGTAAATCAAAACTACAATGAGGTATCACCTCACACCTGTTAGAATCGGCATCATCAGGAAATCTACAAACAACCAATTCTGGGGAGGGTGTGGACAAAAGGAGCCCTCTTCCACTATTGGTGGGAATGTAAATTGATACAGTCACTATGGAGAACAGTATGGAGTTTCCTTAAAAAAAAGTAGAAATAGAATTACCATCTGATCCAGGAATCCCACGTCGGGTCATATACACAGAGAAAACCATAAATCAAAAAGGCACATTCACCACAATGTTCATTGTAGCACTATTTACAATAGCCAGGTAATGGAAGCAACCTAAATGCCCACAGACAGATGAATGGATAAAGATGTGGTACATATATAAAATGGAATATTATTCGGCCATAAAGCGGAATGAAACTGGGTCATTTGTAGAGACATCGATGGATCGAGAGACTGTCATACAGAATGAAGTAAGTCAGAAAGAGGAAAACAAATATTGTATATTAATGCATATATGTGGAACCTAAAAAATGGTACAGATGAACTGATTTGCAGGGAAGAAATAGAGACACAGAGGTAGAGAACAAACGTATGGACACCAAGTATGGGAAGCCATGGGGTGGTGGTGGTGGGATGAGTTGGGAGATTGGGATTGACCTGTATACATGTATATGCATAAAATACATAACTAATAATAACCTGCTGTATAAAAAAATAAATAAAATTAAATTTCAAAAGTTTAAAAAAATAAAATTTAAAAATAAAACAGAAAAAAGTTCTTCCCTTCACACAGATGTATTTATAGGAATGAATTATTTCAATGCTTATATCTATAAATACATAAAAGAGGAATAAAATCTAACTTAAACCATAAAAGAAAAAAAAAAACCCTGAACCCACCAGTTATACACAGGAAAACCCTATCAGGGCACTTGCTCCAGCGGTAAACAATTCTAAAATTGGCCAAGGTGGGGGATCATCTCCCATACAGCCAGCAACCCACTCCCCACGCAAGGATCGTCCTCATTGCAAAGCTGGGGGACCCTGCCGAGGCATCTGTGAGTAAACGTGAGCTGAGCCCCAGGCCAGCTGCTGCTGAACTGTTCCCACCCTTCCCAGGTAAAACACCTGAAGATGTACAATGGCTTGAAAGCCTAGATGAAGGGCCGTGGAGCCACACCAGCGACAGCACGCAGGCCACATTGGTGCCTGCAGGCCAGCCAGGGTGGTCCTGGTCCCGGGCGCTCTTCCGGAAGCTTTCCATTGCCCTGCCTGAGATACCCCTCCTGTCCCGGCCCCCACGGCTCTTTTCCTTCCTCATCTCTGTCCGGAGAGAAATTCCAGCGGAAGGTATGGGTGACACATCCTCTACTTTACAGGTGGCAGCCGGGCAACCCCTTCAGAAAATCTAGTAGAGCAGCCCTTACACTGGGCCACCAACAAAGCTGTGGCCCCTCACTCCCTCCCACCAGCACAGCCCCGAGACTGCTGACGGGGCAGAGAATATGGAGTCAGGCACAGCTTCAGGCGCTATTGCCGCCTGGAGCGCTGTTTATATTGACCTCAACCAGGCACACCTGGGGAGGGCCGGCCGGCAGGGTAAGGCTGGCCAGGTCAGCTAATCCACAACGCTCAGGGAATCACATTGTTGAAAATGGACCTCGCTAAGGCAGAATAGAAGCCAAGGAAAAAACGGACACAATGCCATTTGCAGCCCCGTAGATGAGTCTAGATGTAATCACGTGACTTGCAGTAAGTCAGAAAGTGAAAGACACATATCGTATCATATCACTTATAGGTGTTACCTAAAAATGGATACCAGGGCAGATATTTCCACGGAGAAGGGCAATCACAGACTCATTAAACAAACTTATGGTTCACCAATGGTAAGGTGTGAGGATTGGTTTCATTACGATATCGGGGTTAACAGACATATACAAACACAGGTGACATATATAATCACAAAAGACCTACGGAATACCAAGAGAAGACTACTCAACACTCTGTCATAACGTACATGGGAAAAGGATCCCAGGAATGTCAGACATCTGTATATGTGTAAAAGAACCACATCTTCCACACCTACAACAAGCCAAACATTGTAATCAAACTTGCTGTAATAAAAAATAAAAAAAATAAATTAAAAACACGAAGAAGATGTAGTGAGACAAACTTGAGGGGCTTTCTCCTGGCACATTCCATTCTAAATTCCAATCTAGAACACGACTTCCACTGAGGCTCTGTTGCCCTCTTAACCAGATTTGGTAAGAGAGAACTGCTGCCACCTTGTGGCCGTTTCACACAACAGCAGCTTTAATCCCAGCGCTAATGGTCCATTGATATTTAAAATCATTGCAGGCCTGTAAATCACACCTGCCCTGAAAACAAATCCTGGGGTCACATATCGACCAAAAAATTCAAAGGACGTCCATATTTCAAAATGACCGTTTCAAAAGGCATATTTTACGCACATTAGTGTTCTGCTTCTTTTTCTTTCTTTCCTTTTTTGTTAAAAAAACGGGAATGGAAAAAGGCATCCCTCAGAATGGGCGAAAATCGTTGCAAACGAATCAATGGACAAAGGTTTAATCTCCAATATATATAAACAGCTCATGCAGCTTAATATTAAAAAAACAAACAACCCAATACAAAAATGGGCAGAAGATCTAAAGAGACGTTTCTTCAAAGGAGACACAGAGATGGCCAAGAGGCACATGAAAAGCTGCTCAACAGCACTAATTATTAGAGAAATGCAAATCAAAACTACAATGAGGTATCACCTCACACCTGTTAGAATCGGCATCATCAGGAAATCTACAAACAACCAATTCTGGGGAGGGTGTGGACAAAAGGAGCCCTCTTCCACTATTGGTGGGAATGTAAATTGATACAGTCACTATGGAGAACAGTATGGAGTTTCCTTAAAAAAAAGTAGAAATAGAATTACCATCTGATCCAGGAATCCCACGTCGGGTCATATACACAGAGCAAACCATAAATCAAAAAGGCACATTCACCACAATGTTCATTGTAGCACTATTTACAATAGCCAGGTAATGGAAGCAACCTAAATGCCCACAGACAGATGAATGGATAAAGATGTGGTACATATATAAAATGGAATATTATTCGGCCATAAAGCGGAATGAAACTGGGTCATTTGTAGAGACATCGATGGATCGAGAGACTGTCATACAGAATGAAGTAAGTCAGAAAGAGGAAAACAAATATTGTATATTAATGCATATATGTGGAACCTAAAAAATGGTACAGATGAAATGATTTGCAGGGAAGAAATAGAGACACAGAGGTAGAGAACAAACGTATGGACACCAAGTATGGGAAGCCATGGGGTGGTGGTGGTGGGATGAGTTGGGAGATTGGGATTGACCTGTATACATGTATATGCATAAAATACATAACTAATAATAACCTGCTGTATAAAAAAATAAATAAAATTAAATTTCAAAAGTTTAAAAAAATAAAATTTAAAAATAAAACAGAAAAAAGTTCTTCCCTTCACACAGATGTATTTATAGGAATGAATTATTTCAATGCTTATATCTATAAATACATAAAAGAGGAATAAAATCTAACTTAAACCATAAAAGAAAAAAAAAAACCCTGAACCCACCAGTTATACACAGGAAAACCCTATCAGGGCACTTGCTCCAGCGGTAAACAATTCTAAAATTGGCCAAGGTGGGGGATCATCTCCCATACAGCCAGCAACCCACTCCCCACGCAAGGATCGTCCTCATTGCAAAGCTGGGGGACCCTGCCGAGGCATCTGTGAGTAAACGTGAGCTGAGCCCCAGGCCAGCTGCTGCTGAACTGTTCCCACCCTTCCCAGGTAAAACACCTGAAGATGTACAATGGCTTGAAAGCCTAGATGAAGGGCCGTGGAGCCACACCAGCGACAGCACGCAGGCCACATTGGTGCCTGCAGGCCAGCCAGGGTGGTCCTGGTCCCGGGCGCTCTTCCGGAAGCTTTCCATTGCCCTGCCTGAGATACCCCTCCTGTCCCGGCCCCCACGGCTCTTTTCCTTCCTCATCTCTGTCCGGAGAGAAATTCCAGCGGAAGGTATGGGTGACACATCCTCTACTTTACAGGTGGCAGCCGGGCAACCCCTTCAGAAAATCTAGTAGAGCAGCCCTTACACTGGGCCACCAACAAAGCTGTGGCCCCTCACTCCCTCCCACCAGCACAGCCCCGAGACTGCTGACGGGGCAGAGAATATGGAGTCAGGCACAGCTTCAGGCGCTATTGCCGCCTGGAGCGCTGTTTATATTGACCTCAACCAGGCACACCTGGGGAGGGCCGGCCGGCAGGGTAAGGCTGGCCAGGTCAGCTAATCCACAACGCTCAGGGAATCACATTGTTGAAAATGGACCTCGCTAAGGCAGAATAGAAGCCAAGGAAAAAACGGACACAATGCCATTTGCAGCCCCGTAGATGAGTCTAGATGTAATCACGTGACTTGCAGTAAGTCAGAAAGTGAAAGACACATATCGTATCATATCACTTATAGGTGTTACCTAAAAATGGATACCAGGGCAGATATTTCCACGGAGAAGGGCAATCACAGACTCATTAAACAAACTTATGGTTCACCAATGGTAAGGTGTGAGGATTGGTTTCATTACGATATCGGGGTTAACAGACATATACAAACACAGGTGACATATATAATCACAAAAGACCTACGGAATACCAAGAGAAGACTACTCAACACTCTGTCATAACGTACATGGGAAAAGGATCCCAGGAATGTCAGACATCTGTATATGTGTAAAAGAACCACATCTTCCACACCTACAACAAGCCAAACATTGTAATCAAACTTGCTGTAATAAAAAATAAAAAAAATAAATTAAAAACACGAAGAAGATGTAGTGAGACAAACTTGAGGGGCTTTCTCCTGGCACATTCCATTCTAAATTCCAATCTAGAACACGACTTCCACTGAGGCTCTGTTGCCCTCTTAACCAGATTTGGTAAGAGAGAACTGCTGCCACCTTGTGGCCGTTTCACACAACAGCAGCTTTAATCCCAGCGCTAATGGTCCATTGATATTTAAAATCATTGCAGGCCTGTAAATCACACCTGCCCTGAAAACAAATCCTGGGGTCACATATCGACCAAAAAATTCAAAGGACGTCCATATTTCAAAATGACCGTTTCAAAAGGCATATTTTACGCACATTAGTGTTCTGCTTCTTTTTCTTTCTTTCCTTTTTTGTTAAAAAAACGGGAATGGAAAAAGGCATCCCTCAGAATGGGCGAAAATCGTTGCAAACGAATCAATGGACAAAGGTTTAATCTCCAATATATATAAACAGCTCATGCAGCTTAATATTAAAAAAACAAACAACCCAATACAAAAATGGGCAGAAGATCTAAAGAGACGTTTCTTCAAAGGAGACACAGAGATGGCCAAGAGGCACATGAAAAGCTGCTCAACAGCACTAATTATTAGAGAAATGCAAATCAAAACTACAATGAGGTATCACCTCACACCTGTTAGAATCGGCATCATCAGGAAATCTACAAACAACCAATTCTGGGGAGGGTGTGGACAAAAGGAGCCCTCTTCCACTATTGGTGGGAATGTAAATTGATACAGTCACTATGGAGAACAGTATGGAGTTTCCTTAAAAAAAAGTAGAAATAGAATTACCATCTGATCCAGGAATCCCACGTCGGGTCATATACACAGAGCAAACCATAAATCAAAAAGGCACATTCACCACAATGTTCATTGTAGCACTATTTACAATAGCCAGGTAATGGAAGCAACCTAAATGCCCACAGACAGATGAATGGATAAAGATGTGGTACATATATAAAATGGAATATTATTCGGCCATAAAGCGGAATGAAACTGGGTCATTTGTAGAGACATCGATGGATCGAGAGACTGTCATACAGAATGAAGTAAGTCAGAAAGAGGAAAACAAATATTGTATATTAATGCATATATGTGGAACCTAAAAAATGGTACAGATGAACTGATTTGCAGGGAAGAAATAGAGACACAGAGGTAGAGAACAAACGTATGGACACCAAGTATGGGAAGCCATGGGGTGGTGGTGGTGGGATGAGTTGGGAGATTGGGATTGACCTGTATACATGTATATGCATAAAGTACATAACTAATAATAACCTGCTGTATAAAAAAATAAATAAAATTAAATTTCAAAAGTTTAAAAAAATAAAATTTAAAAATAAAACAGAAAAAAGTTCTTCCCTTCACACAGATGTATTTATAGGAATGAATTATTTCAATGCTTATATCTATAAATACATAAAAGAGGAATAAAATCTAACTTAAACCATAAAAGAAAAAAAAAACCCTGAACCCACCAGTTATACACAGGAAAACCCTATCAGGGCACTTGCTCCAGCGGTAAACAATTCTAAAATTGGCCAAGGTGGGGGATCATCTCCCATACAGCCAGCAACCCACTCCCCACGCAAGGATCGTCCTCATTGCAAAGCTGGGGGACCCTGCCGAGGCATCTGTGAGTAAACGTGAGCTGAGCCCCAGGCCAGCTGCTGCTGAACTGTTCCCACCCTTCCCAGGTAAAACACCTGAAGATGTAAAATGGCTTGAAAGCCTAGATGAAGGGCCATGGAGCCACACCAGCGACAGCACGCAGGCCACATTGGTGCCTGCAGGCCAGCCAGGGTGGTCCTGGTCCCGGGCGCTCTTCCGGGAGCTTTCCATTGCCCTGCCTGAGATACCCCTCCTGTCCCGGCCCCCACGGCTCTTTTCCTTCCTCATCTCTGTCCGGAGAGAAATTCCAGCGGAAGGTATGGGTGACACATCCTCTACTTTACAGGTGGCAGCCGGGCAACCCCTTCAGAAAATCTAGTAGAGCAGCCCTTACACTGGGCCACCAACAAAGCTGTGGCCCCTCACTCCCTCCCACCAGCACAGCCCCGAGACTGCTGACGGGGCAGAGAATATGGAGTCAGGCACAGCTTCAGGCACTATTGCCGCCTGGAGCGCTGTTTATATTGACCTCAACCAGGCACACCTGGGGAGGGCCGGCCGGCAGGGTAAGGCTGGCCAGGTCAGCTAATCCACAACGCTCAGGGAATCACATTGTTGAAAATGGACCTCGCTAAGGCAGAATAGAAGCCAAGGAAAAAACGGACACAATGCCATTTGCAGCCCCGTAGATGAGTCTAGATGTAATCACGTGACTTGCAGTAAGTCAGAAAGTGAAAGACACATATCGTATCATATCACTTATAGGTGTTACCTAAAAATGGATACCAGGGCAGATATTTCCACGGAGAAGGGCAATCACAGACTCATTAAACAAACTTATGGTTCACCAATGGTAAGGTGTGAGGATTGGTTTCATTACGATATCGGGGTTAACAGACATATACAAACACAGGTGACATATATAATCACAAAAGACCTACGGAATACCAAGAGAAGACTACTCAACACTCTGTCATAACGTACATGGGAAAAGGATCCCAGGAATGTCAGACATCTGTATATGTGTAAAAGAACCACATCTTCCACACCTACAACAAGCCAAACATTGTAATCAAACTTGCTGTAATAAAAAATAAAAAAAATAAATTAAAAACACGAAGAAGATGTAGTGAGACAAACTTGAGGGGCTTTCTCCTGGCACATTCCATTCTAAATTCCAATCTAGAACACGACTTCCACTGAGGCTCTGTTGCCCTCTTAACCAGATTTGGTAAGAGAGAACTGCTGCCACCTTGTGGCCGTTTCACACAACAGCAGCTTTAATCCCAGCGCTAATGGTCCATTGATATTTAAAATCATTGCAGGCCTGTAAATCACACCTGCCCTGAAAACAAATCCTGGGGTCACATATCGACCAAAAAATTCAAAGGACGTCCATATTTCAAAATGACCGTTTCAAAAGGCATATTTTACGCACATTAGTGTTCTGCTTCTTTTTCTTTCTTTCCTTTTTTGTTAAAAAAACGGGAATGGAAAAAGGCATCCCTCAGAATGGGCGAAAATCGTTGCAAACGAATCAATGGACAAAGGTTTAATCTCCAATATATATAAACAGCTCATGCAGCTTAATATTAAAAAAACAAACAACCCAATACAAAAATGGGCAGAAGATCTAAAGAGACGTTTCTTCAAAGGAGACACAGAGATGGCCAAGAGGCACATGAAAAGCTGCTCAACAGCACTAATTATTAGAGAAATGCAAATCAAAACTACAATGAGGTATCACCTCACACCTGTTAGAATCGGCATCATCAGGAAATCTACAAACAACCAATTCTGGGGAGGGTGTGGACAAAAGGAGCCCTCTTCCACTATTGGTGGGAATGTAAATTGATACAGTCACTATGGAGAACAGTATGGAGTTTCCTTAAAAAAAAGTAGAAATAGAATTACCATCTGATCCAGGAATCCCACGTCGGGTCATATACACAGAGCAAACCATAAATCAAAAAGGCACATTCACCACAATGTTCATTGTAGCACTATTTACAATAGCCAGGTAATGGAAGCAACCTAAATGCCCACAGACAGATGAATGGATAAAGATGTGGTACATATATAAAATGGAATATTATTCGGCCATAAAGCGGAATGAAACTGGGTCATTTGTAGAGACATCGATGGATCGAGAGACTGTCATACAGAATGAAGTAAGTCAGAAAGAGGAAAACAAATATTGTATATTAATGCATATATGTGGAACCTAAAAAATGGTACAGATGAAATGATTTGCAGGGAAGAAATAGAGACACAGAGGTAGAGAACAAACGTATGGACACCAAGTATGGGAAGCCATGGGGTGGTGGTGGTGGGATGAGTTGGGAGATTGGGATTGACCTGTATACATGTATATGCATAAAATACATAACTAATAATAACCTGCTGTATAAAAAAATAAATAAAATTAAATTTCAAAAGTTTAAAAAAATAAAATTTAAAAATAAAACAGAAAAAAGTTCTTCCCTTCACACAGATGTATTTATAGGAATGAATTATTTCAATGCTTATATCTATAAATACATAAAAGAGGAATAAAATCTAACTTAAACCATAAAAGAAAAAAAAAACCCTGAACCCACCAGTTATACACAGGAAAACCCTATCAGGGCACTTGCTCCAGCGGTAAACAATTCTAAAATTGGCCAAGGTGGGGGATCATCTCCCATACAGCCAGCAACCCACTCCCCACGCAAGGATCGTCCTCATTGCAAAGCTGGGGGACCCTGCCGAGGCATCTGTGAGTAAACGTGAGCTGAGCCCCAGGCCAGCTGCTGCTGAACTGTTCCCACCCTTCCCAGGTAAAACACCTGAAGATGTACAATGGCTTGAAAGCCTAGATGAAGGGCCGTGGAGCCACACCAGCGACAGCACGCAGGCCACATTGGTGCCTGCAGGCCAGCCAGGGTGGTCCTGGTCCCGGGCGCTCTTCCGGAAGCTTTCCATTGCCCTGCCTGAGATACCCCTCCTGTCCCGGCCCCCACGGCTCTTTTCCTTCCTCATCTCTGTCCGGAGAGAAATTCCAGCGGAAGGTATGGGTGACACATCCTCTACTTTACAGGTGGCAGCCGGGCAACCCCTTCAGAAAATCTAGTAGAGCAGCCCTTACACTGGGCCACCAACAAAGCTGTGGCCCCTCACTCCCTCCCACCAGCACAGCCCCGAGACTGCTGACGGGGCAGAGAATATGGAGTCAGGCACAGCTTCAGGCGCTATTGCCGCCTGGAGCGCTGTTTATATTGACCTCAACCAGGCACACCTGGGGAGGGCCGGCCGGCAGGGTAAGGCTGGCCAGGTCAGCTAATCCACAACGCTCAGGGAATCACATTGTTGAAAATGGACCTCGCTAAGGCAGAATAGAAGCCAAGGAAAAAACGGACACAATGCCATTTGCAGCCCCGTAGATGAGTCTAGATGTAATCACGTGACTTGCAGTAAGTCAGAAAGTGAAAGACACATATCGTATCATATCACTTATAGGTGTTACCTAAAAATGGATACCAGGGCAGATATTTCCACGGAGAAGGGCAATCACAGACTCATTAAACAAACTTATGGTTCACCAATGGTAAGGTGTGAGGATTGGTTTCATTACGATATCGGGGTTAACAGACATATACAAACACAGGTGACATATATAATCACAAAAGACCTACGGAATACCAAGAGAAGACTACTCAACACTCTGTCATAACGTACATGGGAAAAGGATCCCAGGAATGTCAGACATCTGTATATGTGTAAAAGAACCACATCTTCCACACCTACAACAAGCCAAACATTGTAATCAAACTTGCTGTAATAAAAAATAAAAAAAATAAATTAAAAACCCGAAGAAGATGTAGTGAGACAAACTTGAGGGGCTTTCTCCTGGCACATTCCATTCTAAATTCCAATCTAGAACACGACTTCCACTGAGGCTCTGTTGCCCTCTTAACCAGATTTGGTAAGAGAGAACTGCTGCCACCTTGTGGCCGTTTCACACAACAGCAGCTTTAATCCCAGCGCTAATGGTCCATTGATATTTAAAATCATTGCAGGCCTGTAAATCACACCTGCCCTGAAAACAAATCCTGGGGTCACATATCGACCAAAAAATTCAAAGGACGTCCATATTTCAAAATGACCGTTTCAAAAGGCATATTTTACGCACATTAGTGTTCTGCTTCTTTTTCTTTCTTTCCTTTTTTGTTAAAAAAACGGGAATGGAAAAAGGCATCCCTCAGAATGGGCGAAAATCGTTGCAAACGAATCAATGGACAAAGGTTTAATCTCCAATATATATAAACAGCTCATGCAGCTTAATATTAAAAAAACAAACAACCCAATACAAAAATGGGCAGAAGATCTAAAGAGACGTTTCTTCAAAGGAGACACAGAGATGGCCAAGAGGCACATGAAAAGCTGCTCAACAGCACTAATTATTAGAGAAATGCAAATCAAAACTACAATGAGGTATCACCTCACACCTGTTAGAATCGGCATCATCAGGAAATCTACAAACAACCAATTCTGGGGAGGGTGTGGACAAAAGGAGCCCTCTTCCACTATTGGTGGGAATGTAAATTGATACAGTCACTATGGAGAACAGTATGGAGTTTCCTTAAAAAAAAGTAGAAATAGAATTACCATCTGATCCAGGAATCCCACGTCGGGTCATATACACAGAGCAAACCATAAATCAAAAAGGCACATTCACCACAATGTTCATTGTAGCACTATTTACAATAGCCAGGTAATGGAAGCAACCTAAATGCCCACAGACAGATGAATGGATAAAGATGTGGTACATATATAAAATGGAATATTATTCGGCCATAAAGCGGAATGAAACTGGGTCATTTGTAGAGACATCGATGGATCGAGAGACTGTCATACAGAATGAAGTAAGTCAGAAAGAGGAAAACAAATATTGTATATTAATGCATATATGTGGAACCTAAAAAATGGTACAGATGAACTGATTTGCAGGGAAGAAATAGAGACACAGAGGTAGAGAACAAACGTATGGACACCAAGTATGGGAAGCCATGGGGTGGTGGTGGTGGGATGAGTTGGGAGATTGGGATTGACCTGTATACATGTATATGCATAAAGTACATAACTAATAATAACCTGCTGTATAAAAAAATAAATAAAATTAAATTTCAAAAGTTTAAAAAAATAAAATTTAAAAATAAAACAGAAAAAAGTTCTTCCCTTCACACAGATGTATTTATAGGAATGAATTATTTCAATGCTTATATCTATAAATACATAAAAGAGGAATAAAATCTAACTTAAACCATAAAAGAAAAAAAAAACCCTGAACCCACCAGTTATACACAGGAAAACCCTATCAGGGCACTTGCTCCAGCGGTAAACAATTCTAAAATTGGCCAAGGTGGGGGATCATCTCCCATACAGCCAGCAACCCACTCCCCACGCAAGGATCGTCCTCATTGCAAAGCTGGGGGACCCTGCCGAGGCATCTGTGAGTAAACGTGAGCTGAGCCCCAGGCCAGCTGCTGCTGAACTGTTCCCACCCTTCCCAGGTAAAACACCTGAAGATGTAAAATGGCTTGAAAGCCTAGATGAAGGGCCATGGAGCCACACCAGCGACAGCACGCAGGCCACATTGGTGCCTGCAGGCCAGCCAGGGTGGTCCTGGTCCCGGGCGCTCTTCCGGGAGCTTTCCATTGCCCTGCCTGAGATACCCCTCCTGTCCCGGCCCCCACGGCTCTTTTCCTTCCTCATCTCTGTCCGGAGAGAAATTCCAGCGGAAGGTATGGGTGACACATCCTCTACTTTACAGGTGGCAGCCGGGCAACCCCTTCAGAAAATCTAGTAGAGCAGCCCTTACACTGGGCCACCAACAAAGCTGTGGCCCCTCACTCCCTCCCACCAGCACAGCCCCGAGACTGCTGACGGGGCAGAGAATATGGAGTCAGGCACAGCTTCAGGCACTATTGCCGCCTGGAGCGCTGTTTATATTGACCTCAACCAGGCACACCTGGGGAGGGCCGGCCGGCAGGGTAAGGCTGGCCAGGTCAGCTAATCCACAACGCTCAGGGAATCACATTGTTGAAAATGGACCTCGCTAAGGCAGAATAGAAGCCAAGGAAAAAACGGACACAATGCCATTTGCAGCCCCGTAGATGAGTCTAGATGTAATCACGTGACTTGCAGTAAGTCAGAAAGTGAAAGACACATATCGTATCATATCACTTATAGGTGTTACCTAAAAATGGATACCAGGGCAGATATTTCCACGGAGAAGGGCAATCACAGACTCATTAAACAAACTTATGGTTCACCAATGGTAAGGTGTGAGGATTGGTTTCATTACGATATCGGGGTTAACAGACATATACAAACACAGGTGACATATATAATCACAAAAGACCTACGGAATACCAAGAGAAGACTACTCAACACTCTGTCATAACGTACATGGGAAAAGGATCCCAGGAATGTCAGACATCTGTATATGTGTAAAAGAACCACATCTTCCACACCTACAACAAGCCAAACATTGTAATCAAACTTGCTGTAATAAAAAATAAAAAAAATAAATTAAAAACACGAAGAAGATGTAGTGAGACAAACTTGAGGGGCTTTCTCCTGGCACATTCCATTCTAAATTCCAATCTAGAACACGACTTCCACTGAGGCTCTGTTGCCCTCTTAACCAGATTTGGTAAGAGAGAACTGCTGCCACCTTGTGGCCGTTTCACACAACAGCAGCTTTAATCCCAGCGCTAATGGTCCATTGATATTTAAAATCATTGCAGGCCTGTAAATCACACCTGCCCTGAAAACAAATCCTGGGGTCACATATCGACCAAAAAATTCAAAGGACGTCCATATTTCAAAATGACCGTTTCAAAAGGCATATTTTACGCACATTAGTGTTCTGCTTCTTTTTCTTTCTTTCCTTTTTTGTTAAAAAAACGGGAATGGAAAAAGGCATCCCTCAGAATGGGCGAAAATCGTTGCAAACGAATCAATGGACAAAGGTTTAATCTCCAATATATATAAACAGCTCATGCAGCTTAATATTAAAAAAACAAACAACCCAATACAAAAATGGGCAGAAGATCGAAAGAGACGTTTCTTCAAAGGAGACACAGAGATGGCCAAGAGGCACATGAAAAGCTGCTCAACAGCACTAATTATTAGAGAAATGCAAATCAAAACTACAATGAGGTATCACCTCACACCTGTTAGAATCGGCATCATCAGGAAATCTACAAACAACCAATTCTGGGGAGGGTGTGGACAAAAGGAGCCCTCTTCCACTATTGGTGGGAATGTAAATTGATACAGTCACTATGGAGAACAGTATGGAGTTTCCTTAAAAAAAAGTAGAAATAGAATTACCATCTGATCCAGGAATCCCACGTCGGGTCATATACACAGAGCAAACCATAAATCAAAAAGGCACATTCACCACAATGTTCATTGTAGCACTATTTACAATAGCCAGGTAATGGAAGCAACCTAAATGCCCACAGACAGATGAATGGATAAAGATGTGGTACATATATAAAATGGAATATTATTCGGCCATAAAGCGGAATGAAACTGGGTCATTTGTAGAGACATCGATGGATCGAGAGACTGTCATACAGAATGAAGTAAGTCAGAAAGAGGAAAACAAATATTGTATATTAATGCATATATGTGGAACCTAAAAAATGGTACAGATGAACTGATTTGCAGGGAAGAAATAGAGACACAGAGGTAGAGAACAAACGTATGGACACAAAGTATGGGAAGCCATGGGGTGGTGGTGGTGGGATGAGTTGGGAGATTGGGATTGACCTGTATACATGTATATGCATAAAATACATAACTAATAATAACCTGCTGTATAAAAAAATAAATAAAATTAAATTTCAAAAGTTTAAAAAAATAAAATTTAAAAATAAAACAGAAAAAAGTTCTTCCCTTCACACAGATGTATTTATAGGAATGAATTATTTCAATGCTTATATCTATAAATACATAAAAGAGGAATAAAATCTAACTTAAACCATAAAAGAAAAAAAAAAACCCTGAACCCACCAGTTATACACAGGAAAACCCTATCAGGGCACTTGCTCCAGCGGTAAACAATTCTAAAATTGGCCAAGGTGGGGGATCATCTCCCATACAGCCAGCAACCCACTCCCCACGCAAGGATCGTCCTCATTGCAAAGCTGGGGGACCCTGCCGAGGCATCTGTGAGTAAACGTGAGCTGAGCCCCAGGCCAGCTGCTGCTGAACTGTTCCCACCCTTCCCAGGTAAAACACCTGAAGATGTAAAATGGCTTGAAAGCCTAGATGAAGGGCCGTGGAGCCACACCAGCGACAGCACGCAGGCCACATTGGTGCCTGCAGGCCAGCCAGGGTGGTCCTGGTCCCGGGCGCTCTTCCGGGAGCTTTCCATTGCCCTGCCTGAGATACCCCTCCTGTCCCGGCCCCCACGGCTCTTTTCCTTCCTCATCTCTGTCCGGAGAGAAATTCCAGCGGAAGGTATGGGTGACACATCCTCTACTTTACAGGTGGCAGCCGGGCAACCCCTTCAGAAAATCTAGTAGAGCAGCCCTTACACTGGGCCACCAACAAAGCTGTGGCCCCTCACTCCCTCCCACCAGCACAGCCCCGAGACTGCTGACGGGGCAGAGAATATGGAGTCAGGCACAGCTTCAGGCGCTATTGCCGCCTGGAGCGCTGTTTATATTGACCTCAACCAGGCACACCTGGGGAGGGCCGGCCGGCAGGGTAAGGCTGGCCAGGTCAGCTAATCCACAACGCTCAGGGAATCACATTGTTGAAAATGGACCTCGCTAAGGCAGAATAGAAGCCAAGGAAAAAACGGACACAATGCCATTTGCAGCCCCGTAGATGAGTCTAGATGTAATCACGTGACTTGCAGTAAGTCAGAAAGTGAAAGACACATATCGTATCATATCACTTATAGGTGTTACCTAAAAATGGATACCAGGGCAGATATTTCCACGGAGAAGGGCAATCACAGACTCATTAAACAAACTTATGGTTCACCAATGGTAAGGTGTGAGGATTGGTTTCATTACGATATCGGGGTTAACAGACATATACAAACACAGGTGACATATATAATCACAAAAGACCTACGGAATACCAAGAGAAGACTACTCAACACTCTGTCATAACGTACATGGGAAAAGGATCCCAGGAATGTCAGACATCTGTATATGTGTAAAAGAACCACATCTTCCACACCTACAACAAGCCAAACATTGTAATCAAACTTGCTGTAATAAAAAATAAAAAAAATAAATTAAAAACACGAAGAAGATGTAGTGAGACAAACTTGAGGGGCTTTCTCCTGGCACATTCCATTCTAAATTCCAATCTAGAACACGACTTCCACTGAGGCTCTGTTGCCCTCTTAACCAGATTTGGTAAGAGAGAACTGCTGCCACCTTGTGGCCGTTTCACACAACAGCAGCTTTAATCCCAGCGCTAATGGTCCATTGATATTTAAAATCATTGCAGGCCTGTAAATCACACCTGCCCTGAAAACAAATCCTGGGGTCACATATCGACCAAAAAATTCAAAGGACGTCCATATTTCAAAATGACCGTTTCAAAAGGCATATTTTACGCACATTAGTGTTCTGCTTCTTTTTCTTTCTTTCCTTTTTTGTTAAAAAAACGGGAATGGAAAAAGGCATCCCTCAGAATGGGCGAAAATCGTTGCAAACGAATCAATGGACAAAGGTTTAATCTCCAATATATATAAACAGCTCATGCAGCTTAATATTAAAAAAACAAACAACCCAATACAAAAATGGGCAGAAGATCGAAAGAGACGTTTCTTCAAAGGAGACACAGAGATGGCCAAGAGGCACATGAAAAGCTGCTCAACAGCACTAATCATTAGAGAAATGCAAATCAAAACTACAATGAGGTATCACCTCACACCTGTTAGAATCGGCATCATCAGGAAATCTACAAACAACCAATTCTGGGGAGGGTGTGGACAAAAGGAGCCCTCTTCCACTATTGGTGGGAATGTAAATTGATACAGTCACTATGGAGAACAGTATGGAGTTTCCTTAAAAAAAAGTAGAAATAGAATTACCATCTGATCCAGGAATCCCACGTCGGGTCATATACACAGAGCAAACCATAAATCAAAAAGGCACATTCACCACAATGTTCATTGTAGCACTATTTACAATAGCCAGGTAATGGAAGCAACCTAAATGCCCACAGACAGATGAATGGATAAAGATGTGGTACATATATAAAATGGAATATTATTCGGCCATAAAGCGGAATGAAACTGGGTCATTTGTAGAGACATCGATGGATCGAGAGACTGTCATACAGAATGAAGTAAGTCAGAAAGAGGAAAACAAATATTGTATATTAATGCATATATGTGGAACCTAAAAAATGGTACAGATGAACTGATTTGCAGGGAAGAAATAGAGACACAGAGGTAGAGAACAAACGTATGGACACCAAGTATGGGAAGCCATGGGGTGGTGGTGGTGGGATGAGTTGGGAGATTGGGATTGACCTGTATACATGTATATGCATAAAATACATAACTAATAATAACCTGCTGTATAAAAAAATAAATAAAATTAAATTTCAAAAGTTTAAAAAAATAAAATTTAAAAATAAAACAGAAAAAAGTTCTTCCCTTCACACAGATGTATTTATAGGAATGAATTATTTCAATGCTTATATCTATAAATACATAAAAGAGGAATAAAATCTAACTTAAACCATAAAAGAAAAAAAAAACCCTGAACCCACCAGTTATACACAGGAAAACCCTATCAGGGCACTTGCTCCAGCGGTAAACAATTCTAAAATTGGCCAAGGTGGGGGATCATCTCCCATACAGCCAGCAACCCACTCCCCACGCAAGGATCGTCCTCATTGCAAAGCTGGGGGACCCTGCCGAGGCATCTGTGAGTAAACGTGAGCTGAGCCCCAGGCCAGCTGCTGCTGAACTGTTCCCACCCTTCCCAGGTAAAACACCTGAAGATGTACAATGGCTTGAAAGCCTAGATGAAGGGCCGTGGAGCCACACCAGCGACAGCACGCAGGCCACATTGGTGCCTGCAGGCCAGCCAGGGTGGTCCTGGTCCCGGGCGCTCTTCCGGGAGCTTTCCATTGCCCTGCCTGAGATACCCCTCCTGTCCCGGCCCCCACGGCTCTTTTCCTTCCTCATCTCTGTCCGGAGAGAAATTCCAGCGGAAGGTATGGGTGACACATCCTCTACTTTACAGGTGGCAGCCGGGCAACCCCTTCAGAAAATCTAGTAGAGCAGCCCTTACACTGGGCCACCAACAAAGCTGTGGCCCCTCACTCCCTCCCACCAGCACAGCCCCGAGACTGCTGACGGGGCAGAGAATATGGAGTCAGGCACAGCTTCAGGCGCTATTGCCGCCTGGAGCGCTGTTTATATTGACCTCAACCAGGCACACCTGGGGAGGGCCGGCCGGCAGGGTAAGGCTGGCCAGGTCAGCTAATCCACAACGCTCAGGGAATCACATTGTTGAAAATGGACCTCGCTAAGGCAGAATAGAAGCCAAGGAAAAAACGGACACAATGCCATTTGCAGCCCCGTAGATGAGTCTAGATGTAATCACGTGACTTGCAGTAAGTCAGAAAGTGAAAGACACATATCGTATCATATCACTTATAGGTGTTACCTAAAAATGGATACCAGGGCAGATATTTCCACGGAGAAGGGCAATCACAGACTCATTAAACAAACTTATGGTTCACCAATGGTAAGGTGTGAGGATTGGTTTCATTACGATATCGGGGTTAACAGACATATACAAACACAGGTGACATATATAATCACAAAAGACCTACGGAATACCAAGAGAAGACTACTCAACACTCTGTCATAACGTACATGGGAAAAGGATCCCAGGAATGTCAGACATCTGTATATGTGTAAAAGAACCACATCTTCCACACCTACAACAAGCCAAACATTGTAATCAAACTTGCTGTAATAAAAAATAAAAAAAATAAATTAAAAACACGAAGAAGATGTAGTGAGACAAACTTGAGGGGCTTTCTCCTGGCACATTCCATTCTAAATTCCAATCTAGAACACGACTTCCACTGAGGCTCTGTTGCCCTCTTAACCAGATTTGGTAAGAGAGAACTGCTGCCACCTTGTGGCCGTTTCACACAACAGCAGCTTTAATCCCAGCGCTAATGGTCCATTGATATTTAAAATCATTGCAGGCCTGTAAATCACACCTGCCCTGAAAACAAATCCTGGGGTCACATATCGACCAAAAAATTCAAAGGACGTCCATATTTCAAAATGACCGTTTCAAAAGGCATATTTTACGCACATTAGTGTTCTGCTTCTTTTTCTTTCTTTCCTTTTTTGTTAAAAAAACGGGAATGGAAAAAGGCATCCCTCAGAATGGGCGAAAATCGTTGCAAACGAATCAATGGACAAAGGTTTAATCTCCAATATATATAAACAGCTCATGCAGCTTAATATTAAAAAAACAAACAACCCAATACAAAAATGGGCAGAAGATCTAAAGAGACGTTTCTTCAAAGGAGACACAGAGATGGCCAAGAGGCACATGAAAAGCTGCTCAACAGCACTAATTATTAGAGAAATGCAAATCAAAACTACAATGAGGTATCACCTCACACCTGTTAGAATCGGCATCATCAGGAAATCTACAAACAACCAATTCTGGGGAGGGTGTGGACAAAAGGAGCCCTCTTCCACTATTGGTGGGAATGTAAATTGATACAGTCACTATGGAGAACAGTATGGAGTTTCCTTAAAAAAAAGTAGAAATAGAATTACCATCTGATCCAGGAATCCCACGTCGGGTCATATACACAGAGCAAACCATAAATCAAAAAGGCACATTCACCACAATGTTCATTGTAGCACTATTTACAATAGCCAGGTAATGGAAGCAACCTAAATGCCCACAGACAGATGAATGGATAAAGATGTGGTACATATATAAAATGGAATATTATTCGGCCATAAAGCGGAATGAAACTGGGTCATTTGTAGAGACATCGATGGATCGAGAGACTGTCATACAGAATGAAGTAAGTCAGAAAGAGGAAAACAAATATTGTATATTAATGCATATATGTGGAACCTAAAAAATGGTACAGATGAACTGATTTGCAGGGAAGAAATAGAGACACAGAGGTAGAGAACAAACGTATGGACACCAAGTATGGGAAGCCATGGGGTGGTGGTGGTGGGATGAGTTGGGAGATTGGGATTGACCTGTATACATGTATATGCATAAAATACATAACTAATAATAACCTGCTGTATAAAAAAATAAATAAAATTAAATTTCAAAAGTTTAAAAAAATAAAATTTAAAAATAAAACAGAAAAAAGTTCTTCCCTTCACACAGATGTATTTATAGGAATGAATTATTTCAATGCTTATATCTATAAATACATAAAAGAGGAATAAAATCTAACTTAAACCATAAAAGAAAAAAAAAAACCCTGAACCCACCAGTTATACACAGGAAAACCCTATCAGGGCACTTGCTCCAGCGGTAAACAATTCTAAAATTGGCCAAGGTGGGGGATCATCTCCCATACAGCCAGCAACCCACTCCCCACGCAAGGATCGTCCTCATTGCAAAGCTGGGGGACCCTGCCGAGGCATCTGTGAGTAAACGTGAGCTGAGCCCCAGGCCAGCTGCTGCTGAACTGTTCCCACCCTTCCCAGGTAAAACACCTGAAGATGTAAAATGGCTTGAAAGCCTAGATGAAGGGCCATGGAGCCACACCAGCGACAGCACGCAGGCCACATTGGTGCCTGCAGGCCAGCCAGGGTGGTCCTGGTCCCGGGCGCTCTTCCGGGAGCTTTCCATTGCCCTGCCTGAGATACCCCTCCTGTCCCGGCCCCCACGGCTCTTTTCCTTCCTCATCTCTGTCCGGAGAGAAATTCCAGCGGAAGGTATGGGTGACACATCCTCTACTTTACAGGTGGCAGCCGGGCAACCCCTTCAGAAAATCTAGTAGAGCAGCCCTTACACTGGGCCACCAACAAAGCTGTGGCCCCTCACTCCCTCCCACCAGCACAGCCCCGAGACTGCTGACGGGGCAGAGAATATGGAGTCAGGCACAGCTTCAGGCACTATTGCCGCCTGGAGCGCTGTTTATATTGACCTCAACCAGGCACACCTGGGGAGGGCCGGCCGGCAGGGTAAGGCTGGCCAGGTCAGCTAATCCACAACGCTCAGGGAATCACATTGTTGAAAATGGACCTCGCTAAGGCAGAATAGAAGCCAAGGAAAAAACGGACACAATGCCATTTGCAGCCCCGTAGATGAGTCTAGATGTAATCACGTGACTTGCAGTAAGTCAGAAAGTGAAAGACACATATCGTATCATATCACTTATAGGTGTTACCTAAAAATGGATACCAGGGCAGATATTTCCACGGAGAAGGGCAATCACAGACTCATTAAACAAACTTATGGTTCACCAATGGTAAGGTGTGAGGATTGGTTTCATTACGATATCGGGGTTAACAGACATATACAAACACAGGTGACATATATAATCACAAAAGACCTACGGAATACCAAGAGAAGACTACTCAACACTCTGTCATAACGTACATGGGAAAAGGATCCCAGGAATGTCAGACATCTGTATATGTGTAAAAGAACCACATCTTCCACACCTACAACAAGCCAAACATTGTAATCAAACTTGCTGTAATAAAAAATAAAAAAAATAAATTAAAAACACGAAGAAGATGTAGTGAGACAAACTTGAGGGGCTTTCTCCTGGCACATTCCATTCTAAATTCCAATCTAGAACACGACTTCCACTGAGGCTCTGTTGCCCTCTTAACCAGATTTGGTAAGAGAGAACTGCTGCCACCTTGTGGCCGTTTCACACAACAGCAGCTTTAATCCCAGCGCTAATGGTCCATTGATATTTAAAATCATTGCAGGCCTGTAAATCACACCTGCCCTGAAAACAAATCCTGGGGTCACATATCGACCAAAAAATTCAAAGGACGTCCATATTTCAAAATGACCGTTTCAAAAGGCATATTTTACGCACATTAGTGTTCTGCTTCTTTTTCTTTCTTTCCTTTTTTGTTAAAAAAACGGGAATGGAAAAAGGCATCCCTCAGAATGGGCGAAAATCGTTGCAAACGAATCAATGGACAAAGGTTTAATCTCCAATATATATAAACAGCTCATGCAGCTTAATATTAAAAAAACAAACAACCCAATACAAAAATGGGCAGAAGATCTAAAGAGACGTTTCTTCAAAGGAGACACAGAGATGGCCAAGAGGCACATGAAAAGCTGCTCAACAGCACTAATCATTAGAGAAATGCAAATCAAAACTACAATGAGGTATCACCTCACACCTGTTAGAATCGGCATCATCAGGAAATCTACAAACAACCAATTCTGGGGAGGGTGTGGACAAAAGGAGCCCTCTTCCACTATTGGTGGGAATGTAAATTGATACAGTCACTATGGAGAACAGTATGGAGTTTCCTTAAAAAAAAGTAGAAATAGAATTACCATCTGATCCAGGAATCCCACGTCGGGTCATATACACAGAGCAAACCATAAATCAAAAAGGCACATTCACCACAATGTTCATTGTAGCACTATTTACAATAGCCAGGTAATGGAAGCAACCTAAATGCCCACAGACAGATGAATGGATAAAGATGTGGTACATATATAAAATGGAATATTATTCGGCCATAAAGCGGAATGAAACTGGGTCATTTGTAGAGACATCGATGGATCGAGAGACTGTCATACAGAATGAAGTAAGTCAGAAAGAGGAAAACAAATATTGTATATTAATGCATATATGTGGAACCTAAAAAATGGTACAGATGAACTGATTTGCAGGGAAGAAATAGAGACACAGAGGTAGAGAACAAACGTATGGACACCAAGTATGGGAAGCCATGGGGTGGTGGTGGTGGGATGAGTTGGGAGATTGGGATTGACCTGTATACATGTATATGCATAAAATACATAACTAATAATAACCTGCTGTATAAAAAAATAAATAAAATTAAATTTCAAAAGTTTAAAAAAATAAAATTTAAAAATAAAACAGAAAAAAGTTCTTCCCTTCACACAGATGTATTTATAGGAATGAATTATTTCAATGCTTATATCTATAAATACATAAAAGAGGAATAAAATCTAACTTAAACCATAAAAGAAAAAAAAAACCCTGAACCCACCAGTTATACACAGGAAAACCCTATCAGGGCACTTGCTCCAGCGGTAAACAATTCTAAAATTGGCCAAGGTGGGGGATCATCTCCCATACAGCCAGCAACCCACTCCCCACGCAAGGATCGTCCTCATTGCAAAGCTGGGGGACCCTGCCGAGGCATCTGTGAGTAAACGTGAGCTGAGCCCCAGGCCAGCTGCTGCTGAACTGTTCCCACCCTTCCCAGGTAAAACACCTGAAGATGTACAATGGCTTGAAAGCCTAGATGAAGGGCCGTGGAGCCACACCAGCGACAGCACGCAGGCCACATTGGTGCCTGCAGGCCAGCCAGGGTGGTCCTGGTCCCGGGCGCTCTTCCGGGAGCTTTCCATTGCCCTGCCTGAGATACCCCTCCTGTCCCGGCCCCCACGGCTCTTTTCCTTCCTCATCTCTGTCCGGAGAGAAATTCCAGCGGAAGGTATGGGTGACACATCCTCTACTTTACAGGTGGCAGCCGGGCAACCCCTTCAGAAAATCTAGTAGAGCAGCCCTTACACTGGGCCACCAACAAAGCTGTGGCCCCTCACTCCCTCCCACCAGCACAGCCCCGAGACTGCTGACGGGGCAGAGAATATGGAGTCAGGCACAGCTTCAGGCGCTATTGCCGCCTGGAGCGCTGTTTATATTGACCTCAACCAGGCACACCTGGGGAGGGCCGGCCGGCAGGGTAAGGCTGGCCAGGTCAGCTAATCCACAACGCTCAGGGAATCACATTGTTGAAAATGGACCTCGCTAAGGCAGAATAGAAGCCAAGGAAAAAACGGACACAATGCCATTTGCAGCCCCGTAGATGAGTCTAGATGTAATCACGTGACTTGCAGTAAGTCAGAAAGTGAAAGACACATATCGTATCATATCACTTATAGGTGTTACCTAAAAATGGATACCAGGGCAGATATTTCCACGGAGAAGGGCAATCACAGACTCATTAAACAAACTTATGGTTCACCAATGGTAAGGTGTGAGGATTGGTTTCATTACGATATCGGGGTTAACAGACATATACAAACACAGGTGACATATATAATCACAAAAGACCTACGGAATACCAAGAGAAGACTACTCAACACTCTGTCATAACGTACATGGGAAAAGGATCCCAGGAATGTCAGACATCTGTATATGTGTAAAAGAACCACATCTTCCACACCTACAACAAGCCAAACATTGTAATCAAACTTGCTGTAATAAAAAATAAAAAAAATAAATTAAAAACACGAAGAAGATGTAGTGAGACAAACTTGAGGGGCTTTCTCCTGGCACATTCCATTCTAAATTCCAATCTAGAACACGACTTCCACTGAGGCTCTGTTGCCCTCTTAACCAGATTTGGTAAGAGAGAACTGCTGCCACCTTGTGGCCGTTTCACACAACAGCAGCTTTAATCCCAGCGCTAATGGTCCATTGATATTTAAAATCATTGCAGGCCTGTAAATCACACCTGCCCTGAAAACAAATCCTGGGGTCACATATCGACCAAAAAATTCAAAGGACGTCCATATTTCAAAATGACCGTTTCAAAAGGCATATTTTACGCACATTAGTGTTCTGCTTCTTTTTCTTTCTTTCCTTTTTTGTTAAAAAAACGGGAATGGAAAAAGGCATCCCTCAGAATGGGCGAAAATCGTTGCAAACGAATCAATGGACAAAGGTTTAATCTCCAATATATATAAACAGCTCATGCAGCTTAATATTAAAAAAACAAACAACCCAATACAAAAATGGGCAGAAGATCTAAAGAGACGTTTCTTCAAAGGAGACACAGAGATGGCCAAGAGGCACATGAAAAGCTGCTCAACAGCACTAATTATTAGAGAAATGCAAATCAAAACTACAATGAGGTATCACCTCACACCTGTTAGAATCGGCATCATCAGGAAATCTACAAACAACCAATTCTGGGGAGGGTGTGGACAAAAGGAGCCCTCTTCCACTATTGGTGGGAATGTAAATTGATACAGTCACTATGGAGAACAGTATGGAGTTTCCTTAAAAAAAAGTAGAAATAGAATTACCATCTGATCCAGGAATCCCACGTCGGGTCATATACACAGAGCAAACCATAAATCAAAAAGGCACATTCACCACAATGTTCATTGTAGCACTATTTACAATAGCCAGGTAATGGAAGCAACCTAAATGCCCACAGACAGATGAATGGATAAAGATGTGGTACATATATAAAATGGAATATTATTCGGCCATAAAGCGGAATGAAACTGGGTCATTTGTAGAGACATCGATGGATCGAGAGACTGTCATACAGAATGAAGTAAGTCAGAAAGAGGAAAACAAATATTGTATATTAATGCATATATGTGGAACCTAAAAAATGGTACAGATGAACTGATTTGCAGGGAAGAAATAGAGACACAGAGGTAGAGAACAAACGTATGGACACCAAGTATGGGAAGCCATGGGGTGGTGGTGGTGGGATGAGTTGGGAGATTGGGATTGACCTGTATACATGTATATGCATAAAATACATAACTAATAATAACCTGCTGTATAAAAAAATAAATAAAATTAAATTTCAAAAGTTTAAAAAAATAAAATTTAAAAATAAAACAGAAAAAAGTTCTTCCCTTCACACAGATGTATTTATAGGAATGAATTATTTCAATGCTTATATCTATAAATACATAAAAGAGGAATAAAATCTAACTTAAACCATAAAAGAAAAAAAAAACCCTGAACCCACCAGTTATACACAGGAAAACCCTATCAGGGCACTTGCTCCAGCGGTAAACAATTCTAACATTGGCCAAGGTGGGGGATCATCTCCCATACAGCCAGCAACCCACTCCCCACGCAAGGATCGTCCTCATTGCAAAGCTGGGGGACCCTGCCGAGGCATCTGTGAGTAAACGTGAGCTGAGCCCCAGGCCAGCTGCTGCTGAACTGTTCCCACCCTTCCCAGGTAAAACACCTGAAGATGTACAATGGCTTGAAAGCCTAGATGAAGGGCCGTGGAGCCACACCAGCGACAGCACGCAGGCCACATTGGTGCCTGCAGGCCAGCCAGGGTGGTCCTGGTCCCGGGCGCTCTTCCGGAAGCTTTCCATTGCCCTGCCTGAGATACCCCTCCTGTCCCGGCCCCCACGGCTCTTTTCCTTCCTCATCTCTGTCCGGAGAGAAATTCCAGCGGAAGGTATGGGTGACACATCCTCTACTTTACAGGTGGCAGCCGGGCAACCCCTTCAGAAAATCTAGTAGAGCAGCCCTTACACTGGGCCACCAACAAAGCTGTGGCCCCTCACTCCCTCCCACCAGCACAGCCCCGAGACTGCTGACGGGGCAGAGAATATGGAGTCAGGCACAGCTTCAGGCGCTATTGCCGCCTGGAGCGCTGTTTATATTGACCTCAACCAGGCACACCTGGGGAGGGCCGGCCGGCAGGGTAAGGCTGGCCAGGTCAGCTAATCCACAACGCTCAGGGAATCACATTGTTGAAAATGGACCTCGCTAAGGCAGAATAGAAGCCAAGGAAAAAACGGACACAATGCCATTTGCAGCCCCGTAGATGAGTCTAGATGTAATCACGTGACTTGCAGTAAGTCAGAAAGTGAAAGACACATATCGTATCATATCACTTATAGGTGTTACCTAAAAATGGATACCAGGGCAGATATTTCCACGGAGAAGGGCAATCACAGACTCATTAAACAAACTTATGGTTCACCAATGGTAAGGTGTGAGGATTGGTTTCATTACGATATCGGGGTTAACAGACATATACAAACACAGGTGACATATATAATCACAAAAGACCTACGGAATACCAAGAGAAGACTACTCAACACTCTGTCATAACGTACATGGGAAAAGGATCCCAGGAATGTCAGACATCTGTATATGTGTAAAAGAACCACATCTTCCACACCTACAACAAGCCAAACATTGTAATCAAACTTGCTGTAATAAAAAATAAAAAAAATAAATTAAAAACACGAAGAAGATGTAGTGAGACAAACTTGAGGGGCTTTCTCCTGGCACATTCCATTCTAAATTCCAATCTAGAACACGACTTCCACTGAGGCTCTGTTGCCCTCTTAACCAGATTTGGTAAGAGAGAACTGCTGCCACCTTGTGGCCGTTTCACACAACAGCAGCTTTAATCCCAGCGCTAATGGTCCATTGATATTTAAAATCATTGCAGGCCTGTAAATCACACCTGCCCTGAAAACAAATCCTGGGGTCACATATCGACCAAAAAATTCAAAGGACGTCCATATTTCAAAATGACCGTTTCAAAAGGCATATTTTACGCACATTAGTGTTCTGCTTCTTTTTCTTTCTTTCCTTTTTTGTTAAAAAAACGGGAATGGAAAAAGGCATCCCTCAGAATGGGCGAAAATCGTTGCAAACGAATCAATGGACAAAGGTTTAATCTCCAATATATATAAACAGCTCATGCAGCTTAATATTAAAAAAACAAACAACCCAATACAAAAATGGGCAGAAGATCTAAAGAGACGTTTCTTCAAAGGAGACACAGAGATGGCCAAGAGGCACATGAAAAGCTGCTCAACAGCACTAATTATTAGAGAAATGCAAATCAAAACTACAATGAGGTATCACCTCACACCTGTTAGAATCGGCATCATCAGGAAATCTACAAACAACCAATTCTGGGGAGGGTGTGGACAAAAGGAGCCCTCTTCCACTATTGGTGGGAATGTAAATTGATACAGTCACTATGGAGAACAGTATGGAGTTTCCTTAAAAAAAAGTAGAAATAGAATTACCATCTGATCCAGGAATCCCACGTCGGGTCATATACACAGAGCAAACCATAAATCAAAAAGGCACATTCACCACAATGTTCATTGTAGCACTATTTACAATAGCCAGGTAATGGAAGCAACCTAAATGCCCACAGACAGATGAATGGATAAAGATGTGGTACATATATAAAATGGAATATTATTCGGCCATAAAGCGGAATGAAACTGGGTCATTTGTAGAGACATCGATGGATCGAGAGACTGTCATACAGAATGAAGTAAGTCAGAAAGAGGAAAACAAATATTGTATATTAATGCATATATGTGGAACCTAAAAAATGGTACAGATGAACTGATTTGCAGGGAAGAAATAGAGACACAGAGGTAGAGAACAAACGTATGGACACCAAGTATGGGAAGCCATGGGGTGGTGGTGGTGGGATGAGTTGGGAGATTGGGATTGACCTGTATACATGTATATGCATAAAATACATAACTAATAATAACCTGCTGTATAAAAAAATAAATAAAATTAAATTTCAAAAGTTTAAAAAAATAAAATTTAAAAATAAAACAGAAAAAAGTTCTTCCCTTCACACAGATGTATTTATAGGAATGAATTATTTCAATGCTTATATCTATAAATACATAAAAGAGGAATAAAATCTAACTTAAACCATAAAAGAAAAAAAAAAACCCTGAACCCACCAGTTATACACAGGAAAACCCTATCAGGGCACTTGCTCCAGCGGTAAACAATTCTAAAATTGGCCAAGGTGGGGGATCATCTCCCATACAGCCAGCAACCCACTCCCCACGCAAGGATCGTCCTCATTGCAAAGCTGGGGGACCCTGCCGAGGCATCTGTGAGTAAACGTGAGCTGAGCCCCAGGCCAGCTGCTGCTGAACTGTTCCCACCCTTCCCAGGTAAAACACCTGAAGATGTAAAATGGCTTGAAAGCCTAGATGAAGGGCCATGGAGCCACACCAGCGACAGCACGCAGGCCACATTGGTGCCTGCAGGCCAGCCAGGGTGGTCCTGGTCCCGGGCGCTCTTCTGGGAGCTTTCCATTGCCCTGCCTGAGATACCCCTCCTGTCCCGGCCCCCACGGCTCTTTTCCTTCCTCATCTCTGTCCGGAGAGAAATTCCAGCGGAAGGTATGGGTGACACATCCTCTACTTTACAGGTGGCAGCCGGGCAACCCCTTCAGAAAATCTAGTAGAGCAGCCCTTACACTGGGCCACCAACAAAGCTGTGGCCCCTCACTCCCTCCCACCAGCACAGCCCCGAGACTGCTGACGGGGCAGAGAATATGGAGTCAGGCACAGCTTCAGGCACTATTGCCGCCTGGAGCGCTGTTTATATTGACCTCAACCAGGCACACCTGGGGAGGGCCGGCCGGCAGGGTAAGGCTGGCCAGGTCAGCTAATCCACAACGCTCAGGGAATCACATTGTTGAAAATGGACCTCGCTAAGGCAGAATAGAAGCCAAGGAAAAAACGGACACAATGCCATTTGCAGCCCCGTAGATGAGTCTAGATGTAATCACGTGACTTGCAGTAAGTCAGAAAGTGAAAGACACATATCGTATCATATCACTTATAGGTGTTACCTAAAAATGGATACCAGGGCAGATATTTCCACGGAGAAGGGCAATCACAGACTCATTAAACAAACTTATGGTTCACCAATGGTAAGGTGTGAGGATTGGTTTCATTACGATATCGGGGTTAACAGACATATACAAACACAGGTGACATATATAATCACAAAAGACCTACGGAATACCAAGAGAAGACTACTCAACACTCTGTCATAACGTACATGGGAAAAGGATCCCAGGAATGTCAGACATCTGTATATGTGTAAAAGAACCACATCTTCCACACCTACAACAAGCCAAACATTGTAATCAAACTTGCTGTAATAAAAAATAAAAAAAATAAATTAAAAACACGAAGAAGATGTAGTGAGACAAACTTGAGGGGCTTTCTCCTGGCACATTCCATTCTAAATTCCAATCTAGAACACGACTTCCACTGAGGCTCTGTTGCCCTCTTAACCAGATTTGGTAAGAGAGAACTGCTGCCACCTTGTGGCCGTTTCACACAACAGCAGCTTTAATCCCAGCGCTAATGGTCCATTGATATTTAAAATCATTGCAGGCCTGTAAATCACACCTGCCCTGAAAACAAATCCTGGGGTCACATATCGACCAAAAAATTCAAAGGACGTCCATATTTCAAAATGACCGTTTCAAAAGGCATATTTTACGCACATTAGTGTTCTGCTTCTTTTTCTTTCTTTCCTTTTTTGTTAAAAAAACGGGAATGGAAAAAGGCATCCCTCAGAATGGGCGAAAATCGTTGCAAACGAATCAATGGACAAAGGTTTAATCTCCAATATATATAAACAGCTCATGCAGCTTAATATTAAAAAAACAAACAACCCAATACAAAAATGGGCAGAAGATCGAAAGAGACGTTTCTTCAAAGGAGACACAGAGATGGCCAAGAGGCACATGAAAAGCTGCTCAACAGCACTAATCATTAGAGAAATGCAAATCAAAACTACAATGAGGTATCACCTCACACCTGTTAGAATCGGCATCATCAGGAAATCTACAAACAACCAATTCTGGGGAGGGTGTGGACAAAAGGAGCCCTCTTCCACTATTGGTGGGAATGTAAATTGATACAGTCACTATGGAGAACAGTATGGAGTTTCCTTAAAAAAAAGTAGAAATAGAATTACCATCTGATCCAGGAATCCCACGTCGGGTCATATACACAGAGCAAACCATAAATCAAAAAGGCACATTCACCACAATGTTCATTGTAGCACTATTTACAATAGCCAGGTAATGGAAGCAACCTAAATGCCCACAGACAGATGAATGGATAAAGATGTGGTACATATATAAAATGGAATATTATTCGGCCATAAAGCGGAATGAAACTGGGTCATTTGTAGAGACATCGATGGATCGAGAGACTGTCATACAGAATGAAGTAAGTCAGAAAGAGGAAAACAAATATTGTATATTAATGCATATATGTGGAACCTAAAAAATGGTACAGATGAACTGATTTGCAGGGAAGAAATAGAGACACAGAGGTAGAGAACAAACGTATGGACACCAAGTATGGGAAGCCATGGGGTGGTGGTGGTGGGATGAGTTGGGAGATTGGGATTGACCTGTATACATGTATATGCATAAAATACATAACTAATAATAACCTGCTGTATAAAAAAATAAATAAAATTAAATTTCAAAAGTTTAAAAAAATAAAATTTAAAAATAAAACAGAAAAAAGTTCTTCCCTTCACACAGATGTATTTATAGGAATGAATTATTTCAATGCTTATATCTATAAATACATAAAAGAGGAATAAAATCTAACTTAAACCATAAAAGAAAAAAAAAACCCTGAACCCACCAGTTATACACAGGAAAACCCTATCAGGGCACTTGCTCCAGCGGTAAACAATTCTAACATTGGCCAAGGTGGGGGATCATCTCCCATACAGCCAGCAACCCACTCCCCACGCAAGGATCGTCCTCATTGCAAAGCTGGGGGACCCTGCCGAGGCATCTGTGAGTAAACGTGAGCTGAGCCCCAGGCCAGCTGCTGCTGAACTGTTCCCACCCTTCCCAGGTAAAACACCTGAAGATGTACAATGGCTTGAAAGCCTAGATGAAGGGCCGTGGAGCCACACCAGCGACAGCACGCAGGCCACATTGGTGCCTGCAGGCCAGCCAGGGTGGTCCTGGTCCCGGGCGCTCTTCCGGAAGCTTTCCATTGCCCTGCCTGAGATACCCCTCCTGTCCCGGCCCCCACGGCTCTTTTCCTTCCTCATCTCTGTCCGGAGAGAAATTCCAGCGGAAGGTATGGGTGACACATCCTCTACTTTACAGGTGGCAGCCGGGCAACCCCTTCAGAAAATCTAGTAGAGCAGCCCTTACACTGGGCCACCAACAAAGCTGTGGCCCCTCACTCCCTCCCACCAGCACAGCCCCGAGACTGCTGACGGGGCAGAGAATATGGAGTCAGGCACAGCTTCAGGCGCTATTGCCGCCTGGAGCGCTGTTTATATTGACCTCAACCAGGCACACCTGGGGAGGGCCGGCCGGCAGGGTAAGGCTGGCCAGGTCAGCTAATCCACAACGCTCAGGGAATCACATTGTTGAAAATGGACCTCGCTAAGGCAGAATAGAAGCCAAGGAAAAAACGGACACAATGCCATTTGCAGCCCCGTAGATGAGTCTAGATGTAATCACGTGACTTGCAGTAAGTCAGAAAGTGAAAGACACATATCGTATCATATCACTTATAGGTGTTACCTAAAAATGGATACCAGGGCAGATATTTCCACGGAGAAGGGCAATCACAGACTCATTAAACAAACTTATGGTTCACCAATGGTAAGGTGTGAGGATTGGTTTCATTACGATATCGGGGTTAACAGACATATACAAACACAGGTGACATATATAATCACAAAAGACCTACGGAATACCAAGAGAAGACTACTCAACACTCTGTCATAACGTACATGGGAAAAGGATCCCAGGAATGTCAGACATCTGTATATGTGTAAAAGAACCACATCTTCCACACCTACAACAAGCCAAACATTGTAATCAAACTTGCTGTAATAAAAAATAAAAAAAAATAAATTAAAAACACGAAGAAGATGTAGTGAGACAAACTTGAGGGGCTTTCTCCTGGCACATTCCATTCTAAATTCCAATCTAGAACACGACTTCCACTGAGGCTCTGTTGCCCTCTTAACCAGATTTGGTAAGAGAGAACTGCTGCCACCTTGTGGCCGTTTCACACAACAGCAGCTTTAATCCCAGCGCTAATGGTCCATTGATATTTAAAATCATTGCAGGCCTGTAAATCACACCTGCCCTGAAAACAAATCCTGGGGTCACATATCGACCAAAAAATTCAAAGGACGTCCATATTTCAAAATGACCGTTTCAAAAGGCATATTTTACGCACATTAGTGTTCTGCTTCTTTTTCTTTCTTTCCTTTTTTGTTAAAAAAACGGGAATGGAAAAAGGCATCCCTCAGAATGGGCGAAAATCGTTGCAAACGAATCAATGGACAAAGGTTTAATCTCCAATATATATAAACAGCTCATGCAGCTTAATATTAAAAAAACAAACAACCCAATACAAAAATGGGCAGAAGATCTAAAGAGACGTTTCTTCAAAGGAGACACAGAGATGGCCAAGAGGCACATGAAAAGCTGCTCAACAGCACTAATTATTAGAGAAATGCAAATCAAAACTACAATGAGGTATCACCTCACACCTGTTAGAATCGGCATCATCAGGAAATCTACAAACAACCAATTCTGGGGAGGGTGTGGACAAAAGGAGCCCTCTTCCACTATTGGTGGGAATGTAAATTGATACAGTCACTATGGAGAACAGTATGGAGTTTCCTTAAAAAAAAGTAGAAATAGAATTACCATCTGATCCAGGAATCCCACGTCGGGTCATATACACAGAGCAAACCATAAATCAAAAAGGCACATTCACCACAATGTTCATTGTAGCACTATTTACAATAGCCAGGTAATGGAAGCAACCTAAATGCCCACAGACAGATGAATGGATAAAGATGTGGTACATATATAAAATGGAATATTATTCGGCCATAAAGCGGAATGAAACTGGGTCATTTGTAGAGACATCGATGGATCGAGAGACTGTCATACAGAATGAAGTAAGTCAGAAAGAGGAAAACAAATATTGTATATTAATGCATATATGTGGAACCTAAAAAATGGTACAGATGAACTGATTTGCAGGGAAGAAATAGAGACACAGAGGTAGAGAACAAACGTATGGACACCAAGTATGGGAAGCCATGGGGTGGTGGTGGTGGGATGAGTTGGGAGATTGGGATTGACCTGTATACATGTATATGCATAAAATACATAACTAATAATAACCTGCTGTATAAAAAAATAAATAAAATTAAATTTCAAAAGTTTAAAAAAATAAAATTTAAAAATAAAACAGAAAAAAGTTCTTCCCTTCACACAGATGTATTTATAGGAATGAATTATTTCAATGCTTATATCTATAAATACATAAAAGAGGAATAAAATCTAACTTAAACCATAAAAGAAAAAAAAAAAACCCTGAACCCACCAGTTATACACAGGAAAACCCTATCAGGGCACTTGCTCCAGCGGTAAACAATTCTAAAATTGGCCAAGGTGGGGGATCATCTCCCATACAGCCAGCAACCCACTCCCCACGCAAGGATCGTCCTCATTGCAAAGCTGGGGGACCCTGCCGAGGCATCTGTGAGTAAACGTGAGCTGAGCCCCAGGCCAGCTGCTGCTGAACTGTTCCCACCCTTCCCAGGTAAAACACCTGAAGATGTAAAATGGCTTGAAAGCCTAGATGAAGGGCCATGGAGCCACACCAGCGACAGCACGCAGGCCACATTGGTGCCTGCAGGCCAGCCAGGGTGGTCCTGGTCCCGGGCGCTCTTCCGGGAGCTTTCCATTGCCCTGCCTGAGATACCCCTCCTGTCCCGGCCCCCACGGCTCTTTTCCTTCCTCATCTCTGTCCGGAGAGAAATTCCAGCGGAAGGTATGGGTGACACATCCTCTACTTTACAGGTGGCAGCCGGGCAACCCCTTCAGAAAATCTAGTAGAGCAGCCCTTACACTGGGCCACCAACAAAGCTGTGGCCCCTCACTCCCTCCCACCAGCACAGCCCCGAGACTGCTGACGGGGCAGAGAATATGGAGTCAGGCACAGCTTCAGGCACTATTGCCGCCTGGAGCGCTGTTTATATTGACCTCAACCAGGCACACCTGGGGAGGGCCGGCCGGCAGGGTAAGGCTGGCCAGGTCAGCTAATCCACAACGCTCAGGGAATCACATTGTTGAAAATGGACCTCGCTAAGGCAGAATAGAAGCCAAGGAAAAAACGGACACAATGCCATTTGCAGCCCCGTAGATGAGTCTAGATGTAATCACGTGACTTGCAGTAAGTCAGAAAGTGAAAGACACATATCGTATCATATCACTTATAGGTGTTACCTAAAAATGGATACCAGGGCAGATATTTCCACGGAGAAGGGCAATCACAGACTCATTAAACAAACTTATGGTTCACCAATGGTAAGGTGTGAGGATTGGTTTCATTACGATATCGGGGTTAACAGACATATACAAACACAGGTGACATATATAATCACAAAAGACCTACGGAATACCAAGAGAAGACTACTCAACACTCTGTCATAACGTACATGGGAAAAGGATCCCAGGAATGTCAGACATCTGTATATGTGTAAAAGAACCACATCTTCCACACCTACAACAAGCCAAACATTGTAATCAAACTTGCTGTAATAAAAAATAAAAAAAATAAATTAAAAACACGAAGAAGATGTAGTGAGACAAACTTGAGGGGCTTTCTCCTGGCACATTCCATTCTAAATTCCAATCTAGAACACGACTTCCACTGAGGCTCTGTTGCCCTCTTAACCAGATTTGGTAAGAGAGAACTGCTGCCACCTTGTGGCCGTTTCACACAACAGCAGCTTTAATCCCAGCGCTAATGGTCCATTGATATTTAAAATCATTGCAGGCCTGTAAATCACACCTGCCCTGAAAACAAATCCTGGGGTCACATATCGACCAAAAAATTCAAAGGACGTCCATATTTCAAAATGACCGTTTCAAAAGGCATATTTTACGCACATTAGTGTTCTGCTTCTTTTTCTTTCTTTCCTTTTTTGTTAAAAAAACGGGAATGGAAAAAGGCATCCCTCAGAATGGGCGAAAATCGTTGCAAACGAATCAATGGACAAAGGTTTAATCTCCAATATATATAAACAGCTCATGCAGCTTAATATTAAAAAAACAAACAACCCAATACAAAAATGGGCAGAAGATCTAAAGAGACGTTTCTTCAAAGGAGACACAGAGATGGCCAAGAGGCACATGAAAAGCTGCTCAACAGCACTAATTATTAGAGAAATGCAAATCAAAACTACAATGAGGTATCACCTCACACCTGTTAGAATCGGCATCATCAGGAAATCTACAAACAACCAATTCTGGGGAGGGTGTGGACAAAAGGAGCCCTCTTCCACTATTGGTGGGAATGTAAATTGATACAGTCACTATGGAGAACAGTATGGAGTTTCCTTAAAAAAAAGTAGAAATAGAATTACCATCTGATCCAGGAATCCCACGTCGGGTCATATACACAGAGAAAACCATAAATCAAAAAGGCACATTCACCACAATGTTCATTGTAGCACTATTTACAATAGCCAGGTAATGGAAGCAACCTAAATGCCCACAGACAGATGAATGGATAAAGATGTGGTACATATATAAAATGGAATATTATTCGGCCATAAAGCGGAATGAAACTGGGTCATTTGTAGAGACATCGATGGATCGAGAGACTGTCATACAGAATGAAGTAAGTCAGAAAGAGGAAAACAAATATTGTATATTAATGCATATATGTGGAACCTAAAAAATGGTACAGATGAACTGATTTGCAGGGAAGAAATAGAGACACAGAGGTAGAGAACAAACGTATGGACACCAAGTATGGGAAGCCATGGGGTGGTGGTGGTGGGATGAGTTGGGAGATTGGGATTGACCTGTATACATGTATATGCATAAAATACATAACTAATAATAACCTGCTGTATAAAAAAATAAATAAAATTAAATTTCAAAAGTTTAAAAAAATAAAATTTAAAAATAAAACAGAAAAAAGTTCTTCCCTTCACACAGATGTATTTATAGGAATGAATTATTTCAATGCTTATATCTATAAATACATAAAAGAGGAATAAAATCTAACTTAAACCATAAAAGAAAAAAAAAAACCCTGAACCCACCAGTTATACACAGGAAAACCCTATCAGGGCACTTGCTCCAGCGGTAAACAATTCTAAAATTGGCCAAGGTGGGGGATCATCTCCCATACAGCCAGCAACCCACTCCCCACGCAAGGATCGTCCTCATTGCAAAGCTGGGGGACCCTGCCGAGGCATCTGTGAGTAAACGTGAGCTGAGCCCCAGGCCAGCTGCTGCTGAACTGTTCCCACCCTTCCCAGGTAAAACACCTGAAGATGTAAAATGGCTTGAAAGCCTAGATGAAGGGCCATGGAGCCACACCAGCGACAGCACGCAGGCCACATTGGTGCCTGCAGGCCAGCCAGGGTGGTCCTGGTCCCGGGCGCTCTTCCGGGAGCTTTCCATTGCCCTGCCTGAGATACCCCTCCTGTCCCGGCCCCCACGGCTCTTTTCCTTCCTCATCTCTGTCCGGAGAGAAATTCCAGCGGAAGGTATGGGTGACACATCCTCTACTTTACAGGTGGCAGCCGGGCAACCCCTTCAGAAAATCTAGTAGAGCAGCCCTTACACTGGGCCACCAACAAAGCTGTGGCCCCTCACTCCCTCCCACCAGCACAGCCCCGAGACTGCTGACGGGGCAGAGAATATGGAGTCAGGCACAGCTTCAGGCACTATTGCCGCCTGGAGCGCTGTTTATATTGACCTCAACCAGGCACACCTGGGGAGGGCCGGCCGGCAGGGTAAGGCTGGCCAGGTCAGCTAATCCACAACGCTCAGGGAATCACATTGTTGAAAATGGACCTCGCTAAGGCAGAATAGAAGCCAAGGAAAAAACGGACACAATGCCATTTGCAGCCCCGTAGATGAGTCTAGATGTAATCACGTGACTTGCAGTAAGTCAGAAAGTGAAAGACACATATCGTATCATATCACTTATAGGTGTTACCTAAAAATGGATACCAGGGCAGATATTTCCACGGAGAAGGGCAATCACAGACTCATTAAACAAACTTATGGTTCACCAATGGTAAGGTGTGAGGATTGGTTTCATTACGATATCGGGGTTAACAGACATATACAAACACAGGTGACATATATAATCACAAAAGACCTACGGAATACCAAGAGAAGACTACTCAACACTCTGTCATAACGTACATGGGAAAAGGATCCCAGGAATGTCAGACATCTGTATATGTGTAAAAGAACCACATCTTCCACACCTACAACAAGCCAAACATTGTAATCAAACTTGCTGTAATAAAAAATAAAAAAAATAAATTAAAAACACGAAGAAGATGTAGTGAGACAAACTTGAGGGGCTTTCTCCTGGCACATTCCATTCTAAATTCCAATCTAGAACACGACTTCCACTGAGGCTCTGTTGCCCTCTTAACCAGATTTGGTAAGAGAGAACTGCTGCCACCTTGTGGCCGTTTCACACAACAGCAGCTTTAATCCCAGCGCTAATGGTCCATTGATATTTAAAATCATTGCAGGCCTGTAAATCACACCTGCCCTGAAAACAAATCCTGGGGTCACATATCGACCAAAAAATTCAAAGGACGTCCATATTTCAAAATGACCGTTTCAAAAGGCATATTTTACGCACATTAGTGTTCTGCTTCTTTTTCTTTCTTTCCTTTTTTGTTAAAAAAACGGGAATGGAAAAAGGCATCCCTCAGAATGGGCGAAAATCGTTGCAAACGAATCAATGGACAAAGGTTTAATCTCCAATATATATAAACAGCTCATGCAGCTTAATATTAAAAAAACAAACAACCCAATACAAAAATGGGCAGAAGATCTAAAGAGACGTTTCTTCAAAGGAGACACAGAGATGGCCAAGAGGCACATGAAAAGCTGCTCAACAGCACTAATTATTAGAGAAATGCAAATCAAAACTACAATGAGGTATCACCTCACACCTGTTAGAATCGGCATCATCAGGAAATCTACAAACAACCAATTCTGGGGAGGGTGTGGACAAAAGGAGCCCTCTTCCACTATTGGTGGGAATGTAAATTGATACAGTCACTATGGAGAACAGTATGGAGTTTCCTTAAAAAAAAGTAGAAATAGAATTACCATCTGATCCAGGAATCCCACGTCGGGTCATATACACAGAGCAAACCATAAATCAAAAAGGCACATTCACCACAATGTTCATTGTAGCACTATTTACAATAGCCAGGTAATGGAAGCAACCTAAATGCCCACAGACAGATGAATGGATAAAGATGTGGTACATATATAAAATGGAATATTATTCGGCCATAAAGCGGAATGAAACTGGGTCATTTGTAGAGACATCGATGGATCGAGAGACTGTCATACAGAATGAAGTAAGTCAGAAAGAGGAAAACAAATATTGTATATTAATGCATATATGTGGAACCTAAAAAATGGTACAGATGAACTGATTTGCAGGGAAGAAATAGAGACACAGAGGTAGAGAACAAACGTATGGACACCAAGTATGGGAAGCCATGGGGTGGTGGTGGTGGGATGAGTTGGGAGATTGGGATTGACCTGTATACATGTATATGCATAAAATACATAACTAATAATAACCTGCTGTATAAAAAAATAAATAAAATTAAATTTCAAAAGTTTAAAAAAATAAAATTTAAAAATAAAACAGAAAAAAGTTCTTCCCTTCACACAGATGTATTTATAGGAATGAATTATTTCAATGCTTATATCTATAAATACATAAAAGAGGAATAAAATCTAACTTAAACCATAAAAGAAAAAAAAAACCCTGAACCCACCAGTTATACACAGGAAAACCCTATCAGGGCACTTGCTCCAGCGGTAAACAATTCTAAAATTGGCCAAGGTGGGGGATCATCTCCCATACAGCCAGCAACCCACTCCCCACGCAAGGATCGTCCTCATTGCAAAGCTGGGGGACCCTGCCGAGGCATCTGTGAGTAAACGTGAGCTGAGCCCCAGGCCAGCTGCTGCTGAACTGTTCCCACCCTTCCCAGGTAAAACACCTGAAGATGTACAATGGCTTGAAAGCCTAGATGAAGGGCCGTGGAGCCACACCAGCGACAGCACGCAGGCCACATTGGTGCCTGCAGGCCAGCCAGGGTGGTCCTGGTCCCGGGCGCTCTTCCGGGAGCTTTCCATTGCCCTGCCTGAGATACCCCTCCTGTCCCGGCCCCCACGGCTCTTTTCCTTCCTCATCTCTGTCCGGAGAGAAATTCCAGCGGAAGGTATGGGTGACACATCCTCTACTTTACAGGTGGCAGCCGGGCAACCCCTTCAGAAAATCTAGTAGAGCAGCCCTTACACTGGGCCACCAACAAAGCTGTGGCCCCTCACTCCCTCCCACCAGCACAGCCCCGAGACTGCTGACGGGGCAGAGAATATGGAGTCAGGCACAGCTTCAGGCGCTATTGCCGCCTGGAGCGCTGTTTATATTGACCTCAACCAGGCACACCTGGGGAGGGCCGGCCGGCAGGGTAAGGCTGGCCAGGTCAGCTAATCCACAACGCTCAGGGAATCACATTGTTGAAAATGGACCTCGCTAAGGCAGAATAGAAGCCAAGGAAAAAACGGACACAATGCCATTTGCAGCCCCGTAGATGAGTCTAGATGTAATCACGTGACTTGCAGTAAGTCAGAAAGTGAAAGACACATATCGTATCATATCACTTATAGGTGTTACCTAAAAATGGATACCAGGGCAGATATTTCCACGGAGAAGGGCAATCACAGACTCATTAAACAAACTTATGGTTCACCAATGGTAAGGTGTGAGGATTGGTTTCATTACGATATCGGGGTTAACAGACATATACAAACACAGGTGACATATATAATCACAAAAGACCTACGGAATACCAAGAGAAGACTACTCAACACTCTGTCATAACGTACATGGGAAAAGGATCCCAGGAATGTCAGACATCTGTATATGTGTAAAAGAACCACATCTTCCACACCTACAACAAGCCAAACATTGTAATCAAACTTGCTGTAATAAAAAATAAAAAAAAATAAATTAAAAACACGAAGAAGATGTAGTGAGACAAACTTGAGGGGCTTTCTCCTGGCACATTCCATTCTAAATTCCAATCTAGAACACGACTTCCACTGAGGCTCTGTTGCCCTCTTAACCAGATTTGGTAAGAGAGAACTGCTGCCACCTTGTGGCCGTTTCACACAACAGCAGCTTTAATCCCAGCGCTAATGGTCCATTGATATTTAAAATCATTGCAGGCCTGTAAATCACACCTGCCCTGAAAACAAATCCTGGGGTCACATATCGACCAAAAAATTCAAAGGACGTCCATATTTCAAAATGACCGTTTCAAAAGGCATATTTTACGCACATTAGTGTTCTGCTTCTTTTTCTTTCTTTCCTTTTTTGTTAAAAAAACGGGAATGGAAAAAGGCATCCCTCAGAATGGGCGAAAATCGTTGCAAACGAATCAATGGACAAAGGTTTAATCTCCAATATATATAAACAGCTCATGCAGCTTAATATTAAAAAAACAAACAACCCAATACAAAAATGGGCAGAAGATCTAAAGAGACGTTTCTTCAAAGGAGACACAGAGATGGCCAAGAGGCACATGAAAAGCTGCTCAACAGCACTAATTATTAGAGAAATGCAAATCAAAACTACAATGAGGTATCACCTCACACCTGTTAGAATCGGCATCATCAGGAAATCTACAAACAACCAATTCTGGGGAGGGTGTGGACAAAAGGAGCCCTCTTCCACTATTGGTGGGAATGTAAATTGATACAGTCACTATGGAGAACAGTATGGAGTTTCCTTAAAAAAAAGTAGAAATAGAATTACCATCTGATCCAGGAATCCCACGTCGGGTCATATACACAGAGAAAACCATAAATCAAAAAGGCACATTCACCACAATGTTCATTGTAGCACTATTTACAATAGCCAGGTAATGGAAGCAACCTAAATGCCCACAGACAGATGAATGGATAAAGATGTGGTACATATATAAAATGGAATATTATTCGGCCATAAAGCGGAATGAAACTGGGTCATTTGTAGAGACATCGATGGATCGAGAGACTGTCATACAGAATGAAGTAAGTCAGAAAGAGGAAAACAAATATTGTATATTAATGCATATATGTGGAACCTAAAAAATGGTACAGATGAACTGATTTGCAGGGAAGAAATAGAGACACAGAGGTAGAGAACAAACGTATGGACACCAAGTATGGGAAGCCATGGGGTGGTGGTGGTGGGATGAGTTGGGAGATTGGGATTGACCTGTATACATGTATATGCATAAAATACATAACTAATAATAACCTGCTGTATAAAAAAATAAATAAAATTAAATTTCAAAAGTTTAAAAAAATAAAATTTAAAAATAAAACAGAAAAAAGTTCTTCCCTTCACACAGATGTATTTATAGGAATGAATTATTTCAATGCTTATATCTATAAATACATAAAAGAGGAATAAAATCTAACTTAAACCATAAAAGAAAAAAAAAAAACCCTGAACCCACCAGTTATACACAGGAAAACCCTATCAGGGCACTTGCTCCAGCGGTAAACAATTCTAAAATTGGCCAAGGTGGGGGATCATCTCCCATACAGCCAGCAACCCACTCCCCATGCAAGGATCGTCCTCATTGCAAAGCTGGGGGACCCTGCCGAGGCATCTGTGAGTAAACGTGAGCTGAGCCCCAGGCCAGCTGCTGCTGAACTGTTCCCACCCTTCCCAGGTAAAACACCTGAAGATGTACAATGGCTTGAAAGCCTAGATGAAGGGCCATGGAGCCACACCAGCGACAGCACGCAGGCCACATTGGTGCCTGCAGGCCAGCCAGGGTGGTCCTGGTCCCGGGCGCTCTTCCGGGAGCTTTCCATTGCCCTGCCTGAGATACCCCTCCTGTCCCGGCCCCCACGGCTCTTTTCCTTCCTCATCTCTGTCCGGAGAGAAATTCCAGCGGAAGGTATGGGTGACACATCCTCTACTTTACAGGTGGCAGCCGGGCAACCCCTTCAGAAAATCTAGTAGAGCAGCCCTTACACTGGGCCACCAACAAAGCTGTGGCCCCTCACTCCCTCCCACCAGCACAGCCCCGAGACTGCTGACGGGGCAGAGAATATGGGGTCAGGCACAGCTTCAGGCACTATTGCCGCCTGGAGCGCTGTTTATATTGACCTCAACCAGGCACACCTGGGGAGGGCCGGCCGGCAGGGTAAGGCTGGCCAGGTCAGCTAATCCACAACGCTCAGGGAATCACATTGTTGAAAATGGACCTCGCTAAGGCAGAATAGAAGCCAAGGAAAAAACGGACACAATGCCATTTGCAGCCCCGTAGATGAGTCTAGATGTAATCACGTGACTTGCAGTAAGTCAGAAAGTGAAAGACACATATCGTATCATATCACTTATAGGTGTTACCTAAAAATGGATACCAGGGCAGATATTTCCACGGAGAAGGGCAATCACAGACTCATTAAACAAACTTATGGTTCACCAATGGTAAGGTGTGAGGATTGGTTTCATTACGATATCGGGGTTAACAGACATATACAAACACAGGTGACATATATAATCACAAAAGACCTACGGAATACCAAGAGAAGACTACTCAACACTCTGTCATAACGTACATGGGAAAAGGATCCCAGGAATGTCAGACATCTGTATATGTGTAAAAGAACCACATCTTCCACACCTACAACAAGCCAAACATTGTAATCAAACTTGCTGTAATAAAAAATAAAAAAAAATAAATTAAAAACACGAAGAAGATGTAGTGAGACAAACTTGAGGGGCTTTCTCCTGGCACATTCCATTCTAAATTCCAATCTAGAACACGACTTCCACTGAGGCTCTGTTGCCCTCTTAACCAGATTTGGTAAGAGAGAACTGCTGCCACCTTGTGGCCGTTTCACACAACAGCAGCTTTAATCCCAGCGCTAATGGTCCATTGATATTTAAAATCATTGCAGGCCTGTAAATCACACCTGCCCTGAAAACAAATCCTGGGGTCACATATCGACCAAAAAATTCAAAGGACGTCCATATTTCAAAATGACCGTTTCAAAAGGCATATTTTACGCACATTAGTGTTCTGCTTCTTTTTCTTTCTTTCCTTTTTTGTTAAAAAAACGGGAATGGAAAAAGGCATCCCTCAGAATGGGCGAAAATCGTTGCAAACGAATCAATGGACAAAGGTTTAATCTCCAATATATATAAACAGCTCATGCAGCTTAATATTAAAAAAACAAACAACCCAATACAAAAATGGGCAGAAGATCTAAAGAGACGTTTCTTCAAAGGAGACACAGAGATGGCCAAGAGGCACATGAAAAGCTGCTCAACAGCACTAATTATTAGAGAAATGCAAATCAAAACTACAATGAGGTATCACCTCACACCTGTTAGAATCGGCATCATCAGGAAATCTACAAACAACCAATTCTGGGGAGGGTGTGGACAAAAGGAGCCCTCTTCCACTATTGGTGGGAATGTAAATTGATACAGTCACTATGGAGAACAGTATGGAGTTTCCTTAAAAAAAAGTAGAAATAGAATTACCATCTGATCCAGGAATCCCACGTCGGGTCATATACACAGAGCAAACCATAAATCAAAAAGGCACATTCACCACAATGTTCATTGTAGCACTATTTACAATAGCCAGGTAATGGAAGCAACCTAAATGCCCACAGACAGATGAATGGATAAAGATGTGGTACATATATAAAATGGAATATTATTCGGCCATAAAGCGGAATGAAACTGGGTCATTTGTAGAGACATTGATGGATCGAGAGACTGTCATACAGAATGAAGTAAGTCAGAAAGAGGAAAACAAATATTGTATATTAATGCATATATGTGGAACCTAAAAAATGGTACAGATGAACTGATTTGCAGGGAAGAAATAGAGACACAGAGGTAGAGAACAAACGTATGGACACCAAGTATGGGAAGCCATGGGGTGGTGGTGGTGGGATGAGTTGGGAGATTGGGATTGACCTGTATACATGTATATGCATAAAATACATAACTAATAATAACCTGCTGTATAAAAAAATAAATAAAATTAAATTTCAAAAGTTTAAAAAAATAAAATTTAAAAATAAAACAGAAAAAAGTTCTTCCCTTCACACAGATGTATTTATAGGAATGAATTATTTCAATGCTTATATCTATAAATACATAAAAGAGGAATAAAATCTAACTTAAACCATAAAAGAAAAAAAAAACCCTGAACCCACCAGTTATACACAGGAAAACCCTATCAGGGCACTTGCTCCAGCGGTAAACAATTCTAAAATTGGCCAAGGTGGGGGATCATCTCCCATACAGCCAGCAACCCACTCCCCACGCAAGGATCGTCCTCATTGCAAAGCTGGGGGACCCTGCCGAGGCATCTGTGAGTAAACGTGAGCTGAGCCCCAGGCCAGCTGCTGCTGAACTGTTCCCACCCTTCCCAGGTAAAACACCTGAAGATGTACAATGGCTTGAATGCCTAGATGAAGGGCCGTGGAGCCACACCAGCGACAGCACGCAGGCCACATTGGTGCCTGCAGGCCAGCCAGGGTGGTCCTGGTCCCGGGCGCTCTTCCGGGAGCTTTCCATTGCCCTGCCTGAGATACCCCTCCTGTCCCGGCCCCCACGGCTCTTTTCCTTCCTCATCTCTGTCCGGAGAGAAATTCCAGCGGAAGGTATGGGTGACACATCCTCTACTTTACAGGTGGCAGCCGGGCAACCCCTTCAGAAAATCTAGTAGAGTAGCCCTTACACTGGGCCACCAACAAAGCTGTGGCCCCTCACTCCCTCCCACCAGCACAGCCCCGAGACTGCTGACGGGGCAGAGAATATGGAGTCAGGCACAGCTTCAGGCGCTATTGCCGCCTGGAGCGCTGTTTATATTGACCTCAACCAGGCACACCTGGGGAGGGCCGGCCGGCAGGGTAAGGCTGGCCAGGTCAGCTAATCCACAACGCTCAGGGAATCACATTGTTGAAAATGGACCTCGCTAAGGCAGAATAGAAGCCAAGGAAAAAACGGACACAATGCCATTTGCAGCCCCGTAGATGAGTCTAGATGTAATCACGTGACTTGCAGTAAGTCAGAAAGTGAAAGACACATATCGTATCATATCACTTATAGGTGTTACCTAAAAATGGATACCAGGGCAGATATTTCCACGGAGAAGGGCAATCACAGACTCATTAAACAAACTTATGGTTCACCAATGGTAAGGTGTGAGGATTGGTTTCATTACGATATCGGGGTTAACAGACATATACAAACACAGGTGACATATATAATCACAAAAGACCTACGGAATACCAAGAGAAGACTACTCAACACTCTGTCATAACGTACATGGGAAAAGGATCCCAGGAATGTCAGACATCTGTATATGTGTAAAAGAACCACATCTTCCACACCTACAACAAGCCAAACATTGTAATCAAACTTGCTGTAATAAAAAATAAAAAAATAAATTAAAAACACGAAGAAGATGTAGTGAGACAAACTTGAGGGGCTTTCTCCTGGCACATTCCATTCTAAATTCCAATCTAGAACACGACTTCCACTGAGGCTCTGTTGCCCTCTTAACCAGATTTGGTAAGAGAGAACTGCTGCCACCTTGTGGCCGTTTCACACAACAGCAGCTTTAATCCCAGCGCTAATGGTCCATTGATATTTAAAATCATTGCAGGCCTGTAAATCACACCTGCCCTGAAAACAAATCCTGGGGTCACATATCGACCAAAAAATTCAAAGGACGTCCATATTTCAAAATGACCGTTTCAAAAGGCATATTTTACGCACATTAGTGTTCTGCTTCTTTTTCTTTCTTTCCTTTTTTGTTAAAAAAACGGGAATGGAAAAAGGCATCCCTCAGAATGGGCGAAAATCGTTGCAAACGAATCAATGGACAAAGGTTTAATCTCCAATATATATAAACAGCTCATGCAGCTTAATATTAAAAAAACAAACAACCCAATACAAAAATGGGCAGAAGATCTAAAGAGACGTTTCTTCAAAGGAGACACAGAGATGGCCAAGAGGCACATGAAAAGCTGCTCAACAGCACTAATTATTAGAGAAATGCAAATCAAAACTACAATGAGGTATCACCTCACACCTGTTAGAATCGGCATCATCAGGAAATCTACAAACAACCAATTCTGGGGAGGGTGTGGACAAAAGGAGCCCTCTTCCACTATTGGTGGGAATGTAAATTGATACAGTCACTATGGAGAACAGTATGGAGTTTCCTTAAAAAAAAGTAGAAATAGAATTACCATCTGATCCAGGAATCCCACGTCGGGTCATATACACAGAGCAAACCATAAATCAAAAAGGCACATTCACCACAATGTTCATTGTAGCACTATTTACAATAGCCAGGTAATGGAAGCAACCTAAATGCCCACAGACAGATGAATGGATAAAGATGTGGTACATATATAAAATGGAATATTATTCGGCCATAAAGCGGAATGAAACTGGGTCATTTGTAGAGACATCGATGGATCGAGAGACTGTCATACAGAATGAAGTAAGTCAGAAAGAGGAAAACAAATATTGTATATTAATGCATATATGTGGAACCTAAAAAATGGTACAGATGAACTGATTTGCAGGGAAGAAATAGAGACACAGAGGTAGAGAACAAACGTATGGACACCAAGTATGGGAAGCCATGGGGTGGTGGTGGTGGGATGAGTTGGGAGATTGGGATTGACCTGTATACATGTATATGCATAAAATACATAACTAATAATAACCTGCTGTATAAAAAAATAAATAAAATTAAATTTCAAAAGTTTAAAAAAATAAAATTTAAAAATAAAACAGAAAAAAGTTCTTCCCTTCACACAGATGTATTTATAGGAATGAATTATTTCAATGCTTATATCTATAAATACATAAAAGAGGAATAAAATCTAACTTAAACCATAAAAGAAAAAAAAAACCTGAACCCACCAGTTATACACAGGAAAACCCTATCAGGGCACTTGCTCCAGCGGTAAACAATTCTAAAATTGGCCAAGGTGGGGGATCATCTCCCATACAGCCAGCAACCCACTCCCCACGCAAGGATCGTCCTCATTGCAAAGCTGGGGGACCCTGCCGAGGCATCTGTGAGTAAACGTGAGCTGAGCCCCAGGCCAGCTGCTGCTGAACTGTTCCCACCCTTCCCAGGTAAAACACCTGAAGATGTACAATGGCTTGAAAGCCTAGATGAAGGGCCGTGGAGCCACACCAGCGACAGCACGCAGGCCACATTAGTGCCTGCAGGCCAGCCAGGGTGGTCCTGGTCCCGGGCGCTCTTCCGGAAGCTTTCCATTGCCCTGCCTGAGATACCCCTCCTGTCCCGGCCCCCACGGCTCTTTTCCTTCCTCATCTCTGTCCGGAGAGAAATTCCAGCGGAAGGTATGGGTGACACATCCTCTACTTTACAGGTGGCAGCCGGGCAACCCCTTCAGAAAATCTAGTAGAGCAGCCCTTACACTGGGCCACCAACAAAGCTGTGGCCCCTCACTCCCTCCCACCAGCACAGCCCCGAGACTGCTGAAGGGGCAGAGAATATGGAGTCAGGCACAGCTTCAGGCGCTATTGCCGCCTGGAGCGCTGTTTATATTGACCTCAACCAGGCACACCTGGTGAGGGCCGGCCAGCAGGGTAAGGCTGGCCAGGTCAGCTAATCCACAACGCTCAGGGAATCACATTGTTGAAAATGGACCTCGCTAAGGCAGAATAGAAGCCAAGGAAAAAACGGACACAATGCCATTTGCAGCCCCGTAGATGAGTCTAGATGTAATCACGTGACTTGCAGTAAGTCAGAAAGTGAAAGACACATATTGTATCATATCACTTATAGGTGTTACCTAAAAATGGATACCAGGGCAGATATTTCCACGGAGAAGGGCAATCACAGACTCATTAAACAAACTTATGGTTCACCAATGGTAAGGTGTGAGGATTGGTTTCATTACGATATCGGGGTTAACAGACATATACAAACACAGGTGACATATATAATCACAAAAGACCTACGGAATACCAAGAGAAGACTACTCAACACTCTGTCATAACGTACATGGGAAAAGGATCCCAGGAATGTCAGACATCTGTATATGTGTAAAAGAACCACATCTTCCACACCTACAACAAGCCAAACATTGTAATCAAACTTGCTGTAATAAAAAATAAAAAAAATAAATTAAAAACACGAAGAAGATGTAGTGAGACAAACTTGAGGGGCTTTCTCCTGGCACATTCCATTCTAAATTCCAATCTAGAACACGACTTCCACTGAGGCTCTGTTGCCCTCTTAACCAGATTTGGTAAGAGAGAACTGCTGCCACCTTGTGGCCGTTTCACACAACAGCAGCTTTAATCCCAGCGCTAATGGTCCATTGATATTTAAAATCATTGCAGGCCTGTAAATCACACCTGCCCTGAAAACAAATCCTGGGGTCACATATCGACCAAAAAATTCAAAGGACGTCCATATTTCAAAATGACCGTTTCAAAAGGCATATTTTACGCACATTAGTGTTCTGCTTCTTTTTCTTTCTTTCCTTTTTTGTTAAAAAAACGGGAATGGAAAAAGGCATCCCTCAGAATGGGCGAAAATCGTTGCAAACGAATCAATGGACAAAGGTTTAATCTCCAATATATATAAACAGCTCATGCAGCTTAATATTAAAAAAACAAACAACCCAATACAAAAATGGGCAGAAGATCTAAAGAGACGTTTCTTCAAAGGAGACACAGAGATGGCCAAGAGGCACATGAAAAGCTGCTCAACAGCACTAATTATTAGAGAAATGCAAATCAAAACTACAATGAGGTATCACCTCACACCTGTTAGAATCGGCATCATCAGGAAATCTACAAACAACCAATTCTGGGGAGGGTGTGGACAAAAGGAGCCCTCTTCCACTATTGGTGGGAATGTAAATTGATACAGTCACTATGGAGAACAGTATGGAGTTTCCTTAAAAAAAAGTAGAAATAGAATTACCATCTGATCCAGGAATCCCACGTCGGGTCATATACACAGAGCAAACCATAAATCAAAAAGGCACATTCACCACAATGTTCATTGTAGCACTATTTACAATAGCCAGGTAATGGAAGCAACCTAAATGCCCACAGACAGATGAATGGATAAAGATGTGGTACATATATAAAATGGAATATTATTCGGCCATAAAGCGGAATGAAACTGGGTCATTTGTAGAGACATCGATGGATCGAGAGACTGTCATACAGAATGAAGTAAGTCAGAAAGAGGAAAACAAATATTGTATATTAATGCATATATGTGGAACCTAAAAAATGGTACAGATGAACTGATTTGCAGGGAAGAAATAGAGACACAGAGGTAGAGAACAAACGTATGGACACCAAGTATGGGAAGCCATGGGGTGGTGGTGGTGGGATGAGTTGGGAGATTGGGATTGACCTGTATACATGTATATGCATAAAATACATAACTAATAATAACCTGCTGTATAAAAAAATAAATAAAATTAAATTTCAAAAGTTTAAAAAAATAAAATTTAAAAATAAAACAGAAAAAAGTTCTTCCCTTCACACAGATGTATTTATAGGAATGAATTATTTCAATGCTTATATCTATAAATACATAAAAGAGGAATAAAATCTAACTTAAACCATAAAAGAAAAAAAAAAACCCTGAACCCACCAGTTATACACAGGAAAACCCTATCAGGGCACTTGCTCCAGCGGTAAACAATTCTAAAATTGGCCAAGGTGGGGGATCATCTCCCATACAGCCAGCAACCCACTCCCCACGCAAGGATCGTCCTCATTGCAAAGCTGGGGGACCCTGCCGAGGCATCTGTGAGTAAACGTGAGCTGAGCCCCAGGCCAGCTGCTGCTGAACTGTTCCCACCCTTCCCAGGTAAAACACCTGAAGATGTACAATGGCTTGAAAGCCTAGATGAAGGGCCGTGGAGCCACACCAGCGACAGCACGCAGGCCACATTGGTGCCTGCAGGCCAGCCAGGGTGGTCCTGGTCCCGGGCGCTCTTCCGGGAGCTTTCCATTGCCCTGCCTGAGATACCCCTCCTGTCCCGGCCCCCACGGCTCTTTTCCTTCCTCATCTCTGTCCGGAGAGAAATTCCAGCGGAAGGTATGGGTGACACATCCTCTACTTTACAGGTGGCAGCCGGGCAACCCCTTCAGAAAATCTAGTAGAGCAGCCCTTACACTGGGCCACCAACAAAGCTGTGGCCCCTCACTCCCTCCCACCAGCACAGCCCCGAGACTGCTGACGGGGCAGAGAATATGGAGTCAGGCACAGCTTCAGGCGCTATTGCCGCCTGGAGCGCTGTTTATATTGACCTCAACCAGGCACACCTGGGGAGGGCCGGCCGGCAGGGTAAGGCTGGCCAGGTCAGCTAATCCACAACGCTCAGGGAATCACATTGTTGAAAATGGACCTCGCTAAGGCAGAATAGAAGCCAAGGAAAAAACGGACACAATGCCATTTGCAGCCCCGTAGATGAGTCTAGATGTAATCACGTGACTTGCAGTAAGTCAGAAAGTGAAAGACACATATCGTATCATATCACTTATAGGTGTTACCTAAAAATGGATACCAGGGCAGATATTTCCACGGAGAAGGGCAATCACAGACTCATTAAACAAACTTATGGTTCACCAATGGTAAGGTGTGAGGATTGGTTTCATTACGATATCGGGGTTAACAGACATATACAAACACAGGTGACATATATAATCACAAAAGACCTACGGAATACCAAGAGAAGACTACTCAACACTCTGTCATAACGTACATGGGAAAAGGATCCCAGGAATGTCAGACATCTGTATATGTGTAAAAGAACCACATCTTCCACACCTACAACAAGCCAAACATTGTAATCAAACTTGCTGTAATAAAAAATAAAAAAAATAAATTAAAAACACGAAGAAGATGTAGTGAGACAAACTTGAGGGGCTTTCTCCTGGCACATTCCATTCTAAATTCCAATCTAGAACACGACTTCCACTGAGGCTCTGTTGCCCTCTTAACCAGATTTGGTAAGAGAGAACTGCTGCCACCTTGTGGCCGTTTCACACAACAGCAGCCTTAATCCCAGCGCTAATGGTCCATTGATATTTAAAATCATTGCAGGCCTGTAAATCACACCTGCCCTGAAAACAAATCCTGGGGTCACATATCGACCAAAAAATTCAAAGGACGTCCATATTTCAAAATGACCGTTTCAAAAGGCATATTTTACGCACATTAGTGTTCTGCTTCTTTTTCTTTCTTTCCTTTTTTGTTAAAAAAACGGGAATGGAAAAAGGCATCCCTCAGAATGGGCGAAAATCGTTGCAAACGAATCAATGGACAAAGGTTTAATCTCCAATATATATAAACAGCTCATGCAGCTTAATATTAAAAAAACAAACAACCCAATACAAAAATGGGCAGAAGATCTAAAGAGACGTTTCTTCAAAGGAGACACAGAGATGGCCAAGAGGCACATGAAAAGCTGCTCAACAGCACTAATCATTAGAGAAATGCAAATCAAAACTACAATGAGGTATCACCTCACACCTGTTAGAATCGGCATCATCAGGAAATCTACAAACAACCAATTCTGGGGAGGGTGTGGACAAAAGGAGCCCTCTTCCACTATTGGTGGGAATGTAAATTGATACAGTCACTATGGAGAACAGTATGGAGTTTCGTTTTAAAAAACTAGAAATAGAATTACCATCTGATCCAGCAATTCCACGTCTGGGCATATACCCAGAGAAAACCATAAATCAAAAAGGCACATTCACCACAATGTTCATTGCAGCACTATTTACAATAGCCAGGTAATGGAAGCAACCTAAATGCCCACAGACAGATGAATGGATAAAGATGTGGTACATATATAAAATGGAATATTATTCGGCCATAAAGCGGAATGAAACTGGGTCATTTGTAGAGACATCGATGGATCGAGAGACTGTCATACAGAATGAAGTAAGTCAGAAAGAGGAAAACAAGTATTGTATATTAATGCATATATGTGGAACCTAAAAAATGGTACAGATGAAATGATTTGCAGGGAAGAAATAGAGACACAGAGGTAGAGAACAAACGTATGGACACCAAGTATGGGAAGCCATGGGGTGGTGGTGGTGGGATGAGTTGGGAGATTGGGATTGACCTGTATACATGTATATGCATAAAATACATAACTAATAATAACCTGCTGTATAAAAAAATAAATAAAATTAAATTTCAAAAGTTTAAAAAAATAAAATTTAAAAATAAAACAGAACAAAGTTCTTCCCTTCACACAGATGTATTTATAGGAATGAATTATTTCAATGCTTATATCTATAAATACATAAAAGAGGAATAAAATCTAACTTAAACCATAAAAGAAAAAAAAAACCCTGAACCCACCAGTTATACACAGGAAAACCCTATCAGGGCACTTGCTCCAGCGGTAAACAATTCTAAAATTGGCCAAGGTGGGGGATCATCTCCCATACAGCCAGCAACCCACTCCCCACGCAAGGATCGTCCTCATTGCAAAGCTGGGGGACCCTGCCGAGGCATCTGTGAGTAAACGTGAGCTGAGCCCCAGGCCAGCTGCTGCTGAACTGTTCCCACCCTTCCCAGGTAAAACACCTGAAGATGTACAATGGCTTGAAAGCCTAGATGAAGGGCCGTGGAGCCACACCAGCGACAGCACGCAGGCCACATTGGTGCCTGCAGGCCAGCCAGGGTGGTCCTGGTCCCGGGCGCTCTTCCGGAAGCTTTCCATTGCCCTGCCTGAGATACCCCTCCTGTCCCGGCCCCCACGGCTCTTTTCCTTCCTCATCTCTGTCCGGAGAGAAATTCCAGCGGAAGGTATGGGTGACACATCCTCTACTTTACAGGTGGCAGCCGGGCAACCCCTTCAGAAAATCTAGTAGAGCAGCCCTTACACTGGGCCACCAACAAAGCTGTGGCCCCTCACTCCCTCCCACCAGCACAGCCCCGAGACTGCTGACGGGGCAGAGAATATGGAGTCAGGCACAGCTTCAGGCGCTATTGCCGCCTGGAGCGCTGTTTATATTGACCTCAACCAGGCACACCTGGGGAGGGCCGGCCGGCAGGGTAAGGCTGGCCAGGTCAGCTAATCCACAACGCTCAGGGAATCACATTGTTGAAAATGGACCTCGCTAAGGCAGAATAGAAGCCAAGGAAAAAACGGACACAATGCCATTTGCAGCCCCGTAGATGAGTCTAGATGTAATCACGTGACTTGCAGTAAGTCAGAAAGTGAAAGACACATATCGTATCATATCACTTATAGGTGTTACCTAAAAATGGATACCAGGGCAGATATTTCCACGGAGAAGGGCAATCACAGACTCATTAAACAAACTTATGGTTCACCAATGGTAAGGTGTGAGGATTGGTTTCATTACGATATCGGGGTTAACAGACATATACAAACACAGGTGACATATATAATCACAAAAGACCTACGGAATACCAAGAGAAGACTACTCAACACTCTGTCATAACGTACATGGGAAAAGGATCCCAGGAATGTCAGACATCTGTATATGTGTAAAAGAACCACATCTTCCACACCTACAACAAGCCAAACATTGTAATCAAACTTGCTGTAATAAAAAATAAAAAAAAATAAATTAAAAACACGAAGAAGATGTAGTGAGACAAACTTGAGGGGCTTTCTCCTGGCACATTCCATTCTAAATTCCAATCTAGAACACGACTTCCACTGAGGCTCTGTTGCCCTCTTAACCAGATTTGGTAAGAGAGAACTGCTGCCACCTTGTGGCCGTTTCACACAACAGCAGCTTTAATCCCAGCGCTAATGGTCCATTGATATTTAAAATCATTGCAGGCCTGTAAATCACACCTGCCCTGAAAACAAATCCTGGGGTCACATATCGACCAAAAAATTCAAAGGACGTCCATATTTCAAAATGACCGTTTCAAAAGGCATATTTTACGCACATTAGTGTTCTGCTTCTTTTTCTTTCTTTCCTTTTTTGTTAAAAAAACGGGAATGGAAAAAGGCATCCCTCAGAATGGGCGAAAATCGTTGCAAACGAATCAATGGACAAAGGTTTAATCTCCAATATATATAAACAGCTCATGCAGCTTAATATTAAAAAAACAAACAACCCAATACAAAAATGGGCAGAAGATCTAAAGAGACGTTTCTTCAAAGGAGACACAGAGATGGCCAAGAGGCACATGAAAAGCTGCTCAACAGCACTAATTATTAGAGAAATGCAAATCAAAACTACAATGAGGTATCACCTCACACCTGTTAGAATCGGCATCATCAGGAAATCTACAAACAACCAATTCTGGGGAGGGTGTGGACAAAAGGAGCCCTCTTCCACTATTGGTGGGAATGTAAATTGATACAGTCACTATGGAGAACAGTATGGAGTTTCCTTAAAAAAAAGTAGAAATAGAATTACCATCTGATCCAGGAATCCCACGTCGGGTCATATACACAGAGAAAACCATAAATCAAAAAGGCACATTCACCACAATGTTCATTGTAGCACTATTTACAATAGCCAGGTAATGGAAGCAACCTAAATGCCCACAGACAGATGAATGGATAAAGATGTGGTACATATATAAAATGGAATATTATTCGGCCATAAAGCGGAATGAAACTGGGTCATTTGTAGAGACATCGATGGATCGAGAGACTGTCATACAGAATGAAGTAAGTCAGAAAGAGGAAAACAAATATTGTATATTAATGCATATATGTGGAACCTAAAAAATGGTACAGATGAACTGATTTGCAGGGAAGAAATAGAGACACAGAGGTAGAGAACAAACGTATGGACACCAAGTATGGGAAGCCATGGGGTGGTGGTGGTGGGATGAGTTGGGAGATTGGGATTGACCTGTATACATGTATATGCATAAAATACATAACTAATAATAACCTGCTGTATAAAAAAATAAATAAAATTAAATTTCAAAAGTTTAAAAAAATAAAATTTAAAAATAAAACAGAAAAAAGTTCTTCCCTTCACACAGATGTATTTATAGGAATGAATTATTTCAATGCTTATATCTATAAATACATAAAAGAGGAATAAAATCTAACTTAAACCATAAAAGAAAAAAAAAAACCCTGAACCCACCAGTTATACACAGGAAAACCCTATCAGGGCACTTGCTCCAGCGGTAAACAATTCTAAAATTGGCCAAGGTGGGGGATCATCTCCCATACAGCCAGCAACCCACTCCCCACGCAAGGATCGTCCTCATTGCAAAGCTGGGGGACCCTGCCGAGGCATCTGTGAGTAAACGTGAGCTGAGCCCCAGGCCAGCTGCTGCTGAACTGTTCCCACCCTTCCCAGGTAAAACACCTGAAGATGTACAATGGCTTGAAAGCCTAGATGAAGGGCCGTGGAGCCACACCAGCGACAGCACGCAGGCCACATTGGTGCCTGCAGGCCAGCCAGGGTGGTCCTGGTCCCGGGCGCTCTTCCGGAAGCTTTCCATTGCCCTGCCTGAGATACCCCTCCTGTCCCGGCCCCCACGGCTCTTTTCCTTCCTCATCTCTGTCCGGAGAGAAATTCCAGCGGAAGGTATGGGTGACACATCCTCTACTTTACAGGTGGCAGCCGGGCAACCCCTTCAGAAAATCTAGTAGAGCAGCCCTTACACTGGGCCACCAACAAAGCTGTGGCCCCTCACTCCCTCCCACCAGCACAGCCCCGAGACTGCTGACGGGGCAGAGAATATGGAGTCAGGCACAGCTTCAGGCGCTATTGCCGCCTGGAGCGCTGTTTATATTGACCTCAACCAGGCACACCTGGGGAGGGCCGGCCGGCAGGGTAAGGCTGGCCAGGTCAGCTAATCCACAACGCTCAGGGAATCACATTGTTGAAAATGGACCTCGCTAAGGCAGAATAGAAGCCAAGGAAAAAACGGACACAATGCCATTTGCAGCCCCGTAGATGAGTCTAGATGTAATCACGTGACTTGCAGTAAGTCAGAAAGTGAAAGACACATATCGTATCATATCACTTATAGGTGTTACCTAAAAATGGATACCAGGGCAGATATTTCCACGGAGAAGGGCAATCACAGACTCATTAAACAAACTTATGGTTCACCAATGGTAAGGTGTGAGGATTGGTTTCATTACGATATCGGGGTTAACAGACATATACAAACACAGGTGACATATATAATCACAAAAGACCTACGGAATACCAAGAGAAGACTACTCAACACTCTGTCATAACGTACATGGGAAAAGGATCCCAGGAATGTCAGACATCTGTATATGTGTAAAAGAACCACATCTTCCACACCTACAACAAGCCAAACATTGTAATCAAACTTGCTGTAATAAAAAATAAAAAAAATAAATTAAAAACACGAAGAAGATGTAGTGAGACAAACTTGAGGGGCTTTCTCCTGGCACATTCCATTCTAAATTCCAATCTAGAACACGACTTCCACTGAGGCTCTGTTGCCCTCTTAACCAGATTTGGTAAGAGAGAACTGCTGCCACCTTGTGGCCGTTTCACACAACAGCAGCCTTAATCCCAGCGCTAATGGTCCATTGATATTTAAAATCATTGCAGGCCTGTAAATCACACCTGCCCTGAAAACAAATCCTGGGGTCACATATCGACCAAAAAATTCAAAGGACGTCCATATTTCAAAATGACCGTTTCAAAAGGCATATTTTACGCACATTAGTGTTCTGCTTCTTTTTCTTTCTTTCCTTTTTTGTTAAAAAAACGGGAATGGAAAAAGGCATCCCTCAGAATGGGCGAAAATCGTTGCAAACGAATCAATGGACAAAGGTTTAATCTCCAATATATATAAACAGCTCATGCAGCTTAATATTAAAAAAACAAACAACCCAATACAAAAATGGGCAGAAGATCTAAAGAGACGTTTCTTCAAAGGAGACACAGAGATGGCCAAGAGGCACATGAAAAGCTGCTCAACAGCACTAATCATTAGAGAAATGCAAATCAAAACTACAATGAGGTATCACCTCACACCTGTTAGAATCGGCATCATCAGGAAATCTACAAACAACCAATTCTGGGGAGGGTGTGGACAAAAGGAGCCCTCTTCCACTATTGGTGGGAATGTAAATTGATACAGTCACTATGGAGAACAGTATGGAGTTTCGTTTTAAAAAACTAGAAATAGAATTACCATCTGATCCAGCAATTCCACGTCTGGGCATATACCCAGAGAAAACCATAAATCAAAAAGGCACATTCACCACAATGTTCATTGCAGCACTATTTACAATAGCCAGGTAATGGAAGCAACCTAAATGCCCACAGACAGATGAATGGATAAAGATGTGGTACATATATAAAATGGAATATTATTCGGCCATAAAGCGGAATGAAACTGGGTCATTTGTAGAGACATCGATGGATCGAGAGACTGTCATACAGAATGAAGTAAGTCAGAAAGAGGAAAACAAGTATTGTATATTAATGCATATATGTGGAACCTAAAAAATGGTACAGATGAAATGATTTGCAGGGAAGAAATAGAGACACAGAGGTAGAGAACAAACGTATGGACACCAAGTATGGGAAGCCATGGGGTGGTGGTGGTGGGATGAGTTGGGAGATTGGGATTGACCTGTATACATGTATATGCATAAAATACATAACTAATAATAACCTGCTGTATAAAAAAATAAATAAAATTAAATTTCAAAAGTTTAAAAAAATAAAATTTAAAAATAAAACAGAACAAAGTTCTTCCCTTCACACAGATGTATTTATAGGAATGAATTATTTCAATGCTTATATCTATAAATACATAAAAGAGGAATAAAATCTAACTTAAACCATAAAAGAAAAAAAAAACCCTGAACCCACCAGTTATACACAGGAAAACCCTATCAGGGCACTTGCTCCAGCGGTAAACAATTCTAAAATTGGCCAAGGTGGGGGATCATCTCCCATACAGCCAGCAACCCACTCCCCACGCAAGGATCGTCCTCATTGCAAAGCTGGGGGACCCTGCCGAGGCATCTGTGAGTAAACGTGAGCTGAGCCCCAGGCCAGCTGCTGCTGAACTGTTCCCACCCTTCCCAGGTAAAACACCTGAAGATGTACAATGGCTTGAAAGCCTAGATGAAGGGCCGTGGAGCCACACCAGCGACAGCACGCAGGCCACATTGGTGCCTGCAGGCCAGCCAGGGTGGTCCTGGTCCCGGGCGCTCTTCCGGAAGCTTTCCATTGCCCTGCCTGAGATACCCCTCCTGTCCCGGCCCCCACGGCTCTTTTCCTTCCTCATCTCTGTCCGGAGAGAAATTCCAGCGGAAGGTATGGGTGACACATCCTCTACTTTACAGGTGGCAGCCGGGCAACCCCTTCAGAAAATCTAGTAGAGCAGCCCTTACACTGGGCCACCAACAAAGCTGTGGCCCCTCACTCCCTCCCACCAGCACAGCCCCGAGACTGCTGACGGGGCAGAGAATATGGAGTCAGGCACAGCTTCAGGCGCTATTGCCGCCTGGAGCGCTGTTTATATTGACCTCAACCAGGCACACCTGGGGAGGGCCGGCCGGCAGGGTAAGGCTGGCCAGGTCAGCTAATCCACAACGCTCAGGGAATCACATTGTTGAAAATGGACCTCGCTAAGGCAGAATAGAAGCCAAGGAAAAAACGGACACAATGCCATTTGCAGCCCCGTAGATGAGTCTAGATGTAATCACGTGACTTGCAGTAAGTCAGAAAGTGAAAGACACATATCGTATCATATCACTTATAGGTGTTACCTAAAAATGGATACCAGGGCAGATATTTCCACGGAGAAGGGCAATCACAGACTCATTAAACAAACTTATGGTTCACCAATGGTAAGGTGTGAGGATTGGTTTCATTACGATATCGGGGTTAACAGACATATACAAACACAGGTGACATATATAATCACAAAAGACCTACGGAATACCAAGAGAAGACTACTCAACACTCTGTCATAACGTACATGGGAAAAGGATCCCAGGAATGTCAGACATCTGTATATGTGTAAAAGAACCACATCTTCCACACCTACAACAAGCCAAACATTGTAATCAAACTTGCTGTAATAAAAAATAAAAAAAATAAATTAAAAACACGAAGAAGATGTAGTGAGACAAACTTGAGGGGCTTTCTCCTGGCACATTCCATTCTAAATTCCAATCTAGAACACGACTTCCACTGAGGCTCTGTTGCCCTCTTAACCAGATTTGGTAAGAGAGAACTGCTGCCACCTTGTGGCCGTTTCACACAACAGCAGCTTTAATCCCAGCGCTAATGGTCCATTGATATTTAAAATCATTGCAGGCCTGTAAATCACACCTGCCCTGAAAACAAATCCTGGGGTCACATATCGACCAAAAAATTCAAAGGACGTCCATATTTCAAAATGACCGTTTCAAAAGGCATATTTTACGCACATTAGTGTTCTGCTTCTTTTTCTTTCTTTCCTTTTTTGTTAAAAAAACGGGAATGGAAAAAGGCATCCCTCAGAATGGGCGAAAATCGTTGCAAACGAATCAATGGACAAAGGTTTAATCTCCAATATATATAAACAGCTCATGCAGCTTAATATTAAAAAAACAAACAACCCAATACAAAAATGGGCAGAAGATCTAAAGAGACGTTTCTTCAAAGGAGACACAGAGATGGCCAAGAGGCACATGAAAAGCTGCTCAACAGCACTAATTATTAGAGAAATGCAAATCAAAACTACAATGAGGTATCACCTCACACCTGTTAGAATCGGCATCATCAGGAAATCTACAAACAACCAATTCTGGGGAGGGTGTGGACAAAAGGAGCCCTCTTCCACTATTGGTGGGAATGTAAATTGATACAGTCACTATGGAGAACAGTATGGAGTTTCCTTAAAAAAAAGTAGAAATAGAATTACCATCTGATCCAGGAATCCCACGTCGGGTCATATACACAGAGCAAACCATAAATCAAAAAGGCACATTCACCACAATGTTCATTGTAGCACTATTTACAATAGCCAGGTAATGGAAGCAACCTAAATGCCCACAGACAGATGAATGGATAAAGATGTGGTACATATATAAAATGGAATATTATTCGGCCATAAAGCGGAATGAAACTGGGTCATTTGTAGAGACATCGATGGATCGAGAGACTGTCATACAGAATGAAGTAAGTCAGAAAGAGGAAAACAAATATTGTATATTAATGCATATATGTGGAACCTAAAAAATGGTACAGATGAACTGATTTGCAGGGAAGAAATAGAGACACAGAGGTAGAGAACAAACGTATGGACACCAAGTATGGGAAGCCATGGGGTGGTGGTGGTGGGATGAGTTGGGAGATTGGGATTGACCTGTATACATGTATATGCATAAAATACATAACTAATAATAACCTTCTGTATAAAAAAATAAATAAAATTAAATTTCAAAAGTTTAAAAAAATAAAATTTAAAAATAAAACAGAAAAAAGTTCTTCCCTTCACACAGATGTATTTATAGGAATGAATTATTTCAATGCTTATATCTATAAATACATAAAAGAGGAATAAAATCTAACTTAAACCATAAAAGAAAAAAAAAACCTGAACCCACCAGTTATACACAGGAAAACCCTATCAGGGCACTTGCTCCAGCGGTAAACAATTCTAAAATTGGCCAAGGTGGGGGATCATCTCCCATACAGCCAGCAACCCACTCCCCACGCAAGGATCGTCCTCATTGCAAAGCTGGGGGACCCTGCCGAGGCATCTGTGAGTAAACGTGAGCTGAGCCCCAGGCCAGCTGCTGCTGAACTGTTCCCACCCTTCCCAGGTAAAACACCTGAAGATGTACAATGGCTTGAAAGCCTAGATGAAGGGCCGTGGAGCCACACCAGCGACAGCACGCAGGCCACATTGGTGCCTGCAGGCCAGCCAGGGTGGTCCTGGTCCCGGGCGCTCTTCCGGAAGCTTTCCATTGCCCTGCCTGAGATACCCCTCCTGTCCCGGCCCCCACGGCTCTTTTCCTTCCTCATCTCTGTCCGGAGAGAAATTCCAGCGGAAGGTATGGGTGACACATCCTCTACTTTACAGGTGGCAGCCGGGCAACCCCTTCAGAAAATCTAGTAGAGCAGCCCTTACACTGGGCCACCAACCAAGCTGTGGCCCCTCACTCCCTCCCACCAGCACAGCCCCGAGACTGCTGAAGGGGCAGAGAATATGGAGTCAGGCACAGCTTCAGGCGCTATTGCCGCCTGGAGCGCTGTTTATATTGACCTCAACCAGGCACACCTGGGGAGGGCCGGCCAGCAGGGTAAGGCTGGCCAGGTCAGCTAATCCACAACGCTCAGGGAATCACATTGTTGAAAATGGACCTCGCTAAGGCAGAATAGAAGCCAAGGAAAAAACGGACACAATGCCATTTGCAGCCCCGTAGATGAGTCTAGATGTAATCACGTGACTTGCAGTAAGTCAGAAAGTGAAAGACACATATTGTATCATATCACTTATAGGTGTTACCTAAAAATGGATACCAGGGCAGATATTTCCACGGAGAAGGGCAATCACAGACTCATTAAACAAACTTATGGTTCACCAATGGTAAGGTGTGAGGATTGGTTTCATTACGATATCGGGGTTAACAGACATATACAAACACAGGTGACATATATAATCACAAAAGACCTACGGAATACCAAGAGAAGACTACTCAACACTCTGTCATAACGTACATGGGAAAAGGATCCCAGGAATGTCAGACATCTGTATATGTGTAAAAGAACCACATCTTCCACACCTACAACAAGCCAAACATTGTAATCAAACTTGCTGTAATAAAAAATAAAAAAAATAAATTAAAAACACGAAGAAGATGTAGTGAGACAAACTTGAGGGGCTTTCTCCTGGCACATTCCATTCTAAATTCCAATCTAGAACACGACTTCCACTGAGGCTCTGTTGCCCTCTTAACCAGATTTGGTAAGAGAGAACTGCTGCCACCTTGTGGCCGTTTCACACAACAGCAGCTTTAATCCCAGCGCTAATGGTCCATTGATATTTAAAATCATTGCAGGCCTGTAAATCACACCTGCCCTGAAAACAAATCCTGGGGTCACATATCGACCAAAAAATTCAAAGGACGTCCATATTTCAAAATGACCGTTTCAAAAGGCATATTTTACGCACATTAGTGTTCTGCTTCTTTTTCTTTCTTTCCTTTTTTGTTAAAAAAACGGGAATGGAAAAAGGCATCCCTCAGAATGGGCGAAAATCGTTGCAAACGAATCAATGGACAAAGGTTTAATCTCCAATATATATAAACAGCTCATGCAGCTTAATATTAAAAAAACAAACAACCCAATACAAAAATGGGCAGAAGATCTAAAGAGACGTTTCTTCAAAGGAGACACAGAGATGGCCAAGAGGCACATGAAAAGCTGCTCAACAGCACTAATTATTAGAGAAATGCAAATCAAAACTACAATGAGGTATCACCTCACACCTGTTAGAATCGGCATCATCAGGAAATCTACAAACAACCAATTCTGGGGAGGGTGTGGACAAAAGGAGCCCTCTTCCACTATTGGTGGGAATGTAAATTGATACAGTCACTATGGAGAACAGTATGGAGTTTCCTTAAAAAAAAGTAGAAATAGAATTACCATCTGATCCAGGAATCCCACGTCGGGTCATATACACAGAGCAAACCATAAATCAAAAAGGCACATTCACCACAATGTTCATTGTAGCACTATTTACAATAGCCAGGTAATGGAAGCAACCTAAATGCCCACAGACAGATGAATGGATAAAGATGTGGTACATATATAAAATGGAATATTATTCGGCCATAAAGCGGAATGAAACTGGGTCATTTGTAGAGACATCGATGGATCGAGAGACTGTCATACAGAATGAAGTAAGTCAGAAAGAGGAAAACAAATATTGTATATTAATGCATATATGTGGAACCTAAAAAATGGTACAGATGAAATGATTTGCAGGGAAGAAATAGAGACACAGAGGTAGAGAACAAACGTATGGACACCAAGTATGGGAAGCCATGGGGTGGTGGTGGTGGGATGAGTTGGGAGATTGGGATTGACCTGTATACATGTATATGCATAAAATACATAACTAATAATAACCTGCTGTATAAAAAAATAAATAAAATTAAATTTCAAAAGTTTAAAAAAATAAAATTTAAAAATAAAACAGAAAAAAGTTCTTCCCTTCACACAGATGTATTTATAGGAATGAATTATTTCAATGCTTATATCTATAAATACATAAAAGAGGAATAAAATCTAACTTAAACCATAAAAGAAAAAAAAAAACCCTGAACCCACCAGTTATACACAGGAAAACCCTATCAGGGCACTTGCTCCAGCGGTAAACAATTCTAAAATTGGCCAAGGTGGGGGATCATCTCCCATACAGCCAGCAACCCACTCCCCACGCAAGGATCGTCCTCATTGCAAAGCTGGGGGACCCTGCCGAGGCATCTGTGAGTAAACGTGAGCTGAGCCCCAGGCCAGCTGCTGCTGAACTGTTCCCACCCTTCCCAGGTAAAACACCTGAAGATGTACAATGGCTTGAAAGCCTAGATGAAGGGCCGTGGAGCCACACCAGCGACAGCACGCAGGCCACATTGGTGCCTGCAGGCCAGCCAGGGTGGTCCTGGTCCCGGGCGCTCTTCCGGAAGCTTTCCATTGCCCTGCCTGAGATACCCCTCCTGTCCCGGCCCCCACGGCTCTTTTCCTTCCTCATCTCTGTCCGGAGAGAAATTCCAGCGGAAGGTATGGGTGACACATCCTCTACTTTACAGGTGGCAGCCGGGCAACCCCTTCAGAAAATCTAGTAGAGCAGCCCTTACACTGGGCCACCAACAAAGCTGTGGCCCCTCACTCCCTCCCACCAGCACAGCCCCGAGACTGCTGACGGGGCAGAGAATATGGAGTCAGGCACAGCTTCAGGCGCTATTGCCGCCTGGAGCGCTGTTTATATTGACCTCAACCAGGCACACCTGGGGAGGGCCGGCCGGCAGGGTAAGGCTGGCCAGGTCAGCTAATCCACAACGCTCAGGGAATCACATTGTTGAAAATGGACCTCGCTAAGGCAGAATAGAAGCCAAGGAAAAAACGGACACAATGCCATTTGCAGCCCCGTAGATGAGTCTAGATGTAATCACGTGACTTGCAGTAAGTCAGAAAGTGAAAGACACATATCGTATCATATCACTTATAGGTGTTACCTAAAAATGGATACCAGGGCAGATATTTCCACGGAGAAGGGCAATCACAGACTCATTAAACAAACTTATGGTTCACCAATGGTAAGGTGTGAGGATTGGTTTCATTACGATATCGGGGTTAACAGACATATACAAACACAGGTGACATATATAATCACAAAAGACCTACGGAATACCAAGAGAAGACTACTCAACACTCTGTCATAACGTACATGGGAAAAGGATCCCAGGAATGTCAGACATCTGTATATGTGTAAAAGAACCACATCTTCCACACCTACAACAAGCCAAACATTGTAATCAAACTTGCTGTAATAAAAAATAAAAAAAATAAATTAAAAACACGAAGAAGATGTAGTGAGACAAACTTGAGGGGCTTTCTCCTGGCACATTCCATTCTAAATTCCAATCTAGAACACGACTTCCACTGAGGCTCTGTTGCCCTCTTAACCAGATTTGGTAAGAGAGAACTGCTGCCACCTTGTGGCCGTTTCACACAACAGCAGCTTTAATCCCAGCGCTAATGGTCCATTGATATTTAAAATCATTGCAGGCCTGTAAATCACACCTGCCCTGAAAACAAATCCTGGGGTCACATATCGACCAAAAAATTCAAAGGACGTCCATATTTCAAAATGACCGTTTCAAAAGGCATATTTTACGCACATTAGTGTTCTGCTTCTTTTTCTTTCTTTCCTTTTTTGTTAAAAAAACGGGAATGGAAAAAGGCATCCCTCAGAATGGGCGAAAATCGTTGCAAACGAATCAATGGACAAAGGTTTAATCTCCAATATATATAAACAGCTCATGCAGCTTAATATTAAAAAAACAAACAACCCAATACAAAAATGGGCAGAAGATCTAAAGAGACGTTTCTTCAAAGGAGACACAGAGATGGCCAAGAGGCACATGAAAAGCTGCTCAACAGCACTAATTATTAGAGAAATGCAAATCAAAACTACAATGAGGTATCACCTCACACCTGTTAGAATCGGCATCATCAGGAAATCTACAAACAACCAATTCTGGGGAGGGTGTGGACAAAAGGAGCCCTCTTCCACTATTGGTGGGAATGTAAATTGATACAGTCACTATGGAGAACAGTATGGAGTTTCGTTTTAAAAAACTAGAAATAGAATTACCATCTGATCCAGCAATTCCACGTCTGGGCATATACCCAGAGAAAACCATAAATCAAAAAGGCACATTCACCACAATGTTCATTGCAGCACTATTTACAATAGCCAGGTAATGGAAGCAACCTAAATGCCCACAGACAGATGAATGGATAAAGATGTGGTACATATATAAAATGGAATATTATTCGGCCATAAAGCGGAATGAAACTGGGTCATTTGTAGAGACATCGATGGATCGAGAGACTGTCATACAGAATGAAGTAAGTCAGAAAGAGGAAAACAAGTATTGTATATTAATGCATATATGTGGAACCTAAAAAATGGTACAGATGAAATGATTTGCAGGGAAGAAATAGAGACACAGAGGTAGAGAACAAACGTATGGACACCAAGTATGGGAAGCCATGGGGTGGTGGTGGTGGGATGAGTTGGGAGATTGGGATTGACCTGTATACATGTATATGCATAAAATACATAACTAATAATAACCTGCTGTATAAAAAAATAAATAAAATTAAATTTCAAAAGTTTAAAAAAATAAAATTTAAAAATAAAACAGAACAAAGTTCTTCCCTTCACACAGATGTATTTATAGGAATGAATTATTTCAATGCTTATATCTATAAATACATAAAAGAGGAATAAAATCTAACTTAAACCATAAAAGAAAAAAAAAACCCTGAACCCACCAGTTATACACAGGAAAACCCTATCAGGGCACTTGCTCCAGCGGTAAACAATTCTAAAATTGGCCAAGGTGGGGGATCATCTCCCATACAGCCAGCAACCCACTCCCCACGCAAGGATCGTCCTCATTGCAAAGCTGGGGGACCCTGCCGAGGCATCTGTGAGTAAACGTGAGCTGAGCCCCAGGCCAGCTGCTGCTGAACTGTTCCCACCCTTCCCAGGTAAAACACCTGAAGATGTACAATGGCTTGAAAGCCTAGATGAAGGGCCGTGGAGCCACACCAGCGACAGCACGCAGGCCACATTGGTGCCTGCAGGCCAGCCAGGGTGGTCCTGGTCCCGGGCGCTCTTCCGGAAGCTTTCCATTGCCCTGCCTGAGATACCCCTCCTGTCCCGGCCCCCACGGCTCTTTTCCTTCCTCATCTCTGTCCGGAGAGAAATTCCAGCGGAAGGTATGGGTGACACATCCTCTACTTTACAGGTGGCAGCCGGGCAACCCCTTCAGAAAATCTAGTAGAGCAGCCCTTACACTGGGCCACCAACAAAGCTGTGGCCCCTCACTCCCTCCCACCAGCACAGCCCCGAGACTGCTGACGGGGCAGAGAATATGGAGTCAGGCACAGCTTCAGGCGCTATTGCCGCCTGGAGCGCTGTTTATATTGACCTCAACCAGGCACACCTGGGGAGGGCCGGCCGGCAGGGTAAGGCTGGCCAGGTCAGCTAATCCACAACGCTCAGGGAATCACATTGTTGAAAATGGACCTCGCTAAGGCAGAAGAGAAGCCAAGGAAAAAACGGACACAATGCCATTTGCAGCCCCGTAGATGAGTCTAGATGTAATCACGTGACTTGCAGTAAGTCAGAAAGTGAAAGACACATATCGTATCATATCACTTATAGGTGTTACCTAAAAATGGATACCAGGGCAGATATTTCCACGGAGAAGGGCAATCACAGACTCATTAAACAAACTTATGGTTCACCAATGGTAAGGTGTGAGGATTGGTTTCATTACGATATCGGGGTTAACAGACATATACAAACACAGGTGACATATATAATCACAAAAGACCTACGGAATACCAAGAGAAGACTACTCAACACTCTGTCATAACGTACATGGGAAAAGGATCCCAGGAATGTCAGACATCTGTATATGTGTAAAAGAACCACATCTTCCACACCTACAACAAGCCAAACATTGTAATCAAACTTGCTGTAATAAAAAATAAAAAAATAAATTAAAAACACGAAGAAGATGTAGTGAGACAAACTTGAGGGGCTTTCTCCTGGCACATTCCATTCTAAATTCCAATCTAGAACACGACTTCCACTGAGGCTCTGTTGCCCTCTTAACCAGATTTGGTAAGAGAGAACTGCTGCCACCTTGTGGCCGTTTCACACAACAGCAGCTTTAATCCCAGCGCTAATGGTCCATTGATATTTAAAATCATTGCAGGCCTGTAAATCACACCTGCCCTGAAAACAAATCCTGGGGTCACATATCGACCAAAAAATTCAAAGGACGTCCATATTTCAAAATGACCGTTTCAAAAGGCATATTTTACGCACATTAGTGTTCTGCTTCTTTTTCTTTCTTTCCTTTTTTGTTAAAAAAACGGGAATGGAAAAAGGCATCCCTCAGAATGGGCGAAAATCGTTGCAAACGAATCAATGGACAAAGGTTTAATCTCCAATATATATAAACAGCTCATGCAGCTTAATATTAAAAAAACAAACAACCCAATACAAAAATGGGCAGAAGATCTAAAGAGACGTTTCTTCAAAGGAGACACAGAGATGGCCAAGAGGCACATGAAAAGCTGCTCAACAGCACTAATTATTAGAGAAATGCAAATCAAAACTACAATGAGGTATCACCTCACACCTGTTAGAATCGGCATCATCAGGAAATCTACAAACAACCAATTCTGGGGAGGGTGTGGACAAAAGGAGCCCTCTTCCACTATTGGTGGGAATGTAAATTGATACAGTCACTATGGAGAACAGTATGGAGTTTCCTTAAAAAAAAGTAGAAATAGAATTACCATCTGATCCAGGAATCCCACGTCGGGTCATATACACAGAGAAAACCATAAATCAAAAAGGCACATTCACCACAATGTTCATTGTAGCACTATTTACAATAGCCAGGTAATGGAAGCAAACTAAATGCCCACAGACAGATGAATGGATAAAGATGTGGTACATATATAAAATGGAATATTATTCGGCCATAAAGCGGAATGAAACTGGGTCATTTGTAGAGACATCGATGGATCGAGAGACTGTCATACAGAATGAAGTAAGTCAGAAAGAGGAAAACAAATATTGTATATTAATGCATATATGTGGAACCTAAAAAATGGTACAGATGAACTGATTTGCAGGGAAGAAATAGAGACACAGAGGTAGAGAACAAACGTATGGACACCAAGTATGGGAAGCCATGGGGTGGTGGTGGTGGGATGAGTTGGGAGATTGGGATTGACCTGTATACATGTATATGCATAAAATACATAACTAATAATAACCTTCTGTATAAAAAAATAAATAAAATTAAATTTCAAAAGTTTAAAAAAATAAAATTTAAAAATAAAACAGAAAAAAGTTCTTCCCTTCACACAGATGTATTTATAGGAATGAATTATTTCAATGCTTATATCTATAAATACATAAAAGAGGAATAAAATCTAACTTAAACCATAAAAGAAAAAAAAAACCTGAACCCACCAGTTATACACAGGAAAACCCTATCAGGGCACTTGCTCCAGCGGTAAACAATTCTAAAATTGGCCAAGGTGGGGGATCATCTCCCATACAGCCAGCAACCCACTCCCCACGCAAGGATCGTCCTCATTGCAAAGCTGGGGGACCCTGCCGAGGCATCTGTGAGTAAACGTGAGCTGAGCCCCAGGCCAGCTGCTGCTGAACTGTTCCCACCCTTCCCAGGTAAAACACCTGAAGATGTACAATGGCTTGAAAGCCTAGATGAAGGGCCGTGGAGCCACACCAGCGACAGCACGCAGGCCACATTGGTGCCTGCAGGCCAGCCAGGGTGGTCCTGGTCCCGGGCGCTCTTCCGGAAGCTTTCCATTGCCCTGCCTGAGATACCCCTCCTGTCCCGGCCCCCACGGCTCTTTTCCTTCCTCATCTCTGTCCGGAGAGAAATTCCAGCGGAAGGTATGGGTGACACATCCTCTACTTTACAGGTGGCAGCCGGGCAACCCCTTCAGAAAATCTAGTAGAGCAGCCCTTACACTGGGCCACCAACAAAGCTGTGGCCCCTCACTCCCTCCCACCAGCACAGCCCCGAGACTGCTGACGGGGCAGAGAATATGGAGTCAGGCACAGCTTCAGGCGCTATTGCCGCCTGGAGCGCTGTTTATATTGACCTCAACCAGGCACACCTGGGGAGGGCCGGCCGGCAGGGTAAGGCTGGCCAGGTCAGCTAATCCACAACGCTCAGGGAATCACATTGTTGAAAATGGACCTCGCTAAGGCAGAATAGAAGCCAAGGAAAAAACGGACACAATGCCATTTGCAGCCCCGTAGATGAGTCTAGATGTAATCACGTGACTTGCAGTAAGTCAGAAAGTGAAAGACACATATCGTATCATATCACTTATAGGTGTTACCTAAAAATGGATACCAGGGCAGATATTTCCACGGAGAAGGGCAATCACAGACTCATTAAACAAACTTATGGTTCACCAATGGTAAGGTGTGAGGATTGGTTTCATTACGATATCGGGGTTAACAGACATATACAAACACAGGTGACATATATAATCACAAAAGACCTACGGAATACCAAGAGAAGACTACTCAACACTCTGTCATAACGTACATGGGAAAAGGATCCCAGGAATGTCAGACATCTGTATATGTGTAAAAGAACCACATCTTCCACACCTACAACAAGCCAAACATTGTAATCAAACTTGCTGTAATAAAAAATAAAAAAAATAAATTAAAAACACGAAGAAGATGTAGTGAGACAAACTTGAGGGGCTTTCTCCTGGCACATTCCATTCTAAATTCCAATCTAGAACACGACTTCCACTGAGGCTCTGTTGCCCTCTTAACCAGATTTGGTAAGAGAGAACTGCTGCCACCTTGTGGCCGTTTCACACAACAGCAGCTTTAATCCCAGCGCTAATGGTCCATTGATATTTAAAATCATTGCAGGCCTGTAAATCACACCTGCCCTGAAAACAAATCCTGGGGTCACATATCGACCAAAAAATTCAAAGGACGTCCATATTTCAAAATGACCGTTTCAAAAGGCATATTTTACGCACATTAGTGTTCTGCTTCTTTTTCTTTCTTTCCTTTTTTGTTAAAAAAACGGGAATGGAAAAAGGCATCCCTCAGAATGGGCGAAAATCGTTGCAAACGAATCAATGGACAAAGGTTTAATCTCCAATATATATAAACAGCTCATGCAGCTTAATATTAAAAAAACAAACAACCCAATACAAAAATGGGCAGAAGATCTAAAGAGACGTTTCTTCAAAGGAGACACAGAGATGGCCAAGAGGCACATGAAAAGCTGCTCAACAGCACTAATTATTAGAGAAATGCAAATCAAAACTACAATGAGGTATCACCTCACACCTGTTAGAATCGGCATCATCAGGAAATCTACAAACAACCAATTCTGGGGAGGGTGTGGACAAAAGGAGCCCTCTTCCACTATTGGTGGGAATGTAAATTGATACAGTCACTATGGAGAACAGTATGGAGTTTCCTTAAAAAAAAGTAGAAATAGAATTACCATCTGATCCAGGAATCCCACGTCGGGTCATATACACAGAGAAAACCATAAATCAAAAAGGCACATTCACCACAATGTTCATTGTAGCACTATTTACAATAGCCAGGTAATGGAAGCAACCTAAATGCCCACAGACAGATGAATGGATAAAGATGTGGTACATATATAAAATGGAATATTATTCGGCCATAAAGCGGAATGAAACTGGGTCATTTGTAGAGACATCGATGGATCGAGAGACTGTCATACAGAATGAAGTAAGTCAGAAAGAGGAAAACAAATATTGTATATTAATGCATATATGTGGAACCTAAAAAATGGTACAGATGAACTGATTTGCAGGGAAGAAATAGAGACACAGAGGTAGAGAACAAACGTATGGACACCAAGTATGGGAAGCCATGGGGTGGTGGTGGTGGGATGAGTTGGGAGATTGGGATTGACCTGTATACATGTATATGCATAAAATACATAACTAATAATAACCTGCTGTATAAAAAAATAAATAAAATTAAATTTCAAAAGTTTAAAAAAATAAAATTTAAAAATAAAACAGAAAAAAGTTCTTCCCTTCACACAGATGTATTTATAGGAATGAATTATTTCAATGCTTATATCTATAAATACATAAAAGAGGAATAAAATCTAACTTAAACCATAAAAGAAAAAAAAAAAACCCTGAACCCACCAGTTATACACAGGAAAACCCTATCAGGGCACTTGCTCCAGCGGTAAACAATTCTAAAATTGGCCAAGGTGGGGGATCATCTCCCATACAGCCAGCAACCCACTCCCCACGCAAGGATCGTCCTCATTGCAAAGCTGGGGGACCCTGCCGAGGCATCTGTGAGTAAACGTGAGCTGAGCCCCAGGCCAGCTGCTGCTGAACTGTTCCCACCCTTCCCAGGTAAAACACCTGAAGATGTACAATGGCTTGAAAGCCTAGATGAAGGGCCGTGGAGCCACACCAGCGACAGCACGCAGGCCACATTGGTGCCTGCAGGCCAGCCAGGGTGGTCCTGGTCCCGGGCGCTCTTCCGGAAGCTTTCCATTGCCCTGCCTGAGATACCCCTCCTGTCCCGGCCCCCACGGCTCTTTTCCTTCCTCATCTCTGTCCGGAGAGAAATTCCAGCGGAAGGTATGGGTGACACATCCTCTACTTTACAGGTGGCAGCCGGGCAACCCCTTCAGAAAATCTAGTAGAGCAGCCCTTACACTGGGCCACCAACAAAGCTGTGGCCCCTCACTCCCTCCCACCAGCACAGCCCCGAGACTGCTGACGGGGCAGAGAATATGGAGTCAGGCACAGCTTCAGGCGCTATTGCCGCCTGGAGCGCTGTTTATATTGACCTCAACCAGGCACACCTGGGGAGGGCCGGCCGGCAGGGTAAGGCTGGCCAGGTCAGCTAATCCACAACGCTCAGGGAATCACATTGTTGAAAATGGACCTCGCTAAGGCAGAATAGAAGCCAAGGAAAAAACGGACACAATGCCATTTGCAGCCCCGTAGATGAGTCTAGATGTAATCACGTGACTTGCAGTAAGTCAGAAAGTGAAAGACACATATCGTATCATATCACTTATAGGTGTTACCTAAAAATGGATACCAGGGCAGATATTTCCACGGAGAAGGGCAATCACAGACTCATTAAACAAACTTATGGTTCACCAATGGTAAGGTGTGAGGATTGGTTTCATTACGATATCGGGGTTAACAGACATATACAAACACAGGTGACATATATAATCACAAAAGACCTACGGAATACCAAGAGAAGACTACTCAACACTCTGTCATAACGTACATGGGAAAAGGATCCCAGGAATGTCAGACATCTGTATATGTGTAAAAGAACCACATCTTCCACACCTACAACAAGCCAAACATTGTAATCAAACTTGCTGTAATAAAAAATAAAAAAAATAAATTAAAAACACGAAGAAGATGTAGTGAGACAAACTTGAGGGGCTTTCTCCTGGCACATTCCATTCTAAATTCCAATCTAGAACACGACTTCCACTGAGGCTCTGTTGCCCTCTTAACCAGATTTGGTAAGAGAGAACTGCTGCCACCTTGTGGCCGTTTCACACAACAGCAGCTTTAATCCCAGCGCTAATGGTCCATTGATATTTAAAATCATTGCAGGCCTGTAAATCACACCTGCCCTGAAAACAAATCCTGGGGTCACATATCGACCAAAAAATTCAAAGGACGTCCATATTTCAAAATGACCGTTTCAAAAGGCATATTTTACGCACATTAGTGTTCTGCTTCTTTTTCTTTCTTTCCTTTTTTGTTAAAAAAACGGGAATGGAAAAAGGCATCCCTCAGAATGGGCGAAAATCGTTGCAAACGAATCAATGGACAAAGGTTTAATCTCCAATATATATAAACAGCTCATGCAGCTTAATATTAAAAAAACAAACAACCCAATACAAAAATGGGCAGAAGATCTAAAGAGACGTTTCTTCAAAGGAGACACAGAGATGGCCAAGAGGCACATGAAAAGCTGCTCAACAGCACTAATCATTAGAGAAATGCAAATCAAAACTACAATGAGGTATCACCTCACACCTGTTAGAATCGGCATCATCAGGAAATCTACAAACAACCAATTCTGGGGAGGGTGTGGACAAAAGGAGCCCTCTTCCACTATTGGTGGGAATGTAAATTGATACAGTCACTATGGAGAACAGTATGGAGTTTCGTTTTAAAAAACTAGAAATAGAATTACCATCTGATCCAGCAATTCCACGTCTGGGCATATACCCAGAGAAAACCATAAATCAAAAAGGCACATTCACCACAATGTTCATTGCAGCACTATTTACAATAGCCAGGTAATGGAAGCAACCTAAATGCCCACAGACAGATGAATGGATAAAGATGTGGTACATATATAAAATGGAATATTATTCGGCCATAAAGCGGAATGAAACTGGGTCATTTGTAGAGACATCGATGGATCGAGAGACTGTCATACAGAATGAAGTAAGTCAGAAAGAGGAAAACAAATATTGTATATTAATGCATATATGTGGAACCTAAAAAATGGTACAGATGAAATGATTTGCAGGGAAGAAATAGAGACACAGAGGTAGAGAACAAACGTATGGACACCAAGTATGGGAAGCCATGGGGTGGTGGTGGTGGGATGAGTTGGGAGATTGGGATTGACCTGTATACATGTATATGCATAAAATACATAACTAATAATAACCTGCTGTATAAAAAAATAAATAAAATTAAATTTCAAAAGTTTAAAAAAATAAAATTTAAAAATAAAACAGAACAAAGTTCTTCCCTTCACACAGATGTATTTATAGGAATGAATTATTTCAATGCTTATATCTATAAATACATAAAAGAGGAATAAAATCTAACTTAAACCATAAAAGAAAAAAAAAACCCTGAACCCACCAGTTATACACAGGAAAACCCTATCAGGGCACTTGCTCCAGCGGTAAACAATTCTAAAATTGGCCAAGGTGGGGGATCATCTCCCATACAGCCAGCAACCCACTCCCCACGCAAGGATCGTCCTCATTGCAAAGCTGGGGGACCCTGCCGAGGCATCTGTGAGTAAACGTGAGCTGAGCCCCAGGCCAGCTGCTGCTGAACTGTTCCCACCCTTCCCAGGTAAAACACCTGAAGATGTACAATGGCTTGAAAGCCTAGATGAAGGGCCGTGGAGCCACACCAGCGACAGCACGCAGGCCACATTGGTGCCTGCAGGCCAGCCAGGGTGGTCCTGGTCCCGGGCGCTCTTCCGGAAGCTTTCCATTGCCCTGCCTGAGATACCCCTCCTGTCCCGGCCCCCACGGCTCTTTTCCTTCCTCATCTCTGTCCGGAGAGAAATTCCAGCGGAAGGTATGGGTGACACATCCTCTACTTTACAGGTGGCAGCCGGGCAACCCCTTCAGAAAATCTAGTAGAGCAGCCCTTACACTGGGCCACCAACAAAGCTGTGGCCCCTCACTCCCTCCCACCAGCACAGCCCCGAGACTGCTGACGGGGCAGAGAATATGGAGTCAGGCACAGCTTCAGGCGCTATTGCCGCCTGGAGCGCTGTTTATATTGACCTCAACCAGGCACACCTGGGGAGGGCCGGCCGGCAGGGTAAGGCTGGCCAGGTCAGCTAATCCACAACGCTCAGGGAATCACATTGTTGAAAATGGACCTCGCTAAGGCAGAATAGAAGCCAAGGAAAAAACGGACACAATGCCATTTGCAGCCCCGTAGATGAGTCTAGATGTAATCACGTGACTTGCAGTAAGTCAGAAAGTGAAAGACACATATCGTATCATATCACTTATAGGTGTTACCTAAAAATGGATACCAGGGCAGATATTTCCACGGAGAAGGGCAATCACAGACTCATTAAACAAACTTATGGTTCACCAATGGTAAGGTGTGAGGATTGGTTTCATTACGATATCGGGGTTAACAGACATATACAAACACAGGTGACATATATAATCACAAAAGACCTACGGAATACCAAGAGAAGACTACTCAACACTCTGTCATAACGTACATGGGAAAAGGATCCCAGGAATGTCAGACATCTGTATATGTGTAAAAGAACCACATCTTCCACACCTACAACAAGCCAAACATTGTAATCAAACTTGCTGTAATAAAAAATAAAAAAATAAATTAAAAACACGAAGAAGATGTAGTGAGACAAACTTGAGGGGCTTTCTCCTGGCACATTCCATTCTAAATTCCAATCTAGAACACGACTTCCACTGAGGCTCTGTTGCCCTCTTAACCAGATTTGGTAAGAGAGAACTGCTGCCACCTTGTGGCCGTTTCACACAACAGCAGCTTTAATCCCAGCGCTAATGGTCCATTGATATTTAAAATCATTGCAGGCCTGTAAATCACACCTGCCCTGAAAACAAATCCTGGGGTCACATATCGACCAAAAAATTCAAAGGACGTCCATATTTCAAAATGACCGTTTCAAAAGGCATATTTTACGCACATTAGTGTTCTGCTTCTTTTTCTTTCTTTCCTTTTTTGTTAAAAAAACGGGAATGGAAAAAGGCATCCCTCAGAATGGGCGAAAATCGTTGCAAACGAATCAATGGACAAAGGTTTAATCTCCAATATATATAAACAGCTCATGCAGCTTAATATTAAAAAAACAAACAACCCAATACAAAAATGGGCAGAAGATCTAAAGAGACGTTTCTTCAAAGGAGACACAGAGATGGCCAAGAGGCACATGAAAAGCTGCTCAACAGCACTAATTATTAGAGAAATGCAAATCAAAACTACAATGAGGTATCACCTCACACCTGTTAGAATCGGCATCATCAGGAAATCTACAAACAACCAATTCTGGGGAGGGTGTGGACAAAAGGAGCCCTCTTCCACTATTGGTGGGAATGTAAATTGATACAGTCACTATGGAGAACAGTATGGAGTTTCCTTAAAAAAAAGTAGAAATAGAATTACCATCTGATCCAGGAATCCCACGTCGGGTCATATACACAGAGAAAACCATAAATCAAAAAGGCACATTCACCACAATGTTCATTGTAGCACTATTTACAATAGCCAGGTAATGGAAGCAAACTAAATGCCCACAGACAGATGAATGGATAAAGATGTGGTACATATATAAAATGGAATATTATTCGGCCATAAAGCGGAATGAAACTGGGTCATTTGTAGAGACATCGATGGATCGAGAGACTGTCATACAGAATGAAGTAAGTCAGAAAGAGGAAAACAAATATTGTATATTAATGCATATATGTGGAACCTAAAAAATGGTACAGATGAACTGATTTGCAGGGAAGAAATAGAGACACAGAGGTAGAGAACAAACGTATGGACACCAAGTATGGGAAGCCATGGGGTGGTGGTGGTGGGATGAGTTGGGAGATTGGGATTGACCTGTATACATGTATATGCATAAAATACATAACTAATAATAACCTTCTGTATAAAAAAATAAATAAAATTAAATTTCAAAAGTTTAAAAAAATAAAATTTAAAAATAAAACAGAAAAAAGTTCTTCCCTTCACACAGATGTATTTATAGGAATGAATTATTTCAATGCTTATATCTATAAATACATAAAAGAGGAATAAAATCTAACTTAAACCATAAAAGAAAAAAAAAACCTGAACCCACCAGTTATACACAGGAAAACCCTATCAGGGCACTTGCTCCAGCGGTAAACAATTCTAAAATTGGCCAAGGTGGGGGATCATCTCCCATACAGCCAGCAACCCACTCCCCACGCAAGGATCGTCCTCATTGCAAAGCTGGGGGACCCTGCCGAGGCATCTGTGAGTAAACGTGAGCTGAGCCCCAGGCCAGCTGCTGCTGAACTGTTCCCACCCTTCCCAGGTAAAACACCTGAAGATGTACAATGGCTTGAAAGCCTAGATGAAGGGCCGTGGAGCCACACCAGCGACAGCACGCAGGCCACATTGGTGCCTGCAGGCCAGCCAGGGTGGTCCTGGTCCCGGGCGCTCTTCCGGAAGCTTTCCATTGCCCTGCCTGAGATACCCCTCCTGTCCCGGCCCCCACGGCTCTTTTCCTTCCTCATCTCTGTCCGGAGAGAAATTCCAGCGGAAGGTATGGGTGACACATCCTCTACTTTACAGGTGGCAGCCGGGCAACCCCTTCAGAAAATCTAGTAGAGCAGCCCTTACACTGGGCCACCAACAAAGCTGTGGCCCCTCACTCCCTCCCACCAGCACAGCCCCGAGACTGCTGACGGGGCAGAGAATATGGAGTCAGGCACAGCTTCAGGCGCTATTGCCGCCTGGAGCGCTGTTTATATTGACCTCAACCAGGCACACCTGGGGAGGGCCGGCCGGCAGGGTAAGGCTGGCCAGGTCAGCTAATCCACAACGCTCAGGGAATCACATTGTTGAAAATGGACCTCGCTAAGGCAGAATAGAAGCCAAGGAAAAAACGGACACAATGCCATTTGCAGCCCCGTAGATGAGTCTAGATGTAATCACGTGACTTGCAGTAAGTCAGAAAGTGAAAGACACATATCGTATCATATCACTTATAGGTGTTACCTAAAAATGGATACCAGGGCAGATATTTCCACGGAGAAGGGCAATCACAGACTCATTAAACAAACTTATGGTTCACCAATGGTAAGGTGTGAGGATTGGTTTCATTACGATATCGGGGTTAACAGACATATACAAACACAGGTGACATATATAATCACAAAAGACCTACGGAATACCAAGAGAAGACTACTCAACACTCTGTCATAACGTACATGGGAAAAGGATCCCAGGAATGTCAGACATCTGTATATGTGTAAAAGAACCACATCTTCCACACCTACAACAAGCCAAACATTGTAATCAAACTTGCTGTAATAAAAAATAAAAAAAATAAATTAAAAACACGAAGAAGATGTAGTGAGACAAACTTGAGGGGCTTTCTCCTGGCACATTCCATTCTAAATTCCAATCTAGAACACGACTTCCACTGAGGCTCTGTTGCCCTCTTAACCAGATTTGGTAAGAGAGAACTGCTGCCACCTTGTGGCCGTTTCACACAACAGCAGCTTTAATCCCAGCGCTAATGGTCCATTGATATTTAAAATCATTGCAGGCCTGTAAATCACACCTGCCCTGAAAACAAATCCTGGGGTCACATATCGACCAAAAAATTCAAAGGACGTCCATATTTCAAAATGACCGTTTCAAAAGGCATATTTTACGCACATTAGTGTTCTGCTTCTTTTTCTTTCTTTCCTTTTTTGTTAAAAAAACGGGAATGGAAAAAGGCATCCCTCAGAATGGGCGAAAATCGTTGCAAACGAATCAATGGACAAAGGTTTAATCTCCAATATATATAAACAGCTCATGCAGCTTAATATTAAAAAAACAAACAACCCAATACAAAAATGGGCAGAAGATCTAAAGAGACGTTTCTTCAAAGGAGACACAGAGATGGCCAAGAGGCACATGAAAAGCTGCTCAACAGCACTAATTATTAGAGAAATGCAAATCAAAACTACAATGAGGTATCACCTCACACCTGTTAGAATCGGCATCATCAGGAAATCTACAAACAACCAATTCTGGGGAGGGTGTGGACAAAAGGAGCCCTCTTCCACTATTGGTGGGAATGTAAATTGATACAGTCACTATGGAGAACAGTATGGAGTTTCCTTAAAAAAAAGTAGAAATAGAATTACCATCTGATCCAGGAATCCCACGTCGGGTCATATACACAGAGCAAACCATAAATCAAAAAGGCACATTCACCACAATGTTCATTGTAGCACTATTTACAATAGCCAGGTAATGGAAGCAACCTAAATGCCCACAGACAGATGAATGGATAAAGATGTGGTACATATATAAAATGGAATATTATTCGGCCATAAAGCGGAATGAAACTGGGTCATTTGTAGAGACATCGATGGATCGAGAGACTGTCATACAGAATGAAGTAAGTCAGAAAGAGGAAAACAAATATTGTATATTAATGCATATATGTGGAACCTAAAAAATGGTACAGATGAACTGATTTGCAGGGAAGAAATAGAGACACAGAGGTAGAGAACAAACGTATGGACACCAAGTATGGGAAGCCATGGGGTGGTGGTGGTGGGATGAGTTGGGAGATTGGGATTGACCTGTATACATGTATATGCATAAAATACATAACTAATAATAACCTGCTGTATAAAAAAATAAATAAAATTAAATTTCAAAAGTTTAAAAAAATAAAATTTAAAAATAAAACAGAAAAAAGTTCTTCCCTTCACACAGATGTATTTATAGGAATGAATTATTTCAATGCTTATATCTATAAATACATAAAAGAGGAATAAAATCTAACTTAAACCATAAAAGAAAAAAAAAAAACCCTGAACCCACCAGTTATACACAGGAAAACCCTATCAGGGCACTTGCTCCAGCGGTAAACAATTCTAAAATTGGCCAAGGTGGGGGATCATCTCCCATACAGCCAGCAACCCACTCCCCACGCAAGGATCGTCCTCATTGCAAAGCTGGGGGACCCTGCCGAGGCATCTGTGAGTAAACGTGAGCTGAGCCCCAGGCCAGCTGCTGCTGAACTGTTCCCACCCTTCCCAGGTAAAACACCTGAAGATGTACAATGGCTTGAAAGCCTAGATGAAGGGCCGTGGAGCCACACCAGCGACAGCACGCAGGCCACATTGGTGCCTGCAGGCCAGCCAGGGTGGTCCTGGTCCCGGGCGCTCTTCCGGAAGCTTTCCATTGCCCTGCCTGAGATACCCCTCCTGTCCCGGCCCCCACGGCTCTTTTCCTTCCTCATCTCTGTCCGGAGAGAAATTCCAGCGGAAGGTATGGGTGACACATCCTCTACTTTACAGGTGGCAGCCGGGCAACCCCTTCAGAAAATCTAGTAGAGCAGCCCTTACACTGGGCCACCAACAAAGCTGTGGCCCCTCACTCCCTCCCACCAGCACAGCCCCGAGACTGCTGACGGGGCAGAGAATATGGAGTCAGGCACAGCTTCAGGCGCTATTGCCGCCTGGAGCGCTGTTTATATTGACCTCAACCAGGCACACCTGGGGAGGGCCGGCCGGCAGGGTAAGGCTGGCCAGGTCAGCTAATCCACAACGCTCAGGGAATCACATTGTTGAAAATGGACCTCGCTAAGGCAGAATAGAAGCCAAGGAAAAAACGGACACAATGCCATTTGCAGCCCCGTAGATGAGTCTAGATGTAATCACGTGACTTGCAGTAAGTCAGAAAGTGAAAGACACATATCGTATCATATCACTTATAGGTGTTACCTAAAAATGGATACCAGGGCAGATATTTCCACGGAGAAGGGCAATCACAGACTCATTAAACAAACTTATGGTTCACCAATGGTAAGGTGTGAGGATTGGTTTCATTACGATATCGGGGTTAACAGACATATACAAACACAGGTGACATATATAATCACAAAAGACCTACGGAATACCAAGAGAAGACTACTCAACACTCTGTCATAACGTACATGGGAAAAGGATCCCAGGAATGTCAGACATCTGTATATGTGTAAAAGAACCACATCTTCCACACCTACAACAAGCCAAACATTGTAATCAAACTTGCTGTAATAAAAAATAAAAAAAATAAATTAAAAACACGAAGAAGATGTAGTGAGACAAACTTGAGGGGCTTTCTCCTGGCACATTCCATTCTAAATTCCAATCTAGAACACGACTTCCACTGAGGCTCTGTTGCCCTCTTAACCAGATTTGGTAAGAGAGAACTGCTGCCACCTTGTGGCCGTTTCACACAACAGCAGCTTTAATCCCAGCGCTAATGGTCCATTGATATTTAAAATCATTGCAGGCCTGTAAATCACACCTGCCCTGAAAACAAATCCTGGGGTCACATATCGACCAAAAAATTCAAAGGACGTCCATATTTCAAAATGACCGTTTCAAAAGGCATATTTTACGCACATTAGTGTTCTGCTTCTTTTTCTTTCTTTCCTTTTTTGTTAAAAAAACGGGAATGGAAAAAGGCATCCCTCAGAATGGGCGAAAATCGTTGCAAACGAATCAATGGACAAAGGTTTAATCTCCAATATATATAAACAGCTCATGCAGCTTAATATTAAAAAAACAAACAACCCAATACAAAAATGGGCAGAAGATCTAAAGAGACGTTTCTTCAAAGGAGACACAGAGATGGCCAAGAGGCACATGAAAAGCTGCTCAACAGCACTAATCATTAGAGAAATGCAAATCAAAACTACAATGAGGTATCACCTCACACCTGTTAGAATCGGCATCATCAGGAAATCTACAAACAACCAATTCTGGGGAGGGTGTGGACAAAAGGAGCCCTCTTCCACTATTGGTGGGAATGTAAATTGATACAGTCACTATGGAGAACAGTATGGAGTTTCGTTTTAAAAAACTAGAAATAGAATTACCATCTGATCCAGCAATTCCACGTCTGGGCATATACCCAGAGAAAACCATAAATCAAAAAGGCACATTCACCACAATGTTCATTGCAGCACTATTTACAATAGCCAGGTAATGGAAGCAACCTAAATGCCCACAGACAGATGAATGGATAAAGATGTGGTACATATATAAAATGGAATATTATTCGGCCATAAAGCGGAATGAAACTGGGTCATTTGTAGAGACATCGATGGATCGAGAGACTGTCATACAGAATGAAGTAAGTCAGAAAGAGGAAAACAAATATTGTATATTAATGCATATATGTGGAACCTAAAAAATGGTACAGATGAAATGATTTGCAGGGAAGAAATAGAGACACAGAGGTAGAGAACAAACGTATGGACACCAAGTATGGGAAGCCATGGGGTGGTGGTGGTGGGATGAGTTGGGAGATTGGGATTGACCTGTATACATGTATATGCATAAAATACATAACTAATAATAACCTGCTGTATAAAAAAATAAATAAAATTAAATTTCAAAAGTTTAAAAAAATAAAATTTAAAAATAAAACAGAAAAAAGTTCTTCCCTTCACACAGATGTATTTATAGGAATGAATTATTTCAATGCTTATATCTATAAATACATAAAAGAGGAATAAAATCTAACTTAAACCATAAAAGAAAAAAAAAACCCTGAACCCACCAGTTATACACAGGAAAACCCTATCAGGGCACTTGCTCCAGCGGTAAACAATTCTAAAATTGGCCAAGGTGGGGGATCATCTCCCATACAGCCAGCAACCCACTCCCCACGCAAGGATCGTCCTCATTGCAAAGCTGGGGGACCCTGCCGAGGCATCTGTGAGTAAACGTGAGCTGAGCCCCAGGCCAGCTGCTGCTGAACTGTTCCCACCCTTCCCAGGTAAAACACCTGAAGATGTACAATGGCTTGAAAGCCTAGATGAAGGGCCGTGGAGCCACACCAGCGACAGCACGCAGGCCACATTGGTGCCTGCAGGCCAGCCAGGGTGGTCCTGGTCCCGGGCGCTCTTCCGGAAGCTTTCCATTGCCCTGCCTGAGATACCCCTCCTGTCCCGGCCCCCACGGCTCTTTTCCTTCCTCATCTCTGTCCGGAGAGAAATTCCAGCGGAAGGTATGGGTGACACATCCTCTACTTTACAGGTGGCAGCCGGGCAACCCCTTCAGAAAATCTAGTAGAGCAGCCCTTACACTGGGCCACCAACAAAGCTGTGGCCCCTCACTCCCTCCCACCAGCACAGCCCCGAGACTGCTGACGGGGCAGAGAATATGGAGTCAGGCACAGCTTCAGGCGCTATTGCCGCCTGGAGCGCTGTTTATATTGACCTCAACCAGGCACACCTGGGGAGGGCCGGCCGGCAGGGTAAGGCTGGCCAGGTCAGCTAATCCACAACGCTCAGGGAATCACATTGTTGAAAATGGACCTCGCTAAGGCAGAATAGAAGCCAAGGAAAAAACGGACACAATGCCATTTGCAGCCCCGTAGATGAGTCTAGATGTAATCACGTGACTTGCAGTAAGTCAGAAAGTGAAAGACACATATCGTATCATATCACTTATAGGTGTTACCTAAAAATGGATACCAGGGCAGATATTTCCACGGAGAAGGGCAATCACAGACTCATTAAACAAACTTATGGTTCACCAATGGTAAGGTGTGAGGATTGGTTTCATTACGATATCGGGGTTAACAGACATATACAAACACAGGTGACATATATAATCACAAAAGACCTACGGAATACCAAGAGAAGACTACTCAACACTCTGTCATAACGTACATGGGAAAAGGATCCCAGGAATGTCAGACATCTGTATATGTGTAAAAGAACCACATCTTCCACACCTACAACAAGCCAAACATTGTAATCAAACTTGCTGTAATAAAAAATAAAAAAAATAAATTAAAAACACGAAGAAGATGTAGTGAGACAAACTTGAGGGGCTTTCTCCTGGCACATTCCATTCTAAATTCCAATCTAGAACACGACTTCCACTGAGGCTCTGTTGCCCTCTTAACCAGATTTGGTAAGAGAGAACTGCTGCCACCTTGTGGCCGTTTCACACAACAGCAGCTTTAATCCCAGCGCTAATGGTCCATTGATATTTAAAATCATTGCAGGCCTGTAAATCACACCTGCCCTGAAAACAAATCCTGGGGTCACATATCGACCAAAAAATTCAAAGGACGTCCATATTTCAAAATGACCGTTTCAAAAGGCATATTTTACGCACATTAGTGTTCTGCTTCTTTTTCTTTCTTTCCTTTTTTGTTAAAAAAACGGGAATGGAAAAAGGCATCCCTCAGAATGGGCGAAAATCGTTGCAAACGAATCAATGGACAAAGGTTTAATCTCCAATATATATAAACAGCTCATGCAGCTTAATATTAAAAAAACAAACAACCCAATACAAAAATGGGCAGAAGATCTAAAGAGACGTTTCTTCAAAGGAGACACAGAGATGGCCAAGAGGCACATGAAAAGCTGCTCAACAGCACTAATTATTAGAGAAATGCAAATCAAAACTACAATGAGGTATCACCTCACACCTGTTAGAATCGGCATCATCAGGAAATCTACAAACAACCAATTCTGGGGAGGGTGTGGACAAAAGGAGCCCTCTTCCACTATTGGTGGGAATGTAAATTGATACAGTCACTATGGAGAACAGTATGGAGTTTCCTTAAAAAAAAGTAGAAATAGAATTACCATCTGATCCAGGAATCCCACGTCGGGTCATATACACAGAGAAAACCATAAATCAAAAAGGCACATTCACCACAATGTTCATTGTAGCACTATTTACAATAGCCAGGTAATGGAAGCAACCTAAATGCCCACAGACAGATGAATGGATAAAGATGTGGTACATATATAAAATGGAATATTATTCGGCCATAAAGCGGAATGAAACTGGGTCATTTGTAGAGACATCGATGGATCGAGAGACTGTCATACAGAATGAAGTAAGTCAGAAAGAGGAAAACAAATATTGTATATTAATGCATATATGTGGAACCTAAAAAATGGTACAGATGAACTGATTTGCAGGGAAGAAATAGAGACACAGAGGTAGAGAACAAACGTATGGACACCAAGTATGGGAAGCCATGGGGTGGTGGTGGTGGGATGAGTTGGGAGATTGGGATTGACCTGTATACATGTATATGCATAAAATACATAACTAATAATAACCTGCTGTATAAAAAAATAAATAAAATTAAATTTCAAAAGTTTAAAAAAATAAAATTTAAAAATAAAACAGAAAAAAGTTCTTCCCTTCACACAGATGTATTTATAGGAATGAATTATTTCAATGCTTATATCTATAAATACATAAAAGAGGAATAAAATCTAACTTAAACCATAAAAGAAAAAAAAAAAACCCTGAACCCACCAGTTATACACAGGAAAACCCTATCAGGGCACTTGCTCCAGCGGTAAACAATTCTAAAATTGGCCAAGGTGGGGGATCATCTCCCATACAGCCAGCAACCCACTCCCCACGCAAGGATCGTCCTCATTGCAAAGCTGGGGGACCCTGCCGAGGCATCTGTGAGTAAACGTGAGCTGAGCCCCAGGCCAGCTGCTGCTGAACTGTTCCCACCCTTCCCAGGTAAAACACCTGAAGATGTACAATGGCTTGAAAGCCTAGATGAAGGGCCGTGGAGCCACACCAGCGACAGCACGCAGGCCACATTGGTGCCTGCAGGCCAGCCAGGGTGGTCCTGGTCCCGGGCGCTCTTCCGGAAGCTTTCCATTGCCCTGCCTGAGATACCCCTCCTGTCCCGGCCCCCACGGCTCTTTTCCTTCCTCATCTCTGTCCGGAGAGAAATTCCAGCGGAAGGTATGGGTGACACATCCTCTACTTTACAGGTGGCAGCCGGGCAACCCCTTCAGAAAATCTAGTAGAGCAGCCCTTACACTGGGCCACCAACAAAGCTGTGGCCCCTCACTCCCTCCCACCAGCACAGCCCCGAGACTGCTGACGGGGCAGAGAATATGGAGTCAGGCACAGCTTCAGGCGCTATTGCCGCCTGGAGCGCTGTTTATATTGACCTCAACCAGGCACACCTGGGGAGGGCCGGCCGGCAGGGTAAGGCTGGCCAGGTCAGCTAATCCACAACGCTCAGGGAATCACATTGTTGAAAATGGACCTCGCTAAGGCAGAATAGAAGCCAAGGAAAAAACGGACACAATGCCATTTGCAGCCCCGTAGATGAGTCTAGATGTAATCACGTGACTTGCAGTAAGTCAGAAAGTGAAAGACACATATCGTATCATATCACTTATAGGTGTTACCTAAAAATGGATACCAGGGCAGATATTTCCACGGAGAAGGGCAATCACAGACTCATTAAACAAACTTATGGTTCACCAATGGTAAGGTGTGAGGATTGGTTTCATTATGATATCGGGGTTAACAGACATATACAAACACAGGTGACATATATAATCACAAAAGACCTACGGAATACCAAGAGAAGACTACTCAACACTCTGTCATAACGTACATGGGAAAAGGATCCCAGGAATGTCAGACATCTGTATATGTGTAAAAGAACCACATCTTCCACACCTACAACAAGCCAAACATTGTAATCAAACTTGCTGTAATAAAAAATGAAAAAAATAAATTAAAAACACGAAGAAGATGTAGTGAGACAAACTTGAGGGGCTTTCTCCTGGCACATTCCATTCTAAATTCCAATCTAGAACACGACTTCCACTGAGGCTCTGTTGCCTTCTTAACCAGATTTGGTAAGAGAGAACTGCTGCCACCTTGTGGCCGTTTCACACAACAGCAGCTTTAATCCCAGCGCTAATGGTCCATTGATATTTAAAATCATTGCAGGCCTGTAAATCACACCTGCCCTGAAAACAAATCCTGGGGTCACATATCGACCAAAAAATTCAAAGGACATCCATATTTCAAAATGACCGTTTCAAAAGGCATATTTTACGCACATTAGTGTTCTGCTTCTTTTTCTTTCTTTCCTTTTTTGTTAAAAAAACGGGAATGGAAAAAGGCATCCCTCAGAATGGGCGAAAATCATTGCAAACGAATCAATGGACAAAGGTTTAATCTCCAATATATATAAACAGCTCATGCAGCTTAATATTAAAAAAACAAACAACCCAATACAAAAATGGGCAGAAGATCTAAAGAGACGTTTCTTCAAAGGAGACACAGAGATGGCCAAGACGCACATGAAAAGCTGCTCAACAGCACTAATTACTAGAGAAATGCAAATCAAAACTACAATGAGGTATCACCTCACACCTGTTAGAATCGGCTTCATCAGGAAATCTACAAACAACAAATTCTGGGGAGGCTGTGGACAAAAGCAGCCCTCTTCCACTATTGGTGGGAATGTAAATTGATACAGTCACTATGGAGAACAGTATGGAATTTCTTTTTAAAAAACTAGAAATAGAATTACCATCTGATCCAGCAATTCCACGTCTGGGCATATACCCAGAGAAAACCATAAATCAAAAAGGCACATTCACCACAATGTTCATTGCAGCACTATTTACAATAGCCAGGTAATGGAAGCAACCTAAATGCCCACAGACAGATGAATGGATAAAGATGTGGTACATATATAAAATGGAATATTACTCAGCCATAAAGAGGAATGAAACTGGGTCATTTGTAGAGACATCGATGGATCTAGTGACTGTCATACAGAATGAAGTAAGTCAGAAAGAGGAAAACAAATATTGTATATTAATGCATATATGTGGAACCTAAAAAATGGTACAGATGAAATGATTTGCAGGGAAGAAATAGAGACACAGAGGTAGAGAACAAACGTATGGACACCAAGTATGGGAAGCCATGGGGTGGTGGTGGTGGGATGAGTTGGGAGATTGGGATTGACCTGTATACATGTATATGCATAAAATACATAACTAATAATAACCTGCTGTATAACAAATAAATAATATTAAATTTCAAAATTTAAAAAAAATAAAATTTAATAATAAAACAGAAAAAAAGTTCTTCCCTTCACACAGATGTATTTATAGGAATGAATTATTTCCATGCCTATATCTATAAATACATAAAAGAGGAATAAAATCTAACTTAAACCATAAAAGAAAAAAAAACCCTGAACCCACCAGTTATACAAAGGAAAACCCTATCAGGGCACTTGCTCCAGCGGTAAACAATTCTGAAATTGGTCAGACGTTGGGAACCATCTCCCATACAGCCAGCAACCCACCCCCCACGCAAGGAGCGTCCTCATTGCAAAGCTGGGGGACCATGCCGAGGTTTCTGTGAGTAAACGTGAGCTGAGCCCCAGGCCAGGTGCTGCTGAACTGTTCCCACCCTTTCCAGGTAAAACACCTGAAGATGTACAAGGGCTTGAAAGCCTAGATGAAGGGCCGTGGAGCCACACCAGCGACAGCACGCAGGCCAACTTGGTGCCTGCAGGCCAGCCAGGTTGGTCCTGGCCCCGGGCGCTCTTCCGGAAGCTTTCCATTGCCCTGCCTGAGATACCCCTCCTTTCCCGGCCCCCACTGCTTTTTTCCTTCCTCACCTCTGTCCGGAGAGAAATTCCAGCGGAAGGTATGGGTGACACATCCTCTTCTTTACAGGTGGCAGCCTGGAAACCCATGCAGAAAGGCCAGAAGGGCCCCCCTCACACTGGGCCACCAACAAAGCTGTGGCCCCTCACTCCCTCCCACCAGCACAGCCCTGAGACTGCTGACGGGGCAGAGGATATGGAGTCAGGCACAGCTGCAGGTCCTATTGCCGCCTGGAGCGCTGTTTATATTGACCTCAACCAGGCACACCTGGGGAGGGCCGGCCGGCAGGGTAAGGCTGCCCAGTTCAGCTTATCCACAACCCTCAGGGAATCACATTTTTGAAAATGGACCTCGCTAAGGCAGAAGAGAAGCCAAGGAACAAAAGTACACAATGCCATTTGCAGCCCCGTAGATGAGTCTAGAGGTAATCACGTGACTTGTAGTAAGTCAGAAAGTGAAAGACACATATCGTATCATATCACTTATAGGTGTTACCTAAAAATGGATACCAGGGCAGATATTTCCATGGAGAAGAGCAATCACAGATTCATTAAACAAACGTATGGTTCACCAATGGAAAGGTGTGAGGATTTGTTGCATTACGATATCGGGGCTAACAGACATATATGAACACAGGTGACATATATAATAACCAAACACCTACAGAATACCAAGAGAAGACTACTTAACATTCTGTCATAACATACATGGGAAAAGGATCCCAGGAAGATCAGACATCTGTATATGTGTAAAAGAACCACATCTTCCACACCTACAACAAACCAAACATTGTAATCAAACTTGCTGTAATAAAAAATAAAAAAAATAAATTAAAAGCACGAACAAGATGTAGTGAGACAAACTTGAGGGGCTTTCTCCTGGCACATTCCATTCTAAATTCCAATCTAGAACACGACTTCCACTGAGGCTCTGTTGCCCTAGTCACCAGATTTGGTAAGGAAGAACTGCTGCCATCTTGTGGCCGTTTCACACAACAGCAGCTTTAATCCCAGCGCTATTGGTCCATTGATATTCAAAATCATTGCAGGCCTGTAAATCACACCTACCCTGAAAACAAATCCTGGGGTCACATATCGACCAAAAAATTCAAAGGACGTCCATATTTCAAAAGGACCGTTTCAAAAGGCATATTTTACGCACATTAGTGTTCTGCTTCTTTTTCTTTCTTTCCTTTTCTTGTTAAAAAAAACGGGAATGGAAAAAGGCATCCCTCAGAATGGGCGAAAATCGTTGCAAACGAATCAATGGACAAAGGTTTAATCTCCAATATATATAAACAGCTCATGCAGCTCAATATTAAAAAAACAAACAACCCAATACAAAAATGGGCAGAAGATCTAAAGAGAGGTTTCTTTAAAGAAGACACAGAGATGGCCAAGACGCACATGAAAAGCTGCTCAACAGCACTAATTATTAGAGAAATGCAAATCAAAACTACAATGAGGTATCACCTCACACCTGTTAGAATCGGCATCATCAGGAAATCTACAAAGAACAAATTCTGGGGAGGGTGTGGACAAAAGGAGCCCTCTTCCACTATTGGTGGGAATGTAAATTGATACAGTCACTGTGGAGAACAGTATGGAGTTTCCTTAAAAAAAAGTAGAAATAGAATTACCATCTGATCCAGGAATCCCACGTCGGGTCATATACACAGAGAAAACCATAAATCAAAAAGGCACATTCACCACAATGTTCATTGTAGCACTATTTACAATAGCCAGGTAATGGAAGCAACCTAAATGCCCACAGACAGATGAATGGATAAAGATGTGGTACATATATAAAATGGAATATTATTCGGCCATAAAGCAGAATGAAACTGGGTCATTTGTAGAGACATCGATGGATCGAGAGACTGTCATACAGAATGAAGTAAGTCAGAAAGAGGAAAACAAGTATTGTATATTAATGCATATATGTGGAACCTAAAAAATGGTACAGATGAAATGATTTGCAGGGAAGAAATAGAGACACAGAGGTAGAGAACAAACGTATGGACACCAAGTATGGGAAGCCATGGGGTGGTGGTGGTGGGGTGAGTTGGGAGATTGGGATTGACCTGTATACATGTATATGCATAAAATACATAACTAATAATAACCTGCTGTATAAAAAAATAAATAAAATTAAATTTCAAAAGTTTAAAAAAATAAAATTTAAAAATAAAACAGAAAAAAGTTCTTCCCTTCACACAGATGTATTTATAGGAATGAATTATTTCAATGCTTATATCTATAAATACATAAAAGAGGAATAAAATCTAACTTAAACCATAAAAGAAAAAAAAAACCCTGAACCCACCAGTTATACACAGGAAAACCCTATCAGGGCACTTGCTCCAGCGGTAAACAATTCTAAAATTGGCCAAGGTGGGGGATCATCTCCCATACAGCCAGCAACCCACTCCCCACGCAAGGATCGTCCTCATTGCAAAGCTGGGGGACCCTGCCGAGGCATCTGTGAGTAAACGTGAGCTGAGCCCCAGGCCAGCTGCTGCTGAACTGTTCCCACCCTTCCCAGGTAAAACACCTGAAGATGTACAATGGCTTGAAAGCCTAGATGAAGGGCCGTGGAGCCACACCAGCGACAGCACGCAGGCCACATTGGTGCCTGCAGGCCAGCCAGGGTGGTCCTGGTCCCGGGCGCTCTTCCGGGAGCTTTCCATTGCCCTGCCTGAGATACCCCTCCTGTCCCGGCCCCCACGGCTCTTTTCCTTCCTCATCTCTGTCCGGAGAGAAATTCCAGCGGAAGGTATGGGTGACACATCCTCTACTTTACAGGTGGCAGCCGGGCAACCCCTTCAGAAAATCTAGTAGAGCAGCCCTTACACTGGGCCACCAACAAAGCTGTGGCCCCTCACTCCCTCCCACCAGCACAGCCCCGAGACTGCTGACGGGGCAGAGAATATGGAGTCAGGCACAGCTTCAGGCGCTATTGCCGCCTGGAGCGCTGTTTATATTGACCTCAACCAGGCACACCTGGGGAGGGCCGGCCGGCAGGGTAAGGCTGGCCAGGTCAGCTAATCCACAACGCTCAGGGAATCACATTGTTGAAAATGGACCTCGCTAAGGCAGAATAGAAGCCAAGGAAAAAACGGACACAATGCCATTTGCAGCCCCGTAGATGAGTCTAGATGTAATCACGTGACTTGCAGTAAGTCAGAAAGTGAAAGACACATATCGTATCATATCACTTATAGGTGTTACCTAAAAATGGATACCAGGGCAGATATTTCCACGGAGAAGGGCAATCACAGACTCATTAAACAAACTTATGGTTCACCAATGGTAAGGTGTGAGGATTGGTTTCATTACGATATCGGGGTTAACAGACATATACAAACACAGGTGACATATATAATCACAAAAGACCTACGGAATACCAAGAGAAGACTACTCAACACTCTGTCATAACGTACATGGGAAAAGGATCCCAGGAATGTCAGACATCTGTATATGTGTAAAAGAACCACATCTTCCACACCTACAACAAGCCAAACATTGTAATCAAACTTGCTGTAATAAAAAATAAAAAAAATAAATTAAAAACACGAAGAAGATGTAGTGAGACAAACTTGAGGGGCTTTCTCCTGGCACATTCCATTCTAAATTCCAATCTAGAACACGACTTCCACTGAGGCTCTGTTGCCCTCTTAACCAGATTTGGTAAGAGAGAACTGCTGCCACCTTGTGGCCGTTTCACACAACAGCAGCTTTAATCCCAGCGCTAATGGTCCATTGATATTTAAAATCATTGCAGGCCTGTAAATCACACCTGCCCTGAAAACAAATCCTGGGGTCACATATCGACCAAAAAATTCAAAGGACGTCCATATTTCAAAATGACCGTTTCAAAAGGCATATTTTACGCACATTAGTGTTCTGCTTCTTTTTCTTTCTTTCCTTTTTTGTTAAAAAAACGGGAATGGAAAAAGGCATCCCTCAGAATGGGCGAAAATCGTTGCAAACGAATCAATGGACAAAGGTTTAATCTCCAATATATATAAACAGCTCATGCAGCTTAATATTAAAAAAACAAACAACCCAATACAAAAATGGGTAGAAGATCTAAAGAGACGTTTCTTCAAAGAAGACACAGAGATGGCCAAGACGCACATGAAAAGCTGCTCAACAGCACTAATTACTAGAGAAATGCAAAGCAAAACTACAATGAGGTATCACCTCACACCTGTTAGAATCGGCTTCATCAGGAAATCTACAAACAACAAATTCTGGGGAGGGTGTGGACAAAAGGAGCCCTCTTCCACTATTGGTGGGAATGTAAATTGATACAGTCACTATGGAGAACAGTATGGAGTTTCGTTTTAAAAAACTAGAAATAGAATTACCATCTGATCCAGCAATTCCACGTCTGGGCATATACCCAGAGAAAACCATAAATCAAAAAGGCACATTCACCACAATGTTCATTGCAGCACTATTTATAATAGCCAGGTAATGGAAGCAACCTAAATGCCCACAGACAGATGAATGGATAAAGATGTGGTACATATATAAAATGGAATATTATTCGGCCATAAAGCGGAATGAAACTGGGTCATTTGTAGAGACATCGATGGATCGAGAGACTGTCATACAGAATGAAGTAAGTCAGAAAGAGGAAAACAAGTATTGTATATTAATGCATATATGTGGAACCTAAAAAATGGTACAGATGAAATGATTTGCAGGGAAGAAATAGAGACACAGAGGTAGAGAACAAACGTATGGACACCAAGTATGGGAAGCCATGGGGTGGTGGTGGTGGGATGAGTTGGGAGATTGGGATTGACCTGTATACATGTATATGCATAAAATACATAACTAATAATAACCTGCTGTATAAAAAAATAAATAAAATTAAATTTCAAAAGTTTAAAAAAATAAAATTTAAAAATAAAACAGAAAAAAGTTCTTCCCTTCACACAGATGTATTTATAGGAATGAATTATTTCAATGCTTATATCTATAAATACATAAAAGAGGAATAAAATCTAACTTAAACCATAAAAGAAAAAAAAAACCCTGAACCCACCAGTTATACACAGGAAAACCCTATCAGGGCACTTGCTCCAGCGGTAAACAATTCTAAAATTGGCCAAGGTGGGGGATCATCTCCCATACAGCCAGCAACCCACTCCCCACGCAAGGATCGTCCTCATTGCAAAGCTGGGGGACCCTGCCGAGGCATCTGTGAGTAAACGTGAGCTGAGCCCCAGGCCAGCTGCTGCTGAACTGTTCCCACCCTTCCCAGGTAAAACACCTGAAGATGTACAATGGCTTGAAAGCCTAGATGAAGGGCCGTGGAGCCACACCAGCGACAGCACGCAGGCCACATTGGTGCCTGCAGGCCAGCCAGGGTGGTCCTGGTCCCGGGCGCTCTTCCGGAAGCTTTCCATTGCCCTGCCTGAGATACCCCTCCTGTCCCGGCCCCCATGGCTCATTTCCTTCCTCATCTCTGTCCGGAGAGAAATTCCAGCGGAAGGTATGGGTGACACATCCTCTACTTTACAGGTGGCAGCCGGGCAACCCCTTCAGAAAATCTAGTAGAGCAGCCCTTACACTGGGCCACCAACAAAGCTGTGGCCCCTCACTCCCTCCCACCAGCACAGCCCCGAGACTGCTGACGGGGCAGAGAATATGGAGTCAGGCACAGCTTCAGGCGCTATTGCCGCCTGGAGCGCTGTTTATATTGACCTCAACCAGGCACACCTGGGGAGGGCCGGCCGGCAGGGTAAGGCTGGCCAGGTCAGCTAATCCACAACGCTCAGGGAATCACATTGTTGAAAATGGACCTCGCTAAGGCAGAATAGAAGCCAAGAGAAAAACGGACACAATGCCATTTGCAGCCCCGTAGATGAGTCTAGATGTAATCACGTGACTTGCAGTAAGTCAGAAAGTGAAAGACACATATCGTATCATATCACTTATAGGTGTTACCTAAAAATGGATACCAGGGCAGATATTTCCACGGAGAAGGGCAATCACAGACTCATTAAACAAACTTATGGTTCACCAATGGTAAGGTGTGAGGATTGGTTTCATTACGATATCGGGGTTAACAGACATATACAAACACAGGTGACATATATAATCACAAAAGACCTACGGAATACCAAGAGAAGACTACTCAACACTCTGTCATAACGTACATGGGAAAAGGATCCCAGGAATGTCAGACATCTGTATATGTGTAAAAGAACCACATCTTCCACACCTACAACAAGCCAAACATTGTAATCAAACTTGCTGTAATAAAAAATAAAAAAAATAAATTAAAAACACGAAGAAGATGTAGTGAGACAAACTTGAGGGGCTTTCTCCTGGCACATTCCATTCTAAATTCCAATCTAGAACACGACTTCCACTGAGGTTCTGTTGCCCTCTTAACCAGATTTGGTAAGAGAGAACTGCTGCCACCTTGTGGCCGTTTCACACAACAGCAGCTTTAATCCCAGCGCTAATGGTCCATTGATATTTAAAATCATTGCAGGCCTGTAAATCACACCTGCCCTGAAAACAAATCCTGGGGTCACATATCGACCAAAAAATTCAAAGGACGTCCATATTTCAAAATGACCGTTTCAAAAGGCATATTTTACGCACATTAGTGTTCTGCTTCTTTTTCTTTCTTTCCTTTTTTGTTAAAAAAACGGGAATGGAAAAAGGCATCCCTCAGAATGGGCGAAAATCGTTGCAAACGAATCAATGGACAAAGGTTTAATCTCCAATATATATAAACAGCTCATGCAGCTTAATATTAAAAAAACAAACAACCCAATACAAAAATGGGCAGAAGATCGAAAGAGACGTTTCTTCAAAGGAGACACAGAGATGGCCAAGAGGCACATGAAAAGCTGCTCAACAGCACTAATTATTAGAGAAATGCAAATCAAAACTACAATGAGGTATCACCTCACACCTGTTAGAATCGGCTTCATCAGGAAATCTACAAACAACAAATTCTGGGGAGGGTGTGGACAAAAGGAGCCCTCTTCCACTATTGGTGGGAATGTAAATTGATACAGTCACTATGGAGAACAGTATGGAGTTTCCTTAAAAAAAAGTAGAAATAGAATTACCATCTGATCCAGGAATCCCACGTCGGGTCATATACACAGAGAAAACCATAAATCAAAAAGGCACATTCACCACAATGTTCATTGTAGCACTATTTACAATAGCCAGGTAATGGAAGCAACCTAAATGCCCACAGACAGATGAATGGATAAAGATGTGGTACATATATAAAATGGAATATTATTCGGCCATAAAGCGGAATGAAACTGGGTCATTTGTAGAGACATCGATGGATCGAGAGACTGTCATACAGAATGAAGTAAGTCAGAAAGAGGAAAACAAGTATTGTATATTAATGCATATATGTGGAACCTAAAAAATGGTACAGATGAAATGATTTGCAGGGAAGAAATAGAGACACAGAGGTAGAGAACAAACGTATGGACACCAAGTATGGGAAGCCATGGGGTGGTGGTGGTGGGATGAGTTGGGAGATTGGGATTGACCTGTATACATATATATGCATAAAATACATAACTAATAATAACCTGCTGTATAAAAAAATAAATAAAATTAAATTTCAAAAGTTTAAAAAAATAAAATTTAAAAATAAAACAGAAAAAAGTTCTTCCCTTCACACAGATGTATTTATAGGAATGAATTATTTCAATGCTTATATCTATAAATACATAAAAGAGGAATAAAATCTAACTTAAACCATAAAAGAAAAAAAAAACCCTGAACCCACCAGTTATACACAGGAAAACCCTATCAGGGCACTTGCTCCAGCGGTAAACAATTCTAAAATTGGCCAAGGTGGGGGATCATCTCCCATACAGCCAGCAACCCACTCCCCACGCAAGGATCGTCCTCATTGCAAAGCTGGGGGACCCTGCCGAGGCATCTGTGAGTAAACGTGAGCTGAGCCCCAGGCCAGCTGCTGCTGAACTGTTCCCACCCTTCCCAGGTAAAACACCTGAAGATGTACAATGGCTTGAAAGCCTAGATGAAGGGCCGTGGAGCCACACCAGCGACAGCACGCAGGCCACATTGGTGCCTGCAGGCCAGCCAGGGTGGTCCTGGTCCCGGGCGCTCTTCCGGGAGCTTTCCATTGCCCTGCCTGAGATACCCCTCCTGTCCCGGCCCCCACGGCTCTTTTCCTTCCTCATCTCTGTCCGGAGAGAAATTCCAGCGGAAGGTATGGGTGACACATCCTCTACTTTACAGGTGGCAGCCGGGCAACCCCTTCAGAAAATCTAGTAGAGCAGCCCTTACACTGGGCCACCAACAAAGCTGTGGCCCCTCACTCCCTCCCACCAGCACAGCCCCGAGACTGCTGACGGGGCAGAGAATATGGAGTCAGGCACAGCTTCAGGCGCTATTGCCGCCTGGAGCGCTGTTTATATTGACCTCAACCAGGCACACCTGGGGAGGGCCGGCCGGCAGGGTAAGGCTGGCCAGGTCAGCTAATCCACAACGCTCAGGGAATCACATTGTTGAAAATGGACCTCGCTAAGGCAGAATAGAAGCCAAGGAAAAAACGGACACAATGCCATTTGCAGCCCCGTAGATGAGTCTAGATGTAATCACGTGACTTGCAGTAAGTCAGAAAGTGAAAGACACATATCGTATCATATCACTTATAGGTGTTACCTAAAAATGGATACCAGGGCAGATATTTCCACGGAGAAGGGCAATCACAGACTCATTAAACAAACTTATGGTTCACCAATGGTAAGGTGTGAGGATTGGTTTCATTACGATATCGGGGTTAACAGACATATACAAACACAGGTGACATATATAATCACAAAAGACCTACGGAATACCAAGAGAAGACTACTCAACACTCTGTCATAACGTACATGGGAAAAGGATCCCAGGAATGTCAGACATCTGTATATGTGTAAAAGAACCACATCTTCCACACCTACAACAAGCCAAACATTGTAATCAAACTTGCTGTAATAAAAAATGAAAAAAATAAATTAAAAACACGAAGAAGATGTAGTGAGACAAACTTGAGGGGCTTTCTCCTGGCACATTCCATTCTAAATTCCAATCTAGAACACGACTTCCACTGAGGCTCTGTTGCCCTCTTAACCAGATTTGGTAAGAGAGAACTGCTGCCACCTTGTGGCCGTTTCACACAACAGCAGCTTTAATCCCAGCGCTAATGGTCCATTGATATTTAAAATCATTGCAGGCCTGTAAATCACACCTGCCCTGAAAACAAATCCTGGGGTCACATATCGACCAAAAAATTCAAAGGACGTCCATATTTCAAAATGACCGTTTCAAAAGGCATATTTTACGCACATTAGTGTTCTGCTTCTTTTTCTTTCTTTCCTTTTTTGTTAAAAAAACGGGAATGGAAAAAGGCATCCCTCAGAATGGGCGAAAATCGTTGCAAACGAATCAATGGACAAAGGTTTAATCTCCAATATATATAAACAGCTCATGCAGCTTAATATTAAAAAAACAAACAACCCAATACAAAAATGGGCAGAAGATCTAAAGAGACGTTTCTTCAAAGGAGACACAGAGATGGCCAAGAGGCACATGAAAAGCTGCTCAACAGCACTAATTATTAGAGAAATGCAAATCAAAACTACAATGAGGTATCACCTCACACCTGTTAGAATCGGCATCATCAGGAAATCTACAAACAACCAATTCTGGGGAGGGTGTGGACAAAAGGAGCCCTCTTCCACTATTGGTGGGAATGTAAATTGATACAGTCACTATGGAGAACAGTATGGAGTTTCCTTAAAAAAAAGTAGAAATAGAATTACCATCTGATCCAGGAATCCCACGTCGGGTCATATACACAGAGCAAACCATAAATCAAAAAGGCACATTCACCACAATGTTCATTGTAGCACTATTTACAATAGCCAGGTAATGGAAGCAACCTAAATGCCCACAGACAGATGAATGGATAAAGATGTGGTACATATATAAAATGGAATATTATTCGGCCATAAAGCGGAATGAAACTGGGTCATTTGTAGAGACATCGATGGATCGAGAGACTGTCATACAGAATGAAGTAAGTCAGAAAGAGGAAAACAAATATTGTATATTAATGCATATATGTGGAACCTAAAAAATGGTACAGATGAACTGATTTGCAGGGAAGAAATAGAGACACAGAGGTAGAGAACAAACGTATGGACACCAAGTATGGGAAGCCATGGGGTGGTGGTGGTGGGATGAGTTGGGAGATTGGGATTGACCTGTATACATGTATATGCATAAAGTACATAACTAATAATAACCTGCTGTATAAAAAAATAAATAAAATTAAATTTCAAAAGTTTAAAAAAATAAAATTTAAAAATAAAACAGAAAAAAGTTCTTCCCTTCACACAGATGTATTTATAGGAATGAATTATTTCAATGCTTATATCTATAAATACATAAAAGAGGAATAAAATCTAACTTAAACCATAAAAGAAAAAAAAAAAACCCTGAACCCACCAGTTATACACAGGAAAACCCTATCAGGGCACTTGCTCCAGCGGTAAACAATTCTAAAATTGGCCAAGGTGGGGGATCATCTCCCATACAGCCAGCAACCCACTCCCCACGCAAGGATCGTCCTCATTGCAAAGCTGGGGGACCCTGCCGAGGCATCTGTGAGTAAACGTGAGCTGAGCCCCAGGCCAGCTGCTGCTGAACTGTTCCCACCCTTCCCAGGTAAAACACCTGAAGATGTACAATGGCTTGAAAGCCTAGATGAAGGGCCGTGGAGCCACACCAGCGACAGCACGCAGGCCACATTGGTGCCTGCAGGCCAGCCAGGGTGGTCCTGGTCCCGGGCGCTCTTCCGGGAGCTTTCCATTGCCCTGCCTGAGATACCCCTCCTGTCCCGGCCCCCACGGCTCTTTTCCTTCCTCATCTCTGTCCGGAGAGAAATTCCAGCGGAAGGTATGGGTGACACATCCTCTACTTTACAGGTGGCAGCCGGGCAACCCCTTCAGAAAATCTAGTAGAGCAGCCCTTACACTGGGCCACCAACAAAGCTGTGGCCCCTCACTCCCTCCCACCAGCACAGCCCCGAGACTGCTGACGGGGCAGAGAATATGGAGTCAGGCACAGCTTCAGGCGCTATTGCCGCCTGGAGCGCTGTTTATATTGACCTCAACCAGGCACACCTGGGGAGGGCCGGCCGGCAGGGTAAGGCTGGCCAGGTCAGCTAATCCACAACGCTCAGGGAATCACATTGTTGAAAATGGACCTCGCTAAGGCAGAATAGAAGCCAAGGAAAAAACGGACACAATGCCATTTGCAGCCCCGTAGATGAGTCTAGATGTAATCACGTGACTTGCAGTAAGTCAGAAAGTGAAAGACACATATCGTATCATATCACTTATAGGTGTTACCTAAAAATGGATACCAGGGCAGATATTTCCACGGAGAAGGGCAATCACAGACTCATTAAACAAACTTATGGTTCACCAATGGTAAGGTGTGAGGATTGGTTTCATTACGATATCAGGGTTAACAGACATATACAAACACAGGTGACATATATAATCACAAAAGACCTACGGAATACCAAGAGAAGACTACTCAACACTCTGTCATAACGTACATGGGAAAAGGATCCCAGGAATGTCAGACATCTGTATATGTGTAAAAGAACCACATCTTCCACACCTACAACAAGCCAAACATTGTAATCAAACTTGCTGTAATAAAAAATAAAAAAAATAAATTAAAAACACGAAGAAGATGTAGTGAGACAAACTTGAGGGGCTTTCTCCTGGCACATTCCATTCTAAATTCCAATCTAGAACACGACTTCCACTGAGGCTCTGTTGCCCTCTTAACCAGATTTGGTAAGAGAGAACTGCTGCCACCTTGTGGCCGTTTCACACAACAGCAGCTTTAATCCCAGCGCTAATGGTCCATTGATATTTAAAATCATTGCAGGCCTGTAAATCACACCTGCCCTGAAAACAAATCCTGGGGTCACATATCGACCAAAAAATTCAAAGGACGTCCATATTTCAAAATGACCGTTTCAAAAGGCATATTTTACGCACATTAGTGTTCTGCTTCTTTTTCTTTCTTTCCTTTTTTGTTAAAAAAACGGGAATGGAAAAAGGCATCCCTCAGAATGGGCGAAAATCGTTGCAAACGAATCAATGGACAAAGGTTTAATCTCCAATATATATAAACAGCTCATGCAGCTTAATATTAAAAAAACAAACAACCCAATACAAAAATGGGCAGAAGATCTAAAGAGACGTTTCTTCAAAGGAGACACAGAGATGGCCAAGAGGCACATGAAAAGCTGCTCAACAGCACTAATTATTAGAGAAACGCAAATCAAAACTACAATGAGGTATCACCTCACACCTGTTAGAATCGGCATCATCAGGAAATCTACAAACAACCAATTCTGGGGAGGGTGTGGACAAAAGGAGCCCTCTTCCACTATTGGTGGGAATGTAAATTGATACAGTCACTATGGAGAACAGTATGGAGTTTCCTTAAAAAAAAGTAGAAATAGAATTACCATCTGATCCAGGAATCCCACGTCGGGTCATATACACAGAGCAAACCATAAATCAAAAAGGCACATTCACCACAATGTTCATTGTAGCACTATTTACAATAGCCAGGTAATGGAAGCAACCTAAATGCCCACAGACAGATGAATGGATAAAGATGTGGTACATATATAAAATGGAATATTATTCGGCCATAAAGCGGAATGAAACTGGGTCATTTGTAGAGACATCGATGGATCGAGAGACTGTCATACAGAATGAAGTAAGTCAGAAAGAGGAAAACAAATATTGTATATTAATGCATATATGTGGAACCTAAAAAATGGTACAGATGAACTGATTTGCAGGGAAGAAATAGAGACACAGAGGTAGAGAACAAACGTATGGACACCAAGTATGGGAAGCCATGGGGTGGTGGTGGTGGGATGAGTTGGGAGATTGGGATTGACCTGTATACATGTATATGCATAAAGTACATAACTAATAATAACCTGCTGTATAAAAAAATAAATAAAATTAAATTTCAAAAGTTTAAAAAAATAAAATTTAAAAATAAAACAGAAAAAAGTTCTTCCCTTCACACAGATGTATTTATAGGAATGAATTATTTCAATGCTTATATCTATAAATACATAAAAGAGGAATAAAATCTAACTTAAACCATAAAAGAAAAAAAAAAAACCCTGAACCCACCAGTTATACACAGGAAAACCCTATCAGGGCACTTGCTCCAGCGGTAAACAATTCTAAAATTGGCCAAGGTGGGGGATCATCTCCCATACAGCCAGCAACCCACTCCCCACGCAAGGATCGTCCTCATTGCAAAGCTGGGGGACCCTGCCGAGGCATCTGTGAGTAAACGTGAGCTGAGCCCCAGGCCAGCTGCTGCTGAACTGTTCCCACCCTTCCCAGGTAAAACACCTGAAGATGTACAATGGCTTGAAAGCCTAGATGAAGGGCCGTGGAGCCACACCAGCGACAGCACGCAGGCCACATTGGTGCCTGCAGGCCAGCCAGGGTGGTCCTGGTCCCGGGCGCTCTTCCGGGAGCTTTCCATTGCCCTGCCTGAGATACCCCTCCTGTCCCGGCCCCCACGGCTCTTTTCCTTCCTCATCTCTGTCCGGAGAGAAATTCCAGCGGAAGGTATGGGTGACACATCCTCTACTTTACAGGTGGCAGCCGGGCAACCCCTTCAGAAAATCTAGTAGAGCAGCCCTTACACTGGGCCACCAACAAAGCTGTGGCCCCTCACTCCCTCCCACCAGCACAGCCCCGAGACTGCTGACGGGGCAGAGAATATGGAGTCAGGCACAGCTTCAGGCGCTATTGCCGCCTGGAGCGCTGTTTATATTGACCTCAACCAGGCACACCTGGGGAGGGCCGGCCGGCAGGGTAAGGCTGGCCAGGTCAGCTAATCCACAACGCTCAGGGAATCACATTGTTGAAAATGGACCTCGCTAAGGCAGAATAGAAGCCAAGGAAAAAACGGACACAATGCCATTTGCAGCCCCGTAGATGAGTCTAGATGTAATCACGTGACTTGCAGTAAGTCAGAAAGTGAAAGACACATATCGTATCATATCACTTATAGGTGTTACCTAAAAATGGATACCAGGGCAGATATTTCCACGGAGAAGGGCAATCACAGACTCATTAAACAAACTTATGGTTCACCAATGGTAAGGTGTGAGGATTGGTTTCATTACGATATCGGGGTTAACAGACATATACAAACACAGGTGACATATATAATCACAAAAGACCTACGGAATACCAAGAGAAGACTACTCAACACTCTGTCATAACGTACATGGGAAAAGGATCCCAGGAATGTCAGACATCTGTATATGTGTAAAAGAACCACATCTTCCACACCTACAACAAGCCAAACATTGTAATCAAACTTGCTGTAATAAAAAATAAAAAAAATAAATTAAAAACACGAAGAAGATGTAGTGAGACAAACTTGAGGGGCTTTCTCCTGGCACATTCCATTCTAAATTCCAATCTAGAACACGACTTCCACTGAGGCTCTGTTGCCCTCTTAACCAGATTTGGTAAGAGAGAACTGCTGCCACCTTGTGGCCGTTTCACACAACAGCAGCTTTAATCCCAGCGCTAATGGTCCATTGATATTTAAAATCATTGCAGGCCTGTAAATCACACCTGCCCTGAAAACAAATCCTGGGGTCACATATCGACCAAAAAATTCAAAGGACGTCCATATTTCAAAATGACCGTTTCAAAAGGCATATTTTACGCACATTAGTGTTCTGCTTCTTTTTCTTTCTTTCCTTTTTTGTTAAAAAAACGGGAATGGAAAAAGGCATCCCTCAGAATGGGCGAAAATCGTTGCAAACGAATCAATGGACAAAGGTTTAATCTCCAATATATATAAACAGCTCATGCAGCTTAATATTAAAAAAACAAACAACCCAATACAAAAATGGGCAGAAGATCTAAAGAGACGTTTCTTCAAAGGAGACACAGAGATGGCCAAGAGGCACATGAAAAGCTGCTCAACAGCACTAATTATTAGAGAAACGCAAATCAAAACTACAATGAGGTATCACCTCACACCTGTTAGAATCGGCATCATCAGGAAATCTACAAACAACCAATTCTGGGGAGGGTGTGGACAAAAGGAGCCCTCTTCCACTATTGGTGGGAATGTAAATTGATACAGTCACTATGGAGAACAGTATGGAGTTTCCTTAAAAAAAAGTAGAAATAGAATTACCATCTGATCCAGGAATCCCACGTCGGGTCATATACACAGAGCAAACCATAAATCAAAAAGGCACATTCACCACAATGTTCATTGTAGCACTATTTACAATAGCCAGGTAATGGAAGCAACCTAAATGCCCACAGACAGATGAATGGATAAAGATGTGGTACATATATAAAATGGAATATTATTCGGCCATAAAGCGGAATGAAACTGGGTCATTTGTAGAGACATCGATGGATCGAGAGACTGTCATACAGAATGAAGTAAGTCAGAAAGAGGAAAACAAATATTGTATATTAATGCATATATGTGGAACCTAAAAAATGGTACAGATGAACTGATTTGCAGGGAAGAAATAGAGACACAGAGGTAGAGAACAAACGTATGGACACCAAGTATGGGAAGCCATGGGGTGGTGGTGGTGGGATGAGTTGGGAGATTGGGATTGACCTGTATACATGTATATGCATAAAGTACATAACTAATAATAACCTGCTGTATAAAAAAATAAATAAAATTAAATTTCAAAAGTTTAAAAAAATAAAATTTAAAAATAAAACAGAAAAAAGTTCTTCCCTTCACACAGATGTATTTATAGGAATGAATTATTTCAATGCTTATATCTATAAATACATAAAAGAGGAATAAAATCTAACTTAAACCATAAAAGAAAAAAAAAAAACCCTGAACCCACCAGTTATACACAGGAAAACCCTATCAGGGCACTTGCTCCAGCGGTAAACAATTCTAAAATTGGCCAAGGTGGGGGATCATCTCCCATACAGCCAGCAACCCACTCCCCACGCAAGGATCGTCCTCATTGCAAAGCTGGGGGACCCTGCCGAGGCATCTGTGAGTAAACGTGAGCTGAGCCCCAGGCCAGCTGCTGCTGAACTGTTCCCACCCTTCCCAGGTAAAACACCTGAAGATGTACAATGGCTTGAAAGCCTAGATGAAGGGCCGTGGAGCCACACCAGCGACAGCACGCAGGCCACATTGGTGCCTGCAGGCCAGCCAGGGTGGTCCTGGTCCCGGGCGCTCTTCCGGGAGCTTTCCATTGCCCTGCCTGAGATACCCCTCCTGTCCCGGCCCCCACGGCTCTTTTCCTTCCTCATCTCTGTCCGGAGAGAAATTCCAGCGGAAGGTATGGGTGACACATCCTCTACTTTACAGGTGGCAGCCGGGCAACCCCTTCAGAAAATCTAGTAGAGCAGCCCTTACACTGGGCCACCAACAAAGCTGTGGCCCCTCACTCCCTCCCACCAGCACAGCCCCGAGACTGCTGACGGGGCAGAGAATATGGAGTCAGGCACAGCTTCAGGCGCTATTGCCGCCTGGAGCGCTGTTTATATTGACCTCAACCAGGCACACCTGGGGAGGGCCGGCCGGCAGGGTAAGGCTGGCCAGGTCAGCTAATCCACAACGCTCAGGGAATCACATTGTTGAAAATGGACCTCGCTAAGGCAGAATAGAAGCCAAGGAAAAAACGGACACAATGCCATTTGCAGCCCCGTAGATGAGTCTAGATGTAATCACGTGACTTGCAGTAAGTCAGAAAGTGAAAGACACATATCGTATCATATCACTTATAGGTGTTACCTAAAAATGGATACCAGGGCAGATATTTCCACGGAGAAGGGCAATCACAGACTCATTAAACAAACTTATGGTTCACCAATGGTAAGGTGTGAGGATTGGTTTCATTACGATATCGGGGTTAACAGACATATACAAACACAGGTGACATATATAATCACAAAAGACCTACGGAATACCAAGAGAAGACTACTCAACACTCTGTCATAACGTACATGGGAAAAGGATCCCAGGAATGTCAGACATCTGTATATGTGTAAAAGAACCACATCTTCCACACCTACAACAAGCCAAACATTGTAATCAAACTTGCTGTAATAAAAAATAAAAAAAATAAATTAAAAACACGAAGAAGATGTAGTGAGACAAACTTGAGGGGCTTTCTCCTGGCACATTCCATTCTAAATTCCAATCTAGAACACGACTTCCACTGAGGCTCTGTTGCCCTCTTAACCAGATTTGGTAAGAGAGAACTGCTGCCACCTTGTGGCCGTTTCACACAACAGCAGCTTTAATCCCAGCGCTAATGGTCCATTGATATTTAAAATCATTGCAGGCCTGTAAATCACACCTGCCCTGAAAACAAATCCTGGGGTCACATATCGACCAAAAAATTCAAAGGACGTCCATATTTCAAAATGACCGTTTCAAAAGGCATATTTTACGCACATTAGTGTTCTGCTTCTTTTTCTTTCTTTCCTTTTTTGTTAAAAAAACGGGAATGGAAAAAGGCATCCCTCAGAATGGGCGAAAATCGTTGCAAACGAATCAATGGACAAAGGTTTAATCTCCAATATATATAAACAGCTCATGCAGCTTAATATTAAAAAAACAAACAACCCAATACAAAAATGGGCAGAAGATCTAAAGAGACGTTTCTTCAAAGGAGACACAGAGATGGCCAAGAGGCACATGAAAAGCTGCTCAACAGCACTAATTATTAGAGAAACGCAAATCAAAACTACAATGAGGTATCACCTCACACCTGTTAGAATCGGCATCATCAGGAAATCTACAAACAACCAATTCTGGGGAGGGTGTGGACAAAAGGAGCCCTCTTCCACTATTGGTGGGAATGTAAATTGATACAGTCACTATGGAGAACAGTATGGAGTTTCCTTAAAAAAAAGTAGAAATAGAATTACCATCTGATCCAGGAATCCCACGTCGGGTCATATACACAGAGCAAACCATAAATCAAAAAGGCACATTCACCACAATGTTCATTGTAGCACTATTTACAATAGCCAGGTAATGGAAGCAACCTAAATGCCCACAGACAGATGAATGGATAAAGATGTGGTACATATATAAAATGGAATATTATTCGGCCATAAAGCGGAATGAAACTGGGTCATTTGTAGAGACATCGATGGATCGAGAGACTGTCATACAGAATGAAGTAAGTCAGAAAGAGGAAAACAAATATTGTATATTAATGCATATATGTGGAACCTAAAAAATGGTACAGATGAACTGATTTGCAGGGAAGAAATAGAGACACAGAGGTAGAGAACAAACGTATGGACACCAAGTATGGGAAGCCATGGGGTGGTGGTGGTGGGATGAGTTGGGAGATTGGGATTGACCTGTATACATGTATATGCATAAAGTACATAACTAATAATAACCTGCTGTATAAAAAAATAAATAAAATTAAATTTCAAAAGTTTAAAAAAATAAAATTTAAAAATAAAACAGAAAAAAGTTCTTCCCTTCACACAGATGTATTTATAGGAATGAATTATTTCAATGCTTATATCTATAAATACATAAAAGAGGAATAAAATCTAACTTAAACCATAAAAGAAAAAAAAAAACCCTGAACCCACCAGTTATACACAGGAAAACCCTATCAGGGCACTTGCTCCAGCGGTAAACAATTCTAAAATTGGCCAAGGTGGGGGATCATCTCCCATACAGCCAGCAACCCACTCCCCACGCAAGGATCGTCCTCATTGCAAAGCTGGGGGACCCTGCCGAGGCATCTGTGAGTAAACGTGAGCTGAGCCCCAGGCCAGCTGCTGCTGAACTGTTCCCACCCTTCCCAGGTAAAACACCTGAAGATGTACAATGGCTTGAAAGCCTAGATGAAGGGCCGTGGAGCCACACCAGCGACAGCACGCAGGCCACATTGGTGCCTGCAGGCCAGCCAGGGTGGTCCTGGTCCCGGGCGCTCTTCCGGGAGCTTTCCATTGCCCTGCCTGAGATACCCCTCCTGTCCCGGCCCCCACGGCTCTTTTCCTTCCTCATCTCTGTCCGGAGAGAAATTCCAGCGGAAGGTATGGGTGACACATCCTCTACTTTACAGGTGGCAGCCGGGCAACCCCTTCAGAAAATCTAGTAGAGCAGCCCTTACACTGGGCCACCAACAAAGCTGTGGCCCCTCACTCCCTCCCACCAGCACAGCCCCGAGACTGCTGACGGGGCAGAGAATATGGAGTCAGGCACAGCTTCAGGCGCTATTGCCGCCTGGAGCGCTGTTTATATTGACCTCAACCAGGCACACCTGGGGAGGGCCGGCCGGCAGGGTAAGGCTGGCCAGGTCAGCTAATCCACAACGCTCAGGGAATCACATTGTTGAAAATGGACCTCGCTAAGGCAGAATAGAAGCCAAGGAAAAAACGGACACAATGCCATTTGCAGCCCCGTAGATGAGTCTAGATGTAATCACGTGACTTGCAGTAAGTCAGAAAGTGAAAGACACATATCGTATCATATCACTTATAGGTGTTACCTAAAAATGGATACCAGGGCAGATATTTCCACGGAGAAGGGCAATCACAGACTCATTAAACAAACTTATGGTTCACCAATGGTAAGGTGTGAGGATTGGTTTCATTACGATATCGGGGTTAACAGACATATACAAACACAGGTGACATATATAATCACAAAAGACCTACGGAATACCAAGAGAAGACTACTCAACACTCTGTCATAACGTACATGGGAAAAGGATCCCAGGAATGTCAGACATCTGTATATGTGTAAAAGAACCACATCTTCCACACCTACAACAAGCCAAACATTGTAATCAAACTTGCTGTAATAAAAAATAAAAAAAATAAATTAAAAACACGAAGAAGATGTAGTGAGACAAACTTGAGGGGCTTTCTCCTGGCACATTCCATTCTAAATTCCAATCTAGAACACGACTTCCACTGAGGCTCTGTTGCCCTCTTAACCAGATTTGGTAAGAGAGAACTGCTGCCACCTTGTGGCCGTTTCACACAACAGCAGCTTTAATCCCAGCGCTAATGGTCCATTGATATTTAAAATCATTGCAGGCCTGTAAATCACACCTGCCCTGAAAACAAATCCTGGGGTCACATATCGACCAAAAAATTCAAAGGACGTCCATATTTCAAAATGACCGTTTCAAAAGGCATATTTTACGCACATTAGTGTTCTGCTTCTTTTTCTTTCTTTCCTTTTTTGTTAAAAAAACGGGAATGGAAAAAGGCATCCCTCAGAATGGGCGAAAATCGTTGCAAACGAATCAATGGACAAAGGTTTAATCTCCAATATATATAAACAGCTCATGCAGCTTAATATTAAAAAAACAAACAACCCAATACAAAAATGGGCAGAAGATCTAAAGAGACGTTTCTTCAAAGGAGACACAGAGATGGCCAAGAGGCACATGAAAAGCTGCTCAACAGCACTAATTATTAGAGAAATGCAAATCAAAACTACAATGAGGTATCACCTCACACCTGTTAGAATCGGCATCATCAGGAAATCTACAAACAACCAATTCTGGGGAGGGTGTGGACAAAAGGAGCCCTCTTCCACTATTGGTGGGAATGTAAATTGATACAGTCACTATGGAGAACAGTATGGAGTTTCCTTAAAAAAAAGTAGAAATAGAATTACCATCTGATCCAGGAATCCCACGTCGGGTCATATACACAGAGCAAACCATAAATCAAAAAGGCACATTCACCACAATGTTCATTGTAGCACTATTTACAATAGCCAGGTAATGGAAGCAACCTAAATGCCCACAGACAGATGAATGGATAAAGATGTGGTACATATATAAAATGGAATATTATTCGGCCATAAAGCGGAATGAAACTGGGTCATTTGTAGAGACATCGATGGATCGAGAGACTGTCATACAGAATGAAGTAAGTCAGAAAGAGGAAAACAAATATTGTATATTAATGCATATATGTGGAACCTAAAAAATGGTACAGATGAACTGATTTGCAGGGAAGAAATAGAGACACAGAGGTAGAGAACAAACGTATGGACACCAAGTATGGGAAGCCATGGGGTGGTGGTGGTGGGATGAGTTGGGAGATTGGGATTGACCTGTATACATGTATATGCATAAAGTACATAACTAATAATAACCTGCTGTATAAAAAAATAAATAAAATTAAATTTCAAAAGTTTAAAAAAATAAAATTTAAAAATAAAACAGAAAAAAGTTCTTCCCTTCACACAGATGTATTTATAGGAATGAATTATTTCAATGCTTATATCTATAAATACATAAAAGAGGAATAAAATCTAACTTAAACCATAAAAGAAAAAAAAAAACCCTGAACCCACCAGTTATACACAGGAAAACCCTATCAGGGCACTTGCTCCAGCGGTAAACAATTCTAAAATTGGCCAAGGTGGGGGATCATCTCCCATACAGCCAGCAACCCACTCCCCACGCAAGGATCGTCCTCATTGCAAAGCTGGGGGACCCTGCCGAGGCATCTGTGAGTAAACGTGAGCTGAGCCCCAGGCCAGCTGCTGCTGAACTGTTCCCACCCTTCCCAGGTAAAACACCTGAAGATGTACAATGGCTTGAAAGCCTAGATGAAGGGCCGTGGAGCCACACCAGCGACAGCACGCAGGCCACATTGGTGCCTGCAGGCCAGCCAGGGTGGTCCTGGTCCCGGGCGCTCTTCCGGGAGCTTTCCATTGCCCTGCCTGAGATACCCCTCCTGTCCCGGCCCCCACGGCTCTTTTCCTTCCTCATCTCTGTCCGGAGAGAAATTCCAGCGGAAGGTATGGGTGACACATCCTCTACTTTACAGGTGGCAGCCGGGCAACCCCTTCAGAAAATCTAGTAGAGCAGCCCTTACACTGGGCCACCAACAAAGCTGTGGCCCCTCACTCCCTCCCACCAGCACAGCCCCGAGACTGCTGACGGGGCAGAGAATATGGAGTCAGGCACAGCTTCAGGCGCTATTGCCGCCTGGAGCGCTGTTTATATTGACCTCAACCAGGCACACCTGGGGAGGGCCGGCCGGCAGGGTAAGGCTGGCCAGGTCAGCTAATCCACAACGCTCAGGGAATCACATTGTTGAAAATGGACCTCGCTAAGGCAGAATAGAAGCCAAGGAAAAAACGGACACAATGCCATTTGCAGCCCCGTAGATGAGTCTAGATGTAATCACGTGACTTGCAGTAAGTCAGAAAGTGAAAGACACATATCGTATCATATCACTTATAGGTGTTACCTAAAAATGGATACCAGGGCAGATATTTCCACGGAGAAGGGCAATCACAGACTCATTAAACAAACTTATGGTTCACCAATGGTAAGGTGTGAGGATTGGTTTCATTACGATATCGGGGTTAACAGACATATACAAACACAGGTGACATATATAATCACAAAAGACCTACGGAATACCAAGAGAAGACTACTCAACACTCTGTCATAACGTACATGGGAAAAGGATCCCAGGAATGTCAGACATCTGTATATGTGTAAAAGAACCACATCTTCCACACCTACAACAAGCCAAACATTGTAATCAAACTTGCTGTAATAAAAAATAAAAAAAATAAATTAAAAACACGAAGAAGATGTAGTGAGACAAACTTGAGGGGCTTTCTCCTGGCACATTCCATTCTAAATTCCAATCTAGAACACGACTTCCACTGAGGCTCTGTTGCCCTCTTAACCAGATTTGGTAAGAGAGAACTGCTGCCACCTTGTGGCCGTTTCACACAACAGCAGCTTTAATCCCAGCGCTAATGGTCCATTGATATTTAAAATCATTGCAGGCCTGTAAATCACACCTGCCCTGAAAACAAATCCTGGGGTCACATATCGACCAAAAAATTCAAAGGACGTCCATATTTCAAAATGACCGTTTCAAAAGGCATATTTTACGCACATTAGTGTTCTGCTTCTTTTTCTTTCTTTCCTTTTTTGTTAAAAAAACGGGAATGGAAAAAGGCATCCCTCAGAATGGGCGAAAATCGTTGCAAACGAATCAATGGACAAAGGTTTAATCTCCAATATATATAAACAGCTCATGCAGCTTAATATTAAAAAAACAAACAACCCAATACAAAAATGGGCAGAAGATCTAAAGAGACGTTTCTTCAAAGGAGACACAGAGATGGCCAAGAGGCACATGAAAAGCTGCTCAACAGCACTAATTATTAGAGAAACGCAAATCAAAACTACAATGAGGTATCACCTCACACCTGTTAGAATCGGCATCATCAGGAAATCTACAAACAACCAATTCTGGGGAGGGTGTGGACAAAAGGAGCCCTCTTCCACTATTGGTGGGAATGTAAATTGATACAGTCACTATGGAGAACAGTATGGAGTTTCCTTAAAAAAAAGTAGAAATAGAATTACCATCTGATCCAGGAATCCCACGTCGGGTCATATACACAGAGCAAACCATAAATCAAAAAGGCACATTCACCACAATGTTCATTGTAGCACTATTTACAATAGCCAGGTAATGGAAGCAACCTAAATGCCCACAGACAGATGAATGGATAAAGATGTGGTACATATATAAAATGGAATATTATTCGGCCATAAAGCGGAATGAAACTGGGTCATTTGTAGAGACATCGATGGATCGAGAGACTGTCATACAGAATGAAGTAAGTCAGAAAGAGGAAAACAAATATTGTATATTAATGCATATATGTGGAACCTAAAAAATGGTACAGATGAACTGATTTGCAGGGAAGAAATAGAGACACAGAGGTAGAGAACAAACGTATGGACACCAAGTATGGGAAGCCATGGGGTGGTGGTGGTGGGATGAGTTGGGAGATTGGGATTGACCTGTATACATGTATATGCATAAAGTACATAACTAATAATAACCTGCTGTATAAAAAAATAAATAAAATTAAATTTCAAAAGTTTAAAAAAATAAAATTTAAAAATAAAACAGAAAAAAGTTCTTCCCTTCACACAGATGTATTTATAGGAATGAATTATTTCAATGCTTATATCTATAAATACATAAAAGAGGAATAAAATCTAACTTAAACCATAAAAGAAAAAAAAAAACCCTGAACCCACCAGTTATACACAGGAAAACCCTATCAGGGCACTTGCTCCAGCGGTAAACAATTCTAAAATTGGCCAAGGTGGGGGATCATCTCCCATACAGCCAGCAACCCACTCCCCACGCAAGGATCGTCCTCATTGCAAAGCTGGGGGACCCTGCCGAGGCATCTGTGAGTAAACGTGAGCTGAGCCCCAGGCCAGCTGCTGCTGAACTGTTCCCACCCTTCCCAGGTAAAACACCTGAAGATGTACAATGGCTTGAAAGCCTAGATGAAGGGCCGTGGAGCCACACCAGCGACAGCACGCAGGCCACATTGGTGCCTGCAGGCCAGCCAGGGTGGTCCTGGTCCCGGGCGCTCTTCCGGGAGCTTTCCATTGCCCTGCCTGAGATACCCCTCCTGTCCCGGCCCCCACGGCTCTTTTCCTTCCTCATCTCTGTCCGGAGAGAAATTCCAGCGGAAGGTATGGGTGACACATCCTCTACTTTACAGGTGGCAGCCGGGCAACCCCTTCAGAAAATCTAGTAGAGCAGCCCTTACACTGGGCCACCAACAAAGCTGTGGCCCCTCACTCCCTCCCACCAGCACAGCCCCGAGACTGCTGACGGGGCAGAGAATATGGAGTCAGGCACAGCTTCAGGCGCTATTGCCGCCTGGAGCGCTGTTTATATTGACCTCAACCAGGCACACCTGGGGAGGGCCGGCCGGCAGGGTAAGGCTGGCCAGGTCAGCTAATCCACAACGCTCAGGGAATCACATTGTTGAAAATGGACCTCGCTAAGGCAGAATAGAAGCCAAGGAAAAAACGGACACAATGCCATTTGCAGCCCCGTAGATGAGTCTAGATGTAATCACGTGACTTGCAGTAAGTCAGAAAGTGAAAGACACATATCATATCATATCACTTATAGGTGTTACCTAAAAATGGATACCAGGGCAGATATTTCCACGGAGAAGGGCAATCACAGACTCATTAAACAAACTTATGGTTCACCAATGGTAAGGTGTGAGGATTGGTTTCATTACGATATCGGGGTTAACAGACATATACAAACACAGGTGACATATATAATCACAAAAGACCTACGGAATACCAAGAGAAGACTACTCAACACTCTGTCATAACGTACATGGGAAAAGGATCCCAGGAATGTCAGACATCTGTATATGTGTAAAAGAACCACATCTTCCACACCTACAACAAGCCAAACATTGTAATCAAACTTGCTGTAATAAAAAATAAAAAAAATAAATTAAAAACACGAAGAAGATGTAGTGAGACAAACTTGAGGGGCTTTCTCCTGGCACATTCCATTCTAAATTCCAATCTAGAACACGACTTCCACTGAGGCTCTGTTGCCCTCTTAACCAGATTTGGTAAGAGAGAACTGCTGCCACCTTGTGGCCGTTTCACACAACAGCAGCTTTAATCCCAGCGCTAATGGTCCATTGATATTTAAAATCATTGCAGGCCTGTAAATCACACCTGCCCTGAAAACAAATCCTGGGGTCACATATCGACCAAAAAATTCAAAGGACGTCCATATTTCAAAATGACCGTTTCAAAAGGCATATTTTACGCACATTAGTGTTCTGCTTCTTTTTCTTTCTTTCCTTTTTTGTTAAAAAAACGGGAATGGAAAAAGGCATCCCTCAGAATGGGCGAAAATCGTTGCAAACGAATCAATGGACAAAGGTTTAATCTCCAATATATATAAACAGCTCATGCAGCTTAATATTAAAAAAACAAACAACCCAATACAAAAATGGGCAGAAGATCTAAAGAGACGTTTCTTCAAAGGAGACACAGAGATGGCCAAGAGGCACATGAAAAGCTGCTCAACAGCACTAATTATTAGAGAAATGCAAATCAAAACTACAATGAGGTATCACCTCACACCTGTTAGAATCGGCATCATCAGGAAATCTACAAACAACCAATTCTGGGGAGGGTGTGGACAAAAGGAGCCCTCTTCCACTATTGGTGGGAATGTAAATTGATACAGTCACTATGGAGAACAGTATGGAGTTTCCTTAAAAAAAAGTAGAAATAGAATTACCATCTGATCCAGGAATCCCACGTCGGGTCATATACACAGAGCAAACCATAAATCAAAAAGGCACATTCACCACAATGTTCATTGTAGCACTATTTACAATAGCCAGGTAATGGAAGCAACCTAAATGCCCACAGACAGATGAATGGATAAAGATGTGGTACATATATAAAATGGAATATTATTCGGCCATAAAGCGGAATGAAACTGGGTCATTTGTAGAGACATCGATGGATCGAGAGACTGTCATACAGAATGAAGTAAGTCAGAAAGAGGAAAACAAATATTGTATATTAATGCATATATGTGGAACCTAAAAAATGGTACAGATGAACTGATTTGCAGGGAAGAAATAGAGACACAGAGGTAGAGAACAAACGTATGGACCCCAAGTATGGGAAGCCATGGGGTGGTGGTGGTGGGATGAGTTGGGAGATTGGGATTGACCTGTATACATGTATATGCATAAAATACATAACTAATAATAACCTGCTGTATAAAAAAATAAATAAAATTAAATTTCAAAAGTTTAAAATTAAAATTTAAAAATAAAACAGAAAAAAGTTCTTCCCTTCACACAGATGTATTTATAGGAATGAATTATTTCAATGCTTATATCTATAAATACATAAAAGAGGAATAAAATCTAACTTAAACCATAAAAGAAAAAAAAAACCCTGAACCCACCAGTTATACACAGGAAAACCCTATCAGGGCACTTGCTCCAGCGGTAAACAATTCTAAAATTGGCCAAGGTGGGGGATCATCTCCCATACAGCCAGCAACCCACTCCCCACGCAAGGATCGTCCTCATTGCAAAGCTGGGGGACCCTGCCGAGGCATCTGTGAGTAAACGTGAGCTGAGCCCCAGGCCAGCTGCTGCTGAACTGTTCCCACCCTTCCCAGGTAAAACACCTGAAGATGTACAATGGCTTGAAAGCCTAGATGAAGGGCCGTGGAGCCACACCAGCGACAGCACGCAGGCCACATTGGTGCCTGCAGGCCAGCCAGGGTGGTCCTGGTCCCGGGCGCTCTTCCGGGAGCTTTCCATTGCCCTGCCTGAGATACCCCTCCTGTCCCGGCCCCCACGGCTCTTTTCCTTCCTCATCTCTGTCCGGAGAGAAATTCCAGCGGAAGGTATGGGTGACACATCCTCTACTTTACAGGTGGCAGCCGGGCAACCCCTTCAGAAAATCTAGTAGAGCAGCCCTTACACTGGGCCACCAACAAAGCTGTGGCCCCTCACTCCCTCCCACCAGCACAGCCCCGAGACTGCTGACGGGGCAGAGAATATGGAGTCAGGCACAGCTTCAGGCGCTATTGCCGCCTGGAGCGCTGTTTATATTGACCTCAACCAGGCACACCTGGGGAGGGCCGGCCGGCAGGGTAAGGCTGGCCAGGTCAGCTAATCCACAACGCTCAGGGAATCACATTGTTGAAAATGGACCTCGCTAAGGCAGAATAGAAGCCAAGGAAAAAACGGACACAATGCCATTTGCAGCCCCGTAGATGAGTCTAGATGTAATCACGTGACTTGCAGTAAGTCAGAAAGTGAAAGACACATATCGTATCATATCACTTATAGGTGTTACCTAAAAATGGATACCAGGGCAGATATTTCCACGGAGAAGGGCAATCACAGACTCATTAAACAAACTTATGGTTCACCAATGGTAAGGTGTGAGGATTGGTTTCATTACGATATCGGGGTTAACAGACATATACAAACACAGGTGACATATATAATCACAAAAGACCTACGGAATACCAAGAGAAGACTACTCAACACTCTGTCATAACGTACATGGGAAAAGGATCCCAGGAATGTCAGACATCTGTATATGTGTAAAAGAACCACATCTTCCACACCTACAACAAGCCAAACATTGTAATCAAACTTGCTGTAATAAAAAATAAAAAAAATAAATTAAAAACACGAAGAAGATGTAGTGAGACAAACTTGAGGGGCTTTCTCCTGGCACATTCCATTCTAAATTCCAATCTAGAACACGACTTCCACTGAGGCTCTGTTGCCCTCTTAACCAGATTTGGTAAGAGAGAACTGCTGCCACCTTGTGGCTGTTTCACACAACAGCAGCTTTAATCCCAGCGCTAATGGTCCATTGATATTTAAAATCATTGCAGGCCTGTAAATCACACCTGCCCTGAAAACAAATCCTGGGGTCACATATCGACCAAAAAATTCAAAGGACGTCCATATTTCAAAATGACCGTTTCAAAAGGCATATTTTACGCACATTAGTGTTCTGCTTCTTTTTCTTTCTTTCCTTTTTTGTTAAAAAAACGGGAATGGAAAAAGGCATCCCTCAGAATGGGCGAAAATCGTTGCAAACGAATCAATGGACAAAGGTTTAATCTCCAATATATATAAACAGCTCATGCAGCTTAATATTAAAAAAACAAACAACCCAATACAAAAATGGGCAGAAGATCTAAAGAGACGTTTCTTCAAAGGAGACACAGAGATGGCCAAGAGGCACATGAAAAGCTGCTCAACAGCACTAATTATTAGAGAAATGCAAATCAAAACTACAATGAGGTATCACCTCACACCTGTTAGAATCGGCATCATCAGGAAATCTACAAACAACCAATTCTGGGGAGGGTGTGGACAAAAGGAGCCCTCTTCCACTATTGGTGGGAATGTAAATTGATACAGTCACTATGGAGAACAGTATGGAGTTTCCTTAAAAAAAAGTAGAAATAGAATTACCATCTGATCCAGGAATCCCACGTCGGGTCATATACACAGAGAAAACCATAAATCAAAAAGGCACATTCACCACAATGTTCATTGTAGCACTATTTACAATAGCCAGGTAATGGAAGCAACCTAAATGCCCACAGACAGATGAATGGATAAAGATGTGGTACATATATAAAATGGAATATTATTCGGCCATAAAGCGGAATGAAACTGGGTCATTTGTAGAGACATCGATGGATCGAGAGACTGTCATACAGAATGAAGTAAGTCAGAAAGAGGAAAACAAATATTGTATATTAATGCATATATGTGGAACCTAAAAAATGGTACAGATGAACTGATTTGCAGGGAAGAAATAGAGACACAGAGGTAGAGAACAAACGTATGGACACCAAGTATGGGAAGCCATGGGGTGGTGGTGGTGGGATGAGTTGGGAGATTGGGATTGACCTGTATACATGTATATGCATAAAATACATAACTAATAATAACCTGCTGTATAAAAAAATAAATAAAATTAAATTTCAAAAGTTTAAAAAAATAAAATTTAAAAATAAAACAGAAAAAAGTTCTTCCCTTCACACAGATGTATTTATAGGAATGAATTATTTCAATGCTTATATCTATAAATACATAAAAGAGGAATAAAATCTAACTTAAACCATAAAAGAAAAAAAAAAACCCTGAACCCACCAGTTATACACAGGAAAACCCTATCAGGGCACTTGCTCCAGTGGTAAACAATTCTAAAATTGGCCAAGGTGGGGGATCATCTCCCATACAGCCAGCAACCCACTCCCCACGCAAGGATCGTCCTCATTGCAAAGCTGGGGGACCCTGCCGAGGCATCTGTGAGTAAACGTGAGCTGAGCCCCAGGCCAGCTGCTGCTGAACTGTTCCCACCCTTCCCAGGTAAAACACCTGAAGATGTACAATGGCTTGAAAGCCTAGATGAAGGGCCGTGGAGCCACACCAGCGACAGCACGCAGGCCACATTGGTGCCTGCAGGCCAGCCAGGGTGGTCCTGGTCCCGGGCGCTCTTCCGGAAGCTTTCCATTGCCCTGCCTGAGATACCCCTCCTGTCCCGGCCCCCACGGCTCTTTTCCTTCCTCATCTCTGTCCGGAGAGAAATTCCAGCGGAAGGTATGGGTGACACATCCTCTACTTTACAGGTGGCAGCCGGGCAACCCCTTCAGAAAATCTAGTAGAGCAGCCCTTACACTGGGCCACCAACAAAGCTGTGGCCCCTCACTCCCTCCCACCAGCACAGCCCCGAGACTGCTGACGGGGCAGAGAATATGGAGTCAGGCACAGCTTCAGGCGCTATTGCCGCCTGGAGCGCTGTTTATATTGACCTCAACCAGGCACACCTGGGGAGGGCCGGCCGGCAGGGTAAGGCTGGCCAGGTCAGCTAATCCACAACGCTCAGGGAATCACATTGTTGAAAATGGACCTCGCTAAGGCAGAATAGAAGCCAAGGAAAAAACGGACACAATGCCATTTGCAGCCCCGTAGATGAGTCTAGATGTAATCACGTGACTTGCAGTAAGTCAGAAAGTGAAAGACACATATCGTATCATATCACTTATAGGTGTTACCTAAAAATGGATACCAGGGCAGATATTTCCACGGAGAAGGGCAATCACAGACTCATTAAACAAACTTATGGTTCACCAATGGTAAGGTGTGAGGATTGGTTTCATTACGATATCGGGGTTAACAGACATATACAAACACAGGTGACATATATAATCACAAAAGACCTACGGAATACCAAGAGAAGACTACTCAACACTCTGTCATAACGTACATGGGAAAAGGATCCCAGGAATGTCAGACATCTGTATATGTGTAAAAGAACCACATCTTCCACACCTACAACAAGCCAAACATTGTAATCAAACTTGCTGTAATAAAAAATAAAAAAAATAAATTAAAAACACGAAGAAGATGTAGTGAGACAAACTTGAGGGGCTTTCTCCTGGCACATTCCATTCTAAATTCCAATCTAGAACACGACTTCCACTGAGGCTCTGTTGCCCTCTTAACCAGATTTGGTAAGAGAGAACTGCTGCCACCTTGTGGCCGTTTCACACAACAGCAGCTTTAATCCCAGCGCTAATGGTCCATTGATATTTAAAATCATTGCAGGCCTGTAAATCACACCTGCCCTGAAAACAAATCCTGGGGTCACATATCGACCAAAAAATTCAAAGGACGTCCATATTTCAAAATGACCGTTTCAAAAGGCATATTTTACGCACATTAGTGTTCTGCTTCTTTTTCTTTCTTTCCTTTTTTGTTAAAAAAACGGGAATGGAAAAAGGCATCCCTCAGAATGGGCGAAAATCGTTGCAAACGAATCAATGGACAAAGGTTTAATCTCCAATATATATAAACAGCTCATGCAGCTTAATATTAAAAAAACAAACAACCCAATACAAAAATGGGCAGAAGATCTAAAGAGACGTTTCTTCAAAGGAGACACAGAGATGGCCAAGAGGCACATGAAAAGCTGCTCAACAGCACTAATTATTAGAGAAATGCAAATCAAAACTACAATGAGGTATCACCTCACACCTGTTAGAATCGGCATCATCAGGAAATCTACAAACAACCAATTCTGGGGAGGGTGTGGACAAAAGGAGCCCTCTTCCACTATTGGTGGGAATGTAAATTGATACAGTCACTATGGAGAACAGTATGGAGTTTCCTTAAAAAAAAGTAGAAATAGAATTACCATCTGATCCAGGAATCCCACGTCGGGTCATATACACAGAGCAAACCATAAATCAAAAAGGCACATTCACCACAATGTTCATTGTAGCACTATTTACAATAGCCAGGTAATGGAAGCAACCTAAATGCCCACAGACAGATGAATGGATAAAGATGTGGTACATATATAAAATGGAATATTATTCGGCCATAAAGCGGAATGAAACTGGGTCATTTGTAGAGACATCGATGGATCGAGAGACTGTCATACAGAATGAAGTAAGTCAGAAAGAGGAAAACAAATATTGTATATTAATGCATATATGTGGAACCTAAAAAATGGTACAGATGAAATGATTTGCAGGGAAGAAATAGAGACACAGAGGTAGAGAACAAACGTATGGACACCAAGTATGGGAAGCCATGGGGTGGTGGTGGTGGGATGAGTTGGGAGATTGGGATTGACCTGTATACATGTATATGCATAAAGTACATAACTAATAATAACCTGCTGTATAAAAAAATAAATAAAATTAAATTTCAAAAGTTTAAAAAAATAAAATTTAAAAATAAAACAGAAAAAAGTTCTTCCCTTCACACAGATGTATTTATAGGAATGAATTATTTCAATGCTTATATCTATAAATACATAAAAGAGGAATAAAATCTAACTTAAACCATAAAAGAAAAAAAAAAACCCTGAACCCACCAGTTATACACAGGAAAACCCTATCAGGGCACTTGCTCCAGCGGTAAACAATTCTAAAATTCGCCAAGGTGGGGGATCATCTCCCATACAGCCAGCAACCCACTCCCCACGCAAGGATCGTCCTCATTGCAAAGCTGGGGGACCCTGCCGAGGCATCTGTGAGTAAACGTGAGCTGAGCCCCAGGCCAGCTGCTGCTGAACTGTTCCCACCCTTCCCAGGTAAAACACCTGAAGATGTACAATGGCTTGAAAGCCTAGATGAAGGGCCGTGGAGCCACACCAGCGACAGCACGCAGGCCACATTGGTGCCTGCAGGCCAGCCAGGGTGGTCCTGGTCCCGGGCGCTCTTCCGGGAGCTTTCCATTGCCCTGCCTGAGATACCCCTCCTGTCCCGGCCCCCACGGCTCTTTTCCTTCCTCATCTCTGTCCGGAGAGAAATTCCAGCGGAAGGTATGGGTGACACATCCTCTACTTTACAGGTGGCAGCCGGGCAACCCCTTCAGAAAATCTAGTAGAGCAGCCCTTACACTGGGCCACCAACAAAGCTGTGGCCCCTCACTCCCTCCCACCAGCACAGCCCCGAGACTGCTGACGGGGCAGAGAATATGGAGTCAGGCACAGCTTCAGGCGCTATTGCTGCCTGGAGCGCTGTTTATATTGACCTCAACCAGGCACACCTGGGGAGGGCCGGCCGGCAGGGTAAGGCTGGCCAGGTCAGCTAATCCACAACGCTCAGGGAATCACATTGTTGAAAATGGACCTCGCTAAGGCAGAATAGAAGCCAAGGAAAAAACGGACACAATGCCATTTGCAGCCCCGTAGATGAGTCTAGATGTAATCACGTGACTTGCAGTAAGTCAGAAAGTGAAAGACACATATCGTATCATATCACTTATAGGTGTTACCTAAAAATGGATACCAGGGCAGATATTTCCACGGAGAAGGGCAATCACAGACTCATTAAACAAACTTATGGTTCACCAATGGTAAGGTGTGAGGATTGGTTTCATTACGATATCGGGGTTAACAGACATATACAAACACAGGTGACATATATAATCACAAAAGACCTACGGAATACCAAGAGAAGACTACTCAACACTCTGTCATAACGTACATGGGAAAAGGATCCCAGGAATGTCAGACATCTGTATATGTGTAAAAGAACCACATCTTCCACACCTACAACAAGCCAAACATTGTAATCAAACTTGCTGTAATAAAAAATAAAAAAAATAAATTAAAAACACGAAGAAGATGTAGTGAGACAAACTTGAGGGGCTTTCTCCTGGCACATTCCATTCTAAATTCCAATCTAGAACACGACTTCCACTGAGGCTCTGTTGCCCTCTTAACCAGATTTGGTAAGAGAGAACTGCTGCCACCTTGTGGCCGTTTCACACAACAGCAGCTTTAATCCCAGCGCTAATGGTCCATTGATATTTAAAATCATTGCAGGCCTGTAAATCACACCTGCCCTGAAAACAAATCCTGGGGTCACATATCGACCAAAAAATTCAAAGGACGTCCATATTTCAAAATGACCGTTTCAAAAGGCATATTTTACGCACATTAGTGTTCTGCTTCTTTTTCTTTCTTTCCTTTTTTGTTAAAAAAACGGGAATGGAAAAAGGCATCCCTCAGAATGGGCGAAAATCGTTGCAAACGAATCAATGGACAAAGGTTTAATCTCCAATATATATAAACAGCTCATGCAGCTTAATATTAAAAAAACAAACAACCCAATACAAAAATGGGCAGAAGATCTAAAGAGACGTTTCTTCAAAGGAGACACAGAGATGGCCAAGAGGCACATGAAAAGCTGCTCAACAGCACTAATTATTAGAGAAATGCAAATCAAAACTACAATGAGGTATCACCTCACACCTGTTAGAATCGGCATCATCAGGAAATCTACAAACAACCAATTCTGGGGAGGGTGTGGACAAAAGGAGCCCTCTTCCACTATTGGTGGGAATGTAAATTGATACAGTCACTATGGAGAACAGTATGGAGTTTCCTTAAAAAAAAGTAGAAATAGAATTACCATCTGATCCAGGAATCCCACGTCGGGTCATATACACAGAGAAAACCATAAATCAAAAAGGCACATTCACCACAATGTTCATTGTAGCACTATTTACAATAGCCAGGTAATGGAAGCAACCTAAATGCCCACAGACAGATGAATGGATAAAGATGTGGTACATATATAAAATGGAATATTATTCGGCCATAAAGCGGAATGAAACTGGGTCATTTGTAGAGACATCGATGGATCGAGAGACTGTCATACAGAATGAAGTAAGTCAGAAAGAGGAAAACAAATATTGTATATTAATGCATATATGTGGAACCTAAAAAATGGTACAGATGAACTGATTTGCAGGGAAGAAATAGAGACACAGAGGTAGAGAACAAACGTATGGACACCAAGTATGGGAAGCCATGGGGTGGTGGTGGTGGGATGAGTTGGGAGATTGGGATTGACCTGTATACATGTATATGCATAAAGTACATAACTAATAATAACCTGCTGTATAAAAAAATAAATAAAATTAAATTTCAAAAGTTTAAAAAAATAAAATTTAAAAATAAAACAGAAAAAAGTTCTTCCCTTCACACAGATGTATTTATAGGAATGAATTATTTCAATGCTTATATCTATAAATACATAAAAGAGGAATAAAATCTAACTTAAACCATAAAAGAAAAAAAAAAACCCTGAACCCACCAGTTATACACAGGAAAACCCTATCAGGGCACTTGCTCCAGCGGTAAACAATTCTAAAATTGGCCAAGGTGGGGGATCATCTCCCATACAGCCAGCAACCCACTCCCCACGCAAGGATCGTCCTCATTGCAAAGCTGGGGGACCCTGCCGAGGCATCTGTGAGTAAACGTGAGCTGAGCCCCAGGCCAGCTGCTGCTGAACTGTTCCCACCCTTCCCAGGTAAAACACCTGAAGATGTACAATGGCTTGAAAGCCTAGATGAAGGGCCGTGGAGCCACACCAGCGACAGCACGCAGGCCACATTGGTGCCTGCAGGCCAGCCAGGGTGGTCCTGGTCCCGGGCGCTCTTCCGGGAGCTTTCCATTGCCCTGCCTGAGATACCCCTCCTGTCCCGGCCCCCACGGCTCTTTTCCTTCCTCATCTCTGTCCGGAGAGAAATTCCAGCGGAAGGTATGGGTGACACATCCTCTACTTTACAGGTGGCAGCCGGGCAACCCCTTCAGAAAATCTAGTAGAGCAGCCCTTACACTGGGCCACCAACAAAGCTGTGGCCCCTCACTCCCTCCCACCAGCACAGCCCCGAGACTGCTGACGGGGCAGAGAATATGGAGTCAGGCACAGCTTCAGGCGCTATTGCCGCCTGGAGCGCTGTTTATATTGACCTCAACCAGGCACACCTGGGGAGGGCCGGCCGGCAGGGTAAGGCTGGCCAGGTCAGCTAATCCACAACGCTCAGGGAATCACATTGTTGAAAATGGACCTCGCTAAGGCAGAATAGAAGCCAAGGAAAAAACGGACACAATGCCATTTGCAGCCCCGTAGATGAGTCTAGATGTAATCACGTGACTTGCAGTAAGTCAGAAAGTGAAAGACACATATCGTATCATATCACTTATAGGTGTTACCTAAAAATGGATACCAGGGCAGATATTTCCACGGAGAAGGGCAATCACAGACTCATTAAACAAACTTATGGTTCACCAATGGTAAGGTGTGAGGATTGGTTTCATTACGATATCGGGGTTAACAGACATATACAAACACAGGTGACATATATAATCACAAAAGACCTACGGAATACCAAGAGAAGACTACTCAACACTCTGTCATAACGTACATGGGAAAAGGATCCCAGGAATGTCAGACATCTGTATATGTGTAAAAGAACCACATCTTCCACACCTACAACAAGCCAAACATTGTAATCAAACTTGCTGTAATAAAAAATAAAAAAAAATAAATTAAAAACACGAAGAAGATGTAGTGAGACAAACTTGAGGGGCTTTCTCCTGGCACATTCCATTCTAAATTCCAATCTAGAACACGACTTCCACTGAGGCTCTGTTGCCCTCTTAACCAGATTTGGTAAGAGAGAACTGCTGCCACCTTGTGGCCGTTTCACACAACAGCAGCTTTAATCCCAGCGCTAATGGTCCATTGATATTTAAAATCATTGCAGGCCTGTAAATCACACCTGCCCTGAAAACAAATCCTGGGGTCACATATCGACCAAAAAATTCAAAGGACGTCCATATTTCAAAATGACCGTTTCAAAAGGCATATTTTACGCACATTAGTGTTCTGCTTCTTTTTCTTTCTTTCCTTTTTTGTTAAAAAAACGGGAATGGAAAAAGGCATCCCTCAGAATGGGCGAAAATCGTTGCAAACGAATCAATGGACAAAGGTTTAATCTCCAATATATATAAACAGCTCATGCAGCTTAATATTAAAAAAACAAACAACCCAATACAAAAATGGGCAGAAGATCTAAAGAGACGTTTCTTCAAAGGAGACACAGAGATGGCCAAGAGGCACATGAAAAGCTGCTCAACAGCACTAATTATTAGAGAAATGCAAATCAAAACTACAATGAGGTATCACCTCACACCTGTTAGAATCGGCATCATCAGGAAATCTACAAACAACCAATTCTGGGGAGGGTGTGGACAAAAGGAGCCCTCTTCCACTATTGGTGGGAATGTAAATTGATACAGTCACTATGGAGAACAGTATGGAGTTTCCTTAAAAAAAAGTAGAAATAGAATTACCATCTGATCCAGGAATCCCACGTCGGGTCATATACACAGAGAAAACCATAAATCAAAAAGGCACATTCACCACAATGTTCATTGTAGCACTATTTACAATAGCCAGGTAATGGAAGCAAACTAAATGCCCACAGACAGATGAATGGATAAAGATGTGGTACATATATAAAATGGAATATTATTCGGCCATAAAGCGGAATGAAACTGGGTCATTTGTAGAGACATCGATGGATCGAGAGACTGTCATACAGAATGAAGTAAGTCAGAAAGAGGAAAACAAATATTGTATATTAATGCATATATGTGGAACCTAAAAAATGGTACAGATGAACTGATTTGCAGGGAAGAAATAGAGACACAGAGGTAGAGAACAAACGTATGGACCCCAAGTATGGGAAGCCATGGGGTGGTGGTGGTGGGATGAGTTGGGAGATTGGGATTGACCTGTATACATGTATATGCATAAAATACATAACTAATAATAACCTGCTGTATAAAAAAATAAATAAAATTAAATTTCAAAAGTTTAAAAAAATAAAATTTAAAAATAAAACAGAAAAAAGTTCTTCCCTTCACACAGATGTATTTATAGGAATGAATTATTTCAATGCTTATATCTATAAATACATAAAAGAGGAATAAAATCTAACTTAAACCATAAAAGAAAAAAAAAACCCTGAACCCACCAGTTATACACAGGAAAACCCTATCAGGGCACTTGCTCCAGCGGTAAACAATTCTAAAATTGGCCAAGGTGGGGGATCATCTCCCATACAGCCAGCAACCCACTCCCCACGCAAGGATCGTCCTCATTGCAAAGCTGGGGGACCCTGCCGAGGCATCTGTGAGTAAACGTGAGCTGAGCCCCAGGCCAGCTGCTGCTGAACTGTTCCCACCCTTCCCAGGTAAAACACCTGAAGATGTACAATGGCTTGAAAGCCTAGATGAAGGGCCGTGGAGCCACACCAGCGACAGCACGCAGGCCACATTGGTGCCTGCAGGCCAGCCAGGGTGGTCCTGGTCCCGGGCGCTCTTCCGGGAGCTTTCCATTGCCCTGCCTGAGATACCCCTCCTGTCCCGGCCCCCACGGCTCTTTTCCTTCCTCATCTCTGTCCGGAGAGAAATTCCAGCGGAAGGTATGGGTGACACATCCTCTACTTTACAGGTGGCAGCCGGGCAACCCCTTCAGAAAATCTAGTAGAGCAGCCCTTACACTGGGCCACCAACAAAGCTGTGGCCCCTCACTCCCTCCCACCAGCACAGCCCCGAGACTGCTGACGGGGCAGAGAATATGGAGTCAGGCACAGCTTCAGGCGCTATTGCCGCCTGGAGCGCTGTTTATATTGACCTCAACCAGGCACACCTGGGGAGGGCCGGCCGGCAGGGTAAGGCTGGCCAGGTCAGCTAATCCACAACGCTCAGGGAATCACATTGTTGAAAATGGACCTCGCTAAGGCAGAATAGAAGCCAAGGAAAAAACGGACACAATGCCATTTGCAGCCCCGTAGATGAGTCTAGATGTAATCACGTGACTTGCAGTAAGTCAGAAAGTGAAAGACACATATCGTATCATATCACTTATAGGTGTTACCTAAAAATGGATACCAGGGCAGATATTTCCACGGAGAAGGGCAATCACAGACTCATTAAACAAACTTATGGTTCACCAATGGTAAGGTGTGAGGATTGGTTTCATTACGATATCGGGGTTAACAGACATATACAAACACAGGTGACATATATAATCACAAAAGACCTACGGAATACCAAGAGAAGACTACTCAACACTCTGTCATAACGTACATGGGAAAAGGATCCCAGGAATGTCAGACATCTGTATATGTGTAAAAGAACCACATCTTCCACACCTACAACAAGCCAAACATTGTAATCAAACTTGCTGTAATAAAAAATAAAAAAAATAAATTAAAAACACGAAGAAGATGTAGTGAGACAAACTTGAGGGGCTTTCTCCTGGCACATTCCATTCTAAATTCCAATCTAGAACACGACTTCCACTGAGGCTCTGTTGCCCTCTTAACCAGATTTGGTAAGAGAGAACTGCTGCCACCTTGTGGCCGTTTCACACAACAGCAGCTTTAATCCCAGCGCTAATGGTCCATTGATATTTAAAATCATTGCAGGCCTGTAAATCACACCTGCCCTGAAAACAAATCCTGGGGTCACATATCGACCAAAAAATTCAAAGGACGTCCATATTTCAAAATGACCGTTTCAAAAGGCATATTTTACGCACATTAGTGTTCTGCTTCTTTTTCTTTCTTTCCTTTTTTGTTAAAAAAACGGGAATGGAAAAAGGCATCCCTCAGAATGGGCGAAAATCGTTGCAAACGAATCAATGGACAAAGGTTTAATCTCCAATATATATAAACAGCTCATGCAGCTTAATATTAAAAAAACAAACAACCCAATACAAAAATGGGCAGAAGATCTAAAGAGACGTTTCTTCAAAGGAGACACAGAGATGGCCAAGAGGCACATGAAAAGCTGCTCAACAGCACTAATTATTAGAGAAATGCAAATCAAAACTACAATGAGGTATCACCTCACACCTGTTAGAATCGGCATCATCAGGAAATCTACAAACAACCAATTCTGGGGAGGGTGTGGACAAAAGGAGCCCTCTTCCACTATTGGTGGGAATGTAAATTGATACAGTCACTATGGAGAACAGTATGGAGTTTCCTTAAAAAAAAGTAGAAATAGAATTACCATCTGATCCAGGAATCCCACGTCGGGTCATATACACAGAGAAAACCATAAATCAAAAAGGCACATTCACCACAATGTTCATTGTAGCACTATTTACAATAGCCAGGTAATGGAAGCAACCTAAATGCCCACAGACAGATGAATGGATAAAGATGTGGTACATATATAAAATGGAATATTATTCGGCCATAAAGCGGAATGAAACTGGGTCATTTGTAGAGACATCGATGGATCGAGAGACTGTCATACAGAATGAAGTAAGTCAGAAAGAGGAAAACAAATATTGTATATTAATGCATATATGTGGAACCTAAAAAATGGTACAGATGAAATGATTTGCAGGGAAGAAATAGAGACACAGAGGTAGAGAACAAACGTATGGACACCAAGTATGGGAAGCCATGGGGTGGTGGTGGTGGGATGAGTTGGGAGATTGGGATTGACCTGTATACATGTATATGCATAAAATACATAACTAATAATAACCTGCTGTATAAAAAAATAAATAAAATTAAATTTCAAAAGTTTAAAAATATAAAATTTAAAAATAAAACAGAAAAAAGTTCTTCCCTTCACACAGATGTATTTATAGGAATGAATTATTTCAATGCTTATATCTATAAATACATAAAAGAGGAATAAAATCTAACTTAAACCATAAAAGAAAAAAAAAACCCTGAACCCACCAGTTATACACAGGAAAACCCTATCAGGGCACTTGCTCCAGCGGTAAACAATTCTAAAATTGGCCAAGGTGGGGGATCATCTCCCATACAGCCAGCAACCCACTCCCCACGCAAGGATCGTCCTCATTGCAAAGCTGGGGGACCCTGCCGAGGCATCTGTGAGTAAACGTGAGCTGAGCCCCAGGCCAGCTGCTGCTGAACTGTTCCCACCCTTCCCAGGTAAAACACCTGAAGATGTACAATGGCTTGAAAGCCTAGATGAAGGGCCGTGGAGCCACACCAGCGACAGCACGCAGGCCACATTGGTGCCTGCAGGCCAGCCAGGGTGGTCCTGGTCCCGGGCGCTCTTCCGGGAGCTTTCCATTGCCCTGCCTGAGATACCCCTCCTGTCCCGGCCCCCACGGCTCTTTTCCTTCCTCATCTCTGTCCGGAGAGAAATTCCAGCGGAAGGTATGGGTGACACATCCTCTACTTTACAGGTGGCAGCCGGGCAACCCCTTCAGAAAATCTAGTAGAGCAGCCCTTACACTGGGCCACCAACAAAGCTGTGGCCCCTCACTCCCTCCCACCAGCACAGCCCCGAGACTGCTGACGGGGCAGAGAATATGGAGTCAGGCACAGCTTCAGGCGCTATTGCCGCCTGGAGCGCTGTTTATATTGACCTCAACCAGGCACACCTGGGGAGGGCCGGCCGGCAGGGTAAGGCTGGCCAGGTCAGCTAATCCACAACGCTCAGGGAATCACATTGTTGAAAATGGACCTCGCTAAGGCAGAATAGAAGCCAAGGAAAAAACGGACACAATGCCATTTGCAGCCCCGTAGATGAGTCTAGATGTAATCACGTGACTTGCAGTAAGTCAGAAAGTGAAAGACACATATCGTATCATATCACTTATAGGTGTTACCTAAAAATGGATACCAGGGCAGATATTTCCACGGAGAAGGGCAATCACAGACTCATTAAACAAACTTATGGTTCACCAATGGTAAGGTGTGAGGATTGGTTTCATTACGATATCGGGGTTAACAGACATATACAAACACAGGTGACATATATAATCACAAAAGACCTACGGAATACCAAGAGAAGACTACTCAACACTCTGTCATAACGTACATGGGAAAAGGATCCCAGGAATGTCAGACATCTGTATATGTGTAAAAGAACCACATCTTCCACACCTACAACAAGCCAAACATTGTAATCAAACTTGCTGTAATAAAAAATAAAAAAAATAAATTAAAAACACGAAGAAGATGTAGTGAGACAAACTTGAGGGGCTTTCTCCTGGCACATTCCATTCTAAATTCCAATCTAGAACACGACTTCCACTGAGGCTCTGTTGCCCTCTTAACCAGATTTGGTAAGAGAGAACTGCTGCCACCTTGTGGCCGTTTCACACAACAGCAGCTTTAATCCCAGCGCTAATGGTCCATTGATATTTAAAATCATTGCAGGCCTGTAAATCACACCTGCCCTGAAAACAAATCCTGGGGTCACATATCGACCAAAAAATTCAAAGGACGTCCATATTTCAAAATGACCGTTTCAAAAGGCATATTTTACGCACATTAGTGTTCTGCTTCTTTTTCTTTCTTTCCTTTTTTGTTAAAAAAACGGGAATGGAAAAAGGCATCCCTCAGAATGGGCGAAAATCGTTGCAAACGAATCAATGGACAAAGGTTTAATCTCCAATATATATAAACAGCTCATGCAGCTTAATATTAAAAAAACAAACAACCCAATACAAAAATGGGCAGAAGATCTAAAGAGACGTTTCTTCAAAGGAGACACAGAGATGGCCAAGAGGCACATGAAAAGCTGCTCAACAGCACTAATTATTAGAGAAATGCAAATCAAAACTACAATGAGGTATCACCTCACACCTGTTAGAATCGGCATCATCAGGAAATCTACAAACAACCAATTCTGGGGAGGGTGTGGACAAAAGGAGCCCTCTTCCACTATTGGTGGGAATGTAAATTGATACAGTCACTATGGAGAACAGTATGGAGTTTCCTTAAAAAAAAGTAGAAATAGAATTACCATCTGATCCAGGAATCCCACGTCGGGTCATATACACAGAGAAAACCATAAATCAAAAAGGCACATTCACCACAATGTTCATTGTAGCACTATTTACAATAGCCAGGTAATGGAAGCAACCTAAATGCCCACAGACAGATGAATGGATAAAGATGTGGTACATATATAAAATGGAATATTATTCGGCCATAAAGCGGAATGAAACTGGGTCATTTGTAGAGACATCGATGGATCGAGAGACTGTCATACAGAATGAAGTAAGTCAGAAAGAGGAAAACAAATATTGTATATTAATGCATATATGTGGAACCTAAAAAATGGTACAGATGAACTGATTTGCAGGGAAGAAATAGAGACACAGAGGTAGAGAACAAACGTATGGACCCCAAGTATGGGAAGCCATGGGGTGGTGGTGGTGGGATGAGTTGGGAGATTGGGATTGACCTGTATACATGTATATGCATAAAATACATAACTAATAATAACCTGCTGTATAAAAAAATAAATAAAATTAAATTTCAAAAGTTTAAAAAAATAAAATTTAAAAATAAAACAGAAAAAAGTTCTTCCCTTCACACAGATGTATTTATAGGAATGAATTATTTCAATGCTTATATCTATAAATACATAAAAGAGGAATAAAATCTAACTTAAACCATAAAAGAAAAAAAAAAACCCTGAACCCACCAGTTATACACAGGAAAACCCTATCAGGGCACTTGCTCCAGCGGTAAACAATTCTAAAATTGGCCAAGGTGGGGGATCATCTCCCATACAGCCAGCAACCCACTCCCCACGCAAGGATCGTCCTCATTGCAAAGCTGGGGGACCCTGCCGAGGCATCTGTGAGTAAACGTGAGCTGAGCCCCAGGCCAGCTGCTGCTGAACTGTTCCCACCCTTCCCAGGTAAAACACCTGAAGATGTACAATGGCTTGAAAGCCTAGATGAAGGGCCGTGGAGCCACACCAGCGACAGCACGCAGGCCACATTGGTGCCTGCAGGCCAGCCAGGGTGGTCCTGGTCCCGGGCGCTCTTCCGGGAGCTTTCCATTGCCCTGCCTGAGATACCCCTCCTGTCCCGGCCCCCACGGCTCTTTTCCTTCCTCATCTCTGTCCGGAGAGAAATTCCAGCGGAAGGTATGGGTGACACATCCTCTACTTTACAGGTGGCAGCCGGGCAACCCCTTCAGAAAATCTAGTAGAGCAGCCCTTACACTGGGCCACCAACAAAGCTGTGGCCCCTCACTCCCTCCCACCAGCACAGCCCCGAGACTGCTGACGGGGCAGAGAATATGGAGTCAGGCACAGCTTCAGGCGCTATTGCCGCCTGGAGCGCTGTTTATATTGACCTCAACCAGGCACACCTGGGGAGGGCCGGCCGGCAGGGTAAGGCTGGCCAGGTCAGCTAATCCACAACGCTCAGGGAATCACATTGTTGAAAATGGACCTCGCTAAGGCAGAATAGAAGCCAAGGAAAAAACGGACACAATGCCATTTGCAGCCCCGTAGATGAGTCTAGATGTAATCACGTGACTTGCAGTAAGTCAGAAAGTGAAAGACACATATCGTATCATATCACTTATAGGTGTTACCTAAAAATGGATACCAGGGCAGATATTTCCACGGAGAAGGGCAATCACAGACTCATTAAACAAACTTATGGTTCACCAATGGTAAGGTGTGAGGATTGGTTTCATTACGATATCGGGGTTAACAGACATATACAAACACAGGTGACATATATAATCACAAAAGACCTACGGAATACCAAGAGAAGACTACTCAACACTCTGTCATAACGTACATGGGAAAAGGATCCCAGGAATGTCAGACATCTGTATATGTGTAAAAGAACCACATCTTCCACACCTACAACAAGCCAAACATTGTAATCAAACTTGCTGTAATAAAAAATAAAAAAAATAAATTAAAAACACGAAGAAGATGTAGTGAGACAAACTTGAGGGGCTTTCTCCTGGCACATTCCATTCTAAATTCCAATCTAGAACACGACTTCCACTGAGGCTCTGTTGCCCTCTTAACCAGATTTGGTAAGAGAGAACTGCTGCCACCTTGTGGCCGTTTCACACAACAGCAGCTTTAATCCCAGCGCTAATGGTCCATTGATATTTAAAATCATTGCAGGCCTGTAAATCACACCTGCCCTGAAAACAAATCCTGGGGTCACATATCGACCAAAAAATTCAAAGGACGTCCATATTTCAAAATGACCGTTTCAAAAGGCATATTTTACGCACATTAGTGTTCTGCTTCTTTTTCTTTCTTTCCTTTTTTGTTAAAAAAACGGGAATGGAAAAAGGCATCCCTCAGAATGGGCGAAAATCGTTGCAAACGAATCAATGGACAAAGGTTTAATCTCCAATATATATAAACAGCTCATGCAGCTTAATATTAAAAAAACAAACAACCCAATACAAAAATGGGCAGAAGATCTAAAGAGACGTTTCTTCAAAGGAGACACAGAGATGGCCAAGAGGCACATGAAAAGCTGCTCAACAGCACTAATTATTAGAGAAATGCAAATCAAAACTACAATGAGGTATCACCTCACACCTGTTAGAATCGGCATCATCAGGAAATCTACAAACAACCAATTCTGGGGAGGGTGTGGACAAAAGGAGCCCTCTTCCACTATTGGTGGGAATGTAAATTGATACAGTCACTATGGAGAACAGTATGGAGTTTCCTTAAAAAAAAGTAGAAATAGAATTACCATCTGATCCAGGAATCCCACGTCGGGTCATATACACAGAGAAAACCATAAATCAAAAAGGCACATTCACCACAATGTTCATTGTAGCACTATTTACAATAGCCAGGTAATGGAAGCAACCTAAATGCCCACAGACAGATGAATGGATAAAGATGTGGTACATATATAAAATGGAATATTATTCGGCCATAAAGCGGAATGAAACTGGGTCATTTGTAGAGACATCGATGGATCGAGAGACTGTCATACAGAATGAAGTAAGTCAGAAAGAGGAAAACAAATATTGTATATTAATGCATATATGTGGAACCTAAAAAATGGTACAGATGAACTGATTTGCAGGGAAGAAATAGAGACACAGAGGTAGAGAACAAACGTATGGACCCCAAGTATGGGAAGCCATGGGGTGGTGGTGGTGGGATGAGTTGGGAGATTGGGATTGACCTGTATACATGTATATGCATAAAATACATAACTAATAATAACCTGCTGTATAAAAAAATAAATAAAATTAAATTTCAAAAGTTTAAAAAAATAAAATTTAAAAATAAAACAGAAAAAAGTTCTTCCCTTCACACAGATGTATTTATAGGAATGAATTATTTCAATGCTTATATCTATAAATACATAAAAGAGGAATAAAATCTAACTTAAACCATAAAAGAAAAAAAAAAACCCTGAACCCACCAGTTATACACAGGAAAACCCTATCAGGGCACTTGCTCCAGCGGTAAACAATTCTAAAATTGGCCAAGGTGGGGGATCATCTCCCATACAGCCAGCAACCCACTCCCCACGCAAGGATCGTCCTCATTGCAAAGCTGGGGGACCCTGCCGAGGCATCTGTGAGTAAACGTGAGCTGAGCCCCAGGCCAGCTGCTGCTGAACTGTTCCCACCCTTCCCAGGTAAAACACCTGAAGATGTACAATGGCTTGAAAGCCTAGATGAAGGGCCGTGGAGCCACACCAGCGACAGCACGCAGGCCACATTGGTGCCTGCAGGCCAGCCAGGGTGGTCCTGGTCCCGGGCGCTCTTCCGGGAGCTTTCCATTGCCCTGCCTGAGATACCCCTCCTGTCCCGGCCCCCACGGCTCTTTTCCTTCCTCATCTCTGTCCGGAGAGAAATTCCAGCGGAAGGTATGGGTGACACATCCTCTACTTTACAGGTGGCAGCCGGGCAACCCCTTCAGAAAATCTAGTAGAGCAGCCCTTACACTGGGCCACCAACAAAGCTGTGGCCCCTCACTCCCTCCCACCAGCACAGCCCCGAGACTGCTGACGGGGCAGAGAATATGGAGTCAGGCACAGCTTCAGGCGCTATTGCCGCCTGGAGCGCTGTTTATATTGACCTCAACCAGGCACACCTGGGGAGGGCCGGCCGGCAGGGTAAGGCTGGCCAGGTCAGCTAATCCACAACGCTCAGGGAATCACATTGTTGAAAATGGACCTCGCTAAGGCAGAATAGAAGCCAAGGAAAAAACGGACACAATGCCATTTGCAGCCCCGTAGATGAGTCTAGATGTAATCACGTGACTTGCAGTAAGTCAGAAAGTGAAAGACACATATCGTATCATATCACTTATAGGTGTTACCTAAAAATGGATACCAGGGCAGATATTTCCACGGAGAAGGGCAATCACAGACTCATTAAACAAACTTATGGTTCACCAATGGTAAGGTGTGAGGATTGGTTTCATTACGATATCGGGGTTAACAGACATATACAAACACAGGTGACATATATAATCACAAAAGACCTACGGAATACCAAGAGAAGACTACTCAACACTCTGTCATAACGTACATGGGAAAAGGATCCCAGGAATGTCAGACATCTGTATATGTGTAAAAGAACCACATCTTCCACACCTACAACAAGCCAAACATTGTAATCAAACTTGCTGTAATAAAAAATAAAAAAAATAAATTAAAAACACGAAGAAGATGTAGTGAGACAAACTTGAGGGGCTTTCTCCTGGCACATTCCATTCTAAATTCCAATCTAGAACACGACTTCCACTGAGGCTCTGTTGCCCTCTTAACCAGATTTGGTAAGAGAGAACTGCTGCCACCTTGTGGCCGTTTCACACAACAGCAGCTTTAATCCCAGCGCTAATGGTCCATTGATATTTAAAATCATTGCAGGCCTGTAAATCACACCTGCCCTGAAAACAAATCCTGGGGTCACATATCGACCAAAAAATTCAAAGGACGTCCATATTTCAAAATGACCGTTTCAAAAGGCATATTTTACGCACATTAGTGTTCTGCTTCTTTTTCTTTCTTTCCTTTTTTGTTAAAAAAACGGGAATGGAAAAAGGCATCCCTCAGAATGGGCGAAAATCATTGCAAACGAATCAATGGACAAAGGTTTAATCTCCAATATATATAAACAGCTCATGCAGCTTAATATTAAAAAAACAAACAACCCAATACAAAAATGGGCAGAAGATCTAAAGAGACGTTTCTTCAAAGGAGACACAGAGATGGCCAAGAGGCACATGAAAAGCTGCTCAACAGCACTAATTATTAGAGAAATGCAAATCAAAACTACAATGAGGTATCACCTCACACCTGTTAGAATCGGCATCATCAGGAAATCTACAAACAACCAATTCTGGGGAGGGTGTGGACAAAAGGAGCCCTCTTCCACTATTGGTGGGAATGTAAATTGATACAGTCACTATGGAGAACAGTATGGAGTTTCCTTAAAAAAAAGTAGAAATAGAATTACCATCTGATCCAGGAATCCCACGTCGGGTCATATACACAGAGAAAACCATAAATCAAAAAGGCACATTCACCACAATGTTCATTGTAGCACTATTTACAATAGCCAGGTAATGGAAGCAACCTAAATGCCCACAGACAGATGAATGGATAAAGATGTGGTACATATATAAAATGGAATATTATTCGGCCATAAAGCGGAATGAAACTGGGTCATTTGTAGAGACATCGATGGATCGAGAGACTGTCATACAGAATGAAGTAAGTCAGAAAGAGGAAAACAAATATTGTATATTAATGCATATATGTGGAACCTAAAAAATGGTACAGATGAACTGATTTGCAGGGAAGAAATAGAGACACAGAGGTAGAGAACAAACGTATGGACACCAAGTATGGGAAGCCATGGGGTGGTGGTGGTGGGATGAGTTGGGAGATTGGGATTGACCTGTATACATGTATATGCATAAAATACATAACTAATAATAACCTGCTGTATAAAAAAATAAATAAAATTAAATTTCAAAAGTTTAAAAAAATAAAATTTAAAAATAAAACAGAAAAAAGTTCTTCCCTTCACACAGATGTATTTATAGGAATGAATTATTTCAATGCTTATATCTATAAATACATAAAAGAGGAATAAAATCTAACTTAAACCATAAAAGAAAAAAAAAACCCTGAACCCACCAGTTATACACAGGAAAACCCTATCAGGGCACTTGCTCCAGCGGTAAACAATTCTAAAATTGGCCAAGGTGGGGGATCATCTCCCATACAGCCAGCAACCCACTCCCCACGCAAGGATCGTCCTCATTGCAAAGCTGGGGGACCCTGCCGAGGCATCTGTGAGTAAACGTGAGCTGAGCCCCAGGCCAGCTGCTGCTGAACTGTTCCCACCCTTCCCAGGTAAAACACCTGAAGATGTACAATGGCTTGAAAGCCTAGATGAAGGGCCGTGGAGCCACACCAGCGACAGCACGCAGGCCACATTGGTGCCTGCAGGCCAGCCAGGGTGGTCCTGGTCCCGGGCGCTCTTCCGGAAGCTTTCCATTGCCCTGCCTGAGATACCCCTCCTGTCCCGGCCCCCACGGCTCTTTTCCTTCCTCATCTCTGTCCGGAGAGAAATTCCAGCGGAAGGTATGGGTGACACATCCTCTACTTTACAGGTGGCAGCCGGGCAACCCCTTCAGAAAATCTAGTAGAGCAGCCCTTACACTGGGCCACCAACAAAGCTGTGGCCCCTCACTCCCTCCCACCAGCACAGCCCCGAGACTGCTGACGGGGCAGAGAATATGGAGTCAGGCACAGCTTCAGGCGCTATTGCCGCCTGGAGCGCTGTTTATATTGACCTCAACCAGGCACACCTGGGGAGGGCCGGCCGGCAGGGTAAGGCTGGCCAGGTCAGCTAATCCACAACGCTCAGGGAATCACATTGTTGAAAATGGACCTCGCTAAGGCAGAATAGAAGCCAAGGAAAAAACGGACACAATGCCATTTGCAGCCCCGTAGATGAGTCTAGATGTAATCACGTGACTTGCAGTAAGTCAGAAAGTGAAAGACACATATCGTATCATATCACTTATAGGTGTTACCTAAAAATGGATACCAGGGCAGATATTTCCACGGAGAAGGGCAATCACAGACTCATTAAACAAACTTATGGTTCACCAATGGTAAGGTGTGAGGATTGGTTTCATTACGATATCGGGGTTAACAGACATATACAAACACAGGTGACATATATAATCACAAAAGACCTACGGAATACCAAGAGAAGACTACTCAACACTCTGTCATAACGTACATGGGAAAAGGATCCCAGGAATGTCAGACATCTGTATATGTGTAAAAGAACCACATCTTCCACACCTACAACAAGCCAAACATTGTAATCAAACTTGCTGTAATAAAAAATAAAAAAAATAAATTAAAAACACGAAGAAGATGTAGTGAGACAAACTTGAGGGGCTTTCTCCTGGCACATTCCATTCTAAATTCCAATCTAGAACACGACTTCCACTGAGGCTCTGTTGCCCTCTTAACCAGATTTGGTAAGAGAGAACTGCTGCCACCTTGTGGCCGTTTCACACAACAGCAGCTTTAATCCCAGCGCTAATGGTCCATTGATATTTAAAATCATTGCAGGCCTGTAAATCACACCTGCCCTGAAAACAAATCCTGGGGTCACATATCGACCAAAAAATTCAAAGGACGTCCATATTTCAAAATGACCGTTTCAAAAGGCATATTTTACGCACATTAGTGTTCTGCTTCTTTTTCTTTCTTTCCTTTTTTGTTAAAAAAACGGGAATGGAAAAAGGCATCCCTCAGAATGGGCGAAAATCATTGCAAACGAATCAATGGACAAAGGTTTAATCTCCAATATATATAAACAGCTCATGCAGCTTAATATTAAAAAAACAAACAACCCAATACAAAAATGGGCAGAAGATCTAAAGAGACGTTTCTTCAAAGGAGACACAGAGATGGCCAAGAGGCACATGAAAAGCTGCTCAACAGCACTAATTATTAGAGAAATGCAAATCAAAACTACAATGAGGTATCACCTCACACCTGTTAGAATCGGCATCATCAGGAAATCTACAAACAACCAATTCTGGGGAGGGTGTGGACAAAAGGAGCCCTCTTCCACTATTGGTGGGAATGTAAATTGATACAGTCACTATGGAGAACAGTATGGAGTTTCCTTAAAAAAAAGTAGAAATAGAATTACCATCTGATCCAGGAATCCCACGTCGGGTCATATACACAGAGAAAACCATAAATCAAAAAGGCACATTCACCACAATGTTCATTGTAGCACTATTTACAATAGCCAGGTAATGGAAGCAACCTAAATGCCCACAGACAGATGAATGGATAAAGATGTGGTACATATATAAAATGGAATATTATTCGGCCATAAAGCGGAATGAAACTGGGTCATTTGTAGAGACATCGATGGATCGAGAGACTGTCATACAGAATGAAGTAAGTCAGAAAGAGGAAAACAAATATTGTATATTAATGCATATATGTGGAACCTAAAAAATGGTACAGATGAACTGATTTGCAGGGAAGAAATAGAGACACAGAGGTAGAGAACAAACGTATGGACCCCAAGTATGGGAAGCCATGGGGTGGTGGTGGTGGGATGAGTTGGGAGATTGGGATTGACCTGTATACATGTATATGCATAAAATACATAACTAATAATAACCTGCTGTATAAAAAAATAAATAAAATTAAATTTCAAAAGTTTAAAAAAATAAAATTTAAAAATAAAACAGAAAAAAGTTCTTCCCTTCACACAGATGTATTTATAGGAATGAATTATTTCAATGCTTATATCTATAAATACATAAAAGAGGAATAAAATCTAACTTAAACCATAAAAGAAAAAAAAAAACCCTGAACCCACCAGTTATACACAGGAAAACCCTATCAGGGCACTTGCTCCAGCGGTAAACAATTCTAAAATTGGCCAAGGTGGGGGATCATCTCCCATACAGCCAGCAACCCACTCCCCACGCAAGGATCGTCCTCATTGCAAAGCTGGGGGACCCTGCCGAGGCATCTGTGAGTAAACGTGAGCTGAGCCCCAGGCCAGCTGCTGCTGAACTGTTCCCACCCTTCCCAGGTAAAACACCTGAAGATGTACAATGGCTTGAAAGCCTAGATGAAGGGCCGTGGAGCCACACCAGCGACAGCACGCAGGCCACATTGGTGCCTGCAGGCCAGCCAGGGTGGTCCTGGTCCTGGGCGCTCTTCCGGGAGCTTTCCATTGCCCTGCCTGAGATACCCCTCCTGTCCCGGCCCCCACGGCTCTTTTCCTTCCTCATCTCTGTCCGGAGAGAAATTCCAGCGGAAGGTATGGGTGACACATCCTCTACTTTACAGGTGGCAGCCGGGCAACCCCTTCAGAAAATCTAGTAGAGCAGCCCTTACACTGGGCCACCAACAAAGCTGTGGCCCCTCACTCCCTCCCACCAGCACAGCCCCGAGACTGCTGACGGGGCAGAGAATATGGAGTCAGGCACAGCTTCAGGCGCTATTGCCGCCTGGAGCGCTGTTTATATTGACCTCAACCAGGCACACCTGGGGAGGGCCGGCCGGCAGGGTAAGGCTGGCCAGGTCAGCTAATCCACAACGCTCAGGGAATCACATTGTTGAAAATGGACCTCGCTAAGGCAGAATAGAAGCCAAGGAAAAAACGGACACAATGCCATTTGCAGCCCCGTAGATGAGTCTAGATGTAATCACGTGACTTGCAGTAAGTCAGAAAGTGAAAGACACATATCGTATCATATCACTTATAGGTGTTACCTAAAAATGGATACCAGGGCAGATATTTCCACGGAGAAGGGCAATCACAGACTCATTAAACAAACTTATGGTTCACCAATGGTAAGGTGTGAGGATTGGTTTCATTACGATATCGGGGTTAACAGACATATACAAACACAGGTGACATATATAATCACAAAAGACCTACGGAATACCAAGAGAAGACTACTCAACACTCTGTCATAACGTACATGGGAAAAGGATCCCAGGAATGTCAGACATCTGTATATGTGTAAAAGAACCACATCTTCCACACCTACAACAAGCCAAACATTGTAATCAAACTTGCTGTAATAAAAAATAAAAAAATAAATTAAAAACACGAAGAAGATGTAGTGAGACAAACTTGAGGGGCTTTCTCCTGGCACATTCCATTCTAAATTCCAATCTAGAACACGACTTCCACTGAGGCTCTGTTGCCCTCTTAACCAGATTTGGTAAGAGAGAACTGCTGCCACCTTGTGGCCGTTTCACACAACAGCAGCTTTAATCCCAGCGCTAATGGTCCATTGATATTTAAAATCATTGCAGGCCTGTAAATCACACCTGCCCTGAAAACAAATCCTGGGGTCACATATCGACCAAAAAATTCAAAGGACGTCCATATTTCAAAATGACCGTTTCAAAAGGCATATTTTACGCACATTAGTGTTCTGCTTCTTTTTCTTTCTTTCCTTTTTTGTTAAAAAAACGGGAATGGAAAAAGGCATCCCTCAGAATGGGCGAAAATCGTTGCAAACGAATCAATGGACAAAGGTTTAATCTCCAATATATATAAACAGCTCATGCAGCTTAATATTAAAAAAACAAACAACCCAATACAAAAATGGGCAGAAGATCTAAAGAGACGTTTCTTCAAAGGAGACACAGAGATGGCCAAGAGGCACATGAAAAGCTGCTCAACAGCACTAATTATTAGAGAAATGCAAATCAAAACTACAATGAGGTATCACCTCACACCTGTTAGAATCGGCATCATCAGGAAATCTACAAACAACCAATTCTGGGGAGGGTGTGGACAAAAGGAGCCCTCTTCCACTATTGGTGGGAATGTAAATTGATACAGTCACTATGGAGAACAGTATGGAGTTTCCTTAAAAAAAAGTAGAAATAGAATTACCATCTGATCCAGGAATCCCACGTCGGGTCATATACACAGAGAAAACCATAAATCAAAAAGGCACATTCACCACAATGTTCATTGTAGCACTATTTACAATAGCCAGGTAATGGAAGCAACCTAAATGCCCACAGACAGATGAATGGATAAAGATGTGGTACATATATAAAATGGAATATTATTCGGCCATAAAGCGGAATGAAACTGGGTCATTTGTAGAGACATCGATGGATCGAGAGACTGTCATACAGAATGAAGTAAGTCAGAAAGAGGAAAACAAATATTGTATATTAATGCATATATGTGGAACCTAAAAAATGGTACAGATGAACTGATTTGCAGGGAAGAAATAGAGACACAGAGGTAGAGAACAAACGTATGGACACCAAGTATGGGAAGCCATGGGGTGGTGGTGGTGGGATGAGTTGGGAGATTGGGATTGACCTGTATACATGTATATGCATAAAATACATAACTAATAATAACCTGCTGTATAAAAAAATAAATAAAATTAAATTTCAAAAGTTTAAAAAAAATAAAATTTAAAAATAAAACAGAAAAAAGTTCTTCCCTTCACACAGATGTATTTATAGGAATGAATTATTTCAATGCTTATATCTATAAATACATAAAAGAGATATAAAATCTAACTTAAACCATAAAAGAAAAAAAAAACCCTGAACCCACCAGTTATACACAGGAAAACCCTATCAGGGCACTTGCTCCAGCGGTAAACAATTCTAAAATTGGCCAAGGTGGGGGATCATCTCCCATACAGCCAGCAACCCACTCCCCACGCAAGGATCGTCCTCATTGCAAAGCTGGGGGACCCTGCCGAGGCATCTGTGAGTAAACGTGAGCTGAGCCCCAGGCCAGCTGCTGCTGAACTGTTCCCACCCTTCCCAGGTAAAACACCTGAAGATGTACAATGGCTTGAAAGCCTAGATGAAGGGCCGTGGAGCCACACCAGCGACAGCACGCAGGCCACATTGGTGCCTGCAGGCCAGCCAGGGTGGTCCTGGTCCCGGGCGCTCTTCCGGAAGCTTTCCATTGCCCTGCCTGAGATACCCCTCCTGTCCCGGCCCCCACGGCTCTTTTCCTTCCTCATCTCTGTCCGGAGAGAAATTCCAGCGGAAGGTATGGGTGACACATCCTCTACTTTACAGGTGGCAGCCGGGCAACCCCTTCAGAAAATCTAGTAGAGCAGCCCTTACACTGGGCCACCAACAAAGCTGTGGCCCCTCACTCCCTCCCACCAGCACAGCCCCGAGACTGCTGACGGGGCAGAGAATATGGAGTCAGGCACAGCTTCAGGCGCTATTGCCGCCTGGAGCGCTGTTTATATTGACCTCAACCAGGCACACCTGGGGAGGGCCGGCCGGCAGGGTAAGGCTGGCCAGGTCAGCTAATCCACAACGCTCAGGGAATCACATTGTTGAAAATGGACCTCGCTAAGGCAGAATAGAAGCCAAGGAAAAAACGGACACAATGCCATTTGCAGCCCCGTAGATGAGTCTAGATGTAATCACGTGACTTGCAGTAAGTCAGAAAGTGAAAGACACATATCGTATCATATCACTTATAGGTGTTACCTAAAAATGGATACCAGGGCAGATATTTCCACGGAGAAGGGCAATCACAGACTCATTAAACAAACTTATGGTTCACCAATGGTAAGGTGTGAGGATTGGTTTCATTACGATATCGGGGTTAACAGACATATACAAACACAGGTGACATATATAATCACAAAAGACCTACGGAATACCAAGAGAAGACTACTCAACACTCTGTCATAACGTACATGGGAAAAGGATCCCAGGAATGTCAGACATCTGTATATGTGTAAAAGAACCACATCTTCCACACCTACAACAAGCCAAACATTGTAATCAAACTTGCTGTAATAAAAAATAAAAAAAATAAATTAAAAACACGAAGAAGATGTAGTGAGACAAACTTGAGGGGCTTTCTCCTGGCACATTCCATTCTAAATTCCAATCTAGAACACGACTTCCACTGAGGCTCTGTTGCCCTCTTAACCAGATTTGGTAAGAGAGAACTGCTGCCACCTTGTGGCCGTTTCACACAACAGCAGCTTTAATCCCAGCGCTAATGGTCCATTGATATTTAAAATCATTGCAGGCCTGTAAATCACACCTGCCCTGAAAACAAATCCTGGGGTCACATATCGACCAAAAAATTCAAAGGACGTCCATATTTCAAAATGACCGTTTCAAAAGGCATATTTTACGCACATTAGTGTTCTGCTTCTTTTTCTTTCTTTCCTTTTTTGTTAAAAAAACGGGAATGGAAAAAGGCATCCCTCAGAATGGGCGAAAATCATTGCAAACGAATCAATGGACAAAGGTTTAATCTCCAATATATATAAACAGCTCATGCAGCTTAATATTAAAAAAACAAACAACCCAATACAAAAATGGGCAGAAGATCTAAAGAGACGTTTCTTCAAAGGAGACACAGAGATGGCCAAGAGGCACATGAAAAGCTGCTCAACAGCACTAATTATTAGAGAAATGCAAATCAAAACTACAATGAGGTATCACCTCACACCTGTTAGAATCGGCATCATCAGGAAATCTACAAACAACCAATTCTGGGGAGGGTGTGGACAAAAGGAGCCCTCTTCCACTATTGGTGGGAATGTAAATTGATACAGTCACTATGGAGAACAGTATGGAGTTTCCTTAAAAAAAAGTAGAAATAGAATTACCATCTGATCCAGGAATCCCACGTCGGGTCATATACACAGAGAAAACCATAAATCAAAAAGGCACATTCACCACAATGTTCATTGTAGCACTATTTACAATAGCCAGGTAATGGAAGCAACCTAAATGCCCACAGACAGATGAATGGATAAAGATGTGGTACATATATAAAATGGAATATTATTCGGCCATAAAGCGGAATGAAACTGGGTCATTTGTAGAGACATCGATGGATCGAGAGACTGTCATACAGAATGAAGTAAGTCAGAAAGAGGAAAACAAATATTGTATATTAATGCATATATGTGGAACCTAAAAAATGGTACAGATGAAATGATTTGCAGGGAAGAAATAGAGACACAGAGGTAGAGAACAAACGTATGGACACCAAGTATGGGAAGCCATGGGGTGGTGGTGGTGGGATGAGTTGGGAGATTGGGATTGACCTGTATACATGTATATGCATAAAATACATAACTAATAATAACCTGCTGTATAAATAAATAAATAAAATTAAATTTCAAAAGTTTAAAAAAATAAAATTTAAAAATAAAACAGAAAAAAGTTCTTCCCTTCACACAGATGTATTTATAGGAATGAATTATTTCAATGCTTATATCTATAAATACATAAAAGAGGAATAAAATCTAACTTAAACCATAAAAGAAAAAAAAAACCCTGAACCCACCAGTTATACACAGGAAAACCCTATCAGGGCACTTGCTCCAGCGGTAAACAATTCTAAAATTGGCCAAGGTGGGGGATCATCTCCCATACAGCCAGCAACCCACTCCCCACGCAAGGATCGTCCTCATTGCAAAGCTGGGGGACCCTGCCGAGGCATCTGTGAGTAAACGTGAGCTGAGCCCCAGGCCAGCTGCTGCTGAACTGTTCCCACCCTTCCCAGGTAAAACACCTGAAGATGTACAATGGCTTGAAAGCCTAGATGAAGGGCCGTGGAGCCACACCAGCGACAGCACGCAGGCCACATTGGTGCCTGCAGGCCAGCCAGGGTGGTCCTGGTCCCGGGCGCTCTTCCGGAAGCTTTCCATTGCCCTGCCTGAGATACCCCTCCTGTCCCGGCCCCCACGGCTCTTTTCCTTCCTCATCTCTGTCCGGAGAGAAATTCCAGCGGAAGGTATGGGTGACACATCCTCTACTTTACAGGTGGCAGCCGGGCAACCCCTTCAGAAAATCTAGTAGAGCAGCCCTTACACTGGGCCACCAACAAAGCTGTGGCCCCTCACTCCCTCCCACCAGCACAGCCCCGAGACTGCTGACGGGGCAGAGAATATGGAGTCAGGCACAGCTTCAGGCGCTATTGCCGCCTGGAGCGCTGTTTATATTGACCTCAACCAGGCACACCTGGGGAGGGCCGGCCGGCAGGGTAAGGCTGGCCAGGTCAGCTAATCCACAACGCTCAGGGAATCACATTGTTGAAAATGGACCTCGCTAAGGCAGAATAGAAGCCAAGGAAAAAACGGACACAATGCCATTTGCAGCCCCGTAGATGAGTCTAGATGTAATCACGTGACTTGCAGTAAGTCAGAAAGTGAAAGACACATATCGTATCATATCACTTATAGGTGTTACCTAAAAATGGATACCAGGGCAGATATTTCCACGGAGAAGGGCAATCACAGACTCATTAAACAAACTTATGGTTCACCAATGGTAAGGTGTGAGGATTGGTTTCATTACGATATCGGGGTTAACAGACATATACAAACACAGGTGACATATATAATCACAAAAGACCTACGGAATACCAAGAGAAGACTACTCAACACTCTGTCATAACGTACATGGGAAAAGGATCCCAGGAATGTCAGACATCTGTATATGTGTAAAAGAACCACATCTTCCACACCTACAACAAGCCAAACATTGTAATCAAACTTGCTGTAATAAAAAATAAAAAAAATAAATTAAAAACACGAAGAAGATGTAGTGAGACAAACTTGAGGGGCTTTCTCCTGGCACATTCCATTCTAAATTCCAATCTAGAACACGACTTCCACTGAGGCTCTGTTGCCCTCTTAACCAGATTTGGTAAGAGAGAACTGCTGCCACCTTGTGGCCGTTTCACACAACAGCAGCTTTAATCCCAGCGCTAATGGTCCATTGATATTTAAAATCATTGCAGGCCTGTAAATCACACCTGCCCTGAAAACAAATCCTGGGGTCACATATCGACCAAAAAATTCAAAGGACGTCCATATTTCAAAATGACCGTTTCAAAAGGCATATTTTACGCACATTAGTGTTCTGCTTCTTTTTCTTTCTTTCCTTTTTTGTTAAAAAAACGGGAATGGAAAAAGGCATCCCTCAGAATGGGCGAAAATCGTTGCAAACGAATCAATGGACAAAGGTTTAATCTCCAATATATATAAACAGCTCATGCAGCTTAATATTAAAAAAACAAACAACCCAATACAAAAATGGGCAGAAGATCTAAAGAGACGTTTCTTCAAAGGAGACACAGAGATGGCCAAGAGGCACATGAAAAGCTGCTCAACAGCACTAATTATTAGAGAAATGCAAATCAAAACTACAATGAGGTATCACCTCACACCTGTTAGAATCGGCATCATCAGGAAATCTACAAACAACCAATTCTGGGGAGGGTGTGGACAAAAGGAGCCCTCTTCCACTATTGGTGGGAATGTAAATTGATACAGTCACTATGGAGAACAGTATGGAGTTTCCTTAAAAAAAAGTAGAAATAGAATTACCATCTGATCCAGGAATCCCACGTCGGGTCATATACACAGAGAAAACCATAAATCAAAAAGGCACATTCACCACAATGTTCATTGTAGCTATTTACAATAGCCAGGTAATGGAAGCAACCTAAATGCCCACAGACAGATGAATGGATAAAGATGTGGTACATATATAAAATGGAATATTATTCGGCCATAAAGCGGAATGAAACTGGGTCATTTGTAGAGACATCGATGGATCGAGAGACTGTCATACAGAATGAAGTAAGTCAGAAAGAGGAAAACAAATATTGTATATTAATGCATATATGTGGAACCTAAAAAATGGTACAGATGAACTGATTTGCAGGGAAGAAATAGAGACACAGAGGTAGAGAACAAACGTATGGACACCAAGTATGGGAAGCCATGGGGTGGTGGTGGTGGGATGAGTTGGGAGATTGGGATTGACCTGTATACATGTATATGCATAAAATACATAACTAATAATAACCTGCTGTATAAAAAAAATAAATAAAATTAAATTTCAAAAGTTTAAAAAAATAAAATTTAAAAATAAAACAGAAAAAAGTTCTTCCCTTCACACAGATGTATTTATAGGAATGAATTATTTCAATGCTTATATCTATAAATACATAAAAGAGGAATAAAATCTAACTTAAACCATAAAAGAAAAAAAAAACCCTGAACCCACCAGTTATACACAGGAAAACCCTATCAGGGCACTTGCTCCAGCGGTAAACAATTCTAAAATTGGCCAAGGTGGGGGATCATCTCCCATACAGCCAGCAACCCACTCCCCACGCAAGGATCGTCCTCATTGCAAAGCTGGGGGACCCTGCCGAGGCATCTGTGAGTAAACGTGAGCTGAGCCCCAGGCCAGCTGCTGCTGAACTGTTCCCACCCTTCCCAGGTAAAACACCTGAAGATGTACAATGGCTTGAAAGCCTAGATGAAGGGCCGTGGAGCCACACCAGCGACAGCACGCAGGCCACATTGGTGCCTGCAGGCCAGCCAGGGTGGTCCTGGTCCCGGGCGCTCTTCCGGGAGCTTTCCATTGCCCTGCCTGAGATACCCCTCCTGTCCCGGCCCCCACGGCTCTTTTCCTTCCTCATCTCTGTCCGGAGAGAAATTCCAGCGGAAGGTATGGGTGACACATCCTCTACTTTACAGGTGGCAGCCGGGCAACCCCTTCAGAAAATCTAGTAGAGCAGCCCTTACACTGGGCCACCAACAAAGCTGTGGCCCCTCACTCCCTCCCACCAGCACAGCCCCGAGACTGCTGACGGGGCAGAGAATATGGAGTCAGGCACAGCTTCAGGCGCTATTGCCGCCTGGAGCGCTGTTTATATTGACCTCAACCAGGCACACCTGGGGAGGGCCGGCCGGCAGGGTAAGGCTGGCCAGGTCAGCTAATCCACAACGCTCAGGGAATCACATTGTTGAAAATGGACCTCGCTAAGGCAGAATAGAAGCCAAGGAAAAAACGGACACAATGCCATTTGCAGCCCCGTAGATGAGTCTAGATGTAATCACGTGACTTGCAGTAAGTCAGAAAGTGAAAGACACATATCGTATCATATCACTTATAGGTGTTACCTAAAAATGGATACCAGGGCAGATATTTCCACGGAGAAGGGCAATCACAGACTCATTAAACAAACTTATGGTTCACCAATGGTAAGGTGTGAGGATTGGTTTCATTACGATATCGGGGTTAACAGACATATACAAACACAGGTGACATATATAATCACAAAAGACCTACGGAATACCAAGAGAAGACTACTCAACACTCTGTCATAACGTACATGGGAAAAGGATCCCAGGAATGTCAGACATCTGTATATGTGTAAAAGAACCACATCTTCCACACCTACAACAAGCCAAACATTGTAATCAAACTTGCTGTAATAAAAAATAAAAAAAATAAATTAAAAACACGAAGAAGATGTAGTGAGACAAACTTGAGGGGCTTTCTCCTGGCACATTCCATTCTAAATTCCAATCTAGAACACGACTTCCACTGAGGCTCTGTTGCCCTCTTAACCAGATTTGGTAAGAGAGAACTGCTGCCACCTTGTGGCCGTTTCACACAACAGCAGCTTTAATCCCAGCGCTAATGGTCCATTGATATTTAAAATCATTGCAGGCCTGTAAATCACACCTGCCCTGAAAACAAATCCTGGGGTCACATATCGACCAAAAAATTCAAAGGACGTCCATATTTCAAAATGACCGTTTCAAAAGGCATATTTTACGCACATTAGTGTTCTGCTTCTTTTTCTTTCTTTCCTTTTTTGTTAAAAAAACGGGAATGGAAAAAGGCATCCCTCAGAATGGGCGAAAATCGTTGCAAACGAATCAATGGACAAAGGTTTAATCTCCAATATATATAAACAGCTCATGCAGCTTAATATTAAAAAAACAAACAACCCAATACAAAAATGGGCAGAAGATCTAAAGAGACGTTTCTTCAAAGGAGACACAGAGATGGCCAAGAGGCACATGAAAAGCTGCTCAACAGCACTAATTATTAGAGAAATGCAAATCAAAACTACAATGAGGTATCACCTCACACCTGTTAGAATCGGCATCATCAGGAAATCTACAAACAACCAATTCTGGGGAGGGTGTGGACAAAAGGAGCCCTCTTCCACTATTGGTGGGAATGTAAATTGATACAGTCACTATGGAGAACAGTATGGAGTTTCCTTAAAAAAAAGTAGAAATAGAATTACCATCTGATCCAGGAATCCCACGTCGGGTCATATACACAGAGAAAACCATAAATCAAAAAGGCACATTCACCACAATGTTCATTGTAGCACTATTTACAATAGCCAGGTAATGGAAGCAACCTAAATGCCCACAGACAGATGAATGGATAAAGATGTGGTACATATATAAAATGGAATATTATTCGGCCATAAAGCGGAATGAAACTGGGTCATTTGTAGAGACATCGATGGATCGAGAGACTGTCATACAGAATGAAGTAAGTCAGAAAGAGGAAAACAAATATTGTATATTAATGCATATATGTGGAACCTAAAAAATGGTACAGATGAACTGATTTGCAGGGAAGAAATAGAGACACAGAGGTAGAGAACAAACGTATGGACACCAAGTATGGGAAGCCATGGGGTGGTGGTGGTGGGATGAGTTGGGAGATTGGGATTGACCTGTATACATGTATATGCATAAAATACATAACTAATAATAACCTGCTGTATAAAAAAATAAATAAAATTAAATTTCAAAAGTTTAAAAAAATAAAATTTAAAAATAAAACAGAAAAAAGTTCTTCCCTTCACACAGATGTATTTATAGGAATGAATTATTTCAATGCTTATATCTATAAATACATAAAAGAGGAATAAAATCTAACTTAAACCATAAAAGAAAAAAAAACCCCTGAACCCACCAGTTATACACAGGAAAACCCTATCAGGGCACTTGCTCCAGCGGTAAACAATTCTAAAATTGGCCAAGGTGGGGGATCATCTCCCATACAGCCAGCAACCCACTCCCCACGCAAGGATCGTCCTCATTGCAAAGCTGGGGGACCCTGCCGAGGCATCTGTGAGTAAACGTGAGCTGAGCCCCAGGCCAGCTGCTGCTGAACTGTTCCCACCCTTCCCAGGTAAAACACCTGAAGATGTACAATGGCTTGAAAGCCTAGATGAAGGGCCGTGGAGCCACACCAGCGACAGCACGCAGGCCACATTGGTGCCTGCAGGCCAGCCAGGGTGGTCCTGGTCCCGGGCGCTCTTCCGGAAGCTTTCCATTGCCCTGCCTGAGATACCCCTCCTGTCCCGGCCCCCACGGCTCTTTTCCTTCCTCATCTCTGTCCGGAGAGAAATTCCAGCGGAAGGTATGGGTGACACATCCTCTACTTTACAGGTGGCAGCCGGGCAACCCCTTCAGAAAATCTAGTAGAGCAGCCCTTACACTGGGCCACCAACAAAGCTGTGGCCCCTCACTCCCTCCCACCAGCACAGCCCCGAGACTGCTGACGGGGCAGAGAATATGGAGTCAGGCACAGCTTCAGGCGCTATTGCCGCCTGGAGCGCTGTTTATATTGACCTCAACCAGGCACACCTGGGGAGGGCCGGCCGGCAGGGTAAGGCTGGCCAGGTCAGCTAATCCACAACGCTCAGGGAATCACATTGTTGAAAATGGACCTCGCTAAGGCAGAATAGAAGCCAAGGAAAAAACGGACACAATGCCATTTGCAGCCCCGTAGATGAGTCTAGATGTAATCACGTGATTTGCAGTAAGTCAGAAAGTGAAAGACACATATCGTATCATATCACTTATAGGTGTTACCTAAAAATGGATACCAGGGCAGATATTTCCACGGAGAAGGGCAATCACAGACTCATTAAACAAACTTATGGTTCACCAATGGTAAGGTGTGAGGATTGGTTTCATTACGATATCGGGGTTAACAGACATATACAAACACAGGTGACATATATAATCACAAAAGACCTACGGAATACCAAGAGAAGACTACTCAACACTCTGTCATAACGTACATGGGAAAAGGATCCCAGGAATGTCAGACATCTGTATATGTGTAAAAGAACCACATCTTCCACACCTACAACAAGCCAAACATTGTAATCAAACTTGCTGTAATAAAAAATAAAAAAAATAAATTAAAAACACGAAGAAGATGTAGTGAGACAAACTTGAGGGGCTTTCTCCTGGCACATTCCATTCTAAATTCCAATCTAGAACACGACTTCCACTGAGGCTCTGTTGCCCTCTTAACCAGATTTGGTAAGAGAGAACTGCTGCCACCTTGTGGCCGTTTCACACAACAGCAGCTTTAATCCCAGCGCTAATGGTCCATTGATATTTAAAATCATTGCAGGCCTGTAAATCACACCTGCCCTGAAAACAAATCCTGGGGTCACATATCGACCAAAAAATTCAAAGGACGTCCATATTTCAAAATGACCGTTTCAAAAGGCATATTTTACGCACATTAGTGTTCTGCTTCTTTTTCTTTCTTTCCTTTTTTGTTAAAAAAACGGGAATGGAAAAAGGCATCCCTCAGAATGGGCGAAAATCGTTGCAAATGAATCAATGGACAAAGGTTTAATCTCCAATATATATAAACAGCTCATGCAGCTTAATATTAAAAAAACAAACAACCCAATACAAAAATGGGCAGAAGATCTAAAGAGACGTTTCTTCAAAGGAGACACAGAGATGGCCAAGAGGCACATGAAAAGCTGCTCAACAGCACTAATTATTAGAGAAATGCAAATCAAAACTACAATGAGGTATCACCTCACACCTGTTAGAATCGGCATCATCAGGAAATCTACAAACAACCAATTCTGGGGAGGGTGTGGACAAAAGGAGCCCTCTTCCACTATCGGTGGGAATGTAAATTGATACAGTCACTATGGAGAACAGTATGGAGTTTCCTTAAAAAAAAGTAGAAATAGAATTACCATCTGATCCAGGAATCCCACGTCGGGTCATATACACAGAGCAAACCATAAATCAAAAAGGCACATTCACCACAATGTTCATTGTAGCACTATTTACAATAGCCAGGTAATGGAAGCAACCTAAATGCCCACAGACAGATGAATGGATAAAGATGTGGTACATATATAAAATGGAATATTATTCGGCCATAAAGCGGAATGAAACTGGGTCATTTGTAGAGACATCGATGGATCGAGAGACTGTCATACAGAATGAAGTAAGTCAGAAAGAGGAAAACAAATATTGTATATTAATGCATATATGTGGAACCTAAAAAATGGTACAGATGAACTGATTTGCAGGGAAGAAATAGAGACACAGAGGTAGAGAACAAACGTATGGACACCAAGTATGGGAAGCCATGGGGTGGTGGTGGTGGGATGAGTTGGGAGATTGGGATTGACCTGTATACATGTATATGCATAAAATACATAACTAATAATAACCTGCTGTATAAAAAAATAAATAAAATTAAATTTCAAAAGTTTAAAAAAATAAAATTTAAAAATAAAACAGAAAAAAGTTCTTCCCTTCACACAGATGTATTTATAGGAATGAATTATTTCAATGCTTATATCTATAAATACATAAAAGAGATATAAAATCTAACTTAAACCATAAAAGAAAAAAAAAACCCTGAACCCACCAGTTATACACAGGAAAACCCTATCAGGGCACTTGCTCCAGCGGTAAACAATTCTAAAATTGGCCAAGGTGGGGGATCATCTCCCATACAGCCAGCAACCCACTCCCCACGCAAGGATCGTCCTCATTGCAAAGCTGGGGGACCCTGCCGAGGCATCTGTGAGTAAACGTGAGCTGAGCCCCAGGCCAGCTGCTGCTGAACTGTTCCCACCCTTCCCAGGTAAAACACCTGAAGATGTACAATGGCTTGAAAGCCTAGATGAAGGGCCGTGGAGCCACACCAGCGACAGCACGCAGGCCACATTGGTGCCTGCAGGCCAGCCAGGGTGGTCCTGGTCCCGGGCGCTCTTCCGGAAGCTTTCCATTGCCCTGCCTGAGATACCCCTCCTGTCCCGGCCCCCACGGCTCTTTTCCTTCCTCATCTCTGTCCGGAGAGAAATTCCAGCGGAAGGTATGGGTGACACATCCTCTACTTTACAGGTGGCAGCCGGGCAACCCCTTCAGAAAATCTAGTAGAGCAGCCCTTACACTGGGCCACCAACAAAGCTGTGGCCCCTCACTCCCTCCCACCAGCACAGCCCCGAGACTGCTGACGGGGCAGAGAATATGGAGTCAGGCACAGCTTCAGGCGCTATTGCCGCCTGGAGCGCTGTTTATATTGACCTCAACCAGGCACACCTGGGGAGGGCCGGCCGGCAGGGTAAGGCTGGCCAGGTCAGCTAATCCACAACGCTCAGGGAATCACATTGTTGAAAATGGACCTCGCTAAGGCAGAATAGAAGCCAAGGAAAAAACGGACACAATGCCATTTGCAGCCCCGTAGATGAGTCTAGATGTAATCACGTGACTTGCAGTAAGTCAGAAAGTGAAAGACACATATCGTATCATATCACTTATAGGTGTTACCTAAAAATGGATACCAGGGCAGATATTTCCACGGAGAAGGGCAATCACAGACTCATTAAACAAACTTATGGTTCACCAATGGTAAGGTGTGAGGATTGGTTTCATTACGATATCGGGGTTAACAGACATATACAAACACAGGTGACATATATAATCACAAAAGACCTACGGAATACCAAGAGAAGACTACTCAACACTCTGTCATAACGTACATGGGAAAAGGATCCCAGGAATGTCAGACATCTGTATATGTGTAAAAGAACCACATCTTCCACACCTACAACAAGCCAAACATTGTAATCAAACTTGCTGTAATAAAAAATAAAAAAAATAAATTAAAAACACGAAGAAGATGTAGTGAGACAAACTTGAGGGGCTTTCTCCTGGCACATTCCATTCTAAATTCCAATCTAGAACACGACTTCCACTGAGGCTCTGTTGCCCTCTTAACCAGATTTGGTAAGAGAGAACTGCTGCCACCTTGTGGCCGTTTCACACAACAGCAGCTTTAATCCCAGCGCTAATGGTCCATTGATATTTAAAATCATTGCAGGCCTGTAAATCACACCTGCCCTGAAAACAAATCCTGGGGTCACATATCGACCAAAAAATTCAAAGGACGTCCATATTTCAAAATGACCGTTTCAAAAGGCATATTTTACGCACATTAGTGTTCTGCTTCTTTTTCTTTCTTTCCTTTTTTGTTAAAAAAACGGGAATGGAAAAAGGCATCCCTCAGAATGGGCGAAAATCATTGCAAACGAATCAATGGACAAAGGTTTAATCTCCAATATATATAAACAGCTCATGCAGCTTAATATTAAAAAAACAAACAACCCAATACAAAAATGGGCAGAAGATCTAAAGAGACGTTTCTTCAAAGGAGACACAGAGATGGCCAAGAGGCACATGAAAAGCTGCTCAACAGCACTAATTATTAGAGAAATGCAAATCAAAACTACAATGAGGTATCACCTCACACCTGTTAGAATCGGCATCATCAGGAAATCTACAAACAACCAATTCTGGGGAGGGTGTGGACAAAAGGAGCCCTCTTCCACTATTGGTGGGAATGTAAATTGATACAGTCACTATGGAGAACAGTATGGAGTTTCCTTAAAAAAAAGTAGAAATAGAATTACCATCTGATCCAGGAATCCCACGTCGGGTCATATACACAGAGAAAACCATAAATCAAAAAGGCACATTCACCACAATGTTCATTGTAGCTATTTACAATAGCCAGGTAATGGAAGCAACCTAAATGCCCACAGACAGATGAATGGATAAAGATGTGGTACATATATAAAATGGAATATTATTCGGCCATAAAGCGGAATGAAACTGGGTCATTTGTAGAGACATCGATGGATCGAGAGACTGTCATACAGAATGAAGTAAGTCAGAAAGAGGAAAACAAATATTGTATATTAATGCATATATGTGGAACCTAAAAAATGGTACAGATGAAATGATTTGCAGGGAAGAAATAGAGACACAGAGGTAGAGAACAAACGTATGGACACCAAGTATGGGAAGCCATGGGGTGGTGGTGGTGGGATGAGTTGGGAGATTGGGATTGACCTGTATACATGTATATGCATAAAATACATAACTAATAATAACCTGCTGTATAAATAAATAAATAAAATTAAATTTCAAAAGTTTAAAAAAATAAAATTTAAAAATAAAACAGAAAAAAGTTCTTCCCTTCACACAGATGTATTTATAGGAATGAATTATTTCAATGCTTATATCTATAAATACATAAAAGAGGAATAAAATCTAACTTAAACCATAAAAGAAAAAAAAAACCCTGAACCCACCAGTTATACACAGGAAAACCCTATCAGGGCACTTGCTCCAGCGGTAAACAATTCTAAAATTGGCCAAGGTGGGGGATCATCTCCCATACAGCCAGCAACCCACTCCCCACGCAAGGATCGTCCTCATTGCAAAGCTGGGGGACCCTGCCGAGGCATCTGTGAGTAAACGTGAGCTGAGCCCCAGGCCAGCTGCTGCTGAACTGTTCCCACCCTTCCCAGGTAAAACACCTGAAGATGTACAATGGCTTGAAAGCCTAGATGAAGGGCCGTGGAGCCACACCAGCGACAGCACGCAGGCCACATTGGTGCCTGCAGGCCAGCCAGGGTGGTCCTGGTCCCGGGCGCTCTTCCGGAAGCTTTCCATTGCCCTGCCTGAGATACCCCTCCTGTCCCGGCCCCCACGGCTCTTTTCCTTCCTCATCTCTGTCCGGAGAGAAATTCCAGCGGAAGGTATGGGTGACACATCCTCTACTTTACAGGTGGCAGCCGGGCAACCCCTTCAGAAAATCTAGTAGAGCAGCCCTTACACTGGGCCACCAACAAAGCTGTGGCCCCTCACTCCCTCCCACCAGCACAGCCCCGAGACTGCTGACGGGGCAGAGAATATGGAGTCAGGCACAGCTTCAGGCGCTATTGCCGCCTGGAGCGCTGTTTATATTGACCTCAACCAGGCACACCTGGGGAGGGCCGGCCGGCAGGGTAAGGCTGGCCAGGTCAGCTAATCCACAACGCTCAGGGAATCACATTGTTGAAAATGGACCTCGCTAAGGCAGAATAGAAGCCAAGGAAAAAACGGACACAATGCCATTTGCAGCCCCGTAGATGAGTCTAGATGTAATCACGTGACTTGCAGTAAGTCAGAAAGTGAAAGACACATATCGTATCATATCACTTATAGGTGTTACCTAAAAATGGATACCAGGGCAGATATTTCCACGGAGAAGGGCAATCACAGACTCATTAAACAAACTTATGGTTCACCAATGGTAAGGTGTGAGGATTGGTTTCATTACGATATCGGGGTTAACAGACATATACAAACACAGGTGACATATATAATCACAAAAGACCTACGGAATACCAAGAGAAGACTACTCAACACTCTGTCATAACGTACATGGGAAAAGGATCCCAGGAATGTCAGACATCTGTATATGTGTAAAAGAACCACATCTTCCACACCTACAACAAGCCAAACATTGTAATCAAACTTGCTGTAATAAAAAATAAAAAAAATAAATTAAAAACACGAAGAAGATGTAGTGAGACAAACTTGAGGGGCTTTCTCCTGGCACATTCCATTCTAAATTCCAATCTAGAACACGACTTCCACTGAGGCTCTGTTGCCCTCTTAACCAGATTTGGTAAGAGAGAACTGCTGCCACCTTGTGGCCGTTTCACACAACAGCAGCTTTAATCCCAGCGCTAATGGTCCATTGATATTTAAAATCATTGCAGGCCTGTAAATCACACCTGCCCTGAAAACAAATCCTGGGGTCACATATCGACCAAAAAATTCAAAGGACGTCCATATTTCAAAATGACCGTTTCAAAAGGCATATTTTACGCACATTAGTGTTCTGCTTCTTTTTCTTTCTTTCCTTTTTTGTTAAAAAAACGGGAATGGAAAAAGGCATCCCTCAGAATGGGCGAAAATCGTTGCAAACGAATCAATGGACAAAGGTTTAATCTCCAATATATATAAACAGCTCATGCAGCTTAATATTAAAAAAACAAACAACCCAATACAAAAATGGGCAGAAGATCTAAAGAGACGTTTCTTCAAAGGAGACACAGAGATGGCCAAGAGGCACATGAAAAGCTGCTCAACAGCACTAATTATTAGAGAAATGCAAATCAAAACTACAATGAGGTATCACCTCACACCTGTTAGAATCGGCATCATCAGGAAATCTACAAACAACCAATTCTGGGGAGGGTGTGGACAAAAGGAGCCCTCTTCCACTATTGGTGGGAATGTAAATTGATACAGTCACTATGGAGAACAGTATGGAGTTTCCTTAAAAAAAAGTAGAAATAGAATTACCATCTGATCCAGGAATCCCACGTCGGGTCATATACACAGAGAAAACCATAAATCAAAAAGGCACATTCACCACAATGTTCATTGTAGCTATTTACAATAGCCAGGTAATGGAAGCAACCTAAATGCCCACAGACAGATGAATGGATAAAGATGTGGTACATATATAAAATGGAATATTATTCGGCCATAAAGCGGAATGAAACTGGGTCATTTGTAGAGACATCGATGGATCGAGAGACTGTCATACAGAATGAAGTAAGTCAGAAAGAGGAAAACAAATATTGTATATTAATGCATATATGTGGAACCTAAAAAATGGTACAGATGAACTGATTTGCAGGGAAGAAATAGAGACACAGAGGTAGAGAACAAACGTATGGACCCCAAGTATGGGAAGCCATGGGGTGGTGGTGGTGGGATGAGTTGGGAGATTGGGATTGACCTGTATACATGTATATGCATAAAATACATAACTAATAATAACCTGCTGTATAAAAAAATAAATAAAATTAAATTTCAAAAGTTTAAAAAAATAAAATTTAAAAATAAAACAGAAAAAAGTTCTTCCCTTCACACAGATGTATTTATAGGAATGAATTATTTCAATGCTTATATCTATAAATACATAAAAGAGGAATAAAATCTAACTTAAACCATAAAAGAAAAAAAAAACCCTGAACCCACCAGTTATACACAGGAAAACCCTATCAGGGCACTTGCTCCAGCGGTAAACAATTCTAAAATTGGCCAAGGTGGGGGATCATCTCCCATACAGCCAGCAACCCACTCCCCACGCAAGGATCGTCCTCATTGCAAAGCTGGGGGACCCTGCCGAGGCATCTGTGAGTAAACGTGAGCTGAGCCCCAGGCCAGCTGCTGCTGAACTGTTCCCACCCTTCCCAGGTAAAACACCTGAAGATGTACAATGGCTTGAAAGCCTAGATGAAGGGCCGTGGAGCCACACCAGCGACAGCACGCAGGCCACATTGGTGCCTGCAGGCCAGCCAGGGTGGTCCTGGTCCCGGGCGCTCTTCCGGGAGCTTTCCATTGCCCTGCCTGAGATACCCCTCCTGTCCCGGCCCCCACGGCTCTTTTCCTTCCTCATCTCTGTCCGGAGAGAAATTCCAGCGGAAGGTATGGGTGACACATCCTCTACTTTACAGGTGGCAGCCGGGCAACCCCTTCAGAAAATCTAGTAGAGCAGCCCTTACACTGGGCCACCAACAAAGCTGTGGCCCCTCACTCCCTCCCACCAGCACAGCCCCGAGACTGCTGACGGGGCAGAGAATATGGAGTCAGGCACAGCTTCAGGCGCTATTGCCGCCTGGAGCGCTGTTTATATTGACCTCAACCAGGCACACCTGGGGAGGGCCGGCCGGCAGGGTAAGGCTGGCCAGGTCAGCTAATCCACAACGCTCAGGGAATCACATTGTTGAAAATGGACCTCGCTAAGGCAGAATAGAAGCCAAGGAAAAAACGGACACAATGCCATTTGCAGCCCCGTAGATGAGTCTAGATGTAATCACGTGACTTGCAGTAAGTCAGAAAGTGAAAGACACATATCGTATCATATCACTTATAGGTGTTACCTAAAAATGGATACCAGGGCAGATATTTCCACGGAGAAGGGCAATCACAGACTCATTAAACAAACTTATGGTTCACCAATGGTAAGGTGTGAGGATTGGTTTCATTACGATATCGGGGTTAACAGACATATACAAACACAGGTGACATATATAATCACAAAAGACCTACGGAATACCAAGAGAAGACTACTCAACACTCTGTCATAACGTACATGGGAAAAGGATCCCAGGAATGTCAGACATCTGTATATGTGTAAAAGAATCACATCTTCCACACCTACAACAAGCCAAACATTGTAATCAAACTTGCTGTAATAAAAAATAAAAAAAAATAAATTAAAAACACGAAGAAGATGTAGTGAGACAAACTTGAGGGGCTTTCTCCTGGCACATTCCATTCTAAATTCCAATCTAGAACACGACTTCCACTGAGGCTCTGTTGCCCTCTTAACCAGATTTGGTAAGAGAGAACTGCTGCCACCTTGTGGCCGTTTCACACAACAGCAGCTTTAATCCCAGCGCTAATGGTCCATTGATATTTAAAATCATTGCAGGCCTGTAAATCACACCTGCCCTGAAAACAAATCCTGGGGTCACATATCGACCAAAAAATTCAAAGGACGTCCATATTTCAAAATGACCGTTTCAAAAGGCATATTTTACGCACATTAGTGTTCTGCTTCTTTTTCTTTCTTTCCTTTTTTGTTAAAAAAACGGGAATGGAAAAAGGCATCCCTCAGAATGGGCGAAAATCGTTGCAAACGAATCAATGGACAAAGGTTTAATCTCCAATATATATAAACAGCTCATGCAGCTTAATATTAAAAAAACAAACAACCCAATACAAAAATGGGCAGAAGATCTAAAGAGACGTTTCTTCAAAGGAGACACAGAGATGGCCAAGAGGCACATGAAAAGCTGCTCAACAGCACTAATTATTAGAGAAATGCAAATCAAAACTACAATGAGGTATCACCTCACACCTGTTAGAATCGGCATCATCAGGAAATCTACAAACAACCAATTCTGGGGAGGGTGTGGACAAAAGGAGCCCTCTTCCACTATTGGTGGGAATGTAAATTGATACAGTCACTATGGAGAACAGTATGGAGTTTCCTTAAAAAAAAGTAGAAATAGAATTACCATCTGATCCAGGAATCCCACGTCGGGTCATATACACAGAGAAAACCATAAATCAAAAAGGCACATTCACCACAATGTTCATTGTAGCACTATTTACAATAGCCAGGTAATGGAAGCAACCTAAATGCCCACAGACAGATGAATGGATAAAGATGTGGTACATATATAAAATGGAATATTATTCGGCCATAAAGCGGAATGAAACTGGGTCATTTGTAGAGACATCGATGGATCGAGAGACTGTCATACAGAATGAAGTAAGTCAGAAAGAGGAAAACAAATATTGTATATTAATGCATATATGTGGAACCTAAAAAATGGTACAGATGAACTGATTTGCAGGGAAGAAATAGAGACACAGAGGTAGAGAACAAACGTATGGACACCAAGTATGGGAAGCCATGGGGTGGTGGTGGTGGGATGAGTTGGGAGATTGGGATTGACCTGTATACATGTATATGCATAAAATACATAACTAATAATAACCTGCTGTATAAAAAAATAAATAAAATTAAATTTCAAAAGTTTAAAAAAATAAAATTTAAAAATAAAACAGAAAAAAGTTCTTCCCTTCACACAGATGTATTTATAGGAATGAATTATTTCAATGCTTATATCTATAAATACATAAAAGAGGAATAAAATCTAACTTAAACCATAAAAGAAAAAAAAAACCCTGAACCCACCAGTTATACACAGGAAAACCCTATCAGGGCACTTGCTCCAGCGGTAAACAATTCTAAAATTGGCCAAGGTGGGGGATCATCTCCCATACAGCCAGCAACCCACTCCCCACGCAAGGATCGTCCTCATTGCAAAGCTGGGGGACCCTGCCGAGGCATCTGTGAGTAAACGTGAGCTGAGCCCCAGGCCAGCTGCTGCTGAACTGTTCCCACCCTTCCCAGGTAAAACACCTGAAGATGTACAATGGCTTGAAAGCCTAGATGAAGGGCCGTGGAGCCACACCAGCGACAGCACGCAGGCCACATTGGTGCCTGCAGGCCAGCCAGGGTGGTCCTGGTCCCGGGCGCTCTTCCGGAAGCTTTCCATTGCCCTGCCTGAGATACCCCTCCTGTCCCGGCCCCCACGGCTCTTTTCCTTCCTCATCTCTGTCCGGAGAGAAATTCCAGCGGAAGGTATGGGTGACACATCCTCTACTTTACAGGTGGCAGCCGGGCAACCCCTTCAGAAAATCTAGTAGAGCAGCCCTTACACTGGGCCACCAACAAAGCTGTGGCCCCTCACTCCCTCCCACCAGCACAGCCCCGAGACTGCTGACGGGGCAGAGAATATGGAGTCAGGCACAGCTTCAGGCGCTATTGCCGCCTGGAGCGCTGTTTATATTGACCTCAACCAGGCACACCTGGGGAGGGCCGGCCGGCAGGGTAAGGCTGGCCAGGTCAGCTAATCCACAACGCTCAGGGAATCACATTGTTGAAAATGGACCTCGCTAAGGCAGAATAGAAGCCAAGGAAAAAACGGACACAATGCCATTTGCAGCCCCGTAGATGAGTCTAGATGTAATCACGTGATTTGCAGTAAGTCAGAAAGTGAAAGACACATATCGTATCATATCACTTATAGGTGTTACCTAAAAATGGATACCAGGGCAGATATTTCCACGGAGAAGGGCAATCACAGACTCATTAAACAAACTTATGGTTCACCAATGGTAAGGTGTGAGGATTGGTTTCATTACGATATCGGGGTTAACAGACATATACAAACACAGGTGACATATATAATCACAAAAGACCTACGGAATACCAAGAGAAGACTACTCAACACTCTGTCATAACGTACATGGGAAAAGGATCCCAGGAATGTCAGACATCTGTATATGTGTAAAAGAACCACATCTTCCACACCTACAACAAGCCAAACATTGTAATCAAACTTGCTGTAATAAAAAATAAAAAAAATAAATTAAAAACACGAAGAAGATGTAGTGAGACAAACTTGAGGGGCTTTCTCCTGGCACATTCCATTCTAAATTCCAATCTAGAACACGACTTCCACTGAGGCTCTGTTGCCCTCTTAACCAGATTTGGTAAGAGAGAACTGCTGCCACCTTGTGGCCGTTTCACACAACAGCAGCTTTAATCCCAGCGCTAATGGTCCATTGATATTTAAAATCATTGCAGGCCTGTAAATCACACCTGCCCTGAAAACAAATCCTGGGGTCACATATCGACCAAAAAATTCAAAGGACGTCCATATTTCAAAATGACCGTTTCAAAAGGCATATTTTACGCACATTAGTGTTCTGCTTCTTTTTCTTTCTTTCCTTTTTTGTTAAAAAAACGGGAATGGAAAAAGGCATCCCTCAGAATGGGCGAAAATCGTTGCAAACGAATCAATGGACAAAGGTTTAATCTCCAATATATATAAACAGCTCATGCAGCTTAATATTAAAAAAACAAACAACCCAATACAAAAATGGGCAGAAGATCTAAAGAGACGTTTCTTCAAAGGAGACACAGAGATGGCCAAGAGGCACATGAAAAGCTGCTCAACAGCACTAATTATTAGAGAAATGCAAATCAAAACTACAATGAGGTATCACCTCACACCTGTTAGAATCGGCATCATCAGGAAATCTACAAACAACCAATTCTGGGGAGGGTGTGGACAAAAGGAGCCCTCTTCCACTATCGGTGGGAATGTAAATTGATACAGTCACTATGGAGAACAGTATGGAGTTTCCTTAAAAAAAAGTAGAAATAGAATTACCATCTGATCCAGGAATCCCACGTCGGGTCATATACACAGAGCAAACCATAAATCAAAAAGGCACATTCACCACAATGTTCATTGTAGCACTATTTACAATAGCCAGGTAATGGAAGCAACCTAAATGCCCACAGACAGATGAATGGATAAAGATGTGGTACATATATAAAATGGAATATTATTCGGCCATAAAGCGGAATGAAACTGGGTCATTTGTAGAGACATCGATGGATCGAGAGACTGTCATACAGAATGAAGTAAGTCAGAAAGAGGAAAACAAATATTGTATATTAATGCATATATGTGGAACCTAAAAAATGGTACAGATGAACTGATTTGCAGGGAAGAAATAGAGACACAGAGGTAGAGAACAAACGTATGGACACCAAGTATGGGAAGCCATGGGGTGGTGGTGGTGGGATGAGTTGGGAGATTGGGATTGACCTGTATACATGTATATGCATAAAATACATAACTAATAATAACCTGCTGTATAAAAAAATAAATAAAATTAAATTTCAAAAGTTTAAAAAAATAAAATTTAAAAATAAAACAGAAAAAAGTTCTTCCCTTCACACAGATGTATTTATAGGAATGAATTATTTCAATGCTTATATCTATAAATACATAAAAGAGGAATAAAATCTAACTTAAACCATAAAAGAAAAAAAAAACCCTGAACCCACCAGTTATACACAGGAAAACCCTATCAGGGCACTTGCTCCAGCGGTAAACAATTCTAAAATTGGCCAAGGTGGGGGATCATCTCCCATACAGCCAGCAACCCACTCCCCACGCAAGGATCGTCCTCATTGCAAAGCTGGGGGACCCTGCCGAGGCATCTGTGAGTAAACGTGAGCTGAGCCCCAGGCCAGCTGCTGCTGAACTGTTCCCACCCTTCCCAGGTAAAACACCTGAAGATGTACAATGGCTTGAAAGCCTAGATGAAGGGCCGTGGAGCCACACCAGCGACAGCACGCAGGCCACATTGGTGCCTGCAGGCCAGCCAGGGTGGTCCTGGTCCCGGGCGCTCTTCCGGAAGCTTTCCATTGCCCTGCCTGAGATACCCCTCCTGTCCCGGCCCCCACGGCTCTTTTCCTTCCTCATCTCTGTCCGGAGAGAAATTCCAGCGGAAGGTATGGGTGACACATCCTCTACTTTACAGGTGGCAGCCGGGCAACCCCTTCAGAAAATCTAGTAGAGCAGCCCTTACACTGGGCCACCAACAAAGCTGTGGCCCCTCACTCCCTCCCACCAGCACAGCCCCGAGACTGCTGACGGGGCAGAGAATATGGAGTCAGGCACAGCTTCAGGCGCTATTGCCGCCTGGAGCGCTGTTTATATTGACCTCAACCAGGCACACCTGGGGAGGGCCGGCCGGCAGGGTAAGGCTGGCCAGGTCAGCTAATCCACAACGCTCAGGGAATCACATTGTTGAAAATGGACCTCGCTAAGGCAGAATAGAAGCCAAGGAAAAAACGGACACAATGCCATTTGCAGCCCCGTAGATGAGTCTAGATGTAATCACGTGACTTGCAGTAAGTCAGAAAGTGAAAGACACATATCGTATCATATCACTTATAGGTGTTACCTAAAAATGGATACCAGGGCAGATATTTCCACGGAGAAGGGCAATCACAGACTCATTAAACAAACTTATGGTTCACCAATGGTAAGGTGTGAGGATTGGTTTCATTACGATATCGGGGTTAACAGACATATACAAACACAGGTGACATATATAATCACAAAAGACCTACGGAATACCAAGAGAAGACTACTCAACACTCTGTCATAACGTACATGGGAAAAGGATCCCAGGAATGTCAGACATCTGTATATGTGTAAAAGAACCACATCTTCCACACCTACAACAAGCCAAACATTGTAATCAAACTTGCTGTAATAAAAAATAAAAAAAATAAATTAAAAACACGAAGAAGATGTAGTGAGACAAACTTGAGGGGCTTTCTCCTGGCACATTCCATTCTAAATTCCAATCTAGAACACGACTTCCACTGAGGCTCTGTTGCCCTCTTAACCAGATTTGGTAAGAGAGAACTGCTGCCACCTTGTGGCCGTTTCACACAACAGCAGCTTTAATCCCAGCGCTAATGGTCCATTGATATTTAAAATCATTGCAGGCCTGTAAATCACACCTGCCCTGAAAACAAATCCTGGGGTCACATATCGACCAAAAAATTCAAAGGACGTCCATATTTCAAAATGACCGTTTCAAAAGGCATATTTTACGCACATTAGTGTTCTGCTTCTTTTTCTTTCTTTCCTTTTTTGTTAAAAAAACGGGAATGGAAAAAGGCATCCCTCAGAATGGGCGAAAATCGTTGCAAACGAATCAATGGACAAAGGTTTAATCTCCAATATATATAAACAGCTCATGCAGCTTAATATTAAAAAAACAAACAACCCAATACAAAAATGGGCAGAAGATCTAAAGAGACGTTTCTTCAAAGGAGACACAGAGATGGCCAAGAGGCACATGAAAAGCTGCTCAACAGCACTAATTATTAGAGAAATGCAAATCAAAACTACAATGAGGTATCACCTCACACCTGTTAGAATCGGCATCATCAGGAAATCTACAAACAACCAATTCTGGGGAGGGTGTGGACAAAAGGAGCCCTCTTCCACTATCGGTGGGAATGTAAATTGATACAGTCACTATGGAGAACAGTATGGAGTTTCCTTAAAAAAAAGTAGAAATAGAATTACCATCTGATCCAGGAATCCCACGTCGGGTCATATACACAGAGCAAACCATAAATCAAAAAGGCACATTCACCACAATGTTCATTGTAGCACTATTTACAATAGCCAGGTAATGGAAGCAACCTAAATGCCCACAGACAGATGAATGGATAAAGATGTGGTACATATATAAAATGGAATATTATTCGGCCATAAAGCGGAATGAAACTGGGTCATTTGTAGAGACATCGATGGATCGAGAGACTGTCATACAGAATGAAGTAAGTCAGAAAGAGGAAAACAAATATTGTATATTAATGCATATATGTGGAACCTAAAAAATGGTACAGATGAACTGATTTGCAGGGAAGAAATAGAGACACAGAGGTAGAGAACAAACGTATGGACACCAAGTATGGGAAGCCATGGGGTGGTGGTGGTGGGATGAGTTGGGAGATTGGGATTGACCTGTATACATGTATATGCATAAAATACATAACTAATAATAACCTGCTGTATAAAAAAATAAATAAAATTAAATTTCAAAAGTTTAAAAAAATAAAATTTAAAAATAAAACAGAAAAAAGTTCTTCCCTTCACACAGATGTATTTATAGGAATGAATTATTTCAATGCTTATATCTATAAATACATAAAAGAGGAATAAAATCTAACTTAAACCATAAAAGAAAAAAAAACCCCTGAACCCACCAGTTATACACAGGAAAACCCTATCAGGGCACTTGCTCCAGCGGTAAACAATTCTAAAATTGGCCAAGGTGGGGGATCATCTCCCATACAGCCAGCAACCCACTCCCCACGCAAGGATCGTCCTCATTGCAAAGCTGGGGGACCCTGCCGAGGCATCTGTGAGTAAACGTGAGCTGAGCCCCAGGCCAGCTGCTGCTGAACTGTTCCCACCCTTCCCAGGTAAAACACCTGAAGATGTACAATGGCTTGAAAGCCTAGATGAAGGGCCGTGGAGCCACACCAGCGACAGCACGCAGGCCACATTGGTGCCTGCAGGCCAGCCAGGGTGGTCCTGGTCCCGGGCGCTCTTCCGGAAGCTTTCCATTGCCCTGCCTGAGATACCCCTCCTGTCCCGGCCCCCACGGCTCTTTTCCTTCCTCATCTCTGTCCGGAGAGAAATTCCAGCGGAAGGTATGGGTGACACATCCTCTACTTTACAGGTGGCAGCCGGGCAACCCCTTCAGAAAATCTAGTAGAGCAGCCCTTACACTGGGCCACCAACAAAGCTGTGGCCCCTCACTCCCTCCCACCAGCACAGCCCCGAGACTGCTGACGGGGCAGAGAATATGGAGTCAGGCACAGCTTCAGGCGCTATTGCCGCCTGGAGCGCTGTTTATATTGACCTCAACCAGGCACACCTGGGGAGGGCCGGCCGGCAGGGTAAGGCTGGCCAGGTCAGCTAATCCACAACGCTCAGGGAATCACATTGTTGAAAATGGACCTCGCTAAGGCAGAATAGAAGCCAAGGAAAAAACGGACACAATGCCATTTGCAGCCCCGTAGATGAGTCTAGATGTAATCACGTGACTTGCAGTAAGTCAGAAAGTGAAAGACACATATCGTATCATATCACTTATAGGTGTTACCTAAAAATGGATACCAGGGCAGATATTTCCACGGAGAAGGGCAATCACAGACTCATTAAACAAACTTATGGTTCACCAATGGTAAGGTGTGAGGATTGGTTTCATTACGATATCGGGGTTAACAGACATATACAAACACAGGTGACATATATAATCACAAAAGACCTACGGAATACCAAGAGAAGACTACTCAACACTCTGTCATAACGTACATGGGAAAAGGATCCCAGGAATGTCAGACATCTGTATATGTGTAAAAGAACCACATCTTCCACACCTACAACAAGCCAAACATTGTAATCAAACTTGCTGTAATAAAAAATAAAAAAAATAAATTAAAAACACGAAGAAGATGTAGTGAGACAAACTTGAGGGGCTTTCTCCTGGCACATTCCATTCTAAATTCCAATCTAGAACACGACTTCCACTGAGGCTCTGTTGCCCTCTTAACCAGATTTGGTAAGAGAGAACTGCTGCCACCTTGTGGCCGTTTCACACAACAGCAGCTTTAATCCCAGAGCTAATGGTCCATTGATATTTAAAATCATTGCAGGCCTGTAAATCACACCTGCCCTGAAAACAAATCCTGGGGTCACATATCGACCAAAAAATTCAAAGGACGTCCATATTTCAAAATGACCGTTTCAAAAGGCATATTTTACGCACATTAGTGTTCTGCTTCTTTTTCTTTCTTTCCTTTTTTGTTAAAAAAACGGGAATGGAAAAAGGCATCCCTCAGAATGGGAGAAAATCGTTGCAAACGAATCAATGGACAAAGGTTTAATCTCCAATATATATAAACAGCTCATGCAGCTTAATATTAAAAAAACAAACAACCCAATACAAAAATGGGCAGAAGATCTAAAGAGACGTTTCTTCAAAGGAGACACAGAGATGGCCAAGAGGCACATGAAAAGCTGCTCAACAGCACTAATTATTAGAGAAATGCAAATCAAAACTACAATGAGGTATCACCTCACACCTGTTAGAATCGGCATCATCAGGAAATCTACAAACAACCAATTCTGGGGAGGGTGTGGACAAAAGGAGCCCTCTTCCACTATTGGTGGGAATGTAAATTGATACAGTCACTATGGAGAACAGTATGGAGTTTCCTTAAAAAAAAGTAGAAATAGAATTACCATCTGATCCAGGAATCCCACGTCGGGTCATATACACAGAGAAAACCATAAATCAAAAAGGCACATTCACCACAATGTTCATTGTAGCACTATTTACAATAGCCAGGTAATGGAAGCAACCTAAATGCCCACAGACAGATGAATGGATAAAGATGTGGTACATATATAAAATGGAATATTATTCGGCCATAAAGCGGAATGAAACTGGGTCATTTGTAGAGACATCGATGGATCGAGAGACTGTCATACAGAATGAAGTAAGTCAGAAAGAGGAAAACAAGTATTGTATATTAATGCATATATGTGGAACCTAAAAAATGGTACAGATGAAATGATTTGCAGGGAAGAAATAGAGACACAGAGGTAGAGAACAAACGTATGGACACCAAGTATGGGAAGCCATGGGGTGGTGGTGGTGGGATGAGTTGGGAGATTGGGATTGACCTGTATACATGTATATGCATAAAATACATAACTAATAATAACCTGCTGTATAAAAAAATAAATAAAATTAAATTTCAAAAGTTTAAAAAAATAAAATTTAAAAATAAAACAGAAAAAAGTTCTTCCCTTCACACAGATGTATTTATAGGAATGAATTATTTCAATGCTTATATCTATAAATACATAAAAGAGGAATAAAATCTAACTTAAACCATAAAAGAAAAAAAAAACCCTGAACCCACCAGTTATACACAGGAAAACCCTATCAGGGCACTTGCTCCAGCGGTAAACAATTCTAAAATTGGCCAAGGTGGGGGATCATCTCCCATACAGCCAGCAACCCACTCCCCACGCAAGGATCGTCCTCATTGCAAAGCTGGGGGACCCTGCCGAGGCATCTGTGAGTAAACCTGAGCTGAGCCCCAGGCCAGCTGCTGCTGAACTGTTCCCACCCTTCCCAGGTAAAACACCTGAAGATGTACAATGGCTTGAAAGCCTAGATGAAGGGCCGTGGAGCCACACCAGCGACAGCACGCAGGCCACATTGGTGCCTGCAGGCCAGCCAGGGTGGTCCTGGTCCCGGGCGCTCTTCCGGGAGCTTTCCATTGCCCTGCCTGAGATACCCCTCCTGTCCCGGCCCCCACGGCTCTTTTCCTTCCTCATCTCTGTCCGGAGAGAAATTCCAGCGGAAGGTATGGGTGACACATCCTCTACTTTACAGGTGGCAGCCGGGCAACCCCTTCAGAAAATCTAGTAGAGCAACCCTTACACTGGGCCACCAACAAAGCTGTGGCCCCTCACTCCCTCCCACCAGCACAGCCCCGAGACTGCTGACGGGGCAGAGAATATGGAGTCAGGCACAGCTTCAGGCGCTATTGCCGCCTGGAGCGCTGTTTATATTGACCTCAACCAGGCACACCTGGGGAGGGCCGGCCGGCAGGGTAAGGCTGGCCAGGTCAGCTAATCCACAACGCTCAGGGAATCACATTGTTGAAAATGGACCTCGCTAAGGCAGAATAGAAGCCAAGGAAAAAACGGACACAATGCCATTTGCAGCCCCGTAGATGAGTCTAGATGTAATCACGTGACTTGCAGTAAGTCAGAAAGTGAAAGACACATATCGTATCATATCACTTATAGGTGTTACCTAAAAATGGATACCAGGGCAGATATTTCCACGGAGAAGGGCAATCACAGACTCATTAAACAAACTTATGGTTCACCAATGGTAAGGTGTGAGGATTGGTTTCATTACGATATCGGGGTTAACAGACATATACAAACACAGGTGACATATATAATCACAAAAGACCTACGGAATACCAAGAGAAGACTACTCAACACTCTGTCATAACGTACATGGGAAAAGGATCCCAGGAATGTCAGACATCTGTATATGTGTAAAAGAACCACATCTTCCACACCTACAACAAGCCAAACATTGTAATCAAACTTGCTGTAATAAAAAATAAAAAAAATAAATTAAAAACACGAAGAAGATGTAGTGAGACAAACTTGAGGGGCTTTCTCCTGGCACATTCCATTCTAAATTCCAATCTAGAACACGACTTCCACTGAGGCTCTGTTGCCCTCTTAACCAGATTTGGTAAGAGAGAACTGCTGCCACCTTGTGGCCGTTTCACACAACAGCAGCTTTAATCCCAGCGCTAATGGTCCATTGATATTTAAAATCATTGCAGGCCTGTAAATCACACCTGCCCTGAAAACAAATCCTGGGGTCACATATCGACCAAAAAATTCAAAGGACGTCCATATTTCAAAATGACCGTTTCAAAAGGCATATTTTACGCACATTAGTGTTCTGCTTCTTTTTCTTTCTTTCCTTTTTTGTTAAAAAAACGGGAATGGAAAAAGGCATCCCTCAGAATGGGCGAAAATCGTTGCAAACGAATCAATGGACAAAGGTTTAATCTCCAATATATATAAACAGCTCATGCAGCTTAATATTAAAAAAACAAACAACCCAATACAAAAATGGGCAGAAGATCTAAAGAGACGTTTCTTCAAAGGAGACACAGAGATGGCCAAGAGGCACATGAAAAGCTGCTCAACAGCACTAATTATTAGAGAAATGCAAATCAAAACTACAATGAGGTATCACCTCACACCTGTTAGAATCGGCATCATCAGGAAATCTACAAACAACCAATTCTGGGGAGGGTGTGGACAAAAGGAGCCCTCTTCCACTATCGGTGGGAATGTAAATTGATACAGTCACTATGGAGAACAGTATGGAGTTTCCTTAAAAAAAAGTAGAAATAGAATTACCATCTGATCCAGGAATCCCACGTCGGGTCATATACACAGAGCAAACCATAAATCAAAAAGGCACATTCACCACAATGTTCATTGTAGCACTATTTACAATAGCCAGGTAATGGAAGCAACCTAAATGCCCACAGACAGATGAATGGATAAAGATGTGGTACATATATAAAATGGAATATTATTCGGCCATAAAGCGGAATGAAACTGGGTCATTTGTAGAGACATCGATGGATCGAGAGACTGTCATACAGAATGAAGTAAGTCAGAAAGAGGAAAACAAATATTGTATATTAATGCATATATGTGGAACCTAAAAAATGGTACAGATGAACTGATTTGCAGGGAAGAAATAGAGACACAGAGGTAGAGAACAAACGTATGGACACCAAGTATGGGAAGCCATGGGGTGGTGGTGGTGGGATGAGTTGGGAGATTGGGATTGACCTGTATACATGTATATGCATAAAATACATAACTAATAATAACCTGCTGTATAAAAAAATAAATAAAATTAAATTTCAAAAGTTTAAAAAAATAAAATTTAAAAATAAAACAGAAAAAAGTTCTTCCCTTCACACAGATGTATTTATAGGAATGAATTATTTCAATGCTTATATCTATAAATACATAAAAGAGGAATAAAATCTAACTTAAACCATAAAAGAAAAAAAAACCCCTGAACCCACCAGTTATACACAGGAAAACCCTATCAGGGCACTTGCTCCAGTGGTAAACAATTCTAAAATTGGCCAAGGTGGGGGATCATCTCCCATACAGCCAGCAACCCACTCCCCACGCAAGGATCGTCCTCATTGCAAAGCTGGGGGACCCTGCCGAGGCATCTGTGAGTAAACGTGAGCTGAGCCCCAGGCCAGCTGCTGCTGAACTGTTCCCACCCTTCCCAGGTAAAACACCTGAAGATGTACAATGGCTTGAAAGCCTAGATGAAGGGCCGTGGAGCCACACCAGCGACAGCACGCAGGCCACATTGGTGCCTGCAGGCCAGCCAGGGTGGTCCTGGTCCCGGGCGCTCTTCCGGAAGCTTTCCATTGCCCTGCCTGAGATACCCCTCCTGTCCCGGCCCCCACGGCTCTTTTCCTTCCTCATCTCTGTCCGGAGAGAAATTCCAGCGGAAGGTATGGGTGACACATCCTCTACTTTACAGGTGGCAGCCGGGCAACCCCTTCAGAAAATCTAGTAGAGCAGCCCTTACACTGGGCCACCAACAAAGCTGTGGCCCCTCACTCCCTCCCACCAGCACAGCCCCGAGACTGCTGACGGGGCAGAGAATATGGAGTCAGGCACAGCTTCAGGCGCTATTGCCGCCTGGAGCGCTGTTTATATTGACCTCAACCAGGCACACCTGGGGAGGGCCGGCCGGCAGGGTAAGGCTGGCCAGGTCAGCTAATCCACAACGCTCAGGGAATCACATTGTTGAAAATGGACCTCGCTAAGGCAGAATAGAAGCCAAGGAAAAAACGGACACAATGCCATTTGCAGCCCCGTAGATGAGTCTAGATGTAATCACGTGACTTGCAGTAAGTCAGAAAGTGAAAGACACATATCGTATCATATCACTTATAGGTGTTACCTAAAAATGGATACCAGGGCAGATATTTCCACGGAGAAGGGCAATCACAGACTCATTAAACAAACTTATGGTTCACCAATGGTAAGGTGTGAGGATTGGTTTCATTACGATATCGGGGTTAACAGACATATACAAACACAGGTGACATATATAATCACAAAAGACCTACGGAATACCAAGAGAAGACTACTCAACACTCTGTCATAACGTACATGGGAAAAGGATCCCAGGAATGTCAGACATCTGTATATGTGTAAAAGAACCACATCTTCCACACCTACAACAAGCCAAACATTGTAATCAAACTTGCTGTAATAAAAAATAAAAAAAATAAATTAAAAACACGAAGAAGATGTAGTGAGACAAACTTGAGGGGCTTTCTCCTGGCACATTCCATTCTAAATTCCAATCTAGAACACGACTTCCACTGAGGCTCTGTTGCCCTCTTAACCAGATTTGGTAAGAGAGAACTGCTGCCACCTTGTGGCCGTTTCACACAACAGCAGCTTTAATCCCAGCGCTAATGGTCCATTGATATTTAAAATCATTGCAGGCCTGTAAATCACACCTGCCCTGAAAACAAATCCTGGGGTCACATATCGACCAAAAAATTCAAAGGACGTCCATATTTCAAAATGACCGTTTCAAAAGGCATATTTTACGCACATTAGTGTTCTGCTTCTTTTTCTTTCTTTCCTTTTTTGTTAAAAAAACGGGAATGGAAAAAGGCATCCCTCAGAGTGGGCGAAAATCGTTGCAAACGAATCAATGGACAAAGGTTTAATCTCCAATATATATAAACAGCTCATGCAGCTTAATATTAAAAAAACAAACAACCCAATACAAAAATGGGCAGAAGATCTAAAGAGACGTTTCTTCAAAGGAGACACAGAGATGGCCAAGAGGCACATGAAAAGCTGCTCAACAGCACTAATTATTAGAGAAATGCAAATCAAAACTACAATGAGGTATCACCTCACACCTGTTAGAATCGGCATCATCAGGAAATCTACAAACAACCAATTCTGGGGAGGGTGTGGACAAAAGGAGCCCTCTTCCACTATTGGTGGGAATGTAAATTGATACAGTCACTATGGAGAACAGTATGGAGTTTCCTTAAAAAAAAGTAGAAATAGAATTACCATCTGATCCAGGAATCCCACGTCGGGTCATATACACAGAGAAAACCATAAATCAAAAAGGCACATTCACCACAATGTTCATTGTAGCACTATTTACAATAGCCAGGTAATGGAAGCAACCTAAATGCCCACAGACAGATGAATGGATAAAGATGTGGTACATATATAAAATGGAATATTATTCGGCCATAAAGCGGAATGAAACTGGGTCATTTGTAGAGACATCGATGGATCGAGAGACTGTCATACAGAATGAAGTAAGTCAGAAAGAGGAAAACAAGTATTGTATATTAATGCATATATGTGGAACCTAAAAAATGGTACAGATGAACTGATTTGCAGGGAAGAAATAGAGACACAGAGGTAGAGAACAAACGTATGGACACCAAGTATGGGAAGCCATGGGGTGGTGGTGGTGGGATGAGTTGGGAGATTGGGATTGACCTGTATACATGTATATGCATAAAATACATAACTAATAATAACCTGCTGTATAAAAAAATAAATAAAATTAAATTTCAAAAGTTTAAAAAAATAAAATTTAAAAATAAAACAGAAAAAAGTTCTTCCCTTCACACAGATGTATTTATAGGAATGAATTATTTCAATGCTTATATCTATAAATACATAAAAGAGGAATAAAATCTAACTTAAACCATAAAAGAAAAAAAAAACCCCTGAACCCACCAGTTATACACAGGAAAACCCTATCAGGGCACTTGCTCCAGCGGTAAACAATTCTAAAATTGGCCAAGGTGGGGGATCATCTCCCATACAGCCAGCAACCCACTCCCCACGCAAGGATCGTCCTCATTGCAAAGCTGGGGGACCCTGCCGAGGCATCTGTGAGTAAACGTGAGCTGAGCCCCAGGCCAGCTGCTGCTGAACTGTTCCCACCCTTCCCAGGTAAAACACCTGAAGATGTACAATGGCTTGAAAGCCTAGATGAAGGGCCGTGGAGCCACACCAGCGACAGCACGCAGGCCACATTGGTGCCTGCAGGCCAGCCAGGGTGGTCCTGGTCCTGGGCGCTCTTCCGGGAGCTTTCCATTGCCCTGCCTGAGATACCCCTCCTGTCCCGGCCCCCACGGCTCTTTTCCTTCCTCATCTCTGTCCGGAGAGAAATTCCAGCGGAAGGTATGGGTGACACATCCTCTACTTTACAGGTGGCAGCCGGGCAACCCCTTCAGAAAATCTAGTAGAGCAGCCCTTACACTGGGCCACCAACAAAGCTGTGGCCCCTCACTCCCTCCCACCAGCACAGCCCCGAGACTGCTGACGGGGCAGAGAATATGGAGTCAGGCACAGCTTCAGGCGCTATTGCCGCCTGGAGCGCTGTTTATATTGACCTCAACCAGGCACACCTGGGGAGGGCCGGCCGGCAGGGTAAGGCTGGCCAGGTCAGCTAATCCACAACGCTCAGGGAATCACATTGTTGAAAATGGACCTCGCTAAGGCAGAATAGAAGCCAAGGAAAAAACGGACACAATGCCATTTGCAGCCCCGTAGATGAGTCTAGATGTAATCACGTGACTTGCAGTAAGTCAGAAAGTGAAAGACACATATCGTATCATATCACTTATAGGTGTTACCTAAAAATGGATACCAGGGCAGATATTTCCACGGAGAAGGGCAATCACAGACTCATTAAACAAACTTATGGTTCACCAATGGTAAGGTGTGAGGATTGGTTTCATTACGATATCGGGGTTAACAGACATATACAAACACAGGTGACATATATAATCACAAAAGACCTACGGAATACCAAGAGAAGACTACTCAACACTCTGTCATAACGTACATGGGAAAAGGATCCCAGGAATGTCAGACATCTGTATATGTGTAAAAGAACCACATCTTCCACACCTACAACAAGCCAAACATTGTAATCAAACTTGCTGTAATAAAAAATAAAAAAAATAAATTAAAAACACGAAGAAGATGTAGTGAGACAAACTTGAGGGGCTTTCTCCTGGCACATTCCATTCTAAATTCCAATCTAGAACACGACTTCCACTGAGGCTCTGTTGCCCTCTTAACCAGATTTGGTAAGAGAGAACTGCTGCCACCTTGTGGCCGTTTCACACAACAGCAGCTTTAATCCCAGCGCTAATGGTCCATTGATATTTAAAATCATTGCAGGCCTGTAAATCACACCTGCCCTGAAAACAAATCCTGGGGTCACATATCGACCAAAAAATTCAAAGGACGTCCATATTTCAAAATGACCGTTTCAAAAGGCATATTTTACGCACATTAGTGTTCTGCTTCTTTTTCTTTCTTTCCTTTTTTGTTAAAAAAACGGGAATGGAAAAAGGCATCCCTCAGAATGGGCGAAAATCGTTGCAAACGAATCAATGGACAAAGGTTTAATCTCCAATATATATAAACAGCTCATGCAGCTTAATATTAAAAAAACAAACAACCCAATACAAAAATGGGCAGAAGATCTAAAGAGACGTTTCTTCAAAGGAGACACAGAGATGGCCAAGAGGCACATGAAAAGCTGCTCAACAGCACTAATTATTAGAGAAATGCAAATCAAAACTACAATGAGGTATCACCTCACACCTGTTAGAATCGGCATCATCAGGAAATCTACAAACAACCAATTCTGGGGAGGGTGTGGACAAAAGGAGCCCTCTTCCACTATTGGTGGGAATGTAAATTGATACAGTCACTATGGAGAACAGTATGGAGTTTCCTTAAAAAAAAGTAGAAATAGAATTACCATCTGATCCAGGAATCCCACGTCGGGTCATATACACAGAGAAAACCATAAATCAAAAAGGCACATTCACCACAATGTTCATTGTAGCACTATTTACAATAGCCAGGTAATGGAAGCAACCTAAATGCCCACAGACAGATGAATGGATAAAGATGTGGTACATATATAAAATGGAATATTATTCGGCCATAAAGCGGAATGAAACTGGGTCATTTGTAGAGACATCGATGGATCGAGAGACTGTCATACAGAATGAAGTAAGTCAGAAAGAGGAAAACAAATATTGTATATTAATGCATATATGTGGAACCTAAAAAATGGTACAGATGAACTGATTTGCAGGGAAGAAATAGAGACACAGAGGTAGAGAACAAACGTATGGACACCAAGTATGGGAAGCCATGGGGTGGTGGTGGTGGGATGAGTTGGGAGATTGGGATTGACCTGTATACATGTATATGCATAAAATACATAACTAATAATAACCTGCTGTATAAAAAAATAAATAAAATTAAATTTCAAAAGTTTAAAAAAATAAAATTTAAAAATAAAACAGAAAAAAGTTCTTCCCTTCACACAGATGTATTTATAGGAATGAATTATTTCAATGCTTATATCTATAAATACATAAAAGAGGAATAAAATCTAACTTAAACCATAAAAGAAAAAAAAAACCCTGAACCCACCAGTTATACACAGGAAAACCCTATCAGGGCACTTGCTCCAGCGGTAAACAATTCTAAAATTGGCCAAGGTGGGGGATCATCTCCCATACAGCCAGCAACCCACTCCCCACGCAAGGATCGTCCTCATTGCAAAGCTGGGGGACCCTGCCGAGGCATCTGTGAGTAAACGTGAGCTGAGCCCCAGGCCAGCTGCTGCTGAACTGTTCCCACCCTTCCCAGGTAAAACACCTGAAGATGTACAATGGCTTGAAAGCCTAGATGAAGGGCCGTGGAGCCACACCAGCGACAGCACGCAGGCCACATTGGTGCCTGCAGGCCAGCCAGGGTGGTCCTGGTCCCGGGCGCTCTTCCGGAAGCTTTCCATTGCCCTGCCTGAGATACCCCTCCTGTCCCGGCCCCCACGGCTCTTTTCCTTCCTCATCTCTGTCCGGAGAGAAATTCCAGCGGAAGGTATGGGTGACACATCCTCTACTTTACAGGTGGCAGCCGGGCAACCCCTTCAGAAAATCTAGTAGAGCAGCCCTTACACTGGGCCACCAACAAAGCTGTGGCCCCTCACTCCCTCCCACCAGCACAGCCCCGAGACTGCTGACGGGGCAGAGAATATGGAGTCAGGCACAGCTTCAGGCGCTATTGCCGCCTGGAGCGCTGTTTATATTGACCTCAACCAGGCACACCTGGGGAGGGCCGGCCGGCAGGGTAAGGCTGGCCAGGTCAGCTAATCCACAACGCTCAGGGAATCACATTGTTGAAAATGGACCTCGCTAAGGCAGAATAGAAGCCAAGGAAAAAACGGACACAATGCCATTTGCAGCCCCGTAGATGAGTCTAGATGTAATCACGTGACTTGCAGTAAGTCAGAAAGTGAAAGACACATATCGTATCATATCACTTATAGGTGTTACCTAAAAATGGATACCAGGGCAGATATTTCCACGGAGAAGGGCAATCACAGACTCATTAAACAAACTTATGGTTCACCAATGGTAAGGTGTGAGGATTGGTTTCATTACGATATCGGGGTTAACAGACATATACAAACACAGGTGACATATATAATCACAAAAGACCTACGGAATACCAAGAGAAGACTACTCAACACTCTGTCATAACGTACATGGGAAAAGGATCCCAGGAATGTCAGACATCTGTATATGTGTAAAAGAACCACATCTTCCACACCTACAACAAGCCAAACATTGTAATCAAACTTGCTGTAATAAAAAATAAAAAAAATAAATTAAAAACACGAAGAAGATGTAGTGAGACAAACTTGAGGGGCTTTCTCCTGGCACATTCCATTCTAAATTCCAATCTAGAACACGACTTCCACTGAGGCTCTGTTGCCCTCTTAACCAGATTTGGTAAGAGAGAACTGCTGCCACCTTGTGGCCGTTTCACACAACAGCAGCTTTAATCCCAGCGCTAATGGTCCATTGATATTTAAAATCATTGCAGGCCTGTAAATCACACCTGCCCTGAAAACAAATCCTGGGGTCACATATCGACCAAAAAATTCAAAGGACGTCCATATTTCAAAATGACCGTTTCAAAAGGCATATTTTACGCACATTAGTGTTCTGCTTCTTTTTCTTTCTTTCCTTTTTTGTTAAAAAAACGGGAATGGAAAAAGGCATCCCTCAGAGTGGGCGAAAATCGTTGCAAACGAATCAATGGACAAAGGTTTAATCTCCAATATATATAAACAGCTCATGCAGCTTAATATTAAAAAAACAAACAACCCAATACAAAAATGGGCAGAAGATCTAAAGAGACGTTTCTTCAAAGGAGACACAGAGATGGCCAAGAGGCACATGAAAAGCTGCTCAACAGCACTAATTATTAGAGAAATGCAAATCAAAACTACAATGAGGTATCACCTCACACCTGTTAGAATCGGCATCATCAGGAAATCTACAAACAACCAATTCTGGGGAGGGTGTGGACAAAAGGAGCCCTCTTCCACTATTGGTGGGAATGTAAATTGATACAGTCACTATGGAGAACAGTATGGAGTTTCCTTAAAAAAAAGTAGAAATAGAATTACCATCTGATCCAGGAATCCCACGTCGGGTCATATACACAGAGAAAACCATAAATCAAAAAGGCACATTCACCACAATGTTCATTGTAGCACTATTTACAATAGCCAGGTAATGGAAGCAAACTAAATGCCCACAGACAGATGAATGGATAAAGATGTGGTACATATATAAAATGGAATATTATTCGGCCATAAAGCGGAATGAAACTGGGTCATTTGTAGAGACATCGATGGATCGAGAGACTGTCATACAGAATGAAGTAAGTCAGAAAGAGGAAAACAAATATTGTATATTAATGCATATATGTGGAACCTAAAAAATGGTACAGATGAACTGATTTGCAGGGAAGAAATAGAGACACAGAGGTAGAGAACAAACGTATGGACACCAAGTATGGGAAGCCATGGGGTGGTGGTGGTGGGATGAGTTGCGAGATTGGGATTGACCTGTATACATGTATATGCATAAAATACATAACTAATAATAACCTGCTGTATAAAAAAATAAATAAAATTAAATTTCAAAAGTTTAAAAAAATAAAATTTAAAAATAAAACAGAAAAAAGTTCTTCCCTTCACACAGATGTATTTATAGGAATGAATTATTTCAATGCTTATATCTATAAATACATAAAAGAGGAATAAAATCTAACTTAAACCATAAAAGAAAAAAAAAACCCTGAACCCACCAGTTATACACAGGAAAACCCTATCAGGGCACTTGCTCCAGCGGTAAACAATTCTAAAATTGGCCAAGGTGGGGGATCATCTCCCATACAGCCAGCAACCCACTCCCCACGCAAGGATCGTCCTCATTGCAAAGCTGGGGGACCCTGCCGAGGCATCTGTGAGTAAACGTGAGCTGAGCCCCAGGCCAGCTGCTGCTGAACTGTTCCCACCCTTCCCAGGTAAAACACCTGAAGATGTACAATGGCTTGAAAGCCTAGATGAAGGGCCGTGGAGCCACACCAGCGACAGCACGCAGGCCACATTGGTGCCTGCAGGCCAGCCAGGGTGGTCCTGGTCCCGGGCGCTCTTCCGGAAGCTTTCCATTGCCCTGCCTGAGATACCCCTCCTGTCCCGGCCCCCACGGCTCTTTTCCTTCCTCATCTCTGTCCGGAGAGAAATTCCAGCGGAAGGTATGGGTGACACATCCTCTACTTTACAGGTGGCAGCCGGGCAACCCCTTCAGAAAATCTAGTAGAGCAGCCCTTACACTGGGCCACCAACAAAGCTGTGGCCCCTCACTCCCTCCCACCAGCACAGCCCCGAGACTGCTGACGGGGCAGAGAATATGGAGTCAGGCACAGCTTCAGGCGCTATTGCCGCCTGGAGCGCTGTTTATATTGACCTCAACCAGGCACACCTGGGGAGGGCCGGCCGGCAGGGTAAGGCTGGCCAGGTCAGCTAATCCACAACGCTCAGGGAATCACATTGTTGAAAATGGACCTCGCTAAGGCAGAATAGAAGCCAAGGAAAAAACGGACACAATGCCATTTGCAGCCCCGTAGATGAGTCTAGATGTAATCATGTGACTTGCAGTAAGTCAGAAAGTGAAAGACACATATCGTATCATATCACTTATAGGTGTTACCTAAAAATGGATACCAGGGCAGATATTTCCACGGAGAAGGGCAATCACAGACTCATTAAACAAACTTATGGTTCACCAATGGTAAGGTGTGAGGATTGGTTTCATTACGATATCGGGGTTAACAGACATATACAAACACAGGTGACATATATAATCACAAAAGACCTACGGAATACCAAGAGAAGACTACTCAACACTCTGTCATAACGTACATGGGAAAAGGATCCCAGGAATGTCAGACATCTGTATATGTGTAAAAGAACCACATCTTCCACACCTACAACAAGCCAAACATTGTAATCAAACTTGCTGTAATAAAAAATAAAAAAAAATAAATTAAAAACACGAAGAAGATGTAGTGAGACAAACTTGAGGGGCTTTCTCCTGGCACATTCCATTCTAAATTCCAATCTAGAACACGACTTCCACTGAGGCTCTGTTGCCCTCTTAACCAGATTTGGTAAGAGAGAACTGCTGCCACCTTGTGGCCGTTTCACACAACAGCAGCTTTAATCCCAGCGCTAATGGTCCATTGATATTTAAAATCATTGCAGGCCTGTAAATCACACCTGCCCTGAAAACAAATCCTGGGGTCACATATCGACCAAAAAATTCAAAGGACGTCCATATTTCAAAATGACCGTTTCAAAAGGCATATTTTACGCACATTAGTGTTCTGCTTCTTTTTCTTTCTTTCCTTTTTTGTTAAAAAAACGGGAATGGAAAAAGGCATCCCTCAGAATGGGCGAAAATCGTTGCAAACGAATCAATGGACAAAGGTTTAATCTCCAATATATATAAACAGCTCATGCAGCTTAATATTAAAAAAACAAACAACCCAATACAAAAATGGGCAGAAGATCTAAAGAGACGTTTCTTCAAAGGAGACACAGAGATGGCCAAGAGGCACATGAAAAGCTGCTCAACAGCACTAATTATTAGAGAAATGCAAATCAAAACTACAATGAGGTATCACCTCACACCTGTTAGAATCGGCATCATCAGGAAATCTACAAACAACCAATTCTGGGGAGGGTGTGGACAAAAGGAGCCCTCTTCCACTATTGGTGGGAATGTAAATTGATACAGTCACTATGGAGAACAGTATGGAGTTTCCTTAAAAAAAAGTAGAAATAGAATTACCATCTGATCCAGGAATCCCACGTCGGGTCATATACACAGAGAAAACCATAAATCAAAAAGGCACATTCACCACAATGTTCATTGTAGCACTATTTACAATAGCCAGGTAATGGAAGCAACCTAAATGCCCACAGACAGATGAATGGATAAAGATGTGGTACATATATAAAATGGAATATTATTCGGCCATAAAGCGGAATGAAACTGGGTCATTTGTAGAGACATCGATGGATCGAGAGACTGTCATACAGAATGAAGTAAGTCAGAAAGAGGAAAACAAATATTGTATATTAATGCATATATGTGGAACCTAAAAAATGGTACAGATGAACTGATTTGCAGGGAAGAAATAGAGACACAGAGGTAGAGAACAAACGTATGGACCCCAAGTATGGGAAGCCATGGGGTGGTGGTGGTGGGATGAGTTGGGAGATTGGGATTGACCTGTATACATGTATATGCATAAAATACATAACTAATAATAACCTGCTGTATAAAAAAATAAATAAAATTAAATTTCAAAAGTTTAAAAAAATAAAATTTAAAAATAAAACAGAAAAAAGTTCTTCCCTTCACACAGATGTATTTATAGGAATGAATTATTTCAATGCTTATATCTATAAATACATAAAAGAGGAATAAAATCTAACTTAAACCATAAAAGAAAAAAAAAACCCTGAACCCACCAGTTATACACAGGAAAACCCTATCAGGGCACTTGCTCCAGCGGTAAACAATTCTAAAATTGGCCAAGGTGGGGGATCATCTCCCATACAGCCAGCAACCCACTCCCCACGCAAGGATCGTCCTCATTGCAAAGCTGGGGGACCCTGCCGAGGCATCTGTGAGTAAACGTGAGCTGAGCCCCAGGCCAGCTGCTGCTGAACTGTTCCCACCCTTCCCAGGTAAAACACCTGAAGATGTACAATGGCTTGAAAGCCTAGATGAAGGGCCGTGGAGCCACACCAGCGACAGCACGCAGGCCACATTGGTGCCTGCAGGCCAGCCAGGGTGGTCCTGGTCCCGGGCGCTCTTCCGGGAGCTTTCCATTGCCCTGCCTGAGATACCCCTCCTGTCCCGGCCCCCACGGCTCTTTTCCTTCCTCATCTCTGTCCGGAGAGAAATTCCAGCGGAAGGTATGGGTGACACATCCTCTACTTTACAGGTGGCAGCCGGGCAACCCCTTCAGAAAATCTAGTAGAGCAGCCCTTACACTGGGCCACCAACAAAGCTGTGGCCCCTCACTCCCTCCCACCAGCACAGCCCCGAGACTGCTGACGGGGCAGAGAATATGGAGTCAGGCACAGCTTCAGGCGCTATTGCCGCCTGGAGCGCTGTTTATATTGACCTCAACCAGGCACACCTGGGGAGGGCCGGCCGGCAGGGTAAGGCTGGCCAGGTCAGCTAATCCACAACGCTCAGGGAATCACATTGTTGAAAATGGACCTCGCTAAGGCAGAATAGAAGCCAAGGAAAAAACGGACACAATGCCATTTGCAGCCCCGTAGATGAGTCTAGATGTAATCACGTGACTTGCAGTAAGTCAGAAAGTGAAAGACACATATCGTATCATATCACTTATAGGTGTTACCTAAAAATGGATACCAGGGCAGATATTTCCACGGAGAAGGGCAATCACAGACTCATTAAACAAACTTATGGTTCACCAATGGTAAGGTGTGAGGATTGGTTTCATTACGATATCGGGGTTAACAGACATATACAAACACAGGTGACATATATAATCACAAAAGACCTACGGAATACCAAGAGAAGACTACTCAACACTCTGTCATAACGTACATGGGAAAAGGATCCCAGGAATGTCAGACATCTGTATATGTGTAAAAGAACCACATCTTCCACACCTACAACAAGCCAAACATTGTAATCAAACTTGCTGTAATAAAAAATAAAAAAAAATAAATTAAAAACACGAAGAAGATGTAGTGAGACAAACTTGAGGGGCTTTCTCCTGGCACATTCCATTCTAAATTCCAATCTAGAACACGACTTCCACTGAGGCTCTGTTGCCCTCTTAACCAGATTTGGTAAGAGAGAACTGCTGCCACCTTGTGGCCGTTTCACACAACAGCAGCTTTAATCCCAGCGCTAATGGTCCATTGATATTTAAAATCATTGCAGGCCTGTAAATCACACCTGCCCTGAAAACAAATCCTGGGGTCACATATCGACCAAAAAATTCAAAGGACGTCCATATTTCAAAATGACCGTTTCAAAAGGCATATTTTACGCACATTAGTGTTCTTCTTCTTTTTCTTTCTTTCCTTTTTTGTTAAAAAAACGGGAATGGAAAAAGGCATCCCTCAGAATGGGCGAAAATCGTTGCAAACGAATCAATGGACAAAGGTTTAATCTCCAATATATATAAACAGCTCATGCAGCTTAATATTAAAAAAACAAACAACCCAATACAAAAATGGGCAGAAGATCTAAAGAGACGTTTCTTCAAAGGAGACACAGAGATGGCCAAGAGGCACATGAAAAGCTGCTCAACAGCACTAATTATTAGAGAAATGCAAATCAAAACTACAATGAGGTATCACCTCACACCTGTTAGAATCGGCATCATCAGGAAATCTACAAACAACCAATTCTGGGGAGGGTGTGGACAAAAGGAGCCCTCTTCCACTATTGGTGGGAATGTAAATTGATACAGTCACTATGGAGAACAGTATGGAGTTTCCTTAAAAAAAAGTAGAAATAGAATTACCATCTGATCCAGGAATCCCACGTCGGGTCATATACACAGAGAAAACCATAAATCAAAAAGGCACATTCACCACAATGTTCATTGTAGCACTATTTACAATAGCCAGGTAATGGAAGCAACCTAAATGCCCACAGACAGATGAATGGATAAAGATGTGGTACATATATAAAATGGAATATTATTCGGCCATAAAGCGGAATGAAACTGGGTCATTTGTAGAGACATCGATGGATCGAGAGACTGTCATACAGAATGAAGTAAGTCAGAAAGAGGAAAACAAATATTGTATATTAATGCATATATGTGGAACCTAAAAAATGGTACAGATGAACTGATTTGCAGGGAAGAAATAGAGACACAGAGGTAGAGAACAAACGTATGGACACCAAGTATGGGAAGCCATGGGGTGGTGGTGGTGGGATGAGTTGGGAGATTGGGATTGACCTGTATACATGTATATGCATAAAATACATAACTAATAATAACCTGCTGTATAAAAAAATAAATAAAATTAAATTTCAAAAGTTTAAAAAAATAAAATTTAAAAATAAAACAGAAAAAAGTTCTTCCCTTCACACAGATGTATTTATAGGAATGAATTATTTCAATGCTTATATCTATAAATACATAAAAGAGGAATAAAATCTAACTTAAACCATAAAAGAAAAAAAAAACCCTGAACCCACCAGTTATACACAGGAAAACCCTATCAGGGCACTTGCTCCAGCGGTAAACAATTCTAAAATTGGCCAAGGTGGGGGATCATCTCCCATACAGCCAGCAACCCACTCCCCACGCAAGGATCGTCCTCATTGCAAAGCTGGGGGACCCTGCCGAGGCATCTGTGAGTAAACGTGAGCTGAGCCCCAGGCCAGCTGCTGCTGAACTGTTCCCACCCTTCCCAGGTAAAACACCTGAAGATGTACAATGGCTTGAAAGCCTAGATGAAGGGCCGTGGAGCCACACCAGCGACAGCACGCAGGCCACATTGGTGCCTGCAGGCCAGCCAGGGTGGTCCTGGTCCCGGGCGCTCTTCCGGAAGCTTTCCATTGCCCTGCCTGAGATACCCCTCCTGTCCCGGCCCCCACGGCTCTTTTCCTTCCTCATCTCTGTCCGGAGAGAAATTCCAGCGGAAGGTATGGGTGACACATCCTCTACTTTACAGGTGGCAGCCGGGCAACCCCTTCAGAAAATCTAGTAGAGCAGCCCTTACACTGGGCCACCAACAAAGCTGTGGCCCCTCACTCCCTCCCACCAGCACAGCCCCGAGACTGCTGACGGGGCAGAGAATATGGAGTCAGGCACAGCTTCAGGCGCTATTGCCGCCTGGAGCGCTGTTTATATTGACCTCAACCAGGCACACCTGGGGAGGGCCGGCCGGCAGGGTAAGGCTGGCCAGGTCAGCTAATCCACAACGCTCAGGGAATCACATTGTTGAAAATGGACCTCGCTAAGGCAGAATAGAAGCCAAGGAAAAAACGGACACAATGCCATTTGCAGCCCCGTAGATGAGTCTAGATGTAATCACGTGACTTGCAGTAAGTCAGAAAGTGAAAGACACATATCGTATCATATCACTTATAGGTGTTACCTAAAAATGGATACCAGGGCAGATATTTCCACGGAGAAGGGCAATCACAGACTCATTAAACAAACTTATGGTTCACCAATGGTAAGGTGTGAGGATTGGTTTCATTACGATATCGGGGTTAACAGACATATACAAACACAGGTGACATATATAATCACAAAAGACCTACGGAATACCAAGAGAAGACTACTCAACACTCTGTCATAACGTACATGGGAAAAGGATCCCAGGAATGTCAGACATCTGTATATGTGTAAAAGAACCACATCTTCCACACCTACAACAAGCCAAACATTGTAATCAAACTTGCTGTAATAAAAAATAAAAAAAATAAATTAAAAACACGAAGAAGATGTAGTGAGACAAACTTGAGGGGCTTTCTCCTGGCACATTCCATTCTAAATTCCAATCTAGAACACGACTTCCACTGAGGCTCTGTTGCCCTCTTAACCAGATTTGGTAAGAGAGAACTGCTGCCACCTTGTGGCCGTTTCACACAACAGCAGCTTTAATCCCAGCGCTAATGGTCCATTGATATTTAAAATCATTGCAGGCCTGTAAATCACACCTGCCCTGAAAACAAATCCTGGGGTCACATATCGACCAAAAAATTCAAAGGACGTCCATATTTCAAAATGACCGTTTCAAAAGGCATATTTTACGCACATTAGTGTTCTGCTTCTTTTTCTTTCTTTCCTTTTTTGTTAAAAAAACGGGAATGGAAAAAGGCATCCCTCAGAATGGGCGAAAATCGTTGCAAACGAATCAATGGACAAAGGTTTAATCTCCAATATATATAAACAGCTCATGCAGCTTAATATTAAAAAAACAAACAACCCAATACAAAAATGGGCAGAAGATCTAAAGAGACGTTTCTTCAAAGGAGACACAGAGATGGCCAAGAGGCACATGAAAAGCTGCTCAACAGCACTAATTATTAGAGAAATGCAAATCAAAACTACAATGAGGTATCACCTCACACCTGTTAGAATCGGCATCATCAGGAAATCTACAAACAACCAATTCTGGGGAGGGTGTGGACAAAAGGAGCCCTCTTCCACTATCGGTGGGAATGTAAATTGATACAGTCACTATGGAGAACAGTATGGAGTTTCCTTAAAAAAAAGTAGAAATAGAATTACCATCTGATCCAGGAATCCCACGTCGGGTCATATACACAGAGCAAACCATAAATCAAAAAGGCACATTCACCACAATGTTCATTGTAGCACTATTTACAATAGCCAGGTAATGGAAGCAACCTAAATGCCCACAGACAGATGAATGGATAAAGATGTGGTACATATATAAAATGGAATATTATTCGGCCATAAAGCGGAATGAAACTGGGTCATTTGTAGAGACATCGATGGATCGAGAGACTGTCATACAGAATGAAGTAAGTCAGAAAGAGGAAAACAAATATTGTATATTAATGCATATATGTGGAACCTAAAAAATGGTACAGATGAACTGATTTGCAGGGAAGAAATAGAGACACAGAGGTAGAGAACAAACGTATGGACACCAAGTATGGGAAGCCATGGGGTGGTGGTGGTGGGATGAGTTGGGAGATTGGGATTGACCTGTATACATGTATATGCATAAAATACATAACTAATAATAACCTGCTGTATAAAAAAATAAATAAAATTAAATTTCAAAAGTTTAAAAAAATAAAATTTAAAAATAAAACAGAAAAAAGTTCTTCCCTTCACACAGATGTATTTATAGGAATGAATTATTTCAATGCTTATATCTATAAATACATAAAAGAGGAATAAAATCTAACTTAAACCATAAAAGAAAAAAAAAACCCTGAACCCACCAGTTATACACAGGAAAACCCTATCAGGGCACTTGCTCCAGCGGTAAACAATTCTAAAATTGGCCAAGGTGGGGGATCATCTCCCATACAGCCAGCAACCCACTCCCCACGCAAGGATCGTCCTCATTGCAAAGCTGGGGGACCCTGCCGAGGCATCTGTGAGTAAACGTGAGCTGAGCCCCAGGCCAGCTGCTGCTGAACTGTTCCCACCCTTCCCAGGTAAAACACCTGAAGATGTACAATGGCTTGAAAGCCTAGATGAAGGGCCGTGGAGCCACACCAGCGACAGCACGCAGGCCACATTGGTGCCTGCAGGCCAGCCAGGGTGGTCCTGGTCCCGGGCGCTCTTCCGGAAGCTTTCCATTGCCCTGCCTGAGATACCCCTCCTGTCCCGGCCCCCACGGCTCTTTTCCTTCCTCATCTCTGTCCGGAGAGAAATTCCAGCGGAAGGTATGGGTGACACATCCTCTACTTTACAGGTGGCAGCTGGGCAACCCCTTCAGAAAATCTAGTAGAGCAGCCCTTACACTGGGCCACCAACAAAGCTGTGGCCCCTCACTCCCTCCCACCAGCACAGCCCCGAGACTGCTGACGGGGCAGAGAATATGGAGTCAGGCACAGCTTCAGGCGCTATTGCCGCCTGGAGCGCTGTTTATATTGACCTCAACCAGGCACACCTGGGGAGGGCCGGCCGGCAGGGTAAGGCTGGCCAGGTCAGCTAATCCACAACGCTCAGGGAATCACATTGTTGAAAATGGACCTCGCTAAGGCAGAATAGAAGCCAAGGAAAAAACGGACACAATGCCATTTGCAGCCCCGTAGATGAGTCTAGATGTAATCACGTGACTTGCAGTAAGTCAGAAAGTGAAAGACACATATCGTATCATATCACTTATAGGTGTTACCTAAAAATGGATACCAGGGCAGATATTTCCACGGAGAAGGGCAATCACAGACTCATTAAACAAACTTATGGTTCACCAATGGTAAGGTGTGAGGATTGGTTTCATTACGATATCGGGGTTAACAGACATATACAAACACAGGTGACATATATAATCACAAAAGACCTACGGAATACCAAGAGAAGACTACTCAACACTCTGTCATAACGTACATGGGAAAAGGATCCCAGGAATGTCAGACATCTGTATATGTGTAAAAGAACCACATCTTCCACACCTACAACAAGCCAAACATTGTAATCAAACTTGCTGTAATAAAAAATAAAAAAAATAAATTAAAAACACGAAGAAGATGTAGTGAGACAAACTTGAGGGGCTTTCTCCTGGCACATTCCATTCTAAATTCCAATCTAGAACACGACTTCCACTGAGGCTCTGTTGCCCTCTTAACCAGATTTGGTAAGAGAGAACTGCTGCCACCTTGTGGCCGTTTCACACAACAGCAGCTTTAATCCCAGCGCTAATGGTCCATTGATATTTAAAATCATTGCAGGCCTGTAAATCACACCTGCCCTGAAAACAAATCCTGGGGTCACATATCGACCAAAAAATTCAAAGGACGTCCATATTTCAAAATGACCGTTTCAAAAGGCATATTTTACGCACATTAGTGTTCTGCTTCTTTTTCTTTCTTTCCTTTTTTGTTAAAAAAACGGGAATGGAAAAAGGCATCCCTCAGAATGGGCGAAAATCGTTGCAAACGAATCAATGGACAAAGGTTTAATCTCCAATATATATAAACAGCTCATGCAGCTTAATATTAAAAAAACAAACAACCCAATACAAAAATGGGCAGAAGATCTAAAGAGACGTTTCTTCAAAGGAGACACAGAGATGGCCAAGAGGCACATGAAAAGCTGCTCAACAGCACTAATTATTAGAGAAATGCAAATCAAAACTACAATGAGGTATCACCTCACACCTGTTAGAATCGGCATCATCAGGAAATCTACAAACAACCAATTCTGGGGAGGGTGTGGACAAAAGGAGCCCTCTTCCACTATCGGTGGGAATGTAAATTGATACAGTCACTATGGAGAACAGTATGGAGTTTCCTTAAAAAAAAGTAGAAATAGAATTACCATCTGATCCAGGAATCCCACGTCGGGTCATATACACAGAGAAAACCATAAATCAAAAAGGCACATTCACCACAATGTTCATTGTAGCACTATTTACAATAGCCAGGTAATGGAAGCAACCTAAATGCCCACAGACAGATGAATGGATAAAGATGTGGTACATATATAAAATGGAATATTATTCGGCCATAAAGCGGAATGAAACTGGGTCATTTGTAGAGACATCGATGGATCGAGAGACTGTCATACAGAATGAAGTAAGTCAGAAAGAGGAAAACAAATATTGTATATTAATGCATATATGTGGAACCTAAAAAATGGTACAGATGAACTGATTTGCAGGGAAGAAATAGAGACACAGAGGTAGAGAACAAACGTATGGACACCAAGTATGGGAAGCCATGGGGTGGTGGTGGTGGGATGAGTTGGGAGATTGGGATTGACCTGTATACATGTATATGCATAAAATACATAACTAATAATAACCTGCTGTATAAAAAAATAAATAAAATTAAATTTCAAAAGTTTAAAAAAATAAAATTTAAAAATAAAACAGAAAAAAGTTCTTCCCTTCACACAGATGTATTTATAGGAATGAATTATTTCAATGCTTATATCTATAAATACATAAAAGAGGAATAAAATCTAACTTAAACCATAAAAGAAAAAAAAAACCCTGAACCCACCAGTTATACACAGGAAAACCCTATCAGGGCACTTGCTCCAGCGGTAAACAATTCTAAAATTGGCCAAGGTGGGGGATCATCTCCCATACAGCCAGCAACCCACTCCCCACGCAAGGATCGTCCTCATTGCAAAGCTGGGGGACCCTGCCGAGGCATCTGTGAGTAAACGTGAGCTGAGCCCCAGGCCAGCTGCTGCTGAACTGTTCCCACCCTTCCCAGGTAAAACACCTGAAGATGTACAATGGCTTGAAAGCCTAGATGAAGGGCCGTGGAGCCACACCAGCGACAGCACGCAGGCCACATTGGTGCCTGCAGGCCAGCCAGGGTGGTCCTGGTCCCGGGCGCTCTTCCGGAAGCTTTCCATTGCCCTGCCTGAGATACCCCTCCTGTCCCGGCCCCCACGGCTCTTTTCCTTCCTCATCTCTGTCCGGAGAGAAATTCCAGCGGAAGGTATGGGTGACACATCCTCTACTTTACAGGTGGCAGCCGGGCAACCCCTTCAGAAAATCTAGTAGAGCAGCCCTTACACTGGGCCACCAACAAAGCTGTGGCCCCTCACTCCCTCCCACCAGCACAGCCCCGAGACTGCTGACGGGGCAGAGAATATGGAGTCAGGCACAGCTTCAGGCGCTATTGCCGCCTGGAGCGCTGTTTATATTGACCTCAACCAGGCACACCTGGGGAGGGCCGGCCGGCAGGGTAAGGCTGGCCAGGTCAGCTAATCCACAACGCTCAGGGAATCACATTGTTGAAAATGGACCTCGCTAAGGCAGAATAGAAGCCAAGGAAAAAACGGACACAATGCCATTTGCAGCCCCGTAGATGAGTCTAGATGTAATCACGTGACTTGCAGTAAGTCAGAAAGTGAAAGACACATATCGTATCATATCACTTATAGGTGTTACCTAAAAATGGATACCAGGGCAGATATTTCCACGGAGAAGGGCAATCACAGACTCATTAAACAAACTTATGGTTCACCAATGGTAAGGTGTGAGGATTGGTTTCATTACGATATCGGGGTTAACAGACATATACAAACACAGGTGACATATATAATCACAAAAGACCTACGGAATACCAAGAGAAGACTACTCAACACTCTGTCATAACGTACATGGGAAAAGGATCCCAGGAATGTCAGACATCTGTATATGTGTAAAAGAACCACATCTTCCACACCTACAACAAGCCAAACATTGTAATCAAACTTGCTGTAATAAAAAATAAAAAAAATAAATTAAAAACACGAAGAAGATGTAGTGAGACAAACTTGAGGGGCTTTCTCCTGGCACATTCCATTCTAAATTCCAATCTAGAACACGACTTCCACTGAGGCTCTGTTGCCCTCTTAACCAGATTTGGTAAGAGAGAACTGCTGCCACCTTGTGGCCGTTTCACACAACAGCAGCTTTAATCCCAGCGCTAATGGTCCATTGATATTTAAAATCATTGCAGGCCTGTAAATCACACCTGCCCTGAAAACAAATCCTGGGGTCACATATCGACCAAAAAATTCAAAGGACGTCCATATTTCAAAATGACCGTTTCAAAAGGCATATTTTACGCACATTAGTGTTCTGCTTCTTTTTCTTTCTTTCCTTTTTTGTTAAAAAAACGGGAATGGAAAAAGGCATCCCTCAGAATGGGCGAAAATCGTTGCAAACGAATCAATGGACAAAGGTTTAATCTCCAATATATATAAACAGCTCATGCAGCTTAATATTAAAAAAACAAACAACCCAATACAAAAATGGGCAGAAGATCTAAAGAGACGTTTCTTCAAAGGAGACACAGAGATGGCCAAGAGGCACATGAAAAGCTGCTCAACAGCACTAATTATTAGAGAAATGCAAATCAAAACTACAATGAGGTATCACCTCACACCTGTTAGAATCGGCATCATCAGGAAATCTACAAACAACCAATTCTGGAGAGGGTGTGGACAAAAGGAGCCCTCTTCCACTATCGGTGGGAATGTAAATTGATACAGTCACTATGGAGAACAGTATGGAGTTTCCTTAAAAAAAAGTAGAAATAGAATTACCATCTGATCCAGGAATCCCACGTCGGGTCATATACACAGAGCAAACCATAAATCAAAAAGGCACATTCACCACAATGTTCATTGTAGCACTATTTACAATAGCCAGGTAATGGAAGCAACCTAAATGCCCACAGACAGATGAATGGATAAAGATGTGGTACATATATAAAATGGAATATTATTCGGCCATAAAGCGGAATGAAACTGGGTCATTTGTAGAGACATCGATGGATCGAGAGACTGTCATACAGAATGAAGTAAGTCAGAAAGAGGAAAACAAATATAGTATATTAATGCATATATGTGGAACCTAAAAAATGGTACAGATGAACTGATTTGCAGGGAAGAAATAGAGACACAGAGGTAGAGAACAAACGTATGGACACCAAGTATGGGAAACCATGGGGTGGTGGTGGTGGGATGAGTTGGGAGATTGGGATTGACCTGTATACATGTATATGCATAAAATACATAACTAATAATAACCTGCTGTATAAAAAAATAAATAAAATTAAATTTCAAAAGTTTAAAAAAATAAAATTTAAAAATAAAACAGAAAAAAGTTCTTCCCTTCACACAGATGTATTTATAGGAATGAATTATTTCAATGCTTATATCTATAAATACATAAAAGAGGAATAAAATCTAACTTAAACCATAAAAGAAAAAAAAACCCCTGAACCCACCAGTTATACACAGGAAAACCCTATCAGGGCACTTGCTCCAGCGGTAAACAATTCTAAAATTGGCCAAGGTGGGGGATCATCTCCCATACAGCCAGCAACCCACTCCCCACGCAAGGATCGTCCTCATTGCAAAGCTGGGGGACCCTGCCGAGGCATCTGTGAGTAAACCTGAGCTGAGCCCCAGGCCAGCTGCTGCTGAACTGTTCCCACCCTTCCCAGGTAAAACACCTGAAGATGTACAATGGCTTGAAAGCCTAGATGAAGGGCCGTGGAGCCACACCAGCGACAGCACGCAGGCCACATTGGTGCCTGCAGGCCAGCCAGGGTGGTCCTGGTCCCGGGCGCTCTTCCGGAAGCTTTCCATTGCCCTGCCTGAGATACCCCTCCTGTCCCGGCCCCCACGGCTCTTTTCCTTCCTCATCTCTGTCCGGAGAGAAATTCCAGCGGAAGGTATGGGTGACACATCCTCTACTTTACAGGTGGCAGCCGGGCAACCCCTTCAGAAAATCTAGTAGAGCAGCCCTTACACTGGGCCACCAACAAAGCTGTGGCCCCTCACTCCCTCCCACCAGCACAGCCCCGAGACTGCTGACGGGGCAGAGAATATGGAGTCAGGCACAGCTTCAGGCGCTATTGCCGCCTGGAGCGCTGTTTATATTGACCTCAACCAGGCACACCTGGGGAGGGCCGGCCGGCAGGGTAAGGCTGGCCAGGTCAGCTAATCCACAACGCTCAGGGAATCACATTGTTGAAAATGGACCTCGCTAAGGCAGAATAGAAGCCAAGGAAAAAACGGACACAATGCCATTTGCAGCCCCGTAGATGAGTCTAGATGTAATCACGTGACTTGCAGTAAGTCAGAAAGTGAAAGACACATATCGTATCATATCACTTATAGGTGTTACCTAAAAATGGATACCAGGGCAGATATTTCCACGGAGAAGGGCAATCACAGACTCATTAAACAAACTTATGGTTCACCAATGGTAAGGTGTGAGGATTGGTTTCATTACGATATCGGGGTTAACAGACATATACAAACACAGGTGACATATATAATCACAAAAGACCTACGGAATACCAAGAGAAGACTACTCAACACTCTGTCATAACGTACATGGGAAAAGGATCCCAGGAATGTCAGACATCTGTATATGTGTAAAAGAACCACATCTTCCACACCTACAACAAGCCAAACATTGTAATCAAACTTGCTGTAATAAAAAATAAAAAAAATAAATTAAAAACACGAAGAAGATGTAGTGAGACAAACTTGAGGGGCTTTCTCCTGGCACATTCCATTCTAAATTCCAATCTAGAACACGACTTCCACTGAGGCTCTGTTGCCCTCTTAACCAGATTTGGTAAGAGAGAACTGCTGCCACCTTGTGGCCGTTTCACACAACAGCAGCTTTAATCCCAGCGCTAATGGTCCATTGATATTTAAAATCATTGCAGGCCTGTAAATCACACCTGCCCTGAAAACAAATCCTGGGGTCACATATCGACCAAAAAATTCAAAGGACGTCCATATTTCAAAATGACCGTTTCAAAAGGCATATTTTACGCACATTAGTGTTCTGCTTCTTTTTCTTTCTTTCCTTTTTTGTTAAAAAAACGGGAATGGAAAAAGGCATCCCTCAGAATGGGCGAAAATCGTTGCAAACGAATCAATGGACAAAGGTTTAATCTCCAATATATATAAACAGCTCATGCAGCTTAATATTAAAAAAACAAACAACCCAATACAAAAATGGGCAGAAGATCTAAAGAGACGTTTCTTCAAAGGAGACACAGAGATGGCCAAGAGGCACATGAAAAGCTGCTCAACAGCACTAATTATTAGAGAAATGCAAATCAAAACTACAATGAGGTATCACCTCACACCTGTTAGAATCGGCATCATCAGGAAATCTACAAACAACCAATTCTGGGGAGGGTGTGGACAAAAGGAGCCCTCTTCCACTATCGGTGGGAATGTAAATTGATACAGTCACTATGGAGAACAGTATGGAGTTTCCTTAAAAAAAAGTAGAAATAGAATTACCATCTGATCCAGGAATCCCACGTCGGGTCATATACACAGAGAAAACCATAAATCAAAAAGGCACATTCACCACAATGTTCATTGTAGCACTATTTACAATAGCCAGGTAATGGAAGCAACCTAAATGCCCACAGACAGATGAATGGATAAAGATGTGGTACATATATAAAATGGAATATTATTCGGCCATAAAGCGGAATGAAACTGGGTCATTTGTAGAGACATCGATGGATCGAGAGACTGTCATACAGAATGAAGTAAGTCAGAAAGAGGAAAACAAGTATTGTATATTAATGCATATATGTGGAACCTAAAAAATGGTACAGATGAAATGATTTGCAGGGAAGAAATAGAGACACAGAGGTAGAGAACAAACGTATGGACACCAAGTATGGGAAGCCATGGGGTGGTGGTGGTGGGATGAGTTGGGAGATTGGGATTGACCTGTATACATGTATATGCATAAAATACATAACTAATAATAACCTGCTGTATAAAAAAATAAATAAAATTAAATTTCAAAAGTTTAAAAAAATAAAATTTAAAAATAAAACAGAAAAAAGTTCTTCCCTTCACACAGATGTATTTATAGGAATGAATTATTTCAATGCTTATATCTATAAATACATAAAAGAGGAATAAAATCTAACTTAAACCATAAAAGAAAAAACAACCCCTGAACCCACCAGTTATACACAGGAAAACCCTATCAGGGCACTTGCTCCAGCGGTAAACAATTCTAAAATTGGCCAAGGTGGGGGATCATCTCCCATACAGCCAGCAACCCACTCCCCACGCAAGGATCGTCCTCATTGCAAAGCTGGGGGACCCTGCCGAGGCATCTGTGAGTAAACCTGAGCTGAGCCCCAGGCCAGCTGCTGCTGAACTGTTCCCACCCTTCCCAGGTAAAACACCTGAAGATGTACAATGGCTTGAAAGCCTAGATGAAGGGCCGTGGAGCCACACCAGCGACAGCACGCAGGCCACATTGGTGCCTGCAGGCCAGCCAGGGTGGTCCTGGTCCCGGGCGCTCTTCCGGAAGCTTTCCATTGCCCTGCCTGAGATACCCCTCCTGTCCCGGCCCCCACGGCTCTTTTCCTTCCTCATCTCTGTCCGGAGAGAAATTCCAGCGGAAGGTATGGGTGACACATCCTCTACTTTACAGGTGGCAGCCGGGCAACCCCTTCAGAAAATCTAGTAGAGCAGCCCTTACACTGGGCCACCAACAAAGCTGTGGCCCCTCACTCCCTCCCACCAGCACAGCCCCGAGACTGCTGACGGGGCAGAGAATATGGAGTCAGGCACAGCTTCAGGCGCTATTGCCGCCTGGAGCGCTGTTTATATTGACCTCAACCAGGCACACCTGGGGAGGGCCGGCCGGCAGGGTAAGGCTGGCCAGGTCAGCTAATCCACAACGCTCAGGGAATCACATTGTTGAAAATGGACCTCGCTAAGGCAGAATAGAAGCCAAGGAAAAAACGGACACAATGCCATTTGCAGCCCCGTAGATGAGTCTAGATGTAATCACGTGACTTGCAGTAAGTCAGAAAGTGAAAGACACATATCGTATCATATCACTTATAGGTGTTACCTAAAAATGGATACCAGGGCAGATATTTCCACGGAGAAGGGCAATCACAGACTCATTAAACAAACTTATGGTTCACCAATGGTAAGGTGTGAGGATTGGTTTCATTACGATATCGGGGTTAACAGACATATACAAACACAGGTGACATATATAATCACAAAAGACCTACGGAATACCAAGAGAAGACTACTCAACACTCTGTCATAACGTACATGGGAAAAGGATCCCAGGAATGTCAGACATCTGTATATGTGTAAAAGAACCACATCTTCCACACCTACAACAAGCCAAACATTGTAATCAAACTTGCTGTAATAAAAAATAAAAAAAATAAATTAAAAACACGAAGAAGATGTAGTGAGACAAACTTGAGGGGCTTTCTCCTGGCACATTCCATTCTAAATTCCAATCTAGAACACGACTTCCACTGAGGCTCTGTTGCCCTCTTAACCAGATTTGGTAAGAGAGAACTGCTGCCACCTTGTGGCCGTTTCACACAACAGCAGCTTTAATCCCAGCGCTAATGGTCCATTGATATTTAAAATCATTGCAGGCCTGTAAATCACACCTGCCCTGAAAACAAATCCTGGGGTCACATATCGACCAAAAAATTCAAAGGACGTCCATATTTCAAAATGACCGTTTCAAAAGGCATATTTTACGCACATTAGTGTTCTGCTTCTTTTTCTTTCTTTCCTTTTTTGTTAAAAAAACGGGAATGGAAAAAGGCATCCCTCAGAGTGGGCGAAAATCGTTGCAAACGAATCAATGGACAAAGGTTTAATCTCCAATATATATAAACAGCTCATGCAGCTTAATATTAAAAAAACAAACAACCCAATACAAAAATGGGCAGAAGATCTAAAGAGACGTTTCTTCAAAGGAGACACAGAGATGGCCAAGAGGCACATGAAAAGCTGCTCAACAGCACTAATTATTAGAGAAATGCAAATCAAAACTACAATGAGGTATCACCTCACACCTGTTAGAATCGGCATCATCAGGAAATCTACAAACAACCAATTCTGGGGAGGGTGTGGACAAAAGGAGCCCTCTTCCACTATTGGTGGGAATGTAAATTGATACAGTCACTATGGAGAACAGTATGGAGTTTCCTTAAAAAAAAGTAGAAATAGAATTACCATCTGATCCAGGAATCCCACGTCGGGTCATATACACAGAGAAAACCATAAATCAAAAAGGCACATTCACCACAATGTTCATTGTAGCACTATTTACAATAGCCAGGTAATGGAAGCAACCTAAATGCCCACAGACAGATGAATGGATAAAGATGTGGTACATATATAAAATGGAATATTATTCGGCCATAAAGCGGAATGAAACTGGGTCATTTGTAGAGACATCGATGGATCGAGAGACTGTCATACAGAATGAAGTAAGTCAGAAAGAGGAAAACAAGTATTGTATATTAATGCATATATGTGGAACCTAAAAAATGGTACAGATGAAATGATTTGCAGGGAAGAAATAGAGACACAGAGGTAGAGAACAAACGTATGGACACCAAGTATGGGAAGCCATGGGGTGGTGGTGGTGGGATGAGTTGGGAGATTGGGATTGACCTGTATACATGTATATGCATAAAATACATAACTAATAATAACCTGCTGTATAAAAAAAATAAATAAAATTAAATTTCAAAAGTTTAAAAAAATAAAATTTAAAAATAAAACAGAAAAAAGTTCTTCCCTTCACACAGATGTATTTATAGGAATGAATTATTTCAATGCTTATATCTATAAATACATAAAAGAGGAATAAAATCTAACTTAAACCATAAAAGAAAAAAAAAACCCTGAACCCACCAGTTATACACAGGAAAACCCTATCAGGGCACTTGCTCCAGCGGTAAACAATTCTAAAATTGGCCAAGGTGGGGGATCATCTCCCATACAGCCAGCAACCCACTCCCCACGCAAGGATCGTCCTCATTGCAAAGCTGGGGGACCCTGCCGAGGCATCTGTGAGTAAACGTGAGCTGAGCCCCAGGCCAGCTGCTGCTGAACTGTTCCCACCCTTCCCAGGTAAAACACCTGAAGATGTACAATGGCTTGAAAGCCTAGATGAAGGGCCGTGGAGCCACACCAGCGACAGCACGCAGGCCACATTGGTGCCTGCAGGCCAGCCAGGGTGGTCCTGGTCCCGGGCGCTCTTCCGGGAGCTTTCCATTGCCCTGCCTGAGATACCCCTCCTGTCCCGGCCCCCACGGCTCTTTTCCTTCCTCATCTCTGTCCGGAGAGAAATTCCAGCGGAAGGTATGGGTGACACATCCTCTACTTTACAGGTGGCAGCCGGGCAACCCCTTCAGAAAATCTAGTAGAGCAGCCCTTACACTGGGCCACCAACAAAGCTGTGGCCCCTCACTCCCTCCCACCAGCACAGCCCCGAGACTGCTGACGGGGCAGAGAATATGGAGTCAGGCACAGCTTCAGGCGCTATTGCCGCCTGGAGCGCTGTTTATATTGACCTCAACCAGGCACACCTGGGGAGGGCCGGCCGGCAGGGTAAGGCTGGCCAGGTCAGCTAATCCACAACGCTCAGGGAATCACATTGTTGAAAATGGACCTCGCTAAGGCAGAATAGAAGCCAAGGAAAAAACGGACACAATGCCATTTGCAGCCCCGTAGATGAGTCTAGATGTAATCACGTGACTTGCAGTAAGTCAGAAAGTGAAAGACACATATCGTATCATATCACTTATAGGTGTTACCTAAAAATGGATACCAGGGCAGATATTTCCACGGAGAAGGGCAATCACAGACTCATTAAACAAACTTATGGTTCACCAATGGTAAGGTGTGAGGATTGGTTTCATTACGATATCGGGGTTAACAGACATATACAAACACAGGTGACATATATAATCACAAAAGACCTACGGAATACCAAGAGAAGACTACTCAACACTCTGTCATAACGTACATGGGAAAAGGATCCCAGGAATGTCAGACATCTGTATATGTGTAAAAGAACCACATCTTCCACACCTACAACAAGCCAAACATTGTAATCAAACTTGCTGTAATAAAAAATAAAAAAAATAAATTAAAAACACGAAGAAGATGTAGTGAGACAAACTTGAGGGGCTTTCTCCTGGCACATTCCATTCTAAATTCCAATCTAGAACACGACTTCCACTGAGGCTCTGTTGCCCTCTTAACCAGATTTGGTAAGAGAGAACTGCTGCCACCTTGTGGCCGTTTCACACAACAGCAGCTTTAATCCCAGCGCTAATGGTCCATTGATATTTAAAATCATTGCAGGCCTGTAAATCACACCTGCCCTGAAAACAAATCCTGGGGTCACATATCGACCAAAAAATTCAAAGGACGTCCATATTTCAAAATGACCATTTCAAAAGGCATATTTTACGCACATTAGTGTTCTGCTTCTTTTTCTTTCTTTCCTTTTTTGTTAAAAAAACGGGAATGGAAAAAGGCATCCCTCAGAATGGGCGAAAATCGTTGCAAACGAATCAATGGACAAAGGTTTAATCTCCAATATATATAAACAGCTCATGCAGCTTAATATTAAAAAAACAAACAACCCAATACAAAAATGGGCAGAAGATCTAAAGAGACGTTTCTTCAAAGGAGACACAGAGATGGCCAAGAGGCACATGAAAAGCTGCTCAACAGCACTAATTATTAGAGAAATGCAAATCAAAACTACAATGAGGTATCACCTCACACCTGTTAGAATCGGCATCATCAGGAAATCTACAAACAACCAATTCTGGGGAGGGTGTGGACAAAAGGAGCCCTCTTCCACTATCGGTGGGAATGTAAATTGATACAGTCACTATGGAGAACAGTATGGAGTTTCCTTAAAAAAAAGTAGAAATAGAATTACCATCTGATCCAGGAATCCCACGTCGGGTCATATACACAGAGCAAACCATAAATCAAAAAGGCACATTCACCACAATGTTCATTGTAGCACTATTTACAATAGCCAGGTAATGGAAGCAACCTAAATGCCCACAGACAGATGAATGGATAAAGATGTGGTACATATATAAAATGGAATATTATTCGGCCATAAAGCGGAATGAAACTGGGTCATTTGTAGAGACATCGATGGATCGAGAGACTGTCATACAGAATGAAGTAAGTCAGAAAGAGGAAAACAAATATTGTATATTAATGCATATATGTGGAACCTAAAAAATGGTACAGATGAACTGATTTGCAGGGAAGAAATAGAGACACAGAGGTAGAGAACAAACGTATGGACACCAAGTATGGGAAGCCATGGGGTGGTGGTGGTGGGATGAGTTGGGAGATTGGGATTGACCTGTATACATGTATATGCATAAAATACATAACTAATAATAACCTGCTGTATAAAAAAATAAATAAAATTAAATTTCAAAAGTTTAAAAAAATAAAATTTAAAAATAAAACAGAAAAAAGTTCTTCCCTTCACACAGATGTATTTATAGGAATGAATTATTTCAATGCTTATATCTATAAATACATAAAAGAGGAATAAAATCTAACTTAAACCATAAAAGAAAAAAAAACCCCTGAACCCACCAGTTATACACAGGAAAACCCTATCAGGGCACTTGCTCCAGCGGTAAACAATTCTAAAATTGGCCAAGGTGGGGGATCATCTCCCATACAGCCAGCAACCCACTCCCCACGCAAGGATCGTCCTCATTGCAAAGCTGGGGGACCCTGCCGAGGCATCTGTGAGTAAACGTGAGCTGAGCCCCAGGCCAGCTGCTGCTGAACTGTTCCCACCCTTCCCAGGTAAAACACCTGAAGATGTACAATGGCTTGAAAGCCTAGATGAAGGGCCGTGGAGCCACACCAGCGACAGCACGCAGGCCACATTGGTGCCTGCAGGCCAGCCAGGGTGGTCCTGGTCCCGGGCGCTCTTCCGGAAGCTTTCCATTGCCCTGCCTGAGATACCCCTCCTGTCCCGGCCCCCACGGCTCTTTTCCTTCCTCATCTCTGTCCGGAGAGAAATTCCAGCGGAAGGTATGGGTGACACATCCTCTACTTTACAGGTGGCAGCCGGGCAACCCCTTCAGAAAATCTAGTAGAGCAGCCCTTACACTGGGCCACCAACAAAGCTGTGGCCCCTCACTCCCTCCCACCAGCACAGCCCCGAGACTGCTGACGGGGCAGAGAATATGGAGTCAGGCACAGCTTCAGGCGCTATTGCCGCCTGGAGCGCTGTTTATATTGACCTCAACCAGGCACACCTGGGGAGGGCCGGCCGGCAGGGTAAGGCTGGCCAGGTCAGCTAATCCACAACGCTCAGGGAATCACATTGTTGAAAATGGACCTCGCTAAGGCAGAATAGAAGCCAAGGAAAAAACGGACACAATGCCATTTGCAGCCCCGTAGATGAGTCTAGATGTAATCACGTGACTTGCAGTAAGTCAGAAAGTGAAAGACACATATCGTATCATATCACTTATAGGTGTTACCTAAAAATGGATACCAGGGCAGATATTTCCACGGAGAAGGGCAATCACAGACTCATTAAACAAACTTATGGTTCACCAATGGTAAGGTGTGAGGATTGGTTTCATTACGATATCGGGGTTAACAGACATATACAAACACAGGTGACATATATAATCACAAAAGACCTACGGAATACCAAGAGAAGACTACTCAACACTCTGTCATAACGTACATGGGAAAAGGATCCCAGGAATGTCAGACATCTGTATATGTGTAAAAGAACCACATCTTCCACACCTACAACAAGCCAAACATTGTAATCAAACTTGCTGTAATAAAAAATAAAAAAAATAAATTAAAAACACGAAGAAGATGTAGTGAGACAAACTTGAGGGGCTTTCTCCTGGCACATTCCATTCTAAATTCCAATCTAGAACACGACTTCCACTGAGGCTCTGTTGCCCTCTTAACCAGATTTGGTAAGAGAGAACTGCTGCCACCTTGTGGCCGTTTCACACAACAGCAGCTTTAATCCCAGCGCTAATGGTCCATTGATATTTAAAATCATTGCAGGCCTGTAAATCACACCTGCCCTGAAAACAAATCCTGGGGTCACATATCGACCAAAAAATTCAAAGGACGTCCATATTTCAAAATGACCGTTTCAAAAGGCATATTTTACGCACATTAGTGTTCTGCTTCTTTTTCTTTCTTTCCTTTTTTGTTAAAAAAACGGGAATGGAAAAAGGCATCCCTCAGAATGGGCGAAAATCGTTGCAAACGAATCAATGGACAAAGGTTTAATCTCCAATATATATAAACAGCTCATGCAGCTTAATATTAAAAAAACAAACAACCCAATACAAAAATGGGCAGAAGATCTAAAGAGACGTTTCTTCAAAGGAGACACAGAGATGGCCAAGAGGCACATGAAAAGCTGCTCAACAGCACTAATTATTAGAGAAATGCAAATCAAAACTACAATGAGGTATCACCTCACACCTGTTAGAATCGGCATCATCAGGAAATCTACAAACAACCAATTCTGGGGAGGGTGTGGACAAAAGGAGCCCTCTTCCACTATCGGTGGGAATGTAAATTGATACAGTCACTATGGAGAACAGTATGGAGTTTCCTTAAAAAAAAGTAGAAATAGAATTACCATCTGATCCAGGAATCCCACGTCGGGTCATATACACAGAGAAAACCATAAATCAAAAAGGCACATTCACCACAATGTTCATTGTAGCACTATTTACAATAGCCAGGTAATGGAAGCAACCTAAATGCCCACAGACAGATGAATGGATAAAGATGTGGTACATATATAAAATGGAATATTATTCGGCCATAAAGCGGAATGAAACTGGGTCATTTGTAGAGACATCGATGGATCGAGAGACTGTCATACAGAATGAAGTAAGTCAGAAAGAGGAAAACAAGTATTGTATATTAATGCATATATGTGGAACCTAAAAAATGGTACAGATGAACTGATTTGCAGGGAAGAAATAGAGACACAGAGGTAGAGAACAAACGTATGGACACCAAGTATGGGAAGCCATGGGGTGGTGGTGGTGGGATGAGTTGGGAGATTGGGATTGACCTGTATACATGTATATGCATAAAATACATAACTAATAATAACCTGCTGTATAAAAAAATAAATAAAATTAAATTTCAAAAGTTTAAAAAAATAAAATTTAAAAATAAAACAGAAAAAAGTTCTTCCCTTCACACAGATGTATTTATAGGAATGAATTATTTCAATGCTTATATCTATAAATACATAAAAGAGGAATAAAATCTAACTTAAACCATAAAAGAAAAAAAAAACCCTGAACCCACCAGTTATACACAGGAAAACCCTATCAGGGCACTTGCTCCAGCGGTAAACAATTCTAAAATTGGCCAAGGTGGGGGATCATCTCCCATACAGCCAGCAACCCACTCCCCACGCAAGGATCGTCCTCATTGCAAAGCTGGGGGACCCTGCCGAGGCATCTGTGAGTAAACGTGAGCTGAGCCCCAGGCCAGCTGCTGCTGAACTGTTCCCACCCTTCCCAGGTAAAACACCTGAAGATGTACAATGGCTTGAAAGCCTAGATGAAGGGCCGTGGAGCCACACCAGCGACAGCACGCAGGCCACATTGGTGCCTGCAGGCCAGCCAGGGTGGTCCTGGTCCCGGGCGCTCTTCCGGGAGCTTTCCATTGCCCTGCCTGAGATACCCCTCCTGTCCCGGCCCCCACGGCTCTTTTCCTTCCTCATCTCTGTCCGGAGAGAAATTCCAGCGGAAGGTATGGGTGACACATCCTCTACTTTACAGGTGGCAGCCGGGCAACCCCTTCAGAAAATCTAGTAGAGCAGCCCTTACACTGGGCCACCAACAAAGCTGTGGCCCCTCACTCCCTCCCACCAGCACAGCCCCGAGACTGCTGACGGGGCAGAGAATATGGAGTCAGGCACAGCTTCAGGCGCTATTGCCGCCTGGAGCGCTGTTTATATTGACCTCAACCAGGCACACCTGGGGAGGGCCGGCCGGCAGGGTAAGGCTGGCCAGGTCAGCTAATCCACAACGCTCAGGGAATCACATTGTTGAAAATGGACCTCGCTAAGGCAGAATAGAAGCCAAGGAAAAAACGGACACAATGCCATTTGCAGCCCCGTAGATGAGTCTAGATGTAATCACGTGACTTGCAGTAAGTCAGAAAGTGAAAGACACATATCGTATCATATCACTTATAGGTGTTACCTAAAAATGGATACCAGGGCAGATATTTCCACGGAGAAGGGCAATCACAGACTCATTAAACAAACTTATGGTTCACCAATGGTAAGGTGTGAGGATTGGTTTCATTACGATATCGGGGTTAACAGACATATACAAACACAGGTGACATATATAATCACAAAAGACCTACGGAATACCAAGAGAAGACTACTCAACACTCTGTCATAACGTACATGGGAAAAGGATCCCAGGAATGTCAGACATCTGTATATGTGTAAAAGAACCACATCTTCCACACCTACAACAAGCCAAACATTGTAATCAAACTTGCTGTAATAAAAAATAAAAAAAATAAATTAAAAACACGAAGAAGATGTAGTGAGACAAACTTGAGGGGCTTTCTCCTGGCACATTCCATTCTAAATTCCAATCTAGAACACGACTTCCACTGAGGCTCTGTTGCCCTCTTAACCAGATTTGGTAAGAGAGAACTGCTGCCACCTTGTGGCCGTTTCACACAACAGCAGCTTTAATCCCAGCGCTAATGGTCCATTGATATTTAAAATCATTGCAGGCCTGTAAATCACACCTGCCCTGAAAACAAATCCTGGGGTCACATATCGACCAAAAAATTCAAAGGACGTCCATATTTCAAAATGACCGTTTCAAAAGGCATATTTTACGCACATTAGTGTTCTGCTTCTTTTTCTTTCTTTCCTTTTTTGTTAAAAAAACGGGAATGGAAAAAGGCATCCCTCAGAATGGGCGAAAATCGTTGCAAACGAATCAATGGACAAAGGTTTAATCTCCAATATATATAAACAGCTCATGCAGCTTAATATTAAAAAAACAAACAACCCAATACAAAAATGGGCAGAAGATCTAAAGAGACGTTTCTTCAAAGGAGACACAGAGATGGCCAAGAGGCACATGAAAAGCTGCTCAACAGCACTAATTATTAGAGAAATGCAAATCAAAACTACAATGAGGTATCACCTCACACCTGTTAGAATCGGCATCATCAGGAAATCTACAAACAACCAATTCTGGGGAGGGTGTGGACAAAAGGAGCCCTCTTCCACTATTGGTGGGAATGTAAATTGATACAGTCACTATGGAGAACAGTATGGAGTTTCCTTAAAAAAAAGTAGAAATAGAATTACCATCTGATCCAGGAATCCCACGTCAGGTCATATACACAGAGAAAACCATAAATCAAAAAGGCACATTCACCACAATGTTCATTGTAGCACTATTTACAATAGCCAGGTAATGGAAGCAACCTAAATGCCCACAGACAGATGAATGGATAAAGATGTGGTACATATATAAAATGGAATATTATTCGGCCATAAAGCGGAATGAAACTGGGTCATTTGTAGAGACATCGATGGATCGAGAGACTGTCATACAGAATGAAGTAAGTCAGAAAGAGGAAAACAAGTATTGTATATTAATGCATATATGTGGAACCTAAAAAATGGTACAGATGAAATGATTTGCAGGGAAGAAATAGAGACACAGAGGTAGAGAACAAACGTATGGACACCAAGTATGGGAAGCCATGGGGTGGTGGTGGTGGGATGAGTTGGGAGATTGGGATTGACCTGTATACATGTATATGCATAAAATACATAACTAATAATAACCTGCTGTATAAAAAAATAAATAAAATTAAATTTCAAAAGTTTAAAAAAATAAAATTTAAAAATAAAACAGAAAAAAGTTCTTCCCTTCACACAGATGTATTTATAGGAATGAATTATTTCAATGCTTATATCTATAAATACATAAAAGAGGAATAAAATCTAACTTAAACCATAAAAGAAAAAAAAACCCCTGAACCCACCAGTTATACACAGGAAAACCCTATCAGGGCACTTGCTCCAGCGGTAAACAATTCTAAAATTGGCCAAGGTGGGGGATCATCTCCCATACAGCCAGCAACCCACTCCCCACGCAAGGATCGTCCTCATTGCAAAGCTGGGGGACCCTGCCGAGGCATCTGTGAGTAAACGTGAGCTGAGCCCCAGGCCAGCTGCTGCTGAACTGTTCCCACCCTTCCCAGGTAAAACACCTGAAGATGTACAATGGCTTGAAAGCCTAGATGAAGGGCCGTGGAGCCACACCAGCGACAGCACGCAGGCCACATTGGTGCCTGCAGGCCAGCCAGGGTGGTCCTGGTCCCGGGCGCTCTTCCGGGAGCTTTCCATTGCCCTGCCTGAGATACCCCTCCTGTCCCGGCCCCCACGGCTCTTTTCCTTCCTCATCTCTGTCCGGAGAGAAATTCCAGCGGAAGGTATGGGTGACACATCCTCTACTTTACAGGTGGCAGCCGGGCAACCCCTTCAGAAAATCTAGTAGAGCAGCCCTTACACTGGGCCACCAACAAAGCTGTGGCCCCTCACTCCCTCCCACCAGCACAGCCCCGAGACTGCTGACGGGGCAGAGAATATGGAGTCAGGCACAGCTTCAGGCGCTATTGCCGCCTGGAGCGCTGTTTATATTGACCTCAACCAGGCACACCTGGGGAGGGCCGGCCGGCAGGGTAAGGCTGGCCAGGTCAGCTAATCCACAACGCTCAGGGAATCACATTGTTGAAAATGGACCTCGCTAAGGCAGAATAGAAGCCAAGGAAAAAACGGACACAATGCCATTTGCAGCCCCGTAGATGAGTCTAGATGTAATCACGTGACTTGCAGTAAGTCAGAAAGTGAAAGACACATATCGTATCATATCACTTATAGGTGTTACCTAAAAATGGATACCAGGGCAGATATTTCCACGGAGAAGGGCAATCACAGACTCATTAAACAAACTTATGGTTCACCAATGGTAAGGTGTGAGGATTGGTTTCATTACGATATCGGGGTTAACAGACATATACAAACACAGGTGACATATATAATCACAAAAGACCTACGGAATACCAAGAGAAGACTACTCAACACTCTGTCATAACGTACATGGGAAAAGGATCCCAGGAATGTCAGACATCTGTATATGTGTAAAAGAACCACATCTTCCACACCTACAACAAGCCAAACATTGTAATCAAACTTGCTGTAATAAAAAATAAAAAAAATAAATTAAAAACACGAAGAAGATGTAGTGAGACAAACTTGAGGGGCTTTCTCCTGGCACATTCCATTCTAAATTCCAATCTAGAACACGACTTCCACTGAGGCTCTGTTGCCCTCTTAACCAGATTTGGTAAGAGAGAACTGCTGCCACCTTGTGGCCGTTTCACACAACAGCAGCTTTAATCCCAGCGCTAATGGTCCATTGATATTTAAAATCATTGCAGGCCTGTAAATCACACCTGCCCTGAAAACAAATCCTGGGGTCACATATCGACCAAAAAATTCAAAGGACGTCCATATTTCAAAATGACCGTTTCAAAAGGCATATTTTACGCACATTAGTGTTCTGCTTCTTTTTCTTTCTTTCCTTTTTTGTTAAAAAAACGGGAATGGAAAAAGGCATCCCTCAGAATGGGCGAAAATCGTTGCAAACGAATCAATGGACAAAGGTTTAATCTCCAATATATATAAACAGCTCATGCAGCTTAATATTAAAAAAACAAACAACCCAATACAAAAATGGGCAGAAGATCTAAAGAGACGTTTCTTCAAAGGAGACACAGAGATGGCCAAGAGGCACATGAAAAGCTGCTCAACAGCACTAATTATTAGAGAAATGCAAATCAAAACTACAATGAGGTATCACCTCACACCTGTTAGAATCGGCATCATCAGGAAATCTACAAACAACCAATTCTGGGGAGGGTGTGGACAAAAGGAGCCCTCTTCCACTATTGGTGGGAATGTAAATTGATACAGTCACTATGGAGAACAGTATGGAGTTTCCTTAAAAAAAAGTAGAAATAGAATTACCATCTGATCCAGGAATCCCACGTCGGGTCATATACACAGAGCAAACCATAAATCAAAAAGGCACATTCACCACAATGTTCATTGTAGCACTATTTACAATAGCCAGGTAATGGAAGCAACCTAAATGCCCACAGACAGATGAATGGATAAAGATGTGGTACATATATAAAATGGAATATTATTCGGCCATAAAGCGGAATGAAACTGGGTCATTTGTAGAGACATCGATGGATCGAGAGACTGTCATACAGAATGAAGTAAGTCAGAAAGAGGAAAACAAGTATTGTATATTAATGCATATATGTGGAACCTAAAAAATGGTACAGATGAAATGATTTGCAGGGAAGAAATAGAGACACAGAGGTAGAGAACAAACGTATGGACACCAAGTATGGGAAGCCATGGGGTGGTGGTGGTGGGATGAGTTGGGAGATTGGGATTGACCTGTATACATGTATATGCATAAAATACATAACTAATAATAACCTGCTGTATAAAAAAATAAATAAAATTAAATTTCAAAAGTTTAAAAAAATAAAATTTAAAAATAAAACAGAAAAAAGTTCTTCCCTTCACACAGATGTATTTATAGGAATGAATTATTTCAATGCTTATATCTATAAATACATAAAAGAGGAATAAAATCTAACTTAAACCATAAAAGAAAAAAAAAACCCTGAACCCACCAGTTATACACAGGAAAACCCTATCAGGGCACTTGCTCCAGCGGTAAACAATTCTAAAATTGGCCAAGGTGGGGGATCATCTCCCATACAGCCAGCAACCCACTCCCCACGCAAGGATCGTCCTCATTGCAAAGCTGGGGGACCCTGCCGAGGCATCTGTGAGTAAACGTGAGCTGAGCCCCAGGCCAGCTGCTGCTGAACTGTTCCCACCCTTCCCAGGTAAAACACCTGAAGATGTACAATGGCTTGAAAGCCTAGATGAAGGGCCGTGGAGCCACACCAGCGACAGCACGCAGGCCACATTGGTGCCTGCAGGCCAGCCAGGGTGGTCCTGGTCCCGGGCGCTCTTCCGGGAGCTTTCCATTGCCCTGCCTGAGATACCCCTCCTGTCCCGGCCCCCACGGCTCTTTTCCTTCCTCATCTCTGTCCGGAGAGAAATTCCAGCGGAAGGTATGGGTGACACATCCTCTACTTTACAGGTGGCAGCCGGGCAACCCCTTCAGAAAATCTAGTAGAGCAGCCCTTACACTGGGCCACCAACAAAGCTGTGGCCCCTCACTCCCTCCCACCAGCACAGCCCCGAGACTGCTGACGGGGCAGAGAATATGGAGTCAGGCACAGCTTCAGGCGCTATTGCCGCCTGGAGCGCTGTTTATATTGACCTCAACCAGGCACACCTGGGGAGGGCCGGCCGGCAGGGTAAGGCTGGCCAGGTCAGCTAATCCACAACGCTCAGGGAATCACATTGTTGAAAATGGACCTCGCTAAGGCAGAATAGAAGCCAAGGAAAAAACGGACACAATGCCATTTGCAGCCCCGTAGATGAGTCTAGATGTAATCACGTGACTTGCAGTAAGTCAGAAAGTGAAAGACACATATCGTATCATATCACTTATAGGTGTTACCTAAAAATGGATACCAGGGCAGATATTTCCACGGAGAAGGGCAATCACAGACTCATTAAACAAACTTATGGTTCACCAATGGTAAGGTGTGAGGATTGGTTTCATTACGATATCGGGGTTAACAGACATATACAAACACAGGTGACATATATAATCACAAAAGACCTACGGAATACCAAGAGAAGACTACTCAACACTCTGTCATAACGTACATGGGAAAAGGATCCCAGGAATGTCAGACATCTGTATATGTGTAAAAGAACCACATCTTCCACACCTACAACAAGCCAAACATTGTAATCAAACTTGCTGTAATAAAAAATAAAAAAAATAAATTAAAAACACGAAGAAGATGTAGTGAGACAAACTTGAGGGGCTTTCTCCTGGCACATTCCATTCTAAATTCCAATCTAGAACACGACTTCCACTGAGGCTCTGTTGCCCTCTTAACCAGATTTGGTAAGAGAGAACTGCTGCCACCTTGTGGCCGTTTCACACAACAGCAGCTTTAATCCCAGCGCTAATGGTCCATTGATATTTAAAATCATTGCAGGCCTGTAAATCACACCTGCCCTGAAAACAAATCCTGGGGTCACATATCGACCAAAAAATTCAAAGGACGTCCATATTTCAAAATGACCGTTTCAAAAGGCATATTTTACGCACATTAGTGTTCTGCTTCTTTTTCTTTCTTTCCTTTTTTGTTAAAAAAACGGGAATGGAAAAAGGCATCCCTCAGAATGGGCGAAAATCGTTGCAAACGAATCAATGGACAAAGGTTTAATCTCCAATATATATAAACAGCTCATGCAGCTTAATATTAAAAAAACAAACAACCCAATACAAAAATGGGCAGAAGATCTAAAGAGACGTTTCTTCAAAGAAGACACAGAGATGGCCAAGAGGCACATGAAAAGCTGCTCAACAGCACTAATTACTAGAGAAATGCAAATCAAAACTACAATGAGGTATCACCTCACACCTGTTAGAATCGGCTTCATCAGGAAATCTACAAACAACCAATTCTGGGGAGGGTGTGGACAAAAGGAGCCCTCTTCCACTACTGGTGGGAATGTAAATTGATACAGTCACTATGGAGAACAGTATGGAGTTTCGTTTTAAAAAACTAGAAATAGAATTACCATCTGATCCAGCAATTCCACGTCTGGGCATATACCCAGAGAAAACCATAAATCAAAAAGGCACATTCACCACAATGTTCATTGCAGCACTATTTACAATAGCCAGGTAATGGAAGCAACCTAAATGCCCACAGACATATGAATGGATAAAGATGTGGTACATATATAAAATGGAATATTATTCGGCCATAAAGCGGAATGAAACTGGGTCATTTGTAGAGACATCGATGGATCGAGAGACTGTCATACAGAATGAAGTAAGTCAGAAAGAGGAAAACAAGTATTGTATATTAATGCATATATGTGGAACCTAAAAAATGGTACAGATGAAATGATTTGCAGGGAAGAAATAGAGACACAGAGGTAGAGAACAAACGTATGGACACCAAGTATGGGAAGCCATGGGGTGGTGGTGGTGGGATGAGTTGGGAGATTGGGATTGACCTGTATACATGTATATGCATAAAATACATAACTAATAATAACCTGCTGTATAAAAAAATAAATAAAATTAAATTTCAAAAGTTTAAAAAAATAAAATTTAAAAATAAAACAGAAAAAAGTTCTTCCCTTCACACAGATGTATTTATAGGAATGAATTATTTCAATGCTTATATCTATAAATACATAAAAGAGGAATAAAATCTAACTTAAACCATAAAAGAAAAAAAAAACCCTGAACCCACCAGTTATACACAGGAAAACCCTATCAGGGCACTTGCTCCAGCGGTAAACAATTCTAAAATTGGCCAAGGTGGGGGATCATCTCCCATACAGCCAGCAACCCACTCCCCACGCAAGGATCGTCCTCATTGCAAAGCTGGGGGACCCTGCCGAGGCATCTGTGAGTAAACGTGAGCTGAGCCCCAGGCCAGCTGCTGCTGAACTGTTCCCACCCTTCCCAGGTAAAACACCTGAAGATGTACAATGGCTTGAAAGCCTAGATGAAGGGCCGTGGAGCCACACCAGCGACAGCACGCAGGCCACATTGGTGCCTGCAGGCCAGCCAGGGTGGTCCTGGTCCCGGGCGCTCTTCCGGAAGCTTTCCATTGCCCTGCCTGAGATACCCCTCCTGTCCCGGCCCCCACGGCTCTTTTCCTTCCTCATCTCTGTCCGGAGAGAAATTCCAGCGGAAGGTATGGGTGACACATCCTCTACTTTACAGGTGGCAGCCGGGCAACCCCTTCAGAAAATCTAGTAGAGCAGCCCTTACACTGGGCCACCAACAAAGCTGTGGCCCCTCACTCCCTCCCACCAGCACAGCCCCGAGACTGCTGACGGGGCAGAGAATATGGAGTCAGGCACAGCTTCAGGCGCTATTGCCGCCTGGAGCGCTGTTTATATTGACCTCAACCAGGCACACCTGGGGAGGGCCGGCCGGCAGGGTAAGGCTGGCCAGGTCAGCTAATCCACAACGCTCAGGGAATCACATTGTTGAAAATGGACCTCGCTAAGGCAGAATAGAAGCCAAGGAAAAAACGGACACAATGCCATTTGCAGCCCCGTAGATGAGTCTAGATGTAATCACGTGACTTGCAGTAAGTCAGAAAGTGAAAGACACATATCGTATCATATCACTTATAGGTGTTACCTAAAAATGGATACCAGGGCAGATATTTCCACGGAGAAGGGCAATCACAGACTCATTAAACAAACTTATGGTTCACCAATGGTAAGGTGTGAGGATTGGTTTCATTACGATATCGGGGTTAACAGACATATACAAACACAGGTGACATATATAATCACAAAAGACCTACGGAATACCAAGAGAAGACTACTCAACACTCTGTCATAACGTACATGGGAAAAGGATCCCAGGAATGTCAGACATCTGTATATGTGTAAAAGAACCACATCTTCCACACCTACAACAAGCCAAACATTGTAATCAAACTTGCTGTAATAAAAAATAAAAAAAATAAATTAAAAACACGAAGAAGATGTAGTGAGACAAACTTGAGGGGCTTTCTCCTGGCACATTCCATTCTAAATTCCAATCTAGAACACGACTTCCACTGAGGCTCTGTTGCCCTCTTAACCAGATTTGGTAAGAGAGAACTGCTGCCACCTTGTGGCCGTTTCACACAACAGCAGCTTTAATCCCAGCGCTAATGGTCCATTGATATTTAAAATCATTGCAGGCCTGTAAATCACACCTGCCCTGAAAACAAATCCTGGGGTCACATATCGACCAAAAAATTCAAAGGACGTCCATATTTCAAAATGACCGTTTCAAAAGGCATATTTTACGCACATTAGTGTTCTGCTTCTTTTTCTTTCTTTCCTTTTTTGTTAAAAAAACGGGAATGGAAAAAGGCATCCCTCAGAATGGGCGAAAATCGTTGCAAACGAATCAATGGACAAAGGTTTAATCTCCAATATATATAAACAGCTCATGCAGCTTAATATTAAAAAAACAAACAACCCAATACAAAAATGGGCAGAAGATCTAAAGAGACGTTTCTTCAAAGGAGACACAGAGATGGCCAAGAGGCACATGAAAAGCTGCTCAACAGCACTAATTATTAGAGAAATGCAAATCAAAACTACAATGAGGTATCACCTCACACCTGTTAGAATCGGCATCATCAGGAAATCTACAAACAACCAATTCTGGGGAGGGTGTGGACAAAAGGAGCCCTCTTCCACTATCGGTGGGAATGTAAATTGATACAGTCACTATGGAGAACAGTATGGAGTTTCCTTAAAAAAAAGTAGAAATAGAATTACCATCTGATCCAGGAATCCCACGTCGGGTCATATACACAGAGAAAACCATAAATCAAAAAGGCACATTCACCACAATGTTCATTGTAGCACTATTTACAATAGCCAGGTAATGGAAGCAACCTAAATGCCCACAGACAGATGAATGGATAAAGATGTGGTACATATATAAAATGGAATATTATTCGGCCATAAAGCGGAATGAAACTGGGTCATTTGTAGAGACATCGATGGATCGAGAGACTGTCATACAGAATGAAGTAAGTCAGAAAGAGGAAAACAAATATTGTATATTAATGCATATATGTGGAACCTAAAAAATGGTACAGATGAACTGATTTGCAGGGAAGAAATAGAGACACAGAGGTAGAGAACAAACGTATGGACACCAAGTATGGGAAGCCATGGGGTGGTGGTGGTGGGATGAGTTGGGAGATTGGGATTGACCTGTATACATGTATATGCATAAAATACATAACTAATAATAACCTGCTGTATAAAAAAATAAATAAAATTAAATTTCAAAAGTTTAAAAAAATAAAATTTAAAAATAAAACAGAAAAAAGTTCTTCCCTTCACACAGATGTATTTATAGGAATGAATTATTTCAATGCTTATATCTATAAATACATAAAAGAGGAATAAAATCTAACTTAAACCATAAAAGAAAAAAAAAACCCTGAACCCACCAGTTATACACAGGAAAACCCTATCAGGGCACTTGCTCCAGCGGTAAACAATTCTAAAATTGGCCAAGGTGGGGGATCATCTCCCATACAGCCAGCAACCCACTCCCCACGCAAGGATCGTCCTCATTGCAAAGCTGGGGGACCCTGCCGAGGCATCTGTGAGTAAACGTGAGCTGAGCCCCAGGCCAGCTGCTGCTGAACTGTTCCCACCCTTCCCAGGTAAAACACCTGAAGATGTACAATGGCTTGAAAGCCTAGATGAAGGGCCGTGGAGCCACACCAGCGACAGCACGCAGGCCACATTGGTGCCTGCAGGCCAGCCAGGGTGGTCCTGGTCCCGGGCGCTCTTCCGGAAGCTTTCCATTGCCCTGCCTGAGATACCCCTCCTGTCCCGGCCCCCACGGCTCTTTTCCTTCCTCATCTCTGTCCGGAGAGAAATTCCAGCGGAAGGTATGGGTGACACATCCTCTACTTTACAGGTGGCAGCCGGGCAACCCCTTCAGAAAATCTAGTAGAGCAGCCCTTACACTGGGCCACCAACAAAGCTGTGGCCCCTCACTCCCTCCCACCAGCACAGCCCCGAGACTGCTGACGGGGCAGAGAATATGGAGTCAGGCACAGCTTCAGGCGCTATTGCCGCCTGGAGCGCTGTTTATATTGACCTCAACCAGGCACACCTGGGGAGGGCCGGCCGGCAGGGTAAGGCTGGCCAGGTCAGCTAATCCACAACGCTCAGGGAATCACATTGTTGAAAATGGACCTCGCTAAGGCAGAATAGAAGCCAAGGAAAAAACGGACACAATGCCATTTGCAGCCCCGTAGATGAGTCTAGATGTAATCACGTGACTTGCAGTAAGTCAGAAAGTGAAAGACACATATCGTATCATATCACTTATAGGTGTTACCTAAAAATGGATACCAGGGCAGATATTTCCACGGAGAAGGGCAATCACAGACTCATTAAACAAACTTATGGTTCACCAATGGTAAGGTGTGAGGATTGGTTTCATTACGATATCGGGGTTAACAGACATATACAAACACAGGTGACATATATAATCACAAAAGACCTACGGAATACCAAGAGAAGACTACTCAACACTCTGTCATAACGTACATGGGAAAAGGATCCCAGGAATGTCAGACATCTGTATATGTGTAAAAGAACCACATCTTCCACACCTACAACAAGCCAAACATTGTAATCAAACTTGCTGTAATAAAAAATAAAAAAAATAAATTAAAAACACGAAGAAGATGTAGTGAGACAAACTTGAGGGGCTTTCTCCTGGCACATTCCATTCTAAATTCCAATCTAGAACACGACTTCCACTGAGGCTCTGTTGCCCTCTTAACCAGATTTGGTAAGAGAGAACTGCTGCCACCTTGTGGCCGTTTCACACAACAGCAGCTTTAATCCCAGCGCTAATGGTCCATTGATATTTAAAATCATTGCAGGCCTGTAAATCACACCTGCCCTGAAAACAAATCCTGGGGTCACATATCGACCAAAAAATTCAAAGGACGTCCATATTTCAAAATGACCGTTTCAAAAGGCATATTTTACGCACATTAGTGTTCTGCTTCTTTTTCTTTCTTTCCTTTTTTGTTAAAAAAACGGGAATGGAAAAAGGCATCCCTCAGAGTGGGCGAAAATCGTTGCAAACGAATCAATGGACAAAGGTTTAATCTCCAATATATATAAACAGCTCATGCAGCTTAATATTAAAAAAACAAACAACCCAATACAAAAATGGGCAGAAGATCTAAAGAGACGTTTCTTCAAAGGAGACACAGAGATGGCCAAGAGGCACATGAAAAGCTGCTCAACAGCACTAATTATTAGAGAAATGCAAATCAAAACTACAATGAGGTATCACCTCACACCTGTTAGAATCGGCATCATCAGGAAATCTACAAACAACCAATTCTGGGGAGGGTGTGGACAAAAGGAGCCCTCTTCCACTATCGGTGGGAATGTAAATTGATACAGTCACTATGGAGAACAGTATGGAGTTTCCTTAAAAAAAAGTAGAAATAGAATTACCATCTGATCCAGGAATCCCACGTCGGGTCATATACACAGAGAAAACCATAAATCAAAAAGGCACATTCACCACAATGTTCATTGTAGCACTATTTACAATAGCCAGGTAATGGAAGCAACCTAAATGCCCACAGACAGATGAATGGATAAAGATGTGGTACATATATAAAATGGAATATTATTCGGCCATAAAGCGGAATGAAACTGGGTCATTTGTAGAGACATCGATGGATCGAGAGACTGTCATACAGAATGAAGTAAGTCAGAAAGAGGAAAACAAGTATTGTATATTAATGCATATATGTGGAACCTAAAAAATGGTACAGATGAAATGATTTGCAGGGAAGAAATAGAGACACAGAGGTAGAGAACAAACGTATGGACACCAAGTATGGGAAGCCATGGGGTGGTGGTGGTGGGATGAGTTGGGAGATTGGGATTGACCTGTATACATGTATATGCATAAAATACATAACTAATAATAACCTGCTGTATAAAAAAATAAATTAAATTAAATTTCAAAAGTTTAAAAAAATAAAATTTAAAAATAAAACAGAAAAAAGTTCTTCCCTTCACACAGATGTATTTATAGGAATGAATTATTTCAATGCTTATATCTATAAATACATAAAAGAGGAATAAAATCTAACTTAAACCATAAAAGAAAAAAAAAACCCTGAACCCACCAGTTATACACAGGAAAACCCTATCAGGGCACTTGCTCCAGCGGTAAACAATTCTAAAATTGGCCAAGGTGGGGGATCATCTCCCATACAGCCAGCAACCCACTCCCCACGCAAGGATCGTCCTCATTGCAAAGCTGGGGGACCCTGCCGAGGCATCTGTGAGTAAACGTGAGCTGAGCCCCAGGCCAGCTGCTGCTGAACTGTTCCCACCCTTCCCAGGTAAAACACCTGAAGATGTACAATGGCTTGAAAGCCTAGATGAAGGGCCGTGGAGCCACACCAGCGACAGCACGCAGGCCACATTGGTGCCTGCAGGCCAGCCAGGGTGGTCCTGGTCCCGGGCGCTCTTCCAGAAGCTTTCCATTGCCCTGCCTGAGATACCCCTCCTGTCCCGGCCCCCACGGCTCTTTTCCTTCCTCATCTCTGTCCGGAGAGAAATTCCAGCGGAAGGTATGGGTGACACATCCTCTACTTTACAGGTGGCAGCCGGGCAACCCCTTCAGAAAATCTAGTAGAGCAGCCCTTACACTGGGCCACCAACAAAGCTGTGGCCCCTCACTCCCTCCCACCAGCACAGCCCCGAGACTGCTGACGGGGCAGAGAATATGGAGTCAGGCACAGCTTCAGGCGCTATTGCCGCCTGGAGCGCTGTTTATATTGACCTCAACCAGGCACACCTGGGGAGGGCCGGCCGGCAGGGTAAGGCTGGCCAGGTCAGCTAATCCACAACGCTCAGGGAATCACATTGTTGAAAATGGACCTCGCTAAGGCAGAATAGAAGCCAAGGAAAAAACGGACACAATGCCATTTGCAGCCCCGTAGATGAGTCTAGATGTAATCACGTGACTTGCAGTAAGTCAGAAAGTGAAAGACACATATCGTATCATATCACTTATAGGTGTTACCTAAAAATGGATACCAGGGCAGATATTTCCACGGAGAAGGGCAATCACAGACTCATTAAACAAACTTATGGTTCACCAATGGTAAGGTGTGAGGATTGGTTTCATTACGATATTGGGGTTAACAGACATATACAAACACAGGTGACATATATAATCACAAAAGACCTACGGAATACCAAGAGAAGACTACTCAACACTCTGTCATAACGTACATGGGAAAAGGATCCCAGGAATGTCAGACATCTGTATATGTGTAAAAGAACCACATCTTCCACACCTACAACAAGCCAAACATTGTAATCAAACTTGCTGTAATAAAAAATAAAAAAAATAAATTAAAAACACGAAGAAGATGTAGTGAGACAAACTTGAGGGGCTTTCTCCTGGCACATTCCATTCTAAATTCCAATCTAGAACACGACTTCCACTGAGGCTCTGTTGCCCTCTTAACCAGATTTGGTAAGAGAGAACTGCTGCCACCTTGTGGCCGTTTCACACAACAGCAGCTTTAATCCCAGCGCTAATGGTCCATTGATATTTAAAATCATTGCAGGCCTGTAAATCACACCTGCCCTGAAAACAAATCCTGGGGTCACATATCGACCAAAAAATTCAAAGGACGTCCATATTTCAAAATGACCGTTTCAAAAGGCATATTTTACGCACATTAGTGTTCTGCTTCTTTTTCTTTCTTTCCTTTTTTGTTAAAAAAACGGGAATGGAAAAAGGCATCCCTCAGAATGGGCGAAAATCGTTGCAAACGAATCAATGGACAAAGGTTTAATCTCCAATATATATAAACAGCTCATGCAGCTTAATATTAAAAAAACAAACAACCCAATACAAAAATGGGCAGAAGATCTAAAGAGACGTTTCTTCAAAGGAGACACAGAGATGGCCAAGAGGCACATGAAAAGCTGCTCAACAGCACTAATTATTAGAGAAATGCAAATCAAAACTACAATGAGGTATCACCTCACACCTGTTAGAATCGGCATCATCAGGAAATCTACAAACAACCAATTCTGGGGAGGGTGTGGACAAAAGGAGCCCTCTTCCACTATTGGTGGGAATGTAAATTGATACAGTCACTATGGAGAACAGTATGGAGTTTCCTTAAAAAAAAGTAGAAATAGAATTACCATCTGATCCAGGAATCCCACGTCGGGTCATATACACAGAGAAAACCATAAATCAAAAAGGCACATTCACCACAATGTTCATTGTAGCACTATTTACAATAGCCAGGTAATGGAAGCAACCTAAATGCCCACAGACAGATGAATGGATAAAGATGTGGTACATATATAAAATGGAATATTATTCGGCCATAAAGCGGAATGAAACTGGGTCATTTGTAGAGACATCGATGGATCGAGAGACTGTCATACAGAATGAAGTAAGTCAGAAAGAGGAAAACAAGTATTGTATATTAATGCATATATGTGGAACCTAAAAAATGGTACAGATGAAATGATTTGCAGGGAAGAAATAGAGACACAGAGGTAGAGAACAAACGTATGGACACCAAGTATGGGAAGCCATGGGGTGGTGGTGGTGGGATGAGTTGGGAGATTGGGATTGACCTGTATACATGTATATGCATAAAATACATAACTAATAATAACCTGCTGTATAAAAAAATAAATAAAATTAAATTTCAAAAGTTTAAAAAAATAAAATTTAAAAATAAAACAGAAAAAAGTTCTTCCCTTCACACAGATGTATTTATAGGAATGAATTATTTCAATGCTTATATCTATAAATACATAAAAGAGGAATAAAATCTAACTTAAACCATAAAAGAAAAAAAAAACCCTGAACCCACCAGTTATACACAGGAAAACCCTATCAGGGCACTTGCTCCAGCGGTAAACAATTCTAAAATTGGCCAAGGTGGGGGATCATCTCCCATACAGCCAGCAACCCACTCCCCACGCAAGGATCGTCCTCATTGCAAAGCTGGGGGACCCTGCCGAGGCATCTGTGAGTAAACGTGAGCTGAGCCCCAGGCCAGCTGCTGCTGAACTGTTCCCACCCTTCCCAGGTAAAACACCTGAAGATGTACAATGGCTTGAAAGCCTAGATGAAGGGCCGTGGAGCCACACCAGCGACAGCACGCAGGCCACATTGGTGCCTGCAGGCCAGCCAGGGTGGTCCTGGTCCCGGGCGCTCTTCCGGAAGCTTTCCATTGCCCTGCCTGAGATACCCCTCCTGTCCCGGCCCCCACGGCTCTTTTCCTTCCTCATCTCTGTCCGGAGAGAAATTCCAGCGGAAGGTATGGGTGACACATCCTCTACTTTACAGGTGGCAGCCGGGCAACCCCTTCAGAAAATCTAGTAGAGCAGCCCTTACACTGGGCCACCAACAAAGCTGTGGCCCCTCACTCCCTCCCACCAGCACAGCCCCGAGACTGCTGACGGGGCAGAGAATATGGAGTCAGGCACAGCTTCAGGCGCTATTGCCGCCTGGAGCGCTGTTTATATTGACCTCAACCAGGCACACCTGGGGAGGGCCGGCCGGCAGGGTAAGGCTGGCCAGGTCAGCTAATCCACAACGCTCAGGGAATCACATTGTTGAAAATGGACCTCGCTAAGGCAGAATAGAAGCCAAGGAAAAAACGGACACAATGCCATTTGCAGCCCCGTAGATGAGTCTAGATGTAATCACGTGACTTGCAGTAAGTCAGAAAGTGAAAGACACATATCGTATCATATCACTTATAGGTGTTACCTAAAAATGGATACCAGGGCAGATATTTCCACGGAGAAGGGCAATCACAGACTCATTAAACAAACTTATGGTTCACCAATGGTAAGGTGTGAGGATTGGTTTCATTACGATATCGGGGTTAACAGACATATACAAACACAGGTGACATATATAATCACAAAAGACCTACGGAATACCAAGAGAAGACTACTCAACACTCTGTCATAACGTACATGGGAAAAGGATCCCAGGAATGTCAGACATCTGTATATGTGTAAAAGAACCACATCTTCCACACCTACAACAAGCCAAACATTGTAATCAAACTTGCTGTAATAAAAAATAAAAAAAATAAATTAAAAACACGAAGAAGATGTAGTGAGACAAACTTGAGGGGCTTTCTCCTGGCACATTCCATTCTAAATTCCAATCTAGAACACGACTTCCACTGAGGCTCTGTTGCCCTCTTAACCAGATTTGGTAAGAGAGAACTGCTGCCACCTTGTGGCCGTTTCACACAACAGCAGCTTTAATCCCAGCGCTAATGGTCCATTGATATTTAAAATCATTGCAGGCCTGTAAATCACACCTGCCCTGAAAACAAATCCTGGGGTCACATATCGACCAAAAAATTCAAAGGACGTCCATATTTCAAAATGACCGTTTCAAAAGGCATATTTTACGCACATTAGTGTTCTGCTTCTTTTTCTTTCTTTCCTTTTTTGTTAAAAAAACGGGAATGGAAAAAGGCATCCCTCAGAGTGGGCGAAAATCGTTGCAAACGAATCAATGGACAAAGGTTTAATCTCCAATATATATAAACAGCTCATGCAGCTTAATATTAAAAAAACAAACAACCCAATACAAAAATGGGCAGAAGATCTAAAGAGACGTTTCTTCAAAGGAGACACAGAGATGGCCAAGAGGCACATGAAAAGCTGCTCAACAGCACTAATTATTAGAGAAATGCAAATCAAAACTACAATGAGGTATCACCTCACACCTGTTAGAATCGGCATCATCAGGAAATCTACAAACAACCAATTCTGGGGAGGGTGTGGACAAAAGGAGCCCTCTTCCACTATCGGTGGGAATGTAAATTGATACAGTCACTATGGAGAACAGTATGGAGTTTCCTTAAAAAAAAGTAGAAATAGAATTACCATCTGATCCAGGAATCCCACGTCGGGTCATATACACAGAGAAAACCATAAATCAAAAAGGCACATTCACCACAATGTTCATTGTAGCACTATTTACAATAGCCAGGTAATGGAAGCAACCTAAATGCCCACAGACAGATGAATGGATAAAGATGTGGTACATATATAAAATGGAATATTATTCGGCCATAAAGCGGAATGAAACTGGGTCATTTGTAGAGACATCGATGGATCGAGAGACTGTCATACAGAATGAAGTAAGTCAGAAAGAGGAAAACAAGTATTGTATATTAATGCATATATGTGGAACCTAAAAAATGGTACAGATGAAATGATTTGCAGGGAAGAAATAGAGACACAGAGGTAGAGAACAAACGTATGGACACCAAGTATGGGAAGCCATGGGGTGGTGGTGGTGGGATGAGTTGGGAGATTGGGATTGACCTGTATACATGTATATGCATAAAATACATAACTAATAATAACCTGCTGTATAAAAAAATAAATTAAATTAAATTTCAAAAGTTTAAAAAAATAAAATTTAAAAATAAAACAGAAAAAAGTTCTTCCCTTCACACAGATGTATTTATAGGAATGAATTATTTCAATGCTTATATCTATAAATACATAAAAGAGGAATAAAATCTAACTTAAACCATAAAAGAAAAAAAAAACCCTGAACCCACCAGTTATACACAGGAAAACCCTATCAGGGCACTTGCTCCAGCGGTAAACAATTCTAAAATTGGCCAAGGTGGGGGATCATCTCCCATACAGCCAGCAACCCACTCCCCACGCAAGGATCGTCCTCATTGCAAAGCTGGGGGACCCTGCCGAGGCATCTGTGAGTAAACGTGAGCTGAGCCCCAGGCCAGCTGCTGCTGAACTGTTCCCACCCTTCCCAGGTAAAACACCTGAAGATGTACAATGGCTTGAAAGCCTAGATGAAGGGCCGTGGAGCCACACCAGCGACAGCACGCAGGCCACATTGGTGCCTGCAGGCCAGCCAGGGTGGTCCTGGTCCCGGGCGCTCTTCCGGGAGCTTTCCATTGCCCTGCCTGAGATACCCCTCCTGTCCCGGCCCCCACGGCTCTTTTCCTTCCTCATCTCTGTCCGGAGAGAAATTCCAGCGGAAGGTATGGGTGACACATCCTCTACTTTACAGGTGGCAGCCGGGCAACCCCTTCAGAAAATCTAGTAGAGCAGCCCTTACACTGGGCCACCAACAAAGCTGTGGCCCCTCACTCCCTCCCACCAGCACAGCCCCGAGACTGCTGACGGGGCAGAGAATATGGAGTCAGGCACAGCTTCAGGCGCTATTGCCGCCTGGAGCGCTGTTTATATTGACCTCAACCAGGCACACCTGGGGAGGGCCGGCCGGCAGGGTAAGGCTGGCCAGGTCAGCTAATCCACAACGCTCAGGGAATCACATTGTTGAAAATGGACCTCGCTAAGGCAGAATAGAAGCCAAGGAAAAAACGGACACAATGCCATTTGCAGCCCCGTAGATGAGTCTAGATGTAATCACGTGACTTGCAGTAAGTCAGAAAGTGAAAGACACATATCGTATCATATCACTTATAGGTGTTACCTAAAAATGGATACCAGGGCAGATATTTCCACGGAGAAGGGCAATCACAGACTCATTAAACAAACTTATGGTTCACCAATGGTAAGGTGTGAGGATTGGTTTCATTACGATATCGGGGTTAACAGACATATACAAACACAGGTGACATATATAATCACAAAAGACCTACGGAATACCAAGAGAAGACTACTCAACACTCTGTCATAACGTACATGGGAAAAGGATCCCAGGAATGTCAGACATCTGTATATGTGTAAAAGAACCACATCTTCCACACCTACAACAAGCCAAACATTGTAATCAAACTTGCTGTAATAAAAAATAAAAAAAATAAATTAAAAACACGAAGAAGATGTAGTGAGACAAACTTGAGGGGCTTTCTCCTGGCACATTCCATTCTAAATTCCAATCTAGAACACGACTTCCACTGAGGCTCTGTTGCCCTCTTAACCAGATTTGGTAAGAGAGAACTGCTGCCACCTTGTGGCCGTTTCACACAACAGCAGCTTTAATCCCAGCGCTAATGGTCCATTGATATTTAAAATCATTGCAGGCCTGTAAATCACACCTGCCCTGAAAACAAATCCTGGGGTCACATATCGACCAAAAAATTCAAAGGACGTCCATATTTCAAAATGACCGTTTCAAAAGGCATATTTTACGCACATTAGTGTTCTGCTTCTTTTTCTTTCTTTCCTTTTTTGTTAAAAAAACGGGAATGGAAAAAGGCATCCCTCAGAGTGGGCGAAAATCGTTGCAAACGAATCAATGGACAAAGGTTTAATCTCCAATATATATAAACAGCTCATGCAGCTTAATATTAAAAAAACAAACAACCCAATACAAAAATGGGCAGAAGATCTAAAGAGACGTTTCTTCAAAGGAGACACAGAGATGGCCAAGAGGCACATGAAAAGCTGCTCAACAGCACTAATTATTAGAGAAATGCAAATCAAAACTACAATGAGGTATCACCTCACACCTGTTAGAATCGGCATCATCAGGAAATCTACAAACAACCAATTCTGGGGAGGGTGTGGACAAAAGGAGCCCTCTTCCACTATTGGTGGGAATGTAAATTGATACAGTCACTATGGAGAACAGTATGGAGTTTCCTTAAAAAAAAGTAGAAATAGAATTACCATCTGATCCAGGAATCCCACGTCGGGTCATATACACAGAGAAAACCATAAATCAAAAAGGCACATTCACCACAATGTTCATTGTAGCACTATTTACAATAGCCAGGTAATGGAAGCAACCTAAATGCCCACAGACAGATGAATGGATAAAGATGTGGTACATATATAAAATGGAATATTATTCGGCCATAAAGCGGAATGAAACTGGGTCATTTGTAGAGACATCGATGGATCGAGAGACTGTCATACAGAATGAAGTAAGTCAGAAAGAGGAAAACAAGTATTGTATATTAATGCATATATGTGGAACCTAAAAAATGGTACAGATGAAATGATTTGCAGGGAAGAAATAGAGACACAGAGGTAGAGAACAAACGTATGGACACCAAGTATGGGAAGCCATGGGGTGGTGGTGGTGGGATGAGTTGGGAGATTGGGATTGACCTGTATACATGTATATGCATAAAATACATAACTAATAATAACCTGCTGTATAAAAAAATAAATAAAATTAAATTTCAAAAGTTTAAAAAAATAAAATTTAAAAATAAAACAGAAAAAAGTTCTTCCCTTCACACAGATGTATTTATAGGAATGAATTATTTCAATGCTTATATCTATAAATACATAAAAGAGGAATAAAATCTAACTTAAACCATAAAAGAAAAAAAAAACCCTGAACCCACCAGTTATACACAGGAAAACCCTATCAGGGCACTTGCTCCAGCGGTAAACAATTCTAAAATTGGCCAAGGTGGGGGATCATCTCCCATACAGCCAGCAACCCACTCCCCACGCAAGGATCGTCCTCATTGCAAAGCTGGGGGACCCTGCCGAGGCATCTGTGAGTAAACGTGAGCTGAGCCCCAGGCCAGCTGCTGCTGAACTGTTCCCACCCTTCCCAGGTAAAACACCTGAAGATGTACAATGGCTTGAAAGCCTAGATGAAGGGCCGTGGAGCCACACCAGCGACAGCACGCAGGCCACATTGGTGCCTGCAGGCCAGCCAGGGTGGTCCTGGTCCCGGGCGCTCTTCCGGGAGCTTTCCATTGCCCTGCCTGAGATACCCCTCCTGTCCCGGCCCCCACGGCTCTTTTCCTTCCTCATCTCTGTCCGGAGAGAAATTCCAGCGGAAGGTATGGGTGACACATCCTCTACTTTACAGGTGGCAGCCGGGCAACCCCTTCAGAAAATCTAGTAGAGCAGCCCTTACACTGGGCCACCAACAAAGCTGTGGCCCCTCACTCCCTCCCACCAGCACAGCCCCGAGACTGCTGACGGGGCAGAGAATATGGAGTCAGGCACAGCTTCAGGCGCTATTGCCGCCTGGAGCGCTGTTTATATTGACCTCAACCAGGCACACCTGGGGAGGGCCGGCCGGCAGGGTAAGGCTGGCCAGGTCAGCTAATCCACAACGCTCAGGGAATCACATTGTTGAAAATGGACCTCGCTAAGGCAGAATAGAAGCCAAGGAAAAAACGGACACAATGCCATTTGCAGCCCCGTAGATGAGTCTAGATGTAATCACGTGACTTGCAGTAAGTCAGAAAGTGAAAGACACATATCGTATCATATCACTTATAGGTGTTACCTAAAAATGGATACCAGGGCAGATATTTCCACGGAGAAGGGCAATCACAGACTCATTAAACAAACTTATGGTTCACCAATGGTAAGGTGTGAGGATTGGTTTCATTACGATATCGGGGTTAACAGACATATACAAACACAGGTGACATATATAATCACAAAAGACCTACGGAATACCAAGAGAAGACTACTCAACACTCTGTCATAACGTACATGGGAAAAGGATCCCAGGAATGTCAGACATCTGTATATGTGTAAAAGAACCACATCTTCCACACCTACAACAAGCCAAACATTGTAATCAAACTTGCTGTAATAAAAAATAAAAAAAATAAATTAAAAACACGAAGAAGATGTAGTGAGACAAACTTGAGGGGCTTTCTCCTGGCACATTCCATTCTAAATTCCAATCTAGAACACGACTTCCACTGAGGCTCTGTTGCCCTCTTAACCAGATTTGGTAAGAGAGAACTGCTGCCACCTTGTGGCCGTTTCACACAACAGCAGCTTTAATCCCAGCGCTAATGGTCCATTGATATTTAAAATCATTGCAGGCCTGTAAATCACACCTGCCCTGAAAACAAATCCTGGGGTCACATATCGACCAAAAAATTCAAAGGACGTCCATATTTCAAAATGACCGTTTCAAAAGGCATATTTTACGCACATTAGTGTTCTGCTTCTTTTTCTTTCTTTCCTTTTTTGTTAAAAAAACGGGAATGGAAAAAGGCATCCCTCAGAATGGGCGAAAATCGTTGCAAACGAATCAATGGACAAAGGTTTAATCTCCAATATATATAAACAGCTCATGCAGCTTAATATTAAAAAAACAAACAACCCAATACAAAAATGGGCAGAAGATCTAAAGAGACGTTTCTTCAAAGAAGACACAGAGATGGCCAAGAGGCACATGAAAAGCTGCTCAACAGCACTAATTACTAGAGAAATGCAAATCAAAACTACAATGAGGTATCACCTCACACCTGTTAGAATCGGCTTCATCAGGAAATCTACAAACAACCAATTCTGGGGAGGGTGTGGACAAAAGGAGCCCTCTTCCACTACTGGTGGGAATGTAAATTGATACAGTCACTATGGAGAACAGTATGGAGTTTCGTTTTAAAAAACTAGAAATAGAATTACCATCTGATCCAGCAATTCCACGTCTGGGCATATACCCAGAGAAAACCATAAATCAAAAAGGCACATTCACCACAATGTTCATTGCAGCACTATTTACAATAGCCAGGTAATGGAAGCAACCTAAATGCCCACAGACATATGAATGGATAAAGATGTGGTACATATATAAAATGGAATATTATTCGGCCATAAAGCGGAATGAAACTGGGTCATTTGTAGAGACATCGATGGATCGAGAGACTGTCATACAGAATGAAGTAAGTCAGAAAGAGGAAAACAAGTATTGTATATTAATGCATATATGTGGAACCTAAAAAATGGTACAGATGAAATGATTTGCAGGGAAGAAATAGAGACACAGAGGTAGAGAACAAACGTATGGACACCAAGTATGGGAAGCCATGGGGTGGTGGTGGTGGGATGAGTTGGGAGATTGGGATTGACCTGTATACATGTATATGCATAAAATACATAACTAATAATAACCTGCTGTATAAAAAAATAAATAAAATTAAATTTCAAAAGTTTAAAAAAATAAAATTTAAAAATAAAACAGAAAAAAGTTCTTCCCTTCACACAGATGTATTTATAGGAATGAATTATTTCAATGCTTATATCTATAAATACATAAAAGAGGAATAAAATCTAACTTAAACCATAAAAGAAAAAAAAAACCCTGAACCCACCAGTTATACACAGGAAAACCCTATCAGGGCACTTGCTCCAGCGGTAAACAATTCTAAAATTGGCCAAGGTGGGGGATCATCTCCCATACAGCCAGCAACCCACTCCCCACGCAAGGATCGTCCTCATTGCAAAGCTGGGGGACCCTGCCGAGGCATCTGTGAGTAAACGTGAGCTGAGCCCCAGGCCAGCTGCTGCTGAACTGTTCCCACCCTTCCCAGGTAAAACACCTGAAGATGTACAATGGCTTGAAAGCCTAGATGAAGGGCCGTGGAGCCACACCAGCGACAGCACGCAGGCCACATTGGTGCCTGCAGGCCAGCCAGGGTGGTCCTGGTCCCGGGCGCTCTTCCGGAAGCTTTCCATTGCCCTGCCTGAGATACCCCTCCTGTCCCGGCCCCCACGGCTCTTTTCCTTCCTCATCTCTGTCCGGAGAGAAATTCCAGCGGAAGGTATGGGTGACACATCCTCTACTTTACAGGTGGCAGCCGGGCAACCCCTTCAGAAAATCTAGTAGAGCAGCCCTTACACTGGGCCACCAACAAAGCTGTGGCCCCTCACTCCCTCCCACCAGCACAGCCCCGAGACTGCTGACGGGGCAGAGAATATGGAGTCAGGCACAGCTTCAGGCGCTATTGCCGCCTGGAGCGCTGTTTATATTGACCTCAACCAGGCACACCTGGGGAGGGCCGGCCGGCAGGGTAAGGCTGGCCAGATCAGCTAATCCACAACGCTCAGGGAATCACATTGTTGAAAATGGACCTCGCTAAGGCAGAATAGAAGCCAAGGAAAAAACGGACACAATGCCATTTGCAGCCCCGTAGATGAGTCTAGATGTAATCACGTGACTTGCAGTAAGTCAGAAAGTGAAAGACACATATTGTATCATATCACTTATAGGTGTTACCTAAAAATGGATACCAGGGCAGATATTTCCACGGAGAAGGGCAATCACAGACTCATTAAACAAACTTATGGTTCACCAATGGTAAGGTGTGAGGATTGGTTTCATTACGATATCGGGGTTAACAGACATATACAAACACAGGTGACATATATAATCACAAAAGACCTACGGAATACCAAGAGAAGACTACTCAACACTCTGTCATAACGTACATGGGAAAAGGATCCCAGGAATGTCAGACATCTGTATATGTGTAAAAGAACCACATCTTCCACACCTACAACAAGCCAAACATTGTAATCAAACTTGCTGTAATAAAAAATAAAAAAAATAAATTAAAAACACGAAGAAGATGTAGTGAGACAAACTTGAGGGGCTTTCTCCTGGCACATTCCATTCTAAATTCCAATCTAGAACACGACTTCCACTGAGGCTCTGTTGCCCTCTTAACCAGATTTGGTAAGAGAGAACTGCTGCCACCTTGTGGCCGTTTCACACAACAGCAGCTTTAATCCCAGCGCTAATGGTCCATTGATATTTAAAATCATTGCAGGCCTGTAAATCACACCTGCCCTGAAAACAAATCCTGGGGTCACATATCGACCAAAAAATTCAAAGGACGTCCATATTTCAAAATGACCGTTTCAAAAGGCATATTTTACGCACATTAGTGTTCTGCTTCTTTTTCTTTCTTTCCTTTTTTGTTAAAAAAACGGGAATGGAAAAAGGCATCCCTCAGAATGGGCGAAAATCGTTGCAAACGAATCAATGGACAAAGGTTTAATCTCCAATATATATAAACAGCTCATGCAGCTTAATATTAAAAAAACAAACAACCCAATACAAAAATGGGCAGAAGATCTAAAGAGACGTTTCTTCAAAGGAGACACAGAGATGGCCAAGAGGCACATGAAAAGCTGCTCAACAGCACTAATTATTAGAGAAATGCAAATCAAAACTACAATGAGGTATCACCTCACACCTGTTAGAATCGGCATCATCAGGAAATCTACAAACAACCAATTCTGGGGAGGGTGTGGACAAAAGGAGCCCTCTTCCACTATTGGTGGGAATGTAAATTGATACAGTCACTATGGAGAACAGTATGGAGTTTCCTTAAAAAAAAGTAGAAATAGAATTACCATCTGATCCAGGAATCCCACGTCGGGTCATATACACAGAGCAAACCATAAATCAAAAAGGCACATTCACCACAATGTTCATTGTAGCACTATTTACAATAGCCAGGTAATGGAAGCAACCTAAATGCCCACAGACAGATGAATGGATAAAGATGTGGTACATATATAAAATGGAATATTATTCGGCCATAAAGCGGAATGAAACTGGGTCATTTGTAGAGACATCGATGGATCGAGAGACTGTCATACAGAATGAAGTAAGTCAGAAAGAGGAAAACAAATATTGTATATTAATGCATATATGTGGAACCTAAAAAATGGTACAGATGAACTGATTTGCAGGGAAGAAATAGAGACACAGAGGTAGAGAACAAACGTATGGACACCAAGTATGGGAAGCCATGGGGTGGTGGTGGTGGGATGAGTTGGGAGATTGGGATTGACCTGTATACATGTATATGCATAAAATACATAACTAATAATAACCTGCTGTATAAAAAAATAAATAAAATTAAATTTCAAAAGTTTAAAAAATAAAATTTAAAAATAAAACAGAAAAAAGTTCTTCCCTTCACACAGATGTATTTATAGGAATGAATTATTTCAATGCTTATATCTATAAATACATAAAAGAGGAATAAAATCTAACTTAAACCATAAAAGAAAAAAAAAACCCTGAACCCACCAGTTATACACAGGAAAACCCTATCAGGGCACTTGCTCCAGCGGTAAACAATTCTAAAATTGGCCAAGGTGGGGGATCATCTCCCATACAGCCAGCAACCCACTCCCCACGCAAGGATCGTCCTCATTGCAAAGCTGGGGGACCCTGCCGAGGCATCTGTGAGTAAACGTGAGCTGAGCCCCAGGCCAGCTGCTGCTGAACTGTTCCCACCCTTCCCAGGTAAAACACCTGAAGATGTACAATGGCTTGAAAGCCTAGATGAAGGGCCGTGGAGCCACACCAGCGACAGCACGCAGGCCACATTGGTGCCTGCAGGCCAGCCAGGGTGGTCCTGGTCCCGGGCGCTCTTCCGGGAGCTTTCCATTGCCCTGCCTGAGATACCCCTCCTGTCCCGGCCCCCACGGCTCTTTTCCTTCCTCATCTCTGTCCGGAGAGAAATTCCAGCGGAAGGTATGGGTGACACATCCTCTACTTTACAGGTGGCAGCCGGGCAACCCCTTCAGAAAATCTAGTAGAGCAGCCCTTACACTGGGCCACCAACAAAGCTGTGGCCCCTCACTCCCTCCCACCAGCACAGCCCCGAGACTGCTGACGGGGCAGAGAATATGGAGTCAGGCACAGCTTCAGGCGCTATTGCCGCCTGGAGCGCTGTTTATATTGACCTCAACCAGGCACACCTGGGGAGGGCCGGCCGGCAGGGTAAGGCTGGCCAGGTCAGCTAATCCACAACGCTCAGGGAATCACATTGTTGAAAATGGACCTCGCTAAGGCAGAATAGAAGCCAAGGAAAAAACGGACACAATGCCATTTGCAGCCCCGTAGATGAGTCTAGATGTAATCACGTGACTTGCAGTAAGTCAGAAAGTGAAAGACACATATCGTATCATATCACTTATAGGTGTTACCTAAAAATGGATACCAGGGCAGATATTTCCACGGAGAAGGGCAATCACAGACTCATTAAACAAACTTATGGTTCACCAATGGTAAGGTGTGAGGATTGGTTTCATTACGATATCGGGGTTAACAGACATATACAAACACAGGTGACATATATAATCACAAAAGACCTACGGAATACCAAGAGAAGACTACTCAACACTCTGTCATAACGTACATGGGAAAAGGATCCCAGGAATGTCAGACATCTGTATATGTGTAAAAGAACCACATCTTCCACACCTACAACAAGCCAAACATTGTAATCAAACTTGCTGTAATAAAAAATAAAAAAAATAAATTAAAAACACGAAGAAGATGTAGTGAGACAAACTTGAGGGGCTTTCTCCTGGCACATTCCATTCTAAATTCCAATCTAGAACACGACTTCCACTGAGGCTCTGTTGCCCTCTTAACCAGATTTGGTAAGAGAGAACTGCTGCCACCTTGTGGCCGTTTCACACAACAGCAGCTTTAATCCCAGCGCTAATGGTCCATTGATATTTAAAATCATTGCAGGCCTGTAAATCACACCTGCCCTGAAAACAAATCCTGGGGTCACATATCGACCAAAAAATTCAAAGGACGTCCATATTTCAAAATGACCGTTTCAAAAGGCATATTTTACGCACATTAGTGTTCTGCTTCTTTTTCTTTCTTTCCTTTTTTGTTAAAAAAACGGGAATGGAAAAAGGCATCCCTCAGAGTGGGCGAAAATCGTTGCAAACGAATCAATGGACAAAGGTTTAATCTCCAATATATATAAACAGCTCATGCAGCTTAATATTAAAAAAACAAACAACCCAATACAAAAATGGGCAGAAGATCTAAAGAGACGTTTCTTCAAAGGAGACACAGAGATGGCCAAGAGGCACATGAAAAGCTGCTCAACAGCACTAATTATTAGAGAAATGCAAATCAAAACTACAATGAGGTATCACCTCACACCTGTTAGAATCGGCATCATCAGGAAATCTACAAACAACCAATTCTGGGGAGGGTGTGGACAAAAGGAGCCCTCTTCCACTATTGGTGGGAATGTAAATTGATACAGTCACTATGGAGAACAGTATGGAGTTTCCTTAAAAAAAAGTAGAAATAGAATTACCATCTGATCCAGGAATCCCACGTCGGGTCATATACACAGAGAAAACCATAAATCAAAAAGGCACATTCACCACAATGTTCATTGTAGCACTATTTACAATAGCCAGGTAATGGAAGCAACCTAAATGCCCACAGACAGATGAATGGATAAAGATGTGGTACATATATAAAATGGAATATTATTCGGCCATAAAGCGGAATGAAACTGGGTCATTTGTAGAGACATCGATGGATCGAGAGACTGTCATACAGAATGAAGTAAGTCAGAAAGAGGAAAACAAGTATTGTATATTAATGCATATATGTGGAACCTAAAAAATGGTACAGATGAAATGATTTGCAGGGAAGAAATAGAGACACAGAGGTAGAGAACAAACGTATGGACACCAAGTATGGGAAGCCATGGGGTGGTGGTGGTGGGATGAGTTGGGAGATTGGGATTGACCTGTATACATGTATATGCATAAAATACATAACTAATAATAACCTGCTGTATAAAAAAATAAATAAAATTAAATTTCAAAAGTTTAAAAAAATAAAATTTAAAAATAAAACAGAAAAAAGTTCTTCCCTTCACACAGATGTATTTATAGGAATGAATTATTTCAATGCTTATATCTATAAATACATAAAAGAGGAATAAAATCTAACTTAAACCATAAAAGAAAAAAAAAACCCTGAACCCACCAGTTATACACAGGAAAACCCTATCAGGGCACTTGCTCCAGCGGTAAACAATTCTAAAATTGGCCAAGGTGGGGGATCATCTCCCATACAGCCAGCAACCCACTCCCCACGCAAGGATCGTCCTCATTGCAAAGCTGGGGGACCCTGCCGAGGCATCTGTGAGTAAACGTGAGCTGAGCCCCAGGCCAGCTGCTGCTGAACTGTTCCCACCCTTCCCAGGTAAAACACCTGAAGATGTACAATGGCTTGAAAGCCTAGATGAAGGGCCGTGGAGCCACACCAGCGACAGCACGCAGGCCACATTGGTGCCTGCAGGCCAGCCAGGGTGGTCCTGGTCCCGGGCGCTCTTCCGGAAGCTTTCCATTGCCCTGCCTGAGATACCCCTCCTGTCCCGGCCCCCACGGCTCTTTTCCTTCCTCATCTCTGTCCGGAGAGAAATTCCAGCGGAAGGTATGGGTGACACATCCTCTACTTTACAGGTGGCAGCCGGGCAACCCCTTCAGAAAATCTAGTAGAGCAGCCCTTACACTGGGCCACCAACAAAGCTGTGGCCCCTCACTCCCTCCCACCAGCACAGCCCCGAGACTGCTGACGGGGCAGAGAATATGGAGTCAGGCACAGCTTCAGGCGCTATTGCCGCCTGGAGCGCTGTTTATATTGACCTCAACCAGGCACACCTGGGGAGGGCCGGCCGGCAGGGTAAGGCTGGCCAGGTCAGCTAATCCACAACGCTCAGGGAATCACATTGTTGAAAATGGACCTCGCTAAGGCAGAATAGAAGCCAAGGAAAAAACGGACACAATGCCATTTGCAGCCCCGTAGATGAGTCTAGATGTAATCACGTGACTTGCAGTAAGTCAGAAAGTGAAAGACACATATCGTATCATATCACTTATAGGTGTTACCTAAAAATGGATACCAGGGCAGATATTTCCACGGAGAAGGGCAATCACAGACTCATTAAACAAACTTATGGTTCACCAATGGTAAGGTGTGAGGATTGGTTTCATTACGATATCGGGGTTAACAGACATATACAAACACAGGTGACATATATAATCACAAAAGACCTACGGAATACCAAGAGAAGACTACTCAACACTCTGTCATAACGTACATGGGAAAAGGATCCCAGGAATGTCAGACATCTGTATATGTGTAAAAGAACCACATCTTCCACACCTACAACAAGCCAAACATTGTAATCAAACTTGCTGTAATAAAAAATAAAAAAAATAAATTAAAAACACGAAGAAGATGTAGTGAGACAAACTTGAGGGGCTTTCTCCTGGCACATTCCATTCTAAATTCCAATCTAGAACACGACTTCCACTGAGGCTCTGTTGCCCTCTTAACCAGATTTGGTAAGAGAGAACTGCTGCCACCTTGTGGCCGTTTCACACAACAGCAGCTTTAATCCCAGCGCTAATGGTCCATTGATATTTAAAATCATTGCAGGCCTGTAAATCACACCTGCCCTGAAAACAAATCCTGGGGTCACATATCGACCAAAAAATTCAAAGGACGTCCATATTTCAAAATGACCGTTTCAAAAGGCATATTTTACGCACATTAGTGTTCTGCTTCTTTTTCTTTCTTTCCTTTTTTGTTAAAAAAACGGGAATGGAAAAAGGCATCCCTCAGAGTGGGCGAAAATCGTTGCAAACGAATCAATGGACAAAGGTTTAATCTCCAATATATATAAACAGCTCATGCAGCTTAATATTAAAAAAACAAACAACCCAATACAAAAATGGGCAGAAGATCTAAAGAGACGTTTCTTCAAAGGAGACACAGAGATGGCCAAGAGGCACATGAAAAGCTGCTCAACAGCACTAATTATTAGAGAAATGCAAATCAAAACTACAATGAGGTATCACCTCACACCTGTTAGAATCGGCATCATCAGGAAATCTACAAACAACCAATTCTGGGGAGGGTGTGGACAAAAGGAGCCCTCTTCCACTATTGGTGGGAATGTAAATTGATACAGTCACTATGGAGAACAGTATGGAGTTTCCTTAAAAAAAAGTAGAAATAGAATTACCATCTGATCCAGGAATCCCACGTCGGGTCATATACACAGAGAAAACCATAAATCAAAAAGGCACATTCACCACAATGTTCATTGTAGCACTATTTACAATAGCCAGGTAATGGAAGCAACCTAAATGCCCACAGACAGATGAATGGATAAAGATGTGGTACATATATAAAATGGAATATTATTCGGCCATAAAGCGGAATGAAACTGGGTCATTTGTAGAGACATCGATGGATCGAGAGACTGTCATACAGAATGAAGTAAGTCAGAAAGAGGAAAACAAGTATTGTATATTAATGCATATATGTGGAACCTAAAAAATGGTACAGATGAAATGATTTGCAGGGAAGAAATAGAGACACAGAGGTAGAGAACAAACGTATGGACACCAAGTATGGGAAGCCATGGGGTGGTGGTGGTGGGATGAGTTGGGAGATTGGGATTGACCTGTATACATGTATATGCATAAAATACATAACTAATAATAACCTGCTGTATAAAAAAATAAATAAAATTAAATTTCAAAAGTTTAAAAAAATAAAATTTAAAAATAAAACAGAAAAAAGTTCTTCCCTTCACACAGATGTATTTATAGGAATGAATTATTTCAATGCTTATATCTATAAATACATAAAAGAGGAATAAAATCTAACTTAAACCATAAAAGAAAAAAAAAACCCTGAACCCACCAGTTATACACAGGAAAACCCTATCAGGGCACTTGCTCCAGCGGTAAACAATTCTAAAATTGGCCAAGGTGGGGGATCATCTCCCATACAGCCAGCAACCCACTCCCCACGCAAGGATCGTCCTCATTGCAAAGCTGGGGGACCCTGCCGAGGCATCTGTGAGTAAACGTGAGCTGAGCCCCAGGCCAGCTGCTGCTGAACTGTTCCCACCCTTCCCAGGTAAAACACCTGAAGATGTACAATGGCTTGAAAGCCTAGATGAAGGGCCGTGGAGCCACACCAGCGACAGCACGCAGGCCACATTGGTGCCTGCAGGCCAGCCAGGGTGGTCCTGGTCCCGGGCGCTCTTCCGGAAGCTTTCCATTGCCCTGCCTGAGATACCCCTCCTGTCCCGGCCCCCACGGCTCTTTTCCTTCCTCATCTCTGTCCGGAGAGAAATTCCAGCGGAAGGTATGGGTGACACATCCTCTACTTTACAGGTGGCAGCCGGGCAACCCCTTCAGAAAATCTAGTAGAGCAGCCCTTACACTGGGCCACCAACAAAGCTGTGGCCCCTCACTCCCTCCCACCAGCACAGCCCCGAGACTGCTGACGGGGCAGAGAATATGGAGTCAGGCACAGCTTCAGGCGCTCTTGCCGCCTGGAGCGCTGTTTATATTGACCTCAACCAGGCACACCTGGGGAGGGCCGGCCGGCAGGGTAAGGCTGGCCAGGTCAGCTAATCCACAACGCTCAGGGAATCACATTGTTGAAAATGGACCTCGCTAAGGCAGAATAGAAGCCAAGGAAAAAACGGACACAATGCCATTTGCAGCCCCGTAGATGAGTCTAGATGTAATCACGTGACTTGCAGTAAGTCAGAAAGTGAAAGACACATATCGTATCATATCACTTATAGGTGTTACCTAAAAATGGATACCAGGGCAGATATTTCCACGGAGAAGGGCAATCACAGACTCATTAAACAAACTTATGGTTCACCAATGGTAAGGTGTGAGGATTGGTTTCATTACGATATCGGGGTTAACAGACATATACAAACACAGGTGACATATATAATCACAAAAGACCTACGGAATACCAAGAGAAGACTACTCAACACTCTGTCATAACGTACATGGGAAAAGGATCCCAGGAATGTCAGACATCTGTATATGTGTAAAAGAACCACATCTTCCACACCTACAACAAGCCAAACATTGTAATCAAACTTGCTGTAATAAAAAATAAAAAAAAATAAATTAAAAACACGAAGAAGATGTAGTGAGACAAACTTGAGGGGCTTTCTCCTGGCACATTCCATTCTAAATTCCAATCTAGAACACGACTTCCACTGAGGCTCTGTTGCCCTCTTAACCAGATTTGGTAAGAGAGAACTGCTGCCACCTTGTGGCCGTTTCACACAACAGCAGCTTTAATCCCAGCGCTAATGGTCCATTGATATTTAAAATCATTGCAGGCCTGTAAATCACACCTGCCCTGAAAACAAATCCTGGGGTCACATATCGACCAAAAAATTCAAAGGACGTCCATATTTCAAAATGACCGTTTCAAAAGGCATATTTTACGCACATTAGTGTTCTGCTTCTTTTTCTTTCTTTCCTTTTTTGTTAAAAAAACGGGAATGGAAAAAGGCATCCCTCAGAATGGGCGAAAATCGTTGCAAACGAATCAATGGACAAAGGTTTAATCTCCAATATATATAAACAGCTCATGCAGCTTAATATTAAAAAAACAAACAACCCAATACAAAAATGGGCAGAAGATCTAAAGAGACGTTTCTTCAAAGGAGACACAGAGATGGCCAAGAGGCACATGAAAAGCTGCTCAACAGCACTAATTATTAGAGAAATGCAAATCAAAACTACAATGAGGTATCACCTCACACCTGTTAGAATCGGCATCATCAGGAAATCTACAAACAACCAATTCTGGGGAGGGTGTGGACAAAAGGAGCCCTCTTCCACTATTGGTGGGAATGTAAATTGATACAGTCACTATGGAGAACAGTATGGAGTTTCCTTAAAAAAAAGTAGAAATAGAATTACCATCTGATCCAGGAATCCCACGTCGGGTCATATACACAGAGAAAACCATAAATCAAAAAGGCACATTCACCACAATGTTCATTGTAGCACTATTTACAATAGCCAGGTAATGGAAGCAACCTAAATGCCCACAGACAGATGAATGGATAAAGATGTGGTACATATATAAAATGGAATATTATTCGGCCATAAAGCGGAATGAAACTGGGTCATTTGTAGAGACATCGATGGATCGAGAGACTGTCATACAGAATGAAGTAAGTCAGAAAGAGGAAAACAAATATTGTATATTAATGCATATATGTGGAACCTAAAAAATGGTACAGATGAACTGATTTGCAGGGAAGAAATAGAGACACAGAGGTAGAGAACAAACGTATGGACACCAAGTATGGGAAGCCATGGGGTGGTGGTGGTGGGATGAGTTGGGAGATTGGGATTGACCTGTATACATGTATATGCATAAAATACATAACTAATAATAACCTGCTGTATAAAAAAATAAATAAAATTAAATTTCAAAAGTTTAAAAAAATAAAATTTAAAAATAAAACAGAAAAAAGTTCTTCCCTTCACACAGATGTATTTATAGGAATGAATTATTTCAATGCTTATATCTATAAATACATAAAAGAGGAATAAAATCTAACTTAAACCATAAAAGAAAAAAAAAACCCTGAACCCACCAGTTATACACAGGAAAACCCTATCAGGGCACTTGCTCCAGCGGTAAACAATTCTAAAATTGGCCAAGGTGGGGGATCATCTCCCATACAGCCAGCAACCCACTCCCCACGCAAGGATCGTCCTCATTGCAAAGCTGGGGGACCCTGCCGAGGCATCTGTGAGTAAACGTGAGCTGAGCCCCAGGCCAGCTGCTGCTGAACTGTTCCCACCCTTCCCAGGTAAAACACCTGAAGATGTACAATGGCTTGAAAGCCTAGATGAAGGGCCGTGGAGCCACACCAGCGACAGCACGCAGGCCACATTGGTGCCTGCAGGCCAGCCAGGGTGGTCCTGGTCCCGGGCGCTCTTCCGGAAGCTTTCCATTGCCCTGCCTGAGATACCCCTCCTGTCCCGGCCCCCACGGCTCTTTTCCTTCCTCATCTCTGTCCGGAGAGAAATTCCAGCGGAAGGTATGGGTGACACATCCTCTACTTTACAGGTGGCAGCCGGGCAACCCCTTCAGAAAATCTAGTAGAGCAGCCCTTACACTGGGCCACCAACAAAGCTGTGGCCCCTCACTCCCTCCCACCAGCACAGCCCCGAGACTGCTGACGGGGCAGAGAATATGGAGTCAGGCACAGCTTCAGGCGCTATTGCCGCCTGGAGCGCTGTTTATATTGACCTCAACCAGGCACACCTGGGGAGGGCCGGCCGGCAGGGTAAGGCTGGCCAGGTCAGCTAATCCACAACGCTCAGGGAATCACATTGTTGAAAATGGACCTCGCTAAGGCAGAATAGAAGCCAAGGAAAAAATGGACACAATGCCATTTGCAGCCCCGTAGATGAGTCTAGATGTAATCACGTGACTTGCAGTAAGTCAGAAAGTGAAAGACACATATCGTATCATATCACTTATAGGTGTTACCTAAAAATGGATACCAGGGCAGATATTTCCACGGAGAAGGGCAATCACAGACTCATTAAACAAACTTATGGTTCACCAATGGTAAGGTGTGAGGATTGGTTTCATTACGATATCGGGGTTAACAGACATATACAAACACAGGTGACATATATAATCACAAAAGACCTACGGAATACCAAGAGAAGACTACTCAACACTCTGTCATAACGTACATGGGAAAAGGATCCCAGGAATGTCAGACATCTGTATATGTGTAAAAGAACCACATCTTCCACACCTACAACAAGCCAAACATTGTAATCAAACTTGCTGTAATAAAAAATAAAAAAAATAAATTAAAAACACGAAGAAGATGTAGTGAGACAAACTTGAGGGGCTTTCTCCTGGCACATTCCATTCTAAATTCCAATCTAGAACACGACTTCCACTGAGGCTCTGTTGCCCTCTTAACCAGATTTGGTAAGAGAGAACTGCTGCCACCTTGTGGCCGTTTCACACAACAGCAGCTTTAATCCCAGCGCTAATGGTCCATTGATATTTAAAATCATTGCAGGCCTGTAAATCACACCTGCCCTGAAAACAAATCCTGGGGTCACATATCGACCAAAAAATTCAAAGGACGTCCATATTTCAAAATGACCGTTTCAAAAGGCATATTTTACGCACATTAGTGTTCTGCTTCTTTTTCTTTCTTTCCTTTTTTGTTAAAAAAACGGGAATGGAAAAAGGCATCCCTCAGAATGGGCGAAAATCGTTGCAAACGAATCAATGGACAAAGGTTTAATCTCCAATATATATAAACAGCTCATGCAGCTTAATATTAAAAAAACAAACAACCCAATACAAAAATGGGCAGAAGATCTAAAGAGACGTTTCTTCAAAGGAGACACAGAGATGGCCAAGACGCACATGAAAAGCTGCTCAACAGCACTAATTATTAGAGAAATGCAAATCAAAACTACAATGAGGTATCACCTCACACCTGTTAGAATCGGCTTCATCAGGAAATCTACAAACAACCAATTCTGGGGAGGGTGTGGACAAAAGCAGCCCTCTTCCACTATTGGTGGGAATGTAAATTGATACAGTCACTATGGAGAACAGTATGGAGTTTCTTTTTAAAAAACTAGAAATAGAATTACCATCTGATCCAGCAATTCCACGTCTGGGCATATACCCAGAGAAAACCATAAATCAAAAAGGCACATTCACCACAATGTTCATTGCAGCACTATTTACAATAGCCAGGTAATGGAAGCAACCTAAATGCCCACAGACAGATGAATGGATAAAGATGTGGTACATATATAAAATGGAATATTACTCAGCCATAAAGAGGAATGAAACTGGGTCATTTGTAGAGACATCGATGGATCTAGTGACTGTCATACAGAATGAAGTAAGTCAGAAAGAGGAAAACAAATATTGTATATTAATGCATATATGTGGAACCTAAAAAATGGTACAGATGAAATGATTTGCAGGGAAGAAATAGAGACACAGAGGTAGAGAACAAACGTATGGACACCAAGTATGGGAAGCCATGGGGTGGTGGTGGTGGGATGAGTTGGGAGATTGGGATTGACCTGTATACATGTATATGCATAAAATACATAACTAATAATAACCTGCTGTATAACAAATAAATAATATTAAATTTCAAAATTAAAAAAAAACAAAATTTAAAAATAAAACGGAAAAAACGTTCTTCCCTTCACACAGATGTATTTATAGGAATGAATTATTTCCATGCCTATATCTATAAATACATAAAAGAGGAATAAAATCTAACTTAAACCATAAAAGAAAAAAAAACCCTGAACCCACCAGTTATACAAAGGAAAACCCTATCAGGGCACTTGCTCCAGTGGTAAACAATTCTGAAATTGGTCAGAGGTTGGGAACCATCTCCCATACAGCCAGCAACCCACCCCCCACGCAAGGAGCGTCCTCATTGCAAAGCTGGGGGACCATGCCGAGGTTTCTGTGAGTAAACGTGAGCTGAGCCCCAGGCCAGGTGCTGCTGAACTGTTCCCACCCTTTCCAGGTAAAACACCTGAAGATGTACAAGGGCTTGAAAGCCTAGATGAAGGGCCGTGGAGCCACACCAGCGACAGCACGCAGGCCAACTTGGTGCCTGCAGGCCAGCCAGGTTGGTCCTGGCCCCGGGCGCTCTTCCGGAAGCTTTCCATTGCCCTGCCTGAGATACCCCTCCTTTCCCGGCCCCCACTGCTTTTTTCCTTCCTCACCTCTGTCCGGAGAGAAATTCCAGCGGAAGGTATGGGTGACACATCCTCTTCTTTACAGGTGGCAGCCTGGAAACCCATGCAGAAAGGCCAGAAGGGCCCCCCTCACACTGGGCCACCAACAAAGCTGTGGCCCCTCACTCCCTCCCACCAGCACAGCCCTGAGACTGCTGACGGGGCAGAGGATATGGAGTCAGGCACAGCTGCAGGTCCTATTGCCGCCTGGAGCGCTGTTTATATTGACCTCAACCAGGCACACCTGGGGAGGGCCGGCCGGCAGGGTAAGGCTGCCCAGTTCAGCTAATCCACAACCCTCAGGGAATCACATTTTTGAAAATGGACCTCGCTAAGGCAGAAGAGAAGCCAAGGAACAAAAGTACACAATGCCATTTGCAGCCCCGTAGATGAGTCTAGAGGTAATCACGTGACTTGTAGTAAGTCAGAAAGTGAAAGACACATATCGTATCATATCACTTATAGGTGTTACCTAAAAATGGATACCAGGGCAGATATTTCCATGGAGAAGAGCAATCACAGATTCATTAAACAAACGTATGGTTCACCAATGGAAAGGTGTGAGGATTTGTTGCATTACGATATCGGGGCTAACAGACATATATGAACACAGGTGACATATATAATAACCAAACACCTACAGAATACCAAGAGAAGACTACTTAACATTCTGTCATAACATACATGGGAAAAGGATCCCAGGAAGATCAGACATCTGTATATGTGTAAAAGAACCACATCTTCCACACCTACAACAAACCAAACATTGTAATCAAACTTGCTGTAATAAAAAATAAAAAAAATAAATTAAAAGCACGAACAAGATGTAGTGAGACAAACTTGAGGGGCTTTCTCCTGGCACATTCCATTCTAAATTCCAATCTAGAACACGACTTCCACTGAGGCTCTGTTGCCCTAGTCACCAGATTTGGTAAGGAAGAACTGCTGCCATCTTGTGGCCGTTTCACACAACAGCAGCTTTAATCCCAGCGCTATTGGTCCATTGATATTCAAAATCATTGCAGGCCTGTAAATCACACCTGCCCTGAAAACAAATCCTGGGGTCACATATCGACCAAAAAATTCAAAGGACGTCCATATTTCAAAATGACCGTTTCAAAAGGCATATTTTACGCACATTAGTGTTCTGCTTCTTTTTCTTTCTTTCCTTTTTTGTTAAAAAAACGGGAATGGAAAAAGGCATCCCTCAGAATGGGCGAAAATCGTTGCAAACGAATCAATGGACAAAGGTTTAATCTCCAATATATATAAACAGCTCATGCAGCTCAATATTAAAAAAACAAACAACCCAATACAAAAATGGGCAGAAGATCTAAAGAGACGTTTCTTTAAAGAAGACACAGAGATGGCCAAGACGCACATGAAAAGCTGCTCAACAGCACTAATTATTAGAGAAATGCAAATCAAAACTACAATGAGGTATCACCTCACACCTGTTAGAATCGGCATCATCAGGAAATCTACAAAGAACAAATTCTGGGGAGGGTGTGGACAAAAGGAGCCCTCTTCCACTATTGGTGGGAATGTAAATTGATACAGTCACTATGGAGAACAGTATGGAGTTTCCTTAAAAAAAAGTAGAAATAGAATTACCATCTGATCCAGGAATCCCACGTCGGGTCATATACACAGAGAAAACCATAAATCAAAAAGGCACATTCACCACAATGTTCATTGTAGCACTATTTACAATAGCCAGGTAATGGAAGCAACCTAAATGCCCACAGACAGATGAATGGATAAAGATGTGGTACATATATAAAATGGAATATTATTCGGCCATAAAGCGGAATGAAACTGGGTCATTTGTAGAGACATCGATGGATCGAGAGACTGTCATACAGAATGAAGTAAGTCAGAAAGAGGAAAACAAATATTGTATATTAATGCATATATGTGGAACCTAAAAAATGGTACAGATGAAATGATTTGCAGGGAAGAAATAGAGACACAGAGGTAGAGAACAAACGTATGGACACCAAGTATGGGAAGCCATGGGGTGGTGGTGGTGGGGTGAGTTGGGAGATTGGGATTGACCTGTATACATGTATATGCATAAAATACATAACTAATAATAACCTGCTGTATAAAAAAATAAATAAAATTAAATTTCAAAAGTTTAAAAAAATAAAATTTAAAAATAAAACAGAAAAAAGTTCTTCCCTTCACACAGATGTATTTATAGGAATGAATTATTTCAATGCTTATATCTATAAATACATAAAAGAGGAATAAAATCTAACTTAAACCATAAAAGAAAAAAAAAACCCTGAACCCACCAGTTATACACAGGAAAACCCTATCAGGGCACTTGCTCCAGCGGTAAACAATTCTAAAATTGGCCAAGGTGGGGGATCATCTCCCATACAGCCAGCAACCCACTCCCCACGCAAGGATCGTCCTCATTGCAAAGCTGGGGGACCCTGCCGAGGCATCTGTGAGTAAACGTGAGCTGAGCCCCAGGCCAGCTGCTGCTGAACTGTTCCCACCCTTCCCAGGTAAAACACCTGAAGATGTACAATGGCTTGAAAGCCTAGATGAAGGGCCGTGGAGCCACACCAGCGACAGCACGCAGGCCACATTGGTGCCTGCAGGCCAGCCAGGGTGGTCCTGGTCCCGGGCGCTCTTCCGGAAGCTTTCCATTGCCCTGCCTGAGATACCCCTCCTGTCCCGGCCCCCACGGCTCTTTTCCTTCCTCATCTCTGTCCGGAGAGAAATTCCAGCGGAAGGTATGGGTGACACATCCTCTACTTTACAGGTGGCAGCCGGGCAACCCCTTCAGAAAATCTAGTAGAGCAGCCCTTACACTGGGCCACCAACAAAGCTGTGGCCCCTCACTCCCTCCCACCAGCACAGCCCCGAGACTGCTGACGGGGCAGAGAATATGGAGTCAGGCACAGCTTCAGGCGCTATTGCCGCCTGGAGCGCTGTTTATATTGACCTCAACCAGGCACACCTGGGGAGGGCCGGCCGGCAGGGTAAGGCTGGCCAGATCAGCTAATCCACAACGCTCAGGGAATCACATTGTTGAAAATGGACCTCGCTAAGGCAGAATAGAAGCCAAGGAAAAAACGGACACAATGCCATTTGCAGCCCCGTAGATGAGTCTAGATGTAATCACGTGACTTGCAGTAAGTCAGAAAGTGAAAGACACATATCGTATCATATCACTTATAGGTGTTACCTAAAAATGGATACCAGGGCAGATATTTCCACGGAGAAGGGCAATCACAGACTCATTAAACAAACTTATGGTTCACCAATGGTAAGGTGTGAGGATTGGTTTCATTACGATATCGGGGTTAACAGACATATACAAACACAGGTGACATATATAATCACAAAAGACCTACGGAATACCAAGAGAAGACTACTCAACACTCTGTCATAACGTACATGGGAAAAGGATCCCAGGAATGTCAGACATCTGTATATGTGTAAAAGAACCACATCTTCCACACCTACAACAAGCCAAACATTGTAATCAAACTTGCTGTAATAAAAAATAAAAAAAATAAATTAAAAACACGAAGAAGATGTAGTGAGACAAACTTGAGGGGCTTTCTCCTGGCACATTCCATTCTAAATTCCAATCTAGAACACGACTTCCACTGAGGCTCTGTTGCCCTCTTAACCAGATTTGGTAAGAGAGAACTGCTGCCACCTTGTGGCCGTTTCACACAACAGCAGCTTTAATCCCAGCGCTAATGGTCCATTGATATTTAAAATCATTGCAGGCCTGTAAATCACACCTGCCCTGAAAACAAATCCTGGGGTCACATATCGACCAAAAAATTCAAAGGACGTCCATATTTCAAAATGACCGTTTCAAAAGGCATATTTTACGCACATTAGTGTTCTGCTTCTTTTTCTTTCTTTCCTTTTTTGTTAAAAAAACGGGAATGGAAAAAGGCATCCCTCAGAGTGGGCGAAAATCGTTGCAAACGAATCAATGGACAAAGGTTTAATCTCCAATATATATAAACAGCTCATGCAGCTTAATATTAAAAAAACAAACAACCCAATACAAAAATGGGCAGAAGATCTAAAGAGACGTTTCTTCAAAGGAGACACAGAGATGGCCAAGAGGCACATGAAAAGCTGCTCAACAGCACTAATTATTAGAGAAATGCAAATCAAAACTACAATGAGGTATCACCTCACACCTGTTAGAATCGGCATCATCAGGAAATCTACAAACAACCAATTCTGGGGAGGGTGTGGACAAAAGGAGCCCTCTTCCACTATTGGTGGGAATGTAAATTGATACAGTCACTATGGAGAACAGTATGGAGTTTCCTTAAAAAAAAGTAGAAATAGAATTACCATCTGATCCAGGAATCCCACGTCGGGTCATATACACAGAGAAAACCATAAATCAAAAAGGCACATTCACCACAATGTTCATTGTAGCACTATTTACAATAGCCAGGTAATGGAAGCAACCTAAATGCCCACAGACAGATGAATGGATAAAGATGTGGTACATATATAAAATGGAATATTATTCGGCCATAAAGCGGAATGAAACTGGGTCATTTGTAGAGACATCGATGGATCGAGAGACTGTCATACAGAATGAAGTAAGTCAGAAAGAGGAAAACAAATATTGTATATTAATGCATATATGTGGAACCTAAAAAATGGTACAGATGAACTGATTTGCAGGGAAGAAATAGAGACACAGAGGTAGAGAACAAACGTATGGACACCAAGTATGGGAAGCCATGGGGTGGTGGTGGTGGGATGAGTTGGGAGATTGGGATTGACCTGTATACATGTATATGCATAAAATACATAACTAATAATAACCTGCTGTATAAAAAAATAAATAAAATTAAATTTCAAAAGTTTAAAAAAATAAAATTTAAAAATAAAACAGAAAAAAGTTCTTCCCTTCACACAGATGTATTTATAGGAATGAATTATTTCAATGCTTATATCTATAAATACATAAAAGAGGAATAAAATCTAACTTAAACCATAAAAGAAAAAAAAACCCTGAACCCACCAGTTATACACAGGAAAACCCTATCAGGGCACTTGCTCCAGCGGTAAACAATTCTAAAATTGGCCAAGGTGGGGGATCATCTCCCATACAGCCAGCAACCCACTCCCCACGCAAGGATCGTCCTCATTGCAAAGCTGGGGGACCCTGCCGAGGCATCTGTGAGTAAACGTGAGCTGAGCCCCAGGCCAGCTGCTGCTGAACTGTTCCCACCCTTCCCAGGTAAAACACCTGAAGATGTACAATGGCTAGAAAGCCTAGATGAAGGGCCGTGGAGCCACACCAGCGACAGCACGCAGGCCACATTGGTGCCTGCAGGCCAGCCAGGGTGGTCCTGGTCCCGGGCGCTCTTCCGGAAGCTTTCCATTGCCCTGCCTGAGATACCCCTCCTGTCCCGGCCCCCACGGCTCTTTTCCTTCCTCATCTCTGTCCGGAGAGAAATTCCAGCGGAAGGTATGGGTGACACATCCTCTACTTTACAGGTGGCAGCCGGGCAACCCCTTCAGAAAATCTAGTAGAGCAGCCCTTACACTGGGCCACCAACAAAGCTGTGGCCCCTCACTCCCTCCCACCAGCACAGCCCCGAGACTGCTGACGGGGCAGAGAATATGGAGTCAGGCACAGCTTCAGGCGCTATTGCCGCCTGGAGCGCTGTTTATATTGACCTCAACCAGGCACACCTGGGGAGGGCCGGCCGGCAGGGTAAGGCTGGCCAGGTCAGCTAATCCACAACGCTCAGGGAATCACATTGTTGAAAATGGACCTCGCTAAGGCAGAATAGAAGCCAAGGAAAAAACGGACACAATGCCATTTGCAGCCCCGTAGATGAGTCTAGATGTAATCACGTGACTTGCAGTAAGTCAGAAAGTGAAAGACACATATCGTATCATATCACTTATAGGTGTTACCTAAAAATGGATACCAGGGCAGATATTTCCACGGAGAAGGGCAATCACAGACTCATTAAACAAACTTATGGTTCACCAATGGTAAGGTGTGAGGATTGGTTTCATTACGATATCGGGGTTAACAGACATATACAAACACAGGTGACATATATAATCACAAAAGACCTACGGAATACCAAGAGAAGACTACTCAACACTCTGTCATAACGTACATGGGAAAAGGATCCCAGGAATGTCAGACATCTGTATATGTGTAAAAGAACCACATCTTCCACACCTACAACAAGCCAAACATTGTAATCAAACTTGCTGTAATAAAAAATAAAAAAAAATAAATTAAAAACACGAAGAAGATGTAGTGAGACAAACTTGAGGGGCTTTCTCCTGGCACATTCCATTCTAAATTCCAATCTAGAACACGACTTCCACTGAGGCTCTGTTGCCCTCTTAACCAGATTTGGTAAGAGAGAACTGCTGCCACCTTGTGGCCGTTTCACACAACAGCAGCTTTAATCCCAGCGCTAATGGTCCATTGATATTTAAAATCATTGCAGGCCTGTAAATCACACCTGCCCTGAAAACAAATCCTGGGGTCACATATCGACCAAAAAATTCAAAGGACGTCCATATTTCAAAATGACCGTTTCAAAAGGCATATTTTACGCACATTAGTGTTCTGCTTCTTTTTCTTTCTTTCCTTTTTTGTTAAAAAAACGGGAATGGAAAAAGGCATCCCTCAGAATGGGCGAAAATCGTTGCAAACGAATCAATGGACAAAGGTTTAATCTCCAATATATATAAACAGCTCATGCAGCTTAATATTAAAAAAACAAACAACCCAATACAAAAATGGGCAGAAGATCTAAAGAGACGTTTCTTCAAAGGAGACACAGAGATGGCCAAGACGCACATGAAAAGCTGCTCAACAGCACTAATTACTAGAGAAATGCAAATCAAAACTACAATGAGGTATCACCTCACACCTGTTAGAATCGGCTTCATCAGGAAATCTACAAACAACCAATTCTGGGGAGGGTGTGGACAAAAGCAGCCCTCTTCCACTATTGGTGGGAATGTAAATTGATACAGTCACTATGGAGAACAGTATGGAGTTTCTTTTTAAAAAACTAGAAATAGAATTACCATCTGATCCAGCAATTCCACGTCTGGGCATATACCCAGAGAAAACCATAAATCAAAAAGGCACATTCACCACAATGTTCATTGCAGCACTATTTACAATAGCCAGGTAATGGAAGCAACCTAAATGCCCACAGACAGATGAATGGATAAAGATGTTGTACATATATAAAATGGAATATTACTCAGCCATAAAGAGGAATGAAACTGGGTCATTTGTAGAGACATCGATGGATCTAGTGACTGTCATACAGAATGAAGTAAGTCAGAAAGAGGAAAACAAATATTGTATATTAATGCATATATGTGGAACCTAAAAAATGGTACAGATGAAATGATTTGCAGGGAAGAAATAGAGACACAGAGGTAGAGAACAAACGTATGGACACCAAGTATGGGAAGCCATGGGGTGGTGGTGGTGGGATGAGTTGGGAGATTGGGATTGACCTGTATACATGTATATGCATAAAATACATAACTAATAATAACCTGCTGTATAACAAATAAATAATATTAAATTTCAAAATTTAAAAAAAATAAAATTTAAAAATAAAACGGAAAAAAAGTTCTTCCCTTCACACAGATGTATTTATAGGAATGAATTATTTCCATGCCTATATCTATAAATACATAAAAGAGGAATAAAATCTAACTTAAACCATAAAAGAAAAAAAAACCCTGAACCCACCAGTTATACAAAGGAAAACCCTATCAGGGCGCTTGCTCCAGCGGTAAACAATTCTGAAATTGGTCAGAGGTTGGGAACCATCTCCCATACAGCCAGCAACCCACCCCCCACGCAAGGAGCGTCCTCATTGCAAAGCTGGGGGACCATGCCGAGGTTTCTGTGAGTAAACGTGAGCTGAGCCCCAGGCCAGGTGCTGCTGAACTGTTCCCACCCTTTCCAGGTAAAACACCTGAAGATGTACAAGGGCTTGAAAGCCTAGATGAAGGGCCGTGGAGCCACACCAGCGACAGCACGCAGGCCAACTTGGTGCCTGCAGGCCAGCCAGGTTGGTCCTGGCCCCGGGCGCTCTTCCGGAAGCTTTCCATTGCCCTGCCTGAGATACCCCTCCTTTCCCGGCCCCCACTGCTTTTTTCCTTCCTCACCTCTGTCCGGAGAGAAATTCCAGCGGAAGGTATGGGTGACACATCCTCTTCTTTACAGGTGGCAGCCTGGAAACCCATGCAGAAAGGCCAGAAGGGCCCCCCTCACACTGGGCCACCAACAAAGCTGTGGCCCCTCACTCCCTCCCACCAGCACAGCCCTGAGACTGCTGACGGGGCAGAGGATATGGAGTCAGGCACAGCTGCAGGTCCTATTGCCGCCTGGAGCGCTGTTTATATTGACCTCAACCAGGCACACCTGGGGAGGGCCGGCCGGCAGGGTAAGGCTGCCCAGTTCAGCTAATCCACAACCCTCAGGGAATCACATTTTTGAAAATGGACCTCGCTAAGGCAGAAGAGAAGCCAAGGAACAAAAGTACACAATGCCATTTGCAGCCCCGTAGATGAGTCTAGAGGTAATCACGTGACTTGTAGTAAGTCAGAAAGTGAAAGACACATATCGTATCATATCACTTATAGGTGTTACCTAAAAATGGATACCAGGGCAGATATTTCCATGGAGAAGAGCAATCACAGATTCATTAAACAAACGTATGGTTCACCAATGGAAAGGTGTGAGGATTTGTTGCATTACGATATCGGGGCTAACAGACATATATGAACACAGGTGACATATATAATAACCAAACACCTACAGAATACCAAGAGAAGACTACTTAACATTCTGTCATAACATACATGGGAAAAGGATCCCAGGAAGATCAGACATCTGTATATGTGTAAAAGAACCACATCTTCCACACCTACAACAAACCAAACATTGTAATCAAACTTGCTGTAATAAAAAATAAAAAAAATAAATTAAAAGCACGAACAAGATGTAGTGAGACAAACTTGAGGGGCTTTCTCCTGGCACATTCCATTCTAAATTCCAATCTAGAACACGACTTCCACTGAGGCTCTGTTGCCCTAGTCACCAGATTTGGTAAGGAAGAACTGCTGCCATCTTGTGGCCGTTTCACACAACAGCAGCTTTAATCCCAGCGCTATTGGTCCATTGATATTCAAAATCATTGCAGGCCTGTAAATCACACCTACCCTGAAAACAAATCCTGGGGTCACATATCGACCAAAAAATTCAAAGGACGTCCATATTTCAAAAGGACCGTTTCAAAAGGCATATTTTACGCACATTAGTGTTCTGCTTCTTTTTCTTTCTTTCCTTTTCTTGTTAAAAAAAACGGGAATGGAAAAAGGCATCCCTCAGAATGGGCGAAAATCGTTGCAAACGAATCAATGGACAAAGGTTTAATCTCCAATATATATAAACAGCTCATGCAGCTCAATATTAAAAAAACAAACAACCCAATACAAAAATGGGCAGAAGATCTAAAGAGAGGTTTCTTTAAAGAAGACACAGAGATGGCCAAGACGCACATGAAAAGCTGCTCAACAGCACTAATTATTAGAGAAATGCAAATCAAAACTACAATGAGGTATCACCTCACACCTGTTAGAATCGGCATCATCAGGAAATCTACAAAGAACAAATTCTGGGGAGGGTGTGGACAAAAGGAGCCCTCTTCCACTATTGGTGGGAATGTAAATTGATACAGTCACTATGGAGAACAGTATGGAGTTTCCTTAAAAAAAAGTAGAAATAGAATTACCATCTGATCCAGGAATCCCACGTCGGGTCATATACACAGAGAAAACCATAAATCAAAAAGGCACATTCACCACAATGTTCATTGTAGCACTATTTACAATAGCCAGGTAATGGAAGCAACCTAAATGCCCACAGACAGATGAATGGATAAAGATGTGGTACATATATAAAATGGAATATTATTCGGCCATAAAGCGGAATGAAACTGGGTCATTTGTAGAGACATCGATGGATCGAGAGACTGTCATACAGAATGAAGTAAGTCAGAAAGAGGAAAACAAATATTGTATATTAATGCATATATGTGGAACCTAAAAAATGGTACAGATGAAATGATTTGCAGGGAAGAAATAGAGACACAGAGGTAGAGAACAAACGTATGGACACCAAGTATGGGAAGCCATGGGTTGGTGGTGGTGGGGTGAGTTGGGAGATTGGGATTGACCTGTATACATGTATATGCATAAAATACATAACTAATAATAACCTGCTGTATAAAAAAATAAATAAAATTAAATTTCAAAAGTTTAAAAAAATAAAATTTAAAAATAAAACAGAACAAAGTTCTTCCCTTCACACAGATGTATTTATAGGAATGAATTATTTCAATGCTTATATCTATAAATACATAAAAGAGGAATAAAATCTAACTTAAACCATAAAAGAAAAAAAAAACCCTGAACCCACCAGTTATACACAGGAAAACCCTATCAGGGCACTTGCTCCAGCGGTAAACAATTCTAAAATTGGCCAAGGTGGGGGATCATCTCCCATACAGCCAGCAACCCACTCCCCACGCAAGGATCGTCCTCATTGCAAAGCTGGGGGACCCTGCCGAGGCATCTGTGAGTAAACGTGAGCTGAGCCCCAGGCCAGCTGCTGCTGAACTGTTCCCACCCTTCCCAGGTAAAACACCTGAAGATGTACAATGGCTTGAAAGCCTAGATGAAGGGCCGTGGAGCCACACCAGCGACAGCACGCAGGCCACATTGGTGCCTGCAGGCCAGCCAGGGTGGTCCTGGTCCCGGGCGCTCTTCCGGAAGCTTTCCATTGCCCTGCCTGAGATACCCCTCCTGTCCCGGCCCCCACGGCTCTTTTCCTTCCTCATCTCTGTCCGGAGAGAAATTCCAGCGGAAGGTATGGGTGACACATCCTCTACTTTACAGGTGGCAGCCGGGCAACCCCTTCAGAAAATCTAGTAGAGCAGCCCTTACACTGGGCCACCAACAAAGCTGTGGCCCCTCACTCCCTCCCACCAGCACAGCCCCGAGACTGCTGACGGGGCAGAGAATATGGAGTCAGGCACAGCTTCAGGCGCTATTGCCGCCTGGAGCGCTGTTTATATTGACCTCAACCAGGCACACCTGGGGAGGGCCGGCCGGCAGGGTAAGGCTGGCCAGATCAGCTAATCCACAACGCTCAGGGAATCACATTGTTGAAAATGGACCTCGCTAAGGCAGAATAGAAGCCAAGGAAAAAACGGACACAATGCCATTTGCAGCCCCGTAGATGAGTCTAGATGTAATCACGTGACTTGCAGTAAGTCAGAAAGTGAAAGACACATATCGTATCATATCACTTATAGGTGTTACCTAAAAATGGATACCAGGGCAGATATTTCCACGGAGAAGGGCAATCACAGACTCATTAAACAAACTTATGGTTCACCAATGGTAAGGTGTGAGGATTGGTTTCATTACGATATCGGGGTTAACAGACATATACAAACACAGGTGACATATATAATCACAAAAGACCTACGGAATACCAAGAGAAGACTACTCAACACTCTGTCATAACGTACATGGGAAAAGGATCCCAGGAATGTCAGACATCTGTATATGTGTAAAAGAACCACATCTTCCACACCTACAACAAGCCAAACATTGTAATCAAACTTGCTGTAATAAAAAATAAAAAAAATAAATTAAAAACACGAAGAAGATGTAGTGAGACAAACTTGAGGGGCTTTCTCCTGGCACATTCCATTCTAAATTCCAATCTAGAACACGACTTCCACTGAGGCTCTGTTGCCCTCTTAACCAGATTTGGTAAGAGAGAACTGCTGCCACCTTGTGGCCGTTTCACACAACAGCAGCTTTAATCCCAGCGCTAATGGTCCATTGATATTTAAAATCATTGCAGGCCTGTAAATCACACCTGCCCTGAAAACAAATCCTGGGGTCACATATCGACCAAAAAATTCAAAGGACGTCCATATTTCAAAATGACCGTTTCAAAAGGCATATTTTACGCACATTAGTGTTCTGCTTCTTTTTCTTTCTTTCCTTTTTTGTTAAAAAAACGGGAATGGAAAAAGGCATCCCTCAGAGTGGGCGAAAATCGTTGCAAACGAATCAATGGACAAAGGTTTAATCTCCAATATATATAAACAGCTCATGCAGCTTAATATTAAAAAAACAAACAACCCAATACAAAAATGGGCAGAAGATCTAAAGAGACGTTTCTTCAAAGGAGACACAGAGATGGCCAAGAGGCACATGAAAAGCTGCTCAACAGCACTAATTATTAGAGAAATGCAAATCAAAACTACAATGAGGTATCACCTCACACCTGTTAGAATCGGCATCATCAGGAAATCTACAAACAACCAATTCTGGGGAGGGTGTGGACAAAAGGAGCCCTCTTCCACTATTGGTGGGAATGTAAATTGATACAGTCACTATGGAGAACAGTATGGAGTTTCCTTAAAAAAAAGTAGAAATAGAATTACCATCTGATCCAGGAATCCCACGTCGGGTCATATACACAGAGAAAACCATAAATCAAAAAGGCACATTCACCACAATGTTCATTGTAGCACTATTTACAATAGCCAGGTAATGGAAGCAACCTAAATGCCCACAGACAGATGAATGGATAAAGATGTGGTACATATATAAAATGGAATATTATTCGGCCATAAAGCGGAATGAAACTGGGTCATTTGTAGAGACATCGATGGATCGAGAGACTGTCATACAGAATGAAGTAAGTCAGAAAGAGGAAAACAAATATTGTATATTAATGCATATATGTGGAACCTAAAAAATGGTACAGATGAACTGATTTGCAGGGAAGAAATAGAGACACAGAGGTAGAGAACAAACGTATGGACACCAAGTATGGGAAGCCATGGGGTGGTGGTGGTGGGATGAGTTGGGAGATTGGGATTGACCTGTATACATGTATATGCATAAAATACATAACTAATAATAACCTGCTGTATAAAAAAATAAATAAAATTAAATTTCAAAAGTTTAAAAAAATAAAATTTAAAAATAAAACAGAAAAAAGTTCTTCCCTTCACACAGATGTATTTATAGGAATGAATTATTTCAATGCTTATATCTATAAATACATAAAAGAGGAATAAAATCTAACTTAAACCATAAAAGAAAAAAAAACCCTGAACCCACCAGTTATACACAGGAAAACCCTATCAGGGCACTTGCTCCAGCGGTAAACAATTCTAAAATTGGCCAAGGTGGGGGATCATCTCCCATACAGCCAGCAACCCACTCCCCACGCAAGGATCGTCCTCATTGCAAAGCTGGGGGACCCTGCCGAGGCATCTGTGAGTAAACGTGAGCTGAGCCCCAGGCCAGCTGCTGCTGAACTGTTCCCACCCTTCCCAGGTAAAACACCTGAAGATGTACAATGGCTAGAAAGCCTAGATGAAGGGCCGTGGAGCCACACCAGCGACAGCACGCAGGCCACATTGGTGCCTGCAGGCCAGCCAGGGTGGTCCTGGTCCCGGGCGCTCTTCCGGAAGCTTTCCATTGCCCTGCCTGAGATACCCCTCCTGTCCCGGCCCCCACGGCTCTTTTCCTTCCTCATCTCTGTCCGGAGAGAAATTCCAGCGGAAGGTATGGGTGACACATCCTCTACTTTACAGGTGGCAGCCGGGCAACCCCTTCAGAAAATCTAGTAGAGCAGCCCTTACACTGGGCCACCAACAAAGCTGTGGCCCCTCACTCCCTCCCACCAGCACAGCCCCGAGACTGCTGACGGGGCAGAGAATATGGAGTCAGGCACAGCTTCAGGCGCTATTGCCGCCTGGAGCGCTGTTTATATTGACCTCAACCAGGCACACCTGGGGAGGGCCGGCCGGCAGGGTAAGGCTGGCCAGGTCAGCTAATCCACAACGCTCAGGGAATCACATTGTTGAAAATGGACCTCGCTAAGGCAGAATAGAAGCCAAGGAAAAAACGGACACAATGCCATTTGCAGCCCCGTAGATGAGTCTAGATGTAATCACGTGACTTGCAGTAAGTCAGAAAGTGAAAGACACATATCGTATCATATCACTTATAGGTGTTACCTAAAAATGGATACCAGGGCAGATATTTCCACGGAGAAGGGCAATCACAGACTCATTAAACAAACTTATGGTTCACCAATGGTAAGGTGTGAGGATTGGTTTCATTACGATATCGGGGTTAACAGACATATACAAACACAGGTGACATATATAATCACAAAAGACCTACGGAATACCAAGAGAAGACTACTCAACACTCTGTCATAACGTACATGGGAAAAGGATCCCAGGAATGTCAGACATCTGTATATGTGTAAAAGAACCACATCTTCCACACCTACAACAAGCCAAACATTGTAATCAAACTTGCTGTAATAAAAAATAAAAAAAAATAAATTAAAAACACGAAGAAGATGTAGTGAGACAAACTTGAGGGGCTTTCTCCTGGCACATTCCATTCTAAATTCCAATCTAGAACACGACTTCCACTGAGGCTCTGTTGCCCTCTTAACCAGATTTGGTAAGAGAGAACTGCTGCCACCTTGTGGCCGTTTCACACAACAGCAGCTTTAATCCCAGCGCTAATGGTCCATTGATATTTAAAATCATTGCAGGCCTGTAAATCACACCTGCCCTGAAAACAAATCCTGGGGTCACATATCGACCAAAAAATTCAAAGGACGTCCATATTTCAAAATGACCGTTTCAAAAGGCATATTTTACGCACATTAGTGTTCTGCTTCTTTTTCTTTCTTTCCTTTTTTGTTAAAAAAACGGGAATGGAAAAAGGCATCCCTCAGAATGGGCGAAAATCGTTGCAAACGAATCAATGGACAAAGGTTTAATCTCCAATATATATAAACAGCTCATGCAGCTTAATATTAAAAAAACAAACAACCCAATACAAAAATGGGCAGAAGATCTAAAGAGACGTTTCTTCAAAGGAGACACAGAGATGGCCAAGACGCACATGAAAAGCTGCTCAACAGCACTAATTACTAGAGAAATGCAAATCAAAACTACAATGAGGTATCACCTCACACCTGTTAGAATCGGCTTCATCAGGAAATCTACAAACAACCAATTCTGGGGAGGGTGTGGACAAAAGCAGCCCTCTTCCACTATTGGTGGGAATGTAAATTGATACAGTCACTATGGAGAACAGTATGGAGTTTCTTTTTAAAAAACTAGAAATAGAATTACCATCTGATCCAGCAATTCCACGTCTGGGCATATACCCAGAGAAAACCATAAATCAAAAAGGCACATTCACCACAATGTTCATTGCAGCACTATTTACAATAGCCAGGTAATGGAAGCAACCTAAATGCCCACAGACAGATGAATGGATAAAGATGTTGTACATATATAAAATGGAATATTACTCAGCCATAAAGAGGAATGAAACTGGGTCATTTGTAGAGACATCGATGGATCTAGTGACTGTCATACAGAATGAAGTAAGTCAGAAAGAGGAAAACAAATATTGTATATTAATGCATATATGTGGAACCTAAAAAATGGTACAGATGAAATGATTTGCAGGGAAGAAATAGAGACACAGAGGTAGAGAACAAACGTATGGACACCAAGTATGGGAAGCCATGGGGTGGTGGTGGTGGGATGAGTTGGGAGATTGGGATTGACCTGTATACATGTATATGCATAAAATACATAACTAATAATAACCTGCTGTATAACAAATAAATAATATTAAATTTCAAAATTTAAAAAAAATAAAATTTAAAAATAAAACGGAAAAAAAGTTCTTCCCTTCACACAGATGTATTTATAGGAATGAATTATTTCCATGCCTATATCTATAAATACATAAAAGAGGAATAAAATCTAACTTAAACCATAAAAGAAAAAAAAACCCTGAACCCACCAGTTATACAAAGGAAAACCCTATCAGGGCACTTGCTCCAGCGGTAAACAATTCTGAAATTGGTCAGAGGTTGGGAACCATCTCCCATACAGCCAGCAACCCACCCCCCACGCAAGGAGCGTCCTCATTGCAAAGCTGGGGGACCATGCCGAGGTTTCTGTGAGTAAACGTGAGCTGAGCCCCAGGCCAGGTGCTGCTGAACTGTTCCCACCCTTTCCAGGTAAAACACCTGAAGATGTACAAGGGCTTGAAAGCCTAGATGAAGGGCCGTGGAGCCACACCAGCGACAGCACGCAGGCCAACTTGGTGCCTGCAGGCCAGCCAGGTTGGTCCTGGCCCCGGGCGCTCTTCCGGAAGCTTTCCATTGCCCTGCCTGAGATACCCCTCCTTTCCCGGCCCCCACTGCTTTTTTCCTTCCTCACCTCTGTCCGGAGAGAAATTCCAGCGGAAGGTATGGGTGACACATCCTCTTCTTTACAGGTGGCAGCCTGGAAACCCATGCAGAAAGGCCAGAAGGGCCCCCCTCACACTGGGCCACCAACAAAGCTGTGGCCCCTCACTCCCTCCCACCAGCACAGCCCTGAGACTGCTGACGGGGCAGAGGATATGGAGTCAGGCACAGCTGCAGGTCCTATTGCCGCCTGGAGCGCTGTTTATATTGACCTCAACCAGGCACACCTGGGGAGGGCCGGCCGGCAGGGTAAGGCTGCCCAGTTCAGCTAATCCACAACCCTCAGGGAATCACATTTTTGAAAATGGACCTCGCTAAGGCAGAAGAGAAGCCAAGGAACAAAAGTACACAATGCCATTTGCAGCCCCGTAGATGAGTCTAGAGGTAATCACGTGACTTGTAGTAAGTCAGAAAGTGAAAGACACATATCGTATCATATCACTTATAGGTGTTACCTAAAAATGGATACCAGGGCAGATATTTCCATGGAGAAGAGCAATCACAGATTCATTAAACAAACGTATGGTTCACCAATGGAAAGGTGTGAGGATTTGTTGCATTACGATATCGGGGCTAACAGACATATATGAACACAGGTGACATATATAATAACCAAACACCTACAGAATACCAAGAGAAGACTACTTAACATTCTGTCATAACATACATGGGAAAAGGATCCCAGGAAGATCAGACATCTGTATATGTGTAAAAGAACCACATCTTCCACACCTACAACAAACCAAACATTGTAATCAAACTTGCTGTAATAAAAAATAAAAAAAATAAATTAAAAGCACGAACAAGATGTAGTGAGACAAACTTGAGGGGCTTTCTCCTGGCACATTCCATTCTAAATTCCAATCTAGAACACGACTTCCACTGAGGCTCTGTTGCCCTAGTCACCAGATTTGGTAAGGAAGAACTGCTGCCATCTTGTGGCCGTTTCACACAACAGCAGCTTTAATCCCAGCGCTATTGGTCCATTGATATTCAAAATCATTGCAGGCCTGTAAATCACACCTACCCTGAAAACAAATCCTGGGGTCACATATCGACCAAAAAATTCAAAGGACGTCCATATTTCAAAAGGACCGTTTCAAAAGGCATATTTTACGCACATTAGTGTTCTGCTTCTTTTTCTTTCTTTCCTTTTCTTGTTAAAAAAAACGGGAATGGAAAAAGGCATCCCTCAGAATGGGCGAAAATCGTTGCAAACGAATCAATGGACAAAGGTTTAATCTCCAATATATATAAACAGCTCATGCAGCTCAATATTAAAAAAACAAACAACCCAATACAAAAATGGGCAGAAGATCTAAAGAGAGGTTTCTTTAAAGAAGACACAGAGATGGCCAAGACGCACATGAAAAGCTGCTCAACAGCACTAATTATTAGAGAAATGCAAATCAAAACTACAATGAGGTATCACCTCACACCTGTTAGAATCGGCATCATCAGGAAATCTACAAAGAACAAATTCTGGGGAGGGTGTGGACAAAAGGAGCCCTCTTCCACTATTGGTGGGAATGTAAATTGATACAGTCACTATGGAGAACAGTATGGAGTTTCCTTAAAAAAAAGTAGAAATAGAATTACCATCTGATCCAGGAATCCCACGTCGGGTCATATACACAGAGAAAACCATAAATCAAAAAGGCACATTCACCACAATGTTCATTGTAGCACTATTTACAATAGCCAGGTAATGGAAGCAACCTAAATGCCCACAGACAGATGAATGGATAAAGATGTGGTACATATATAAAATGGAATATTATTCGGCCATAAAGCGGAATGAAACTGGGTCATTTGTAGAGACATCGATGGATCGAGAGACTGTCATACAGAATGAAGTAAGTCAGAAAGAGGAAAACAAGTATTGTATATTAATGCATATATGTGGAACCTAAAAAATGGTACAGATGAAATGATTTGCAGGGAAGAAATAGAGACACAGAGGTAGAGAACAAACGTATGGACACCAAGTATGAGAAGCCATGGGGTGGTGGTGGTGGGGTGAGTTGGGAGATTGGGATTGACCTGTATACATGTATATGCATAAAATACATAACTAATAATAACCTGCTGTATAAAAAAATAAATAAAATTAAATTTCAAAAGTTTAAAAAAATAAAATTTAAAAATAAAACAGAAAAAAGTTCTTCCCTTCACACAGATGTATTTATAGGAATGAATTATTTCAATGCTTATATCTATAAATACATAAAAGAGGAATAAAATCTAACTTAAACCATAAAAGAAAAAAAAAACCCTGAACCCACCAGTTATACACAGGAAAACCCTATCAGGGCACTTGCTCCAGCGGTAAACAATTCTAAAATTGGCCAAGGTGGGGGATCATCTCCCATACAGCCAGCAACCCACTCCCCACGCAAGGATCGTCCTCATTGCAAAGCTGGGGGACCCTGCCGAGGCATCTGTGAGTAAACGTGAGCTGAGCCCCAGGCCAGCTGCTGCTGAACTGTTCCCACCCTTCCCAGGTAAAACACCTGAAGATGTACAATGGCTTGAAAGCCTAGATGAAGGGCCGTGGAGCCACACCAGCGACAGCACGCAGGCCACATTGGTGCCTGCAGGCCAGCCAGGGTGGTCCTGGTCCCGGGCGCTCTTCCGGAAGCTTTCCATTGCCCTGCCTGAGATACCCCTCCTGTCCCGGCCCCCACGGCTCTTTTCCTTCCTCATCTCTGTCCGGAGAGAAATTCCAGCGGAAGGTATGGGTGACACATCCTCTACTTTACAGGTGGCAGCCGGGCAACCCCTTCAGAAAATCTAGTAGAGCAGCCCTTACACTGGGCCACCAACAAAGCTGTGGCCCCTCACTCCCTCCCACCAGCACAGCCCCGAGACTGCTGACGGGGCAGAGAATATGGAGTCAGGCACAGCTTCAGGCGCTATTGCCGCCTGGAGCGCTGTTTATATTGACCTCAACCAGGCACACCTGGGGAGGGCCGGCCGGCAGGGTAAGGCTGGCCAGGTCAGCTAATCCACAACGCTCAGGGAATCACATTGTTGAAAATGGACCTCGCTAAGGCAGAATAGAAGCCAAGGAAAAAACGGACACAATGCCATTTGCAGCCCCGTAGATGAGTCTAGATGTAATCACGTGACTTGCAGTAAGTCAGAAAGTGAAAGACACATATCGTATCATATCACTTATAGGTGTTACCTAAAAATGGATACCAGGGCAGATATTTCCACGGAGAAGGGCAATCACAGACTCATTAAACAAACTTATGGTTCACCAATGGTAAGGTGTGAGGATTGGTTTCATTACGATATCGGGGTTAACAGACATATACAAACACAGGTGACATATATAATCACAAAAGACCTACGGAATACCAAGAGAAGACTACTCAACACTCTGTCATAACGTACATGGGAAAAGGATCCCAGGAATGTCAGACATCTGTATATGTGTAAAAGAACCACATCTTCCACACCTACAACAAGCCAAACATTGTAATCAAACTTGCTGTAATAAAAAATAAAAAAAAAATAAATTAAAAACACGAAGAAGATGTAGTGAGACAAACTTGAGGGGCTTTCTCCTGGCACATTCCATTCTAAATTCCAATCTAGAACACGACTTCCACTGAGGCTCTGTTGCCCTCTTAACCAGATTTGGTAAGAGAGAACTGCTGCCACCTTGTGGCCGTTTCACACAACAGCAGCTTTAATCCCAGCGCTAATGGTCCATTGATATTTAAAATCATTGCAGGCCTGTAAATCACACCTGCCCTGAAAACAAATCCTGGGGTCACATATCGACCAAAAAATTCAAAGGACGTCCATATTTCAAAATGACCGTTTCAAAAGGCATATTTTACGCACATTAGTGTTCTGCTTCTTTTTCTTTCTTTCCTTTTTTGTTAAAAAAACGGGAATGGAAAAAGGCATCCCTCAGAATGGGCGAAAATC